>NC_067234.1:6900000-8100000 GCF_019924925.1 Ctenopharyngodon idella
ATGCAATGCAGGAATTTCCCAACTTTCTTGTCAGCAGAAGCTCTTTGCCCTAATATATTTACTTGAAGTAAGCCCTTAGATTTTATGTTAATAAGTTAGGTTAATAATAAAATTAAGCAAATAATAAATAATAATAAAAAGTTCACTGTTCTCTGATGACTGTTAATGGTCACATGACAGGTAAACAAATATTTTAAAATCTTTTTTAGCAAATGTTTTATTTTGATTGTTTTTAGTTTAAAAAAAGTTATTGATTATATTTATTTTTTTATTTATTATGATTTACTACTTAATAGCTTTTCATGAAAATCATGAACCCCAGTTTGGGAAATCCTGACGTAATATAATTTTCAATGCACTTTATGTTGTTGATAAAGAATGGAATATATTTTCTTTCTCTTTGTGTTTCTATATCAATATGGTACAAGATTATCCTATTCAAATCAATGTGATAAACAAGTCAGGTCAAAAGTAATCCAAAAAGTAATCAAAAACTAGTCAGAATTACCTAAAATGAGATTAATCTAGATTTCATTACTAACTACAAATTTTGTCATGTAATTTGGAATCAGTAACTGACTACAATTTGTAAGTAATCTACCCAGCTCTGATCATAGCGATGTGGATATGTTTGCACCAGCTCTTCAATTTGGAATGTTCACTTAGGCAAACTGTTTCTAACTCATGAATCGAACACAAAACAAACTTGATTTTGTTCAAAATGATGTCACACCAATTCATTATTCAATATTGCTTGAAATATATCGTGGCCTTTAGTCAGCTGTTCACTCCGCTGTTATTAAAGGGTTAGCTCACCCAAAAATGAAAATTCTGTCAATAATTACTCACCCTCATGTCGTTCCACACCCGTAAAACCTTTGTTCATCTTCGGAACACAAATGAAGATATTTTTGATGAAATCAGCTGGCTCAGTGAGGCCTGCATTGCCTTCATGAAGCTTCGAAGCTTTACAAATCTTGTTTCGAATCAGTGGTTTGGAGAGAATATCAAACTGCTAAAGTCACGTGATTTCAGTAAACGAGGCTTCCTTACATCATAAGTGTTTCGAAATTTCAATGGCTCACCACTGGGGGGTGTGACTTTGGCAGTTTGATACACCCTCCAAACCACTGATCCGAAACAAAAGATACGTAAAGCTTCGAAGCTTCACGAAGCAGTGTTTTGAAATCGCCCATCACTAGATATTGTTGAATAAAGTCATAATTTAGTTTTTTTGCCACACAAAAAGTATTCTCGTCGCTTCATAACATTAAGGTTGAACCACTGTAGTCACATGAACTGTTTTAAATACATCATCAGTAGCTTTCTGGGCATTTGAAAGTGTTAATTATCTTGCTGACAATGCAGGCCTCACTGAGCCATCAGATTTTATCAAAAATATCTTAATTTGTGTTCTGAAGATGAACGAAGGTCTTACGGGTGTGGAACAACATGAGGGAGAGTAATTAATGACAGAATTTTCATTTTTGGGTGAACTAACCCTTTAATGTCATAAACTCTGTTTCCTGATCTATGTCATGTGAGCAGACTGACCATCTCTGTGTATAGTGTACGTCTCAAAGCCATAGCAGAGCTGTGCTTTCTCCAGAACACTCAAAAGTCTCTCTGGTGGATCTTTGTCCCATTGTTTCCTCACTCGTCTCTGCTGGGTCTCCACACTCTCGACCTCTGTAACACAATCAGAGAATGCAAGAACTGACACTATTCACATGTCATTTTATCAATGATGGAGATTTTGCTTATGTTTTGCAGGGAAAAAAAAAGAAATATATCTGCATTTCCATATATACAAAAAAGAACTGTGGTGGTACCATGGTGCAGTGATGGAAAAAATTGGTAAAACCATGCTGCTAAATAACTACCATATTCATACACCACGACATTTACATGGCACAAGGTTTTACCATGGTACATAAACAAAAAAAAACACTGTAACACCATAGTACATATCTAAGTTGTTGTACCTGAAATTAGGTCAGGCCGTTCTGCAGTTGCCACGCTACCAGTGGAAATAATGTCAGCATTTCCCAGGACCCCCAGCACTGTATTACACGATCCGACTGCCCACCTCTTTCGAGAAGCTGGGTCATCACTGCTGTTGTTTTCCATAAGGGACTGTCCAACTTGCAAAGCTCCTTATCACAAATGAATAAGTTAGCTAACCATTTAGGATGATTCACTACAGGTGAAGTTTAAACTAAAATTAGGAATATTAACTTGTAGCAAGAGTACCTTCAGTGGTAGATGTGGTCACTAAACTCTTCTGGCCTAAAAACATGGCCACATTCTCTCCTTCCTCTTTCCTCCAATGGCGTGTTCGTTCTTGCACCAGTTCCTTTTTCTACACAGTAAATTAAGGGTCAGTGACAAATAAGAGTACCATTATAAAGTAGTTCAAATTTAGTTTAACCATGTGTTAATGTAGTCATGCGGTCTAACCATCAAATAAAGTAACAACCTATTTTCCTTGCACCTATACATGCACATTTGAGTATACATCTTAATCATTATTTCCAAAAATGCTTAAATATATTTTCAATGTAAATAGTATTTTTTAAAATATCATGAATTATTAATTCTTAAATATCATCAGGTTTTTGGGGAGCCGTACGATAGACAAATAAACTTTTACCTAAACTAACCTTGTCTTGTCTGCTATTTTAAGAGACTTAAGGCCCGTTCACACCAAGAATGATAACTATAAAGATAACGATAACTATATTTGCATCCAGACCAACGAATAATAACAATCTGTTTATTCTAAGCTCATGCGCTGCGGTTTCAAAGTGTGAACAACATGATTTGCTGTTCTTGTTGCATTTACACAGCTTTATCCGGCAGATGTCCTCACCATGCTATGTTTCGAGTGAAAAGCTAGCGTAATCGATCAAATCTAACAGTGAATTTAGCTGAAGAAGTCAAAATAGTGGAATAAAAACAACGCCTAGTTTTTTTCACCTAAGCGTCAAAGGAAGCTAGACAATGTTGTCGAAACTAGTGCTGGATACCTGAGGTAACTTTATGTTACACTGTTTGCTAGCCTGGCATAATGATCTCATCGTTAACACTTCTCACCAATTATTCAGAGGGTAAGACCGATTGTTTTCCATATATCCATTTTCTTTAAAGTATCCTTAAAAAAAGGGGTTGACTTGTCAAAAAGTGGTGGCTTTTTCTGGACCTCGGCGATTAACTTCTCCGCAATGTTATCTGCCATTTTAAATGCGTGAGCCCTTAAATTATAATGGATTCTGATTGGCTGTCAGTGTTTTATCATTCAACAACTGAACAAAAATCGTTCTGAAAGTAATCCCAACAATATTGTTTCTCTATATTGTTATCGTTATAGCTGTGGTGCGGACAGTGCTATTCTTTTACGATTTTTAGAACTATATCTTTATCGTTATCTTTATAGTTATCGTTCTTGGTGTGAACGGGCATTTAAGCTGCATCGAAATCGCATGCTCTCTTAGTAGGCACTTATTTTAAAGCAATCGGTGTTGGGGAATGTTACTTTTAAAAGTAATGCGTTACAATATTGTGATACTCCCAAAAAAAGTAACTAACTGTGTTACTTAGTTACTTTTCTTGGAAAGTAATGCATTACGTTACTTTTTCCTCACCTTTTATGTATTATGTAACAATAAGTTCAGACAAAATTGAGCATCATGTCATTGACCCTTAATACAGTTTTCAGTCAAAACGATGATGTAATGAAAATTATGAATATACAATCTCACTGAAAATCACATACTTGCTACCAGTATTCTTTTAGAAATCCTTATTTATATATTTTTTTATTGACTTGGATTGTCAATGCACTTTAAAGATCACAACAGTTTTTTAACTTGACTTCTATCTTGATTTATAAATATATATATATATATATATATATATATATATATATATATATATATATATATATATATAATTTTTTTTTTTTTATTTTTTTTTTATGATCGAGTTTAAATAATCAAGTATTTTAGCTCTCATTCTGTTTTTATAAGCTGCTGACTGGATTGAGCCATATAGAAACTGGTAGTAATTATGTTACAATGACAATAAAGAAAAAAAAAATCTACAATCTGACTGGATGATCATGATTTCCTCTTGAATTGCTCCATAAAATATTGATGTGTTTTCAAAATAATTTCCATGAAGTACCTCTGGCGACAGGTGTTTCTGCAGCAGCCGGGAAGCACGGTGAGAGCTGAGGATTGTGTGTACTGAGGGTCTGTCTCTGGGGTTAGTCTTAAACATGTGTTTGATGAGGTAGTGCAGCTCATAGGGGAAGTGACTGGGTAAAGGTGCGTACGTCCCTCGACACACCTTCAAGATCAGACTCTTCCAGCTACGAGCCTGAAACTGACGAAGGGAAGGTTGACAGTAAAAGAATACATGACATTGTTAGGGTAGGTTCCTTAATAATCTAAAACACACAGCTATAGCAGTGCAACTCTTTACACTGTCTGATGTACAAAGTCATTGTAGCTTTACAATTTGAGAATGTCAAGAGGAAAATACCGGGTGTTGGAGGGTGCAAAGTTCATACAAGATGCAGCCAAGAGACCAGACGTCACTGTAATATATACCACATATTAGTCCAAACGTAGTTTAAAATGTAAAGATGTAAAGATTATTAATTATTATATAATACCTTTTATTATTGTAAGGTTTGCTGTCCCATATCTCTGGAGACACATAATATGGAGTACCCACATACGTCTGAGCGTATGCTTTTGCACTGCAGAAATACATATAAAAACAGTGCATATCAAAACCTGTCACTCACATTACTGTATTCTTACACTGAATTGTATACACCAAATTAAATGACAAAAAAATGGCTGAATACCTGTTAAGAGTACAAGCTGAACCAAAATCCCCCACCTTCACAGTTCCACTGTCTGTCAAGAAAATGTTCTGCAATGGAAATGAGAAAGAAACTAGCATTGACTTTCACGCATGAAATAAATCCTTCCATTAATCCATTAATGATTCTTCTACTTAAATGTCAACTTTCCATTCAAAGTTTTAATTTTGTATATTTGTAATTTTGAATGCATGGTATTTTGATCTGAAAACACTGGCCTACAAAGGTCAAACACAGTACTGTAACTACACATTCTGAGACCAAAGCCAGGTCTCAGAACTTATAGATGTTCAGACTGAGAGAAAATGGAGTGTGAAAATTGATATCAAATAAATCCAAAACCTTAACGTTCTTGCTGTTGGTTGAATCACATGACTTTGATTTGGCAGACAAAAGTTTTGTTTTGTTTTTTTCAAATATTAATTGGCAGTGTAGCAATATTTGTTATAATCAGTGTTGGGTGTGACACATGACCAGTAATGCGAGTTATGTAATCAGATTTCTTTTTTCAAGTAACTAGTAAAGTAACGCTTTACTTTTAAATTTACAACAAAATATCTGAGATTTCTTTTACGGTTCACTTTTGGTGTCAAAGGGCCTTTACATTTGCCAAAAAAAATATTTATGTGATAGATTTCCCCTATGCACCTGACTTAAGTTAAACAGGGCATCTCCACTTCGAAACCTACAAATTTATACTCTACTAGGCGTCTCCACTGCGACACCTGATTCCAGTTGGACGACGTCTCGCCCCTTATGAACACTATCACTTGGGAATAAGGTCTCTAGTGTTCCACTGACCTGCTGCAGCAGTAACCAGACAGACTCCAGACAGTCTGCCTTCGAATATGTTTTAATCACAGCCGGGAGGATCTCAGACCAATTTCAGAGAAAATCCCCCCAACAAAAAGAGTACAATAGTTTATATCGTTTATAGTCCATGGCAAAGGTGGTTGGTGAAGTTACAGTACTGTGTTTTGCTTTTGCAGGGCAGAATAGTTGTGACTGAAAACTTTATTATATAAATATTACAGTTACACTGCGTTTCCTTTCTTTCTTTCTTTCTTTTTGTAAAATAAATAATAAACAAAACTTTTAAAATAAGAAAAAAACAGACACAAAGTGACATGCACCTTTGATTTTAAATCCCTGTGAAGTACTCTTTTGTCGTGAATGTGTTTGGTGCCTAGACACATCTGTCCAAACCACTTCAGGATCTACAACAGAGAGATCAGTAGTTATTAATTATTCCAAATCTATTATCAAGTTCATGTAAGTACTCATTACAAAAAAAGAAAAAAAAAAAAGATGTATATTCTACTAACAACTGTACCACAATAATACCATATTTGTTGGTATTTCACCCAAAACACTTTGCCCAAAATAAATAATAAAGAAAATATATTTACATAAAATTTATTGAAATTATTTTTAAGACACTTTTCCCCACACAATTCTCATTAGTGACTTTTTCGTATTTTTCCCCATTACCATTATACTGGATGTGTAACGTTCTTATTATATTCTATTATTCTAGTATATATTATTACTGTACTTTTAATTTAGTAATTAAATTCAATGGAATTACATTTTTACTGCAAAATTATATATTTTATTGTATTTATACAAAGTTAAATTAAATTGAAAGCAGTAAAAATAATGCCACTATTGTATATAAATACATTACAAATGAAATAATATATTGCTGTTTCTTGTGCATTTTACATTGCAGTAATGAAAATGGGGGGAAGGGTATGTGCTTAATTGTCATGGAAATAATATAAAAAATATATAAATAGCTGTAAAATAGGGTATATATAATTTTTTTTGCATAAAAAAGGAACCTTATTTTATACCTTATATATATATATATATTATATATATATATATATATTTACATACAGACAATTCTTGTGTTATAAACCTGACTAATTTGAAGAATTAATCTGAGAAGAGTACTGTCATCATCGTTATCATACCACGTCTTCAGGGAACATAACATTTTTTTGCTGCCGTATCCTTTGAAGAAGATCTCCACCACTGCAGAACTCCATCACAATGTACAGATGACCATCAGCTGAAGAGAGAGAGAGAGAGAGTCCATGTGTCTTTCTTACAACCTCTGATCTTGTGAAATTTGAGTCATTTACAGTATATAAAACACCCTTGACAAACCTTCAAAAGAGTCTTTGAATGCCACAATGTTTGCATGCTTCATTCTGGACAGAAGCACAGCTTCTCTTCTGCTGTTCCTCATCCCAGAGTCAGCCTATATAAATGTATTAGATCAGTATAACATCAACACAATACAGCACATAATCTCTTTCATGTTATTAGTATGATCAGTATAGACTGTTTTAATTATTATTAATATTATTCAGGGATTTCATTACCTTTGGCAGTCGTATTTCCTTCATAACATAATTTTGTTTCTCTTCGTTTATTGGCTGAACCAAAAGAGCTCGACCAAAAGATCCTTCGCCAATGACTCTCACCAATAAGTACTGATCCATAACGTCAAATTCAGACAGAATTAATGCTTACAGCTGTTGTTCTTCCTTCTTAAAGCAACACTTCATAACTAAATATACTGCTGTTATACACCTGCTCGAGCTTTATGGTTACAAAATTCCAGACAATTGAATGGCAAGACTTATTTCTTCATTTGCTTAAAAGTTTTAAACAGTGCAAAACTAGATAAATGATTTCTTTTTCGGGAGAGGAGAGTGGTCGTGCAAGTACAGTACAGCACCATCGGTTTGTTTCGGGTAGACTCGAGTCTCACTTCCGTATTGTTACATGACGTAGCGATGACGCTTTTGATCTGTGTAGAGACTGCACTGATTTTTTTCCCTTTTGGATGCGAGAAAACTTTAACACCAGGCGCAAAACTATAGCCTACATATATGTATATATATTGGATAAATTAATAAATATGAATACAATAAATATTAAAACATGCAGAACAATTACATAAGAAACTATTAGTAAAACAACTACTAACGTAATAAAAAAGGAATCTCACAGTATTGTTTAACTGTCATGCTCGATTCGTCTAATAGTGTTCCTATTTTAACTCTGTCGATTTGCAATTTTACTTTTCAATATCATTATTCGTGATTTACACGTGGTACCGCTTCTTTTCTAAGCGCTGGCCAGAATGTATGGATGACGAAACAAACAAACAAACAAATAAATAAATAAATAAATCCACAAAAATTATACATAAATAAATATATAAATAAACAAATGTGCAAATGAATACATAAATAAATGTATAAATCCACATTCCTGCATAAATATCTGCAAGAAGATACGGTGAAAAAATACTATCGTAATTTATAGTAAATACTATAGTGTTTTTGAACCATACTATAGCTAGTAAAGTACTTGAATTAATTTGTTGTGGTAATTCTATAGTTGCTGTGATAATATAACAACTATAGTAATATAAACAAATTACTTTACCCAAAACTGTACTAAGTTTTCTACAACTATAGGGTATATTAGACTACAATATACACTACAGTTTACTGTAATAAAAACTAAAGTATACTACAGTATTTATTACAGTTTATCAGTTCACTATAGTTAATACTACAGTATGCTGTAGCATTCATTAACAAAGTGTTGTACAAACCCAATTCCAAAAAAGTTGGGACAATGTACAAATTGTGAATAAAAAAGGAATGCAATGATGTGGAAGTTTCAAATTTCAATATTTTATTCAGAATACAACATAGATGACATATCAAATGTTTAAACTGAGAAAATGTATCATTTTAAGGGAAAAATAAGTCGATTTTAAATTTCATGGCATCAACACATCTCAAAAAAGTTAGGACAAGGCCATGTTTACCACTGTGTGGCATCCCCTCTTCTTTTTATAACAGTCTGTAAACGTCTGGGGACTGAGGAGACAAGTTGCTTAAGTTTAAGAATAGGAATGTTGTCCTATTCTTGTCTAATACAGGCTTCTAGTTGCTCAACTGTCTTAGATCTTCTTTGTCGCATCTTCCTCTTTATGATGCGCCAAATGTTTTCAATGGGTGAAAGATCTGGACTGCAGGCTGGCCATTTCAGTACCCGGATCTTTCTTCTATGCAGCCATGATGTTGTAATTGATGCAGTATGTGGTCTGTCATTGTCATGTTGGAAAATGCAAGGTCTTCCCTGAAAGAGACGACGTCTGGATGGGAGCATATGTTGTTCTAGAACTTGGATATACCTTTCAGCATTAATGGTGCCTTTCCAGATGTGTAAGCAATATCTTTCTGATATTGCTCTACTATTTTTCGCCGCAGCATTGGGGGAATTGGTGATCCTCTGCCCATCTTGACTTCTGAGAGACACTGCCACTCTGAGAGGCTCTTTTTATACCCAATCATGTTGCCAATTGACCTAATAAGTTGCAAATTGGTCCTCCAGCTGTTCCTTATATGTACATTTAACTTTTCCGGCCTCTTATTGCTACCTGTCCCAACTTTTTTGGAATGTGTAGCTCTCATGAAATCCAAAATGAGCCAATATTTGGCATGACATTTCAAAATGTCTCACTTTCAACATTTGATATGTTATCTATATTCTATTGTGAATAAAATATAAGTTTATGAGTTTTGTAAATTATTGCATTCCTTTTTTATTGACAATTTGTACAGTGTCCCAACTTTTTTGGAATCGGGTTTGTAAATACTATAATATATATAGTATACTACAATTTACTATAGTATGGTTCAAAAACACTATAGTATTTACTATAGTATTTTTTCACCTGGGGATAAAAAATTAACTAAATAAAACGAATGTTGGGGGGGGGGAATGTTAAAGGAAATGCTAAGCTGAAAGTTGACTTTTTTACCGTTTATTCATTTTTAATGTAGCTTCTCTTGGCGCAACATGCTAATAAGAAGGTGTCAATCAAACATCAGAAGGCGGCCTCTATGCCTCCATTGGGTGATCATTGTAAAAGCACCACTGGCTGACACGGTTGAAAATAGTAGTAGCCTATATCTGCTGATTATATACTCTTTAGAGTAGATTCATCTATACACGCTTTAGGTCAGTTAGCAGCTACATTTGATGTGACTGTAGATCCATTTGTCCGCTAAAAAAATGTGCAGTAAAGTTAGTTTCTGATTTGATCTCAGACCAATTTCAGAGAAAATCCCCCCAACAAAAAGAGTACAATAGTTCATATAGAATAAGTCCTTGGCAAAGGTGACATGATTCATTGCATCATTTTTCTCTAATATGATTGGTTCTTCATATGTATAATTCTTTGTTACTAGATAAAAGCATATTTGATTTCTTAGATACACTATATTGCCAAAAGTATTGGGACACCCCTCCAAATAATTGAATTCAGGTGTTCCGATCACTTCCATGGCCACAGATGTATAAAATCAAGGACCTAGGAATGCAGACTGCTTCTACAAACATTTGTGAAAGAATGGGTCGCTCTCAGGAGCTCAGTGAATTCAAGCGTGGTACGCTTGAAACCATGAAGCGTGGTCTATTCGTGAAATTTCCTCACTACTAAATATTTCACGGTCAACTGTTAGTGGTATCATAACAAAGTGGAAGCAATTGGGAACAACAGCAACTCAGCCATGAAGTGATAGGCCACGTAAAATCACAGAGCGGGGTCAGTGCATGCTGAGGCACACAGTGCGCAGAAGTCGCCAACTTTCTGCAGAGTCAATAGTCACAGGCCTCCAGACTTTGTGTGGCCTTAAGATTAGTTCAAGAACAGTGCGTAGAGAGCTTCATGGAATGGGTTTCCATGGCCGAGCAGCTGCATCCAAGCCTTACCTCACCAAGTGCAATGCAAAGTGTCAGATGCAGTGGTGTAAAGCACGCCACCACTGGACTCTAGAGCAGTGGAGACGTGTTCTCTGGAGTGACGAATCACGCTTCTCTGTCTGGCAATCCGATGGATGAGTCTGAGTTTGGTGGTTGCCAGGAAAATAGTACTTGCCTGACTACATTGTGCCAAGTGTAAAGTTTTTTGTAGGGGGGATTATGGTGTGGGGTTGTTTTTCAGGGGTTGGGCTTGGCCCCTTAGTTCCAGAGAAAGGAACTCTTAATGCTTCAGCATACCAAGACATTTTGGACAATTTCATGCTCCCAACTTTGTGGGAACAGTTTGGGGATGGCCCCTTCCTGTTCCAGAATGACTGCGCACCAGTGCACAAAGCAAGGTCCATAAAGACATAGATGAGCGAGTTTGGTGTGGAGGAACTTGACTGGAACTTGACTGTCCTGACCTTAATTATTAGAGCGGAGACTGCGAGCGGAGACTGCGAGTCTGTCCTTCTCGTCCAACATCAGTGCCTGACCTCACAAATGCGCTTCTAGAAGAATGGTCAAAAATTCCCATAAACACACTCCTAAGCCTTTTGGAAAGCCTTCCCAGAAGAGTTGAAGCTGTTATAGCTGCAAAGGGTGGACCAGTTCCATATGAAACCCTACGGATTAAGAATGGGATGTCATTAAAGTTCATCTGCATGTAAAGGCAGACGTCCCAAAACTTTTGGTAATATAGTGTATATCAGCTTGTTGCTGGGGTCATGAGGATACACACACACACACACACACACACACACATATATATATATATATATATATATATATATATATATAAAATAAAAGATATTATGTTATTCTTTTCAAGAATTTCATTCTTGTAGTAAAGTTCAGGACAGTTGTATCACCTGACATATAAAATAATATTAAATAATAATAATAAATGATAGTTTCAGACCAAAAATGAGTATCAAGTCATTGACCCCATATATGTTTTCAAGTTTTAGTCAAAATAATCTAATGAAAATGATGAAAAAAAAAATCTGATGATCATAATTTCCTCCTGAATCTCTCCATCAAATATTGAAGTGATTGGACGTTTATGTTTTTGGACTGTGAGTGGAATTTGCAGACGGTCCCTTTAGCAGCTTAGGCGACTATGCAGCGAATATCAACTCAAAAACTAACTTTACTGCGCTCGTTTAGCGGACAAACGGATCTACAGCCACATCAAATGTAGCTGCTAACTGACCTTAAGCGTGTATAGATGAATCTACTCTGAAGAGAATATAATCAGCAGATAGCACTTCAACAGTGTCAGCCAGTCAGCCTTTTACAACGATCAGTCAATGGGGGCATAGAGACCACCTTCTGATGTTTGATTGACACCCTCTCATTAGCATGTTGCGCCAAGAGAAGCTACATTAAAAAATGAATAAACGGTTTAAAGTAAAAAAAAAAGTCAACTTTCAGCTTAGCATTTCCTTAACATTTTTTTTTTTAATTTCCCCCAAATATTCGTTTTATTTAGTTAATTATTTATCTCCTTGCACATTTAATTATTTATATATTTATTTATGCAGGAATATGTGGATTTATATATTTATTTATGTATTTATTTGCACATTTATTTATGTATAATTTTGTGGATTTATGTATGTATTTATTTATTGTTTTTGCAGGTTTCGTCCTTCATAAGAATGGACCAATCACAGAGGTTTGTGATTACTGATAAGAATTTTCTTTTATATGTTTAAGTACCAATAATGGTAACTGATCGATTTCAACGCTTATAATTTATAGTGTGCCGATTTTCCCCCAGTTAAACCGTTCTGACAGTTGAATGTGGCTCAATGGAGGATCCGGTTTCTGGCCGCAAAGCGCCCTCTGAAGGTATACAATGGACCTGCCGTTGATGTTTTCATGTTTAGCCACTAGATGGCAGGAGAGGTATTTAGTAAATATACAGTGTGCGTTCAGTGTTTAATAAATCAGCAGTCACTTTCATGCAATTTTCAATGCTCTCGTTTGCTAAAGCTTATTATAATGACAGAGAGCAGGAGCTTAGCGTGTGACAAAATAAGCTTTATGTGCAGACTTCAAATAAAGTCCTTCCTCATCCTGTCGTTCTTCAGCATCCAGGCAAATGACTATAAAAAAAGCTTCATTCTTACTTTTAAAAGGAGGCCTTGCCGGTGAGTAGGCAAAAATGTTGTCATATTAAAGTACACTTAAAAATCTATCTTATATTTGTATTGTGATTTTACCTGCTTTTTACCTTTTTATGAAGGCCTAATCAAGAAGTGAATTGTAATTGGGCCATTTTCTCCGAGGTTGTTTATGTACGTAACACATATCCTTTTAAGATAAATTGCCCAATAAAATGACAAAAAAAAAAAAAAAAAAAAAAAAACACAATACGATACACAAGACACAATATGAGAAAAATGTCACAGTTTGAAAAGCTATCCAACACAACGTAATAAGCAAAGATGAAAATTATTAAAAGTCAAAGTCAATGATATAACATTTGATTAAAAATATGATACTATACACAGTTTGAAAAAAAAAAATCACTTTAAGAAAATTTGAAAAAAGCTAACCAACACAAATGTAATAAGCAAAGATGAAAATCTAAATCCAAAGTCAAAATCAATACGCCTTCCATTAAAATGTGTAAAACATGCATTAAAATATTGATGAAAATTTTAGAATCTACATAGTTTGAGAAAAAATTAACTAATGTAATAAGCAATTATGAAACCATTTAAATCAATAACTGTATTGCTTTCTCTTAAAATGTGTACATGATGAAAACAGGCATGCCAAGCAAATTATAAAATAGAATTTTATTAATATTTGATGAAAAATGCTTACTCCAGTGCTTTCAAAGTGGACTCCCACTGCGATCATAAAGAAATATGAATTCCCGCGTTTCTGAAATTAGCTGCTGCATCCTTCCGTTAACCCCTAATTTTCATTTCACTGAACCTCATCCACCCACACATTTATTTTATGGTTTGAGAAAGACTACTCATTGAGCTCCTGTGTAGTCATTACCACACACCATTAATGTCATCACCGAACCATTAGATTACTAGCTATCCCACTGGAAAAGGCCTCTAGATTTAAATGTGAAGATAAGTCATTTTCAGCTGGCTTTAGTGTACATGACTAAATGTGAATGCTAGTCTCAGTCTGATCACATAAACACTACATTGATTTCCCACCAATAATACATGTAATTGGTGCATTTTGATGCACATAAGTGAGTCTGTTCAGATTGTCTCATTGGTCAATCCTCTAACCAATTCACTGAGTGACTCTCAGAGGCGTTCTGTACATGCAGCTGTGTTTGCATACAGATGTCAGTGATCGTATGACATATATCCACACATCTCTCAAATGCTGCTCTCAAAGACTCAAGGCTGTGTTTGGAGAATGTAATGCGCATATAACACGTTCATATAACAACAGACTGAATTCTGAATCTTAAGAGATTTTTTAAATGTCAAAATATATGAGAAAACACATTCAAATTCACGCAATAAGGAGGTTTTGTGATTATCATATATGTGAGCTTGTGAAAGGCAAAATTGTATGAAACAAAGTGTCAATATATTGTTATTATATAGCTTATTTTATATTACAAAATGATCCATGCAAATGTACAAACCATCATGAAATAGGAAAAAAAAAACCTTAAAGTCGCATTGAAACAGAAGTCTTTTCTTCCCTATTGTGACATATATCAGACAAAAACAGCTTCTCGAACAAGAACAAATGTAGGGTGGTACTTTATTCTGTCTGTTGGGAATTGATTGGATGAATGTGGTTTGCTATTGCTGTGATGTCATGTGATTGACAGGTTGTCCTGCCCTTGCGCCAGTAAACATGTCATCAGAAGAGAAGAGATGAGCTGCAAGAGGGAGGAGAAGATATTTTGATTAAAGATTATGAAGGTAATCAAAGATTTATTACAAACAATATCTTACTCCTTCAGGGAAACATTCAAGGCTTTATAGGTGTCATGAAAGCACGCATCCAGCCTGAGGCGTAGCAGCCATTAAACCTGATATTTACAATCTGTAAATTGACACATTCTGCAGAACATGTGTTTATCGCTGACACTTTACTAGAGTGTTTGCCAGATGCTGAAAATTGAAGTCTCTATGATATTCTGCATCTCATTTCCCACTCATATGAAGCATATACACACATATATATAGGTCTTTCCATCCTAATATCCATTAAGTACCTTAGTGTACCTTTGTTTTGTTTTTTTCAAATTTTCACATATTTTTTGTTTCATATCAAAGTTTGTAATGTTGTAATTCACCTTGTAGCTGGTTGGTTTGATTCTAGGCGTTTTTAAAATCCCTATGGGAAACATGAATGGAAAAAAAAATACTTCAGAAACCAAGGCTGCTAAAAAGGTGGACATACACTGTTGCACTCTATAACAGTCCAACAGCACTGTGACTAGTTTACTAGTTTGTATCACTATGTTTCGGTTTGTGCATTCCAGACACAAAGTTTGTGGTGGGGATTTCCCAATGTCTTTTTCTGCATGTTACATCATTACAGCAGTAGGTGGCAAAAGGTGACTTTATGAGGGATTCAATTAACCGATTCATTCAAAAGCACTGATTCATTCAGCAATTAGAGAGTCATTGAATCATTCACTCAACTGATTCATTTAAAATGCTAATTCATTCAGGAACAAAACAAGTGACAGTTTTATGAGTGAGTCATTGAATCATTTACTCAGTCAATTTGAAAAAAAAATTCTGATGAATCGACTTTAACTTCTTTTGAATTATTTACATTAGCAGAACAAAATACATAAGTTAACTGGCAATATTGTGTCAAAAATGTAAAAGTGTGGTCACAAGTGTAGTTTACCATTGCTCTATGAAATTTCGTAAATGAAATCCAGTCATTTCAATAGGAATCTGCATAATCGAGAGTTTAGGTGCGGTCACATTTACTGTTGTTCAGTGAAATCAAGTCATTCAATTGTTATGATGGGTCGACAGAGTGAGGATCCATTTGCAGCTTTTATTAAAAGCAAACACAACAGAGCAGGGACAAGGCTGAGGCGTTAACAGGGACAGGCAGAGATCAGGGCAGGCGGCAAACAAACAAAGTCCAGAGACAGGCAGAGATCAGGGCAGGCAGCAAACGTACGGAATCCAGGAACAGGCAAAGGTCAGGGCAGGCAGCAGAGAATCAAACACGAGGAACAGCCCAGTCAAACACAGGTATAACAATCCACAATAAACACTCAGTAATGATCACCGGGGCAAATCAAGACTTCGCGGTGTGTGTGTGCTGCTTATGAAGTGTGAGTGTATCATGTGGTGCAGGTGTGTGCAATCAGTCCCAGGAATGAGGGCTTATGGGAAATGAAGTCCGAATTGAAAAGAGTCAATATTCAGGTGATGGCCCCCTCCGGTGGTGCGAGGAAGGAAGTGCGGGAGCCTCATTTGTAATATCAATAGGGCGTAAGTGAAGGCGAAAGGTTTCAAAACACACATTTCGCAACGGGTTCAAGTTGGTCATGGAAATTCACTGTGTTAACTAACAAAAAACTGCTTGGTTTGAAAGTAACTTTTGTGTTAACTATGCTTCATACATCACTACACTTTTGATAACAGACAATGGACCTTTTTTCCTTGTGAAATTTTGTGTGAGAGTGAAAAAGTGTCCTACACAGACTTTCTGTGATTTTTAGTTGGCGTGCGAATTTGCTGCATTGACCAACAGAAAACTGCTTGTTTTTAAAGTAACTTCTCTGTGAGAGGTGCTTCATCTATAGATACACTGGTTTGCCTGTGAAATTTTGCTCATCTGACCATACTTTAAGTTAGTGGTCTGAGCAACAGCAGCCCAAAAATAAAAATTTCTGTCATTAACTACTCACCCTCATGTCGTTCCACACCCGTAAGACCTTTGTTAATCTTCGGAACACAAATTAAGATATTTTTGATGAAATCCAAGTTTTTTTTTTAGTTTTTTTTTTTAATCACCCATAGAAAGCAACCTAATTACCGTCATTCAAGGTCCAAAGAAGTAGTAAAGACATCGTTAAAACAGTCAGCATGACTACAATGGTTTAACCTTAATGTTATGAAGCATGCACTGTCTCTACAATGTAAACAGCGTAGGAGAATGACAGGGAAGAGAAGAAATTGTTGAATAAAGTAATTATTTTTGTTTCGTTTTTGCGCACAAAAAGTATTCTCGTCGCTTTGTAACATTAAGGTTGAACCACTGTAGTCACATGGACTATTTTAACGATGTCTTTACTACTTTTCTGGACCTTGAATGTGGTAATTACATTGCTTTCTATGGGGGACAAAAATAATCGGATTTCATCAAAAATATCTTAATTTGTGTTCCGAAGATGAACAAAGATCTTACAGGTGTGGAACGACATGAGGGTGAGTAATTAATGACAGAAATTTTATTTTTGGGTGAACTAACCCTTTAATTATATGTCATTAGCCCAGTTGGGTAATTATTATCAGTTTATTATCAGATTATCAGAAATCCCTTTCTCACATCTCTTTCACATGTCAGGGCTATTAATAGTAATGTGTTCAGTGAACCATTGCGTATAATGGCAGTAACAATATCAAACAGTCTTTTTGCTGTATTTTCTCTGACTGCCAGTGGTGAGATGTCAAGCTGAGATAATGGAGGAGAGAAATGCTCTGTTCACTTGACCCCAATGTGTCACGCTGCGCACCTCAAACTTCCAACAATCTCCAGCAATATCAATGGGAGAAAAAGATCTTACACAGAAATGAGAGACACTTAGCACCAAAAGAACAGGATCTCTTAGAAGTGAGAATGAAAGAGACACAGAGGTTTCCTCAGTGTGTATAATGTATCATGGGTATTCTCATTATGGGAACAGATCACAGGAGCAGCTTCATGCCTCACTAATGAGTGAGCGAGTTCAGGGTATGAATTATAAACACCACATGTATCATACAACTTTAGCTTTCTTTACTACCTGATATTAGAGTCATTTGGAAGATCTTTCACAGGTATTAAACAAGAAATCAAAATTCATTTTTTTTACCGCTGCACATTATTCGAAGACTTTACAATCATTCATCAAATGTAACAACTTACTCACTTTGAACCATCTAATCAATTCCCGATGGATAAAATATCTCAACCTATTTTTTTCTTTTCTTGAACTGTCAGATTATGGAAGTGGTTGCAAATGCCATTTAATATTGACTTTTAATATGTATCATTATGCAAAATGTATGTACAACAATGTATATTCTGTATGAAAAATGATTGTAGCTGGTGCTAACGAGTAAACATACAAATGCTCACAAGAACTAATGCAGGTACATTTGAGGACTTAGATTTAATGTATTGTGGGAAATGTTTTCTTTTACTTTGCGTGATCTTTTCAAGAGTTTCAATGATGAGGCCATCCTGTTAATTTTGGAATTTTGGCATTAGGAATTGATTCACAAAGGTTTCGAAGCTTCACAAAGCGTGTTTCGAAAGTGCCCATCACTACCAAACTGTGACAGTTGCCTTTGAAGATAGTTCTGGAGCATATAGGCACCGATTCTGCTGGTGGGTGCCCACACTTCATACTTTATACTGGCATACTTGTTATTTAAACTTAGTGTTAGTTTTTCAAAAGTAATGTTTTTTTTTTTTTTTTGTGCAACGGAGCACTTGATGAATTCATTACACCAACATTATTTGTGTCTCGTAAAGAGAAACATAACTTGTATACCTTTAAAGACAGACCTACTTTGAGCTACGTGGTTGTTAATCGATGGTATTTGCCATCAGCCCGCATTATTTCAATTAAAATAATAATAATAATAATAATAATAGCCGTTTAACAGTGGATTTCATCATGAAAAACTACATTACCCATGATGCTCTAGAGAAAATTCCACCAATCAGGGAGTCAAAAAAAGCAAAATGCAGCAGAGTTATTTAGCTCCGCCCACTCCCTTAAAGCACATGCGAATGTAATCAAGTCAATCTCTCTACACTCTCAAAATACTTATATATTTGTATATATATATATATATATATGCATATTAAACTTGAAATATATTGTTTTTACATATAGTCAACATTTGTAAATAAGTAGTTTTAAATTTCTCCACCATTTTTAATTTGATTATGCTGTTCGCAATGCTTCATGGGATTGTAGTTCTTTCTATCACTAAAGCCATTAGGTACACAGTCTTGTACCTTCGTATTTTTGTCAGATTTTTAAAATTTTTTTTGCTTCAAATCAAAGTTTGTAATGTTATGATTCACCTCATAACTGATTGGCATGGATCATGAAATAACGCCTTGATGAAGACCTTTAAAAAAATAAATAAATAAATAAATAAATAAAGTGGGTGGGCGCTGTTGTACTCCATTACGACCTGTCAGGACCCAATGTGAGATCCACCAATCAGAGATTTTTAGGTGGGTGCTCAAGCCACCGCCCTTGCAAAAATAAGTATAGGGGAGACTGGGGAATGATGCAACACGGGGTCAGTTGTAACACTGTGAGTTTGACAAGTCAGAAAAGAGCTCTAATGATGTCATCAATATCATACACTCACATAACCTTTTTGAGAGGAGAAGTGGCATGTGACTTTGAGCAACATTTTAGGACCAAAACAAATGATTTTCAGGAGGGAAAGTAAAACTGTTTATCCAGATTATTTTTTGCCTAGCAATCATTGTATTGTAGATACAGTTATTTGAACTGCATAATCTAAAGCAGCTGTTTCTCTGTTTAGTTTGATGCTTTGCATTCACGATAACTTCAAACCCACATACTAAAACAGTTAGCAAAGTTATGGCTCTTAGAGGTGGGGATAGTTGTAACATTTCATTAAAAATGTTACAACCAACCCCTTATAATGATTCCAGTTATCAATCACATCCCCTGTTAAGAAAAAATCATGTTATTTGTTGCATTGAGGGATGTATGGTAAATATGTTTCCATCATAGTTTATGCGCATGTCTTCTTATCGCATAAAAACATTATCCACCTCAATTGAGCACATACAACTTTTTTTTTTTTTTGCACATTTTTTAGAATTTATGCACATCTCCTCTTTACTCCTAACTTTTCACAGGTATAGGAGCAGGTTTTAGCACTAAAATGCTTCATGAAATACTCTTAGACCAATAAATTAGGAGTCCTAAATTTAGGACTGACACACCCATTACTTAAAGGTTCATAAATTAAATGTATGAACCTAAAGTTAATAATAATGAATATAACTGTAATAAAGTTAGCCAGATGCTAATGCAAACAGTACTACATGACAAAGGCATTTGTGATATCAAGACTTGTGTACTATCTTACTACATACTCAAAAGTATGTATTTTCCCTTTGTAATTCATTTGGTGCCACTATACTTTTGGTGAAATTACACACTTTACCTTTAATGTCCTTGTAGGACATCAGGTAATATGAAATGTTTAAAATCCACATATAAAAAAGAGATCCAGGACTAGCAGCCTCATTAACATAAAAACCAAAATGTTGATAAACAGATTTTATTCACGAACAAAAGATGAATCAAATAAGCAATGATTCCTTCTTGTTGTCTTTTTAACACAATATGTCAATAAGATAAAAACATATGTCACCAGAACATATATTGTACTCTATATATCTAGCATACATTTATGTAAAAATGATCAAGCTTTTAAACAAAAAATGTAATACAGAGATATTAACCATGGATATTATTGCATTTCACAATGGATATGTAAATATAAAGACTTCACAATAACGATAAATATATCTTTTCATAACACTTGAAATATACATGAAGTCTGTATATATAATGTATGTATGAAGGTATTTCTTAATTCTTTAACACATTTTAATTGTATATATTTACATAAATAATATATATATATATATATATATATATATATATATATATATATATATTAAATGTAATATTATTTAAATGTAATGCTGATTAAACATTTTTAAATTAAAGCCTAATTATTAATGAATTTATTTTTTAAAGGTCTCTAACATACTAGTGATCATAAGATGTATTATAGGGCACAATAATACTAATACATTATATATACAGACTTCAAGTAAGTGTTACTTATCTTTTTACATTTGAACTAAAGCTTACTTTTACAATATCAATTTCAGAGAAAGGGAAAAAGAAACAAGTACGCCTGTAAAATTCATAACAGTGGTCATAAAAAAAAAAAATAATTGGTCCTTTTGCGTTAAAGACTCTCTAGTTTTTTAGAGAGCAGAGGAAGTACTGTCAAAAATCACGCCTCTTTGAAAAGTGCATGCTCATGTGAATCACACAAATGTCCATATGAGCATTATTATTATATAGTCTTTATGAGTCGGAGTTGCAGTAATTGAGGAAAGCCATCATGCCTTGGACCGCAGATCCGGTCTCCACTGAGTCTAAGGCATCCGTTCTGCTGTGATTCAGGCCGTAGTTGAGGTCCGTTCTTCTAGTACGGGTATTGCTTTTGTTTCTTCCCTGCAAAACATGCGAGCCAAGTGCACAGCAACATGGCGGAGGCGGCGCCCGCCCCGGTGCAGTAATATGCCCAGCCGATCTGACAAGAGCCTGTAGACAAGAAGAGAAAAAGAGTGTGGGCATCAGTGCATGAACTTCTGAAAACTTCAAAAGACAAAGAATAAAGGGATCATATGTGTGATGGATGAAGTTTATTATTTATTTATTATGTGACAAAGATTTTTCGTCATTTAGCTTGTGGAAAAATATTGTACAAAGTTGTAAAATTTGGCACACTGATTCAGACATTCTTAATATTCCTAAAGTCTTTCAAACCTTCAAGTGAACAGTTATACTATAGTTTTGAACCAGTTACTCTAGACACAAAATGTGCTCCTGTTTCCTTGGAACATGCAGAGTTCGGTGCACCAGTGATATTTTAGTATCATTGATATAATATTATTGCTTTTTTATAATTAAGATCCCTTCTAAGTGGAATTTCAATGCTGCGTCTGGTATTGACGCTATGGGTAATGCCATCAGCGTGACCAGTCTCTGAAGCATGTGTAAACAAAAGCAAAAAATCATTGGCAGACAGCGGTCCATGACGTGACACACGGAGTGCCCGTGAATATAAAAGGGTGCCTGAGTTACATGTCATCAGCTTTTTTGTCTTCAGGAGCATCTTGTTTGTATGCGCGTGTAAGATAAAAGTCAGTTGGAGCATTTGAGGGAAACTGGATGCACTCATTATGTTGCATATTTGTTCTTGCTTAATTTTCTTGTTTGATTTTCGCTCTGTTGCCACTTCAGAGCTAACTGTTTAATGTGAAGTCTAATAGTTTCTAGTTTCAAAAAATGAGTTGGACGTATGATGGAGTATTTCTGTGCCAAATATACTCCTTCAGATTTCCTGCATGTTTCAGAGAGTTTTTTTTTCGAGTACGGCCCTGTATTACGTAATAAAGGGCGGAATTCCTTGTATGGGCACTTCTCCCGGAAGAGCACGCACGCACACATCGACCAGAGCAAGAGAACAAGAGCACGGCCATCAAAGTCGGAAGTCGTCGACAGCCCTGCACAGGACTTGCTTGAAAAAGATTTGTCACTTTGTTTTTAGACTACAAAATCAACCATGTCACCAAAGAAGTGTGTTTTTGATTGTAAGGGAAAGATAACCTTGCTTCCCAAAAAACAGTGAACAGTGAAGCTGAGGGATTTGTGATCACGCATTACATTGATGCGCTCTCGATATTTGTCATTAAAATAACCATAGAAACCGCCTCAAATTAACTATCGAAATAAG
This sequence comes from Ctenopharyngodon idella, assembly GCF_019924925.1. Classification (NCBI taxonomy): domain Eukaryota; kingdom Metazoa; phylum Chordata; class Actinopteri; order Cypriniformes; family Xenocyprididae; genus Ctenopharyngodon; species Ctenopharyngodon idella. The sequence goes on from NC_067234.1 coordinate 6,922,525, forward strand.
GATAAAGTCATGTCTGATAGTTGCAATCAATTTTTTATTGGTTAAAATGAATGGAGAATATCTTGTGTTTTTCTGTGGCTGCTCAAGCCCTCAGGATCGGTGCTAATGGTTTTATAAACAAGGTCCAGTTCTACACTGGATTTACAGTTCGTTTGAAACTGAAAGATGGAGCGACACAGCGATAATGATCCCGGTCATGAGTTGGAACCGCAGGTGGTGAGTAAAACTGCATCAAATGTCTGTTTTGTTGGCAATAGGCGCCTAAGTGCATATAATGTAAACAACACGTACGTAGTGAATTCGTAAATTCATTATTCATCATTCACTATACACTATATTCATTATAGTGATTCAAAAGTTATCCAGTGATAATGCGATGGTGTGAGTTTAAATACATTTGTTTAGCTGACCATTGATAGCTTGCAGACAATCGCTACACAAAACGTCCCTCTTTAGCTTCACCTACGGCACACCACCAGGAGCTCGGCTGTTTTCGGAAAGACTCGGTACAGTGTATTTGTCTTTTATAAATCTGATAAAACTAAAGACTGTGTGGAGATATGAAGGATGCTATACTACTCTTTAGGTACTCAAGATTAACATGAGATTGGCAGAAACTGTGGGTGTTATGTACCCTTTAATAATCCACCGCCGTGGTCACGTATACAAGTTTGTGAGCCTTTTATTTCTTCTTTATCTCCACATTGAGGTATTACAAGCTAATGGAGGAATTCATATTTAGCTCGTATAGTCTCTCCCATGTATTCAAATTATTCGCATGTGGAGAGACTGTGTGAGCAATGATATGTAAGGATGGCCCAGTTGAAGAGCTGCTTGCTAGCTATCTCTCCCCTGGTGCTACATCCTCTTTGAAGGCTCCTGCCTTACTAATAGAGCAGCTCTTGAGGAAGCTTACTGTGATAAGCCTCAGTGAGGGAGCTCCCCTCTTGCATGGCTTTTTTTCTTGTGGGATGAAAGTCAGCTCTCGTGCCCCATGTCTGCTGAAGCAGCATGGCAGCCTCAATCGTGGGGTCACAGGTAAGCAAAGTAGAGGTGGATGTTATCAAATAAATCTGCCTCTGCTTACCACCTTGCGCCTCATGGCAAGGCATATGCGGAGGCAAGACAGTCCTTTGGGTCCTGCACACCATGAAATCCACCCAATTACCACTCAGCAGTGCTGCCAGAGGGTGGCGTCCACCCCCTAAGGTTGGAACACAGGTTTTGAGGAAACTCCAGGCTACTGTTGGGTTTTGAAGTAGGGATGTATGCTCCCCTTTGGATGGGTGCTTTGATGGCTACTCTACTAGTCCTGGTCCGACAATGCTAATAAGTAAAGGAAGTTCGTTTGCGGGGCATCCCTCCTTATTATCTGTTCCTTACTATGGTTTAATGCTAAAGAAAAAGATGACGCGCTAGCTATAGCGGGTCTTAGATAGTCTTGACTCAAGGCAGGGTATGGGCTGCCCTTTCCCAGTTACACTGGGGTGTTTAAGTGGGACATAGGATTCCCTTTGGCTTCCTAAGGGGTTTAGAGAATGGGTGATCAGAGTTATTGGGGAAACTGCATTATGTCCTGCTCTCATTTCCCTCCCTTTCCTGAGTAAAGAGTAAGGATGTACGCTCCCCCTTGAATAAGTGGCAATGTCGAAGGGAGGTGCTAATTACTACCATTGACTATAGTGAGTCCTGGAGAAGTGCCTTTACTCAGGGTGTGAGGTATTCTACCCTAATCACTCTAGGGTTGTTAAAATGGAGAAGCTCCCCTGCGGTAGGCTGCTCCCTAAGAGCCTTGTCAAATACTGGTGAGATATGCCTGACACAGCTGAGGCTATGCTAGGTATATTCCCCTTAGAGTTCTGCTCTTGGGGCCATGTAGAGGCCTGTCCCACAAGGGAGGGAGGAATGTGTAACAGCCGGGAATTCCCTTGCTGTGAAGCATAGAAGCTTGGGGATCTTTCCTAATATGGCTTAGGAAGTTGTGCCACTACATGAGTCAAATGGGATGTGCCCATGGGGTTGACACACTTCTGACTCCGGCTGGGTAGTCTGTAGAGTTGATTTATGCTATGCCCACTATGTGCATATTCACAGTCTAATGCACAGTCCCTCAGCATGGCGTAGTGGGTATTGGTTTTCCATAGCGCCAATACCAGACACAACGACAAAGTTCCACTTCGAAAGGGAACATCTTAGGCTGCGTATGCAACCTGGTTCCCTTAGAAGGGAAACGAGATGCTATGTTTCATTTGTCTCCCTCAGACAATAGAGGTCATGATGTGTAACTCAGGCACCCTTTTATACTCACGGGCACTCTGTGTGTGACGTCATGGACTGCCATCTGCCAATGAGTACTGGCTTTTCTTCACACGTGCCTCAGGCACTAGTCACGCTGATGGAGTTCCCCATAGTGTCAATACCAGACGCAGCACCTTGTTCCCCTTCACAGGCAAGTGGGTTTTATACGCAACCTAAAACATTTTAGTTTTTCGTTCTAATTGTTATTTTAGTACTTCAACAACTTAATCTAACAGATATGATAAATGTTGCCTTGGCAACTAACTGAAATAAATACTGAAATTAAAACTTAAAGTATTTTATTTCAAGTAATGATTTTTTTTTTTTTTTTTTTTTTATGGTTTTAGTTTTACTTTTAGTCTAGTACCAAAACATATTTCTCATACCAAAATATAAAGTTGTTAGTATTCATGCCAAAGTCAACTGGAACATTATAGGTTCTAAAATCAATGAAGTGTTGAATATTTTATAAGTACAAATGAAGCTGCTAATTAAAGGCAGAAAAACAGTGGCATCATAATGATGATTAATTACATAAAATTGGAGTGTGCCATGCAGTTATTTGCATTTATAAGTTCAAGGGCATTCATGCTAAACATAGTATCAGACTGAAAGGAATAAAACAGACTCATGCTGCTTAGTGGATCAGCAGGCTATTCAAATTACAAAATTAACAAAAAACGACAAGGTTCTATAACTTAAAAGGAAGAAAGACAGAAAGCAAGACACTGAGGCATTCATTAAGGACTGTTACAGGTTCCCTACAGGTACATCAAAGGACCAAAACCCCCTGATATCTCATTTAAAGCAACACTCATAGGGAGACAGACAAAACTTCTGGGCAACATTTGTTTGTTCCAACATTGCGGCAAATATTTCAAACAACTTTGACGCATTTGCCCTTAGCTTTCAAATCATGTGCTGCCTTTAAAATAGTAAAACTCCCCAGAGTGAGAGCAGACAACCTCAGGAAAGAAATATTCTCAATTCCAACCAATTCTTTTGAGACAGACCCACTTGATGTTACACTATAATGCAGTTTCTTACTTTGAAATCATGCAGCGCTTTTCACTCTTAATAGCTGCTGCAATAGCAATGTGATATTGTTTTTTATTATGAAAAATATTCCTTCTGACAAACAGCCGAGGTCTGGGATTTTCCTAATGCAGACACAATTGTATTAGAGTAGTTTGGGCACTGAATGCAAAACAAGCTCTCTATATGACAGCCTACAAATCGGAGTACTTGAATCAACGGTCATTTGCATTCTATCCTCGTCATGTTCCCAGTCTCACAGTGATTCATAGTTTATGTTGCAACATTTAGTGGTGTTTGCTAAGACAAGCATCGCTATTACTATCGCTCATACTTAGTGCAACTGGTTTGAACGTGAATGATGCCTCAAACCAAGCGGCTTGTTGAGGAGAGCTGTGCTGTCCCAGGTGAAAAAAAAGTAAATCTCTATAATGTACTTAAAGTGCTCTATTTTCGTGCACTAATTTTGTACTTAATATTCTAAAAATTTTTCTTTATTACTGCTTAAGATAATCTTAAGAAGATCTAAGTGTACTCAACTGTGCTATTTTGAGACACCATGAAATATGAACTACAATGTGCTTTTAAAATGCTATCTCTGTATTTAAAAAATGTATTTAGATACCACTTATAGTACATTTGAACCCATAGTGTACTACAAGTTAAAAGCACATTTTAGTTCATATTTCATGGTGCCTCAAAATAGCACAGTTGAGTACACTTAGATCTTCTTAAGACTATCTTAAGAAGTACTAAATAAGAATTTTTAGTATATTAACATATATTATATTGTACAAAATTAGTACGCGAAAATAGAGCACTTTAAGTACATTATAAAATTGTACTTCACCTGGGGTTACTGTTCAAAGCAATTGAATGCACAATTTTCATTTTTAAGCGCACTTAATTGTATTGAGTGTGCATTAGAGTGTATATTAAATCTTAAAATATATATAGTAAAAACCTTTACATGCAGATAATAAAAGGCCACTTAAGGTACACTTTCATGACTATTCCTAAAGTACATTTAAACAGTTATAAAACCATATTTTGTCATGCTTTAAAAAAAAAGTACACTTATTTTGGTGTGTTGAACTTACTAAAGCACATGCAAAGTACTTGATTAATAATTTAAAGTGCACTTTAACCGTGTTTCAAAGACAACAGAAGTAATTATAAAATAAATATGTAGTTAAGTCCTACTTAAGTGGGTCAAAAAAGTTCAGCTATTTGCATGTAATATAAAGTTAAACTACAATACATTTATATTTTATTGCAAATAGTATGCAATTAATTGTCTGAACACATTACATTTACTTTGCACTTAAGTATGTTCTTTTAAAGTATATTATTTCCATAATAAGTACACTTTTCAATAGTATGCTAAAGTGCACATCTTTTTTTTACCAGGGATCTCTTTAAGCAAGGTCAATTGTTGGACATAGTGCATTGATTATTCAATGCTATCACTGTGTAAATAATGTAGATGTTTGAAGATGTATATAAAGTTCAGAGTGAAGGTGACATGAGGACGTACCAAGTTCAAACTGATCTGAGCTGTTGTTACACGTCTGTCGGACCTCCTCACTGTCCCACCCGAGAGGATACAGAGCACATCCTGAACCAATGAGCAGACCTGCAGAAACAGACACATCAAGACATGAATGACGTTACTCCTGTATAATAGACTAAACACAATGCACACAATCATTAGTGGAGTTTGCTAAGGATAAGATTTGCTAAGTTTGCTATGTTTTTTCAAAGTTCCAGCCCTAAGTTTTAAAATTTAATCGCACAGTTTGTACACAGACATGAATGATACCTCAAATGAAGTGGCCTGTGATATTAATTTTATAAGTGATTAAACTTAAAAAAATAAATAAATAAATAAATAAATCCCATAGACTTAAAGTAAGCAGTCACCTAGAACTACTGCGAACACCTAAACTAAAGCAATAAGCCCCAAGAAGCTGTGGTTTACAGTGAATTAACAGCTAAGGGGCGTTGTTAGGCACGACTGTTATAAATTCACTGTAAAACAGGACTTTGTGGGGCTTATTGCTTTTTATAAAACGGTTACCACACAATACAAATATTATAGCTAAAAAATATGTATCAATGCAACTATCAATGTAACTTTCATGAAATAAAATCATTAAAAGGCTTCCTTCCACTGGAAAAATAGTCCCTGACCGTGAACAGCAACAGAAGTTACATTATTATGCCTTTAGATGGCGGCAAAGATTGTCTTTATGAGTTAGTCACTCAGTCGCAAAGACTTTTATATTGAAACTTGTTGTGAACACAGAACAAGACACATATAACAAATGCTTTGACTAGCACTGTCAGTGTCAGCAGGGCACGGGAAAACCCATTAAATGTTAAAAGGACAAGATCGCAGCGGACATTCAAACAGATTTTTTATTATGAACATAGGACTGACCTGAAGGAAAATGCTAAATTTAAATGCAGGTAATACACTCGCTCACTCAATAGTTTTCTCACAATACTCTTCCACATAAGATAATGCTGTAAGCTTCACTGAACAAAATCAATAGAGAACAAACATGTGTTTACGTTGCTAAGAGTGGTTGCTATGACAGATGCAGCAACATACACATTTCAGTGGTGCAGCGATACTTTTGTAATGCAGTCAGCTGTATGTTTTCGGGAATTTTACAGCGGCTTCGAACGCAGCTCAACCAATCAAAAATTAAGGGCCGGCTCTATCCATTTTATAAAAGCAGTTTAATAATGGCAACTTATTGTAAAGCGTTATCAAATATTCTAAATATTATAATTGTTACAGTGTAGCAGGGAAGAGGAGAGGTGATGATCTATTTGCAGCAGTTTATTGATGAATCCAAACAAACAAACAAAAAAAATCTGAACAGTAAAACAATAATCCAAACTAGAACAAACACTAAACAGCTTTACTAAAACATGTAAAGACAACGACAACTAACTGAAACACATAAACTCTGGGTAACAAGGGGCTTGACAAGGCACAGGTGATAGAAATGAATCGCTAAAGTAACAAATGAGGGTAACTACGGAAACAAAGTGAAACAGGAACTAAAACAAGAAGTGAACACAGGAAACAATGAAAACACTTCAAAATAAAAGTCCATAACAAAACCATGGAACAAAAAAATACTAAGACAGAAACTGTTTTAATCCAAAAATGAGATCAGTAATATAATCAAAGGCTGGAATGCACTACATGACTTTTGCTGAGATTTTTGCAGTCCTGATTTGCAGTCTAGACAAGTCGACAATAGTTGCCGAAAATCTGCGCCAGTCTGCAGATTTTGGGCAGTCAGAGTTGACAGATTTCACAGAAGATCATGTAGTGTATGATGGCCAGACTCCAATAAAATTCTATTTTTGGCAAATGTAAAGGCCCTTTCACACCAAAACTAAAATGAATAAGCCTCAGGCTGAAGAAAATGCAAATCGACCCCTGTACAGAGGGCAGTAACTGTACAGTAACTCATGTTACTGAAAAAAGTAATCCGTTTACGTAACTTGTGTTAGTTGTAATGCGTCACACGCAACACACGTGTCGTTACTGAAACTGAAGCTGTCCTCCATCTACCGGTGTTTCGATACAATAGAAATACAATAACAAAACAAAAGTAAATTAACAAAACCCGCATAATAAATTAGACTCTGTATTTGACCCATCAACACAGATAAAACAACTGACTGCGCCACTCACCTCTAACATAGGCTGTAATCTATAGAGTCCATACTGACTATGTCTACCCACCCAAGACCGCATCCAAATGTGTTTTTGTTTTGTGACTCAGCACAGAGTCGCTACAACAACTACTTGCTTGTTGTGCTTGGAACAATTTTAAAATTCTGGTAGTGTGTGATCCTTGGTTGTTTAGTGCATGATGCCCAGTTTTTCTCTGTAACCAATTTACAGTCGACAAGTGCATGATACCTAGTGTTTAAAAATCTGTTCAGATTTTAAAAGTTGTGTAGTGTATTCTAGCCTTTAGAGGCCAAGAAGAAGAAAAAAAACACCCTAAAAGTATTGTGGAACCAAAAATGGACCGGGATTAGTTGAATCCCTGCTGAAACTAGCGGGCCGAGGCCTGGTCCCCAGTGCCACAGGAAGATAGTGCTGCTTCTCTGAAATTTCATGAGCTGGGGTCTTGACACAGAGTCCCCCTGAATCCAGCAGCTCTGTCTCTGGACAGATACCGGCCCACAGGTCTTCTGCTAAGGGGCTTTTCTATCACATTAGCTTAATCCTTTCCAATTTGCCCCTCACATGCCTATCAGTTTTAGCGGGGCTGGAGAGAGAGAGAGAGGGGGGGGCACTTTGAGGCACAATGATTAACCTCTGTCACACCACACAAACTTACTACGGTGGGCTGAGATAGCAGACAGCAATTCATTTATACGCTGCTGTACACAGTTTAAGCAAGGTGAGAGTTGTCCTTACATACACACAAACACAAGCACACAGATAATCAAATTCTCTGTGCTGCTCATTTTTAATATGTGTACAGACGTTGAGATATTAATCGGGACTCAAGAGAGGAAATCATAAAAGCCCTCCAGAATGTATATTAAGATATCATCACAATGTGCATGTACATTTGGCAGTGCGAATTATTAATGTCTCATTGATGCCAGTGTTTTTTAAGGGCAAGCTCTAAATGAAACTATTTCACACCCTCAAAAATGCATAACTGTATCTAGTTGCTAGATAAAAGATGACAGCTTCTTATACGCTTGGTTTAATCTCAAAGCAGTTTCATAGGGCTCATAATGCCTTTGTAGATGTAGTAGACCTTCTGATGCACAATATTTTACATAATATACATTTTTTACATTATATAGCTTCTACTTTTGATGAATAATACATCAAATCATACGGGAAGAAACTTCAGAAGAGCAATGAAATAGCAATACAGAATATATATGGATCAAAGCCAATATTATTTTAGTATCACTGACATACTATTATAGTTTTTATTTTGCATTTTCATTTAAATTTTAGATAGATTTAGTCATTTTGTTGTTTATTTTATATGTCTATATAGTTTTTATAAATTTTATTTCAATTTTAGTTTTAGTTATTTTAGTACATCAAGTTAAAGGATTAGTTCAATTTCATATTTTTAAATGTCCTGATAATTTACTCACCCCCATGTCATCTAAGATGTTTATGTCTTTCTTTCTTCAGTCGAAAAGAAATCAAGGTTTTTGATGAAAACATTCCAGGATTATTCTCCTTATAGTGGACTTCAACAGACCCCAAATGGTTGAAGGTCAAAATTAGTTTCAGTGCAGCTTCAAAGAGCTCTACATGATCCCAGACGAGGAATAAGGGTCTTTTCTAGAGAAATGATTGGTCATTTTCTAAAAAAAAATAAAAATGTATATGCTTTATAAACACAAATGCTCACCTTGCAAGTGCTTCTGCCAGACTGCCTTCCGTATTCTTCAAAAAGCTTACGCTGTACATCCTACACCTTCCCTATTCAACTTACAGAACTAACGCGGCGCCAGTTCCGTAATTTGAATACGGAAGGCGTTCTGGCGGAAGCTCAATATTTGACTTCATAACTTGTTTAAATATGGATTTTTTTTTTTTACACAAACGCTTGTTTCGCTTCAGAAGGCCTTTATTATCCCCCCGGAGCCATGTGTAGTACACATTTATGATGGATGGATGTGGATGGAAGCACTGGGTCCCGTTCATTGCCATTATAAAGCTTGGATGCGTGAGGATATTTATTAATATTTCTGCGATTATGTTCATCAGAAAGAAGAAAGTCATATACACCTAGGATGGCTTGAGGGTGAGTAAAGTTTGGGCTAATTGTCATTTGAAAGTGAACTAATCCTTTGAACTAAATGAAAATGAAAAGTTTATGCTTTTTTCAGTTAGTGTTTATTTTATTTCAAGTAACAAAATGTTTTAGACATTTACACCTGTTCACATTATGAACACTCTTCTAAAAGGTATGTGTCATCCTGTGTCAAACAGGTACAGTTGCTTCATATTATTTACACATTTAGATTTATATATACAAATACATTTTTTTTTTTTTTTTTATGTATTGAATTTCAATGACCAATAAAGCTTTGGCTATGTGGCTATGCATAACGGAAAGCTTACCAACAACTAGTGAAACAGAAGTTGAAATTAGAGTTTTCTTCCCTATTGTGACGTATATCCAAGTGAAACGGCTTCTCGAACAAGAATAAATGTAGGGCGGGACTTGATTTTGTCCTTTAAGAATTGATTGGATGGTTGTGGTTTGCTATTGGTTGATCTCATGTGAATGACAGGTTATAATATTCTATAATATCTATAATATAAATAATCTTATAATATTCTATAAAAAAATAAGAAGTGCTATATACATGCCACATAACCACTCAGTCCACATTAGTAACAACCAACAACAGCCTGTAGCATGAGTTTAACATTGGAAAGCACCACTTACATTTCAGAACATGAAAAAAAATCAAGTGTTCATCATGCAAAATCATCCAAAAGAAAGCTTTTAGATTTTGCATTTAGTGCCACTGAAACTTTTAGCGCTGCTGAAATCTCTATTTGAAAAGTTTGCATTTATATAATCTTCGCTGCGGCAGAGGCACAAATGTGTTTGCCAGCAGCCCATGTTGTGACGCTAATGTATTCCTGCTGAATATTAAACGAAATCATAAATTCTCTTTCAAGTCGTCAGTAATGTCAAGAGATAAAGAGGCGTGTAATCAGCTTGAAATGCCCCACAGCACTCAAAAGTAAAAACAAAAGGGGTACAGCCTCCACCATCCTAAAAAATTAAAGGAATGCAGCATGAGGGATTTTTTTGGTCTTCATTAATCATAAAGTGGGTGTTGTCCTCATTTTAGCACTGAGAGACATAACACTAATACAGCTAATTATAAAACTGTGTTTCTTTTATCCATCCTTCATTTAGTTGCGGACATTTTACTTTTATCTGTTAGTAGCATAAAACATGTTTAAGGTCAAAAAGTGAGCGAAAAATCCAATTATTATGCTTGCTGATTCATTCTGTATATTCACTTGAGAAAAAATTAAAATAAACCAGTTTTATGAAACAGAAGGTAAAGGAAAACAGGAAATGCAGAACAACTAAAGACTGTTCTTCTCATCCTATTCCTCTGCTGTAGCAGGATGACAAGGAGATATGGAGAGATGGTTTCATTGCCTGTTGATCAAAGTGTTGCTCCTGTCTTTTATCTTTTCATTTTCTTCCCGTTGTTCGCGCACTTTGTTCAGTCAGGAATATTCTTCCATTGCAAAAACGTTAATGATGCATATTACTTATTGATTCAAATGGGGACGTGTGACAAATAATGATGGTGTTCCTGTGCGTACTCTCCACAGGAGCAGGAGGTGAGACAACGTGGCTAATCATCTCAAGATCTGAGGTGGGAAATCACAAGAAAAAATAAATGTAACTAAAATGGCAGGTTTATTTTGTTTCTAGTAACTGAAGTCCATAGCATAAGGATGTGCATGTACTTAAATGTGCAGGTACTTCACTGCTGGTAAAATGGGCTTTCAATAAAACTTTTTTTCTTTTTTTATCTTCTTCTTTTTTTTAAATCGGTGCAACCTGACTAGAGAAAACAGAAACAGGCTGTTGTCTTCACTTTTACCAAATAGTTAGGAAAACTTCAAAACCCATAATTCACTGGGCATGTTGCCGTCCAAGGCCACTCCCACCAGTCTGCTTTGGATACACTTACCAAAGTCAAATACTGCCTTGCTTTAGTAGGAAATACTTCTTAGCAAACTTTTAGTCATAATGGTATTGACTTGAATTGTTCCCAGTGCAAGATTTCAAAGAGTAAATGTTTAGCGGGAGTGAGTTACTTTCGATTTCCAGTGAAGGATCCAGCGTGTTGTAGGCAGTGGCTAAAAGCTCAAAAGGATTGCAAGAGAGATTACAGAGAAAACGTTGCAACATAAAATCTGAAAATCCTCTGTATTTGTAGTCAACATTTCAAACTGGATGACCTAAAAAACCTAAATAAACAAAAATTAGAAATGATGCCTTGGCAACTAACTGAAATAAATTTAAGTTTAAACACTAAAAATACTAACTGGAAATAAATAAAAACTAAAACTATATATAATATATAATAATAAATCTAAATAGTAATATTTAAAAAAGCAAATGACAAACTTACTAAAAATTAAATTAAAATAATATATTGACATTTTAATAAAAATCTAGATGGTAGCTGCTTTTTTTTTTTTTTTTTTTTTTTTTGCAAAATGCTTTTGTTTAAAACAAGACAACATGCAATACAATGCAAATTATGTCCACAATGAACAGCCAACCAGAACATGGACCAATAAAAGGGTGAAGCTACCCAGGATGACACCTCAGAAACAAGCCTGTTCTGAAATTAAAAAATTAAAGAGTTGTATGGAAGAAATAACTTATTGTTTGTCACTTTATTATGTATATTGGCTAAGGCAAGCTGAGTTTGGAGTCTTGTGGTGTTTTTCCACTGCATGATGGACTTCAATAAGCCTTGGTATACATCTAGCTTACAAAAGATGTTGAGGACTAAGAACAAACTCTATAGAAAATATGTTTTAAATCCTACCCCTCTCACCTATGGGGTTTATAAATCTTACAGAAATAAATATAATCATTCTATTAGATCTGCAAAAAAGCAATACTTTAGTGAAAAATTTAAGAGGTGTTCAAATGATATTAAAACCACATGGAAAGTAATAAATCAGTTGCTGCAAAAAGAGATTACTTCAGAGCTACCTTCAGACTTTGTGGATGGTGACAATTCTTTTAATAATCCATTTGACATAGCTCAAAAATTTAATGATTTTTTTGTTAACGTTGGTCATACATTAGCGAATAATATTCCTATTGGTAGTGGCGAACCCTTGGATTATGTATCAGGAAATTTTCCTATTATCTCTATTTTTAAGCCACCTGAGATTGACAAAATAAGTGAAATTATTGATGAATTACAAACATCTTCAGCTGGTCATGATAATATTTCTGTATTTCTTGTCAAACAAGTGAAATGTTCAATATTGCAGGCATTGTACCAGAAGATTTAAAAATAGCCAAAGTTATTCCTCTGTTTAAAGCAGATGATCCTCAGTGTTTTAACAACTATAGACCTATATCTATTTTGCCATGTTTTTCAAAAATTTTAGAAAAAATTGTATATGAACGATTCTTTTTCATTTAGATTCTAGTTCTATTCTTTATCAGTATGTATTCCGCAAAAACCACTCTACTTATATGGCTTTGCTTCACCTAATTGATAATGTTATTCTTGCACTTGAAAATCATGAATTTACTTGTAGTATTTTTATAGACTTGTCAAAAGCTTTTGATACAGTTAATCATTATATTTTATTGGAAAAGTTGTATAAATATGGTTTTCACGATATTACATATAAATGGTTGAAAAATTACATCTCTAATAGAAGACAGTTTGTTTGTTTTAAGGGTTGCTATTCTAGTTCAGCAAGACTATTCTGTGGGGTTCCTCAGGGGTCCATTCTTGGACCCTTACTATTTCTTATTTATATAAATGATTTATCAAATGTTTCAAATATTCTTACTCCAATAATGTTTGCAGATGACACAACCTTAGTTCTCTCTCACTCACATTTTAATTTATTGATTAAGAATGCTAATGATGGTCTAATCACTTATGGTAAGTGGTTTAATTTAAATAAATTATGTTTAAATTAAAAAAAATCTAACTTTATTATTTTTAGTGGTAAAAAATTATACCCTAAGGATTTATCAAAAATTACAATTGAGTCTATTGAGGTGCCTCAAGTGTCAACTGCAAAATTCTTGGGAGTTTTTGTTGACGAGAGTCTGAGTTGGAGGGAACAAGCAGAAAAATACATAAATCTACTGGTATAATAAGGAGGGTTAGGCATTTTGTTATTACAGAGTATCTTCTTACTCTTTACTATAGTTTAATTTATCCATATCTTTCATATTGTAATATAGTTTGGGCGAGCACTTTTCCTATTACTCTTCAAAAAATCTTTATCGTTCAGAAACGTTTTGTTAGGATTGCAACCCGATCGAATGCATATACTTCATCTGTTTCTCTATTTCAGAAACTTCAGGTTCTTACCGTTTATGATATTAACATTTCTCAAATTTGTGTCTTTATTTATAAGATATATTCAGGTGAAGGTAACATTCCAGAGCAATTTAAGATGTATTTTAAAGTAAATTCACAGGTTCACTGTCACTTAACTCATCAATGCTCAGATTTTCATCTTCCTAAAATTCTCACTTGTAGAGGTCAATACTCTATACGATTTAGGGGTATTAAATTATGGAATGGTTTATCTTATATAGCAGAAAAATGTTCTTCTTTAATATGTTACAAAAGATGTATAAAGAATCATTTTATTGCTGCTTTGTAATTGTGCTTTTTTGTTTATTGATGTTTTATGCACCCTATATGGTTTGTTTTTGGAGTATATCAGTATTATCATTATTATTATTATTATTTTATATATACATGCTGTAATTAACTTGTTGCAGTTATATACATTTATATATTTATAATTTAGTTTTTTTTCTTTCTTTAGCAGGATGCAGGATGACAAGGAGATATGGAGAGATGGTTTCATTGCCTGTTGATCAAAGTGTTGCTCCTGTCTTTTATCTTTTCATTTTCTTCCCGTTGTTCGCGCACTTTGTTCAGTCAGGAATATTCTTCCATTGCAAAAACGTTAATGATGCATATTACTTATTGATTCAAATGGGGACGTGTGACAAATAATGATGGTGTTCCTGTGCATACTCTCCACAGGAGCAGGAGGTGAGACAACGTGGCTAATCATCTCAAGATCTGAGGTGGGAAATCACAAGAAAAAATAAATGTAACTAAAATGGCAGGTTTATTTTGTTTCTAGTAACTGAAGTCCATAGCACTTGTAGAGGTCAATACTCTATACGATTTAGGGGTATTAAATTATGGAATGGTTTATCTTATATAGCAGAAAAATGTTCTTCTTTAATATGTTACAAAAGATGTATAAAGAATCATTTTATTGCTGCTTTGTAATTGTGCTTTTTTGTTTATTGATGTTTTATGCACCCTATATGGTTTGTTTTTGGAGTATATCGGTATTATCATTATTATTATTATTATTTTATATATACATGCTGTAATTAACTTGTTGCAGTTATATGCATTTATATATTTATAATTTAGTTTTTTTTCTTTCTTTAATTTCACATTTAGTTTTTTTTGTTGTTGTTTAGGTAGAGGCTTTAAATAAGCCCTTTGGGGTTTTTTGCCTCTCCCTGCACAGTATATGGATTGTACTTTTGTTTTTATTGTATATATTTTATATTTGTGCAAATAAACTAAGCCAAACTAAACCAAAAATACGGCTCACTTTTTGGCACTTTTTTACTGCATGGGATGGCTCGGTACGGAACAGTACGGCTCGCTTAAATAGTACCACCTCAGTTGAGGTTCCAAGCGTGCCGAACCTATACTAAATGTGACGTGTAAACACTGCAGATCACTGATTGGTCAGAGAGAATCGTCATTACCAGTGTCATTGGATTTGAAACACAAGACACCAAACCTGCTAGATTTTAATAATCAGTAACAGCCACCGCAGTATCATTTGTTTGTGCGACATTTTTTAAACGACCGTCGCACGAACTTGAAAAAAAAAATGGCTGTATCGTGTTTAGTAGATGAGGTGCAGACTCGTTGATAGCCAAGGAGCGGATCCACGGCAGTAAAGGCGGCGCCACTATATCGATCAGTCTATAATCCCACCCACTTTGAAGCGGTACTAAACTGCAGTGGAAAAGCAAACCGAAAGTAAGCGAGCCGAGCTGTGCCGAACTGAACCGAGCCGAGTCATTCCACGCAGTGGAGAAGTGCCATAGATCTTGTGGTTTTGGTCTAAAAACCTCTGGTCGGGATCTCGGATGGTCTCAGGCAAGACTTCAATCTATAAATGTCTGCCATGGAATTGGTCTGATTCCTGGATGGTCAGTTCTTGATTCCAACTAAGTTTCAATTCACCTATCTGTAAAGCAACCAGCAGGACACTTCATCTCAATTAAAAATAACTAAAGAGACAGTCTTCCCCCAAGGCATCGGTTAAAAGTAGCGCCGACCACATGCAGTCTGTAATTTTTCATCTTTATTTGATTGCATTTCATTAAGTGTTTTTTTCCAGAAGTTTAATCCTATCCTCCACACTTCTTATGTGGGTTATTGAAAGACTGAGATGGGTAGAGGAGGGACAGAGGGTGGGTGGAGATTACCAAGAATGGAAACAGCAACTTTATTGATGTGCCAAGAAACCACAGGGAGGTGGAGGATCTGAGCACCAGCTATCAGAAGCTCTTGTTCAAGTTGCTCTCGAAAAACTGGGCTATGATGTGTCTGTTTTGTGTCTTGTCTTTCTGTTTCCTGTTTCATCAGACTTTGTGACCTCTTTACGTCTGTTTTTCGACTTCAATGATGGGCGCAAACAAAAGCCCTGCGAGTGCATCGATGATTCATTTCACGTCAGTGTCCCAGATGTGCCTGCAATTACTTGTTGGAGGTGAAAAGCGGTGCGTTCTAAACCAGCGTAAATGTGCTCTAATGAATTCCATCTATTTCAGAGAGGTTTTGACATGCAATAAGAGGTGGTTTTAGAAGCATGGGAATGAAAATGAGTTACTATGGAAATCAACAGCTCTGTTTCAGTGACTTAAGTTGCTGATGGCAGGAGTGGAGGTGTAATTTTTTTTAAACACTTGTTACACTTTATTGTGCACTTGTACCAATGAACAATCTCTCCATGTCTGGCACCATACCGTGACATATTGTCTTTGTAGTTTTATGATATTGTCTGCCTCGCTGCTCAGATTGGTTTGCGTTTATAACTCCGTATAGCTTTGTTTTGAATCTCTTTTATTCATTGTTGCTTATTTTTTTATTTTATTTATTTTTTTATTACCTTATATGTAATATTGCCTACCACACTAATCTGACGTCGCTAGCTTGTAATCTTTGAATCTAAATCGCTGTTACAACGCATTTGCATTTGCAGCGCTAGCTTGTTAACTTGTTAACAGTCTCTCGCGCGCTCCTTTTTCAACGCGTTCTTCAAACAGCTGTGGTAAGTCGGATCAGTCTACAAACACGGTGAGTCATGTCATCCTCTCCCAGCATTGCTACCTGTTCCATTTGCCACATGTTTACCATAGCTCTCTCTGTCAGCGACGAGGGATTTACATGTCATAAATGTAGGGAAATAGTCAGGCTGACAGAGAGAATCTCAGAATTAGAGACACGCATCCAAACTTTAATCGAGTATAGTAAAAATGCAAGGGCTTCAGATACTGTTTTGGATGCGACTAGCTTAGTGAACTCTGTACATTGTTCGGTTCCGGCTGTAGAGCCCGCGCAGCAGGGCACTTGGGTAACGGTGAGGCGGCCTAGCCGCGGAAAAAAACACTCTTCCGTTCCAATAAGAACATCAAACAGGTTCTTCCCACTCAGTGATACACCCACTGAGAATCCTGTTGAAAGTGCCCTAGTTATTGGCGATTCTATTACACGGAACGTGAAAATAGAGACACCAGCCACCATAGTCACATGTTTGCCGGGAGCCAGAGCACCTGACATCAAAGCAAATTTAAAAGTGCTGGCTAATGCTAATCGTAAATACTCTAAGATTATTATTCACGTTGGCACTAATGAAGTTCGACTTCGCCAGTCGGAGATCACTAAAATTAACATTAAAGAGGTGTGTGAACTCGCAAGTACAATGTCAGGAGAAGTAATTTGCTCTGGCCCCCTTCCTGTTCGTCGGAGTGATGAGATAGTTAGCAGATTATCATCACTCAATGGCTGGCTGTCTAAGTGGTGTCTGCAAAATAATATAGGTTTCATAGACAATTGGAAAAGTTTTTGGGGCAGACCTGACCTGTTGAAAAGAGATGGTATTCATCCCTCCCGGGATGGTGCTGCTCTTCTCTCTAGTAATATGGCACAGTCTTAGAACTGAAACATGACAAACTGGGGCCCAAGTCAGGAAGCAGACAGACTGGCTAAACCGACCATCTGCTAGCTGCCTCACGTTACAGAAGTCAGAAAATTCAGATAACTCCCAACACATAGAAACTCTTACACCTAGATATTTTCAAATAGAGACTGTGTCTGTACCCCGAATTAGTAAAAACAAAAAACTTCCAAACTCATTTAATGGTAAAAATTTAATTGATGTTCAACAAATAAAAAATAGAGATAATAATGCTAAACAAATGATAAAACTCGGGTTGTTAAATATTAGATCCCTTTCTTCAAAATCACTTATTGTTAATGATATTATCAAAGATAATAATCTAGATGTGCTGTGTTTGACAGAAACTTGGCTAAAACCGGATGATTACATTACTTTAAATGAGTCTAGTCCTCAAGGTTATGATTATCGACACAATGCCTGTCAGAAAGGCAAAGGGGGAGGTGTTGCTGTAATCTATAGTAATATTTACAGTATTAGTCAAAAGTCTTTCAAATATAATTCCTTCGAAGTAATGGTACTTTACGTAACATTATGTAGGTTGACATTTGTGCTGGCTACTGTATACAGGCCACCAGGACACCATACAGACTTTATCAAAGAATTTGCTGATTTTCTGTCGGAGTTAGTATTGGCTGCAGATAAAGTCCTTGTTGTTGGTGATTTTAATATCCATGTAGATAATAAGAAAGACGCATTAGGATTGGCATTTGCAGATATTCTAAACTCTATTGGTGTTAGACAACATGTGTCAGGACCCACTCATTGTCGTAATCATACTTTAGATTTAATATTGTCACATGGAATCGATATTGATGCTGTTGAAATTCTGCAGCAGAGTGACGACATCTCAGATCATTATCTAGTCTCGTGTATACTACATTTAGTCAAGGCGGCTAAACTGCCTCCATGCCATAAATATGGTAGAACCATCACTTCTACCACTAAAGATCGCTTTATAAATAATCTTCCTGATCAGTTTCATCGCCTTAGCATACCAGAAAGCTTAGAAGACCTCGATGTTCTAACAGAAACTATTGCCTCTGTCTTTTCCAGCACATTAGACTCAGTTGCTCCTTTGCGCTTAAAAAAGATTAAGGAAATTAATCCAATGCCATGGTACAATGAGCACACTCGGGCCCTAAAGTTAGCAGCCAGAAAAATGGAGCGTAGCTGGAAGAAAACAAAACTAGAAGTATTTCGCATTTCGTGGAGAGAGAGAATGATTGAGTACAGAAAGGCCTTAAAATCTGCTAGATCTGCTTATTTTTCAAAACTTTTAGAAGAAAATAAACACAACCCTAGGTATTTATTTGATACAGTGGCTAAATAAACAAGAAATAAAGCTTCAACTTCTGATGTTTCCAAAGAGCACAGCAGTAATGAATTTATGAACTTCTTTACTTGCAAGATTGATAATATTAGAGAAAAAATTATAACCATGCAACCGTCTATTACAGTATCGCGTCAGATAGTGCATTGTAGTGTATCTGAGGAAAAATTCAGTTAATTTACTGCTTTAGGAGAGGAAGAATTGTCTAAACTTGTTAAATCATCAAAATCAACAACATGTATGTTAGACCCTATACCGACTAAGCTATTGAAAGAAATGCTTCCAGAGGTTATAGATCCTCTTCTTAATATCGTCAATTCATCTTTATCACTAGGATACGTACCGAAAACTTTTAAGCTGGCTATTATTAAACCTCTTATTAAAAAACCACAACTTGATCCTAGAGAATTAGTCAATTACAGGCCGATCTCAAATCTCACTTTTCTGTCAAAAATACTAGAAAAGGTAGTATCATCACAACTATGTTCCTTTTTTAGAAAGAAATAGTATCTGTGAGGATTTCCAGTCAGGATTTAGACCGTACCATAGTACTGAGACTGCTCTCATTAGAGTTACTAATGATTTGCTCTTATCATCAGATCGTGGTTGTATCTCTCTATTAGTGTTACTGGATCTTAGTGCTGCATTTGACACTATTGATCACAATATTCTTTTAAATAGACTCGAAAATTATGTTGGCATTAGTGGAATTGCATTGTCATGGTTCAAATCATACTTATCTGACCGTTATCAGTCTGTAGTAGTAAACGAAGAGATGTCATATCGATCACAAGTTCAATATGGAGTACCGCAAGGCTCAGTACTAGGACCGTTGCTGTTCACTCTGTACATGCTACCCTTGGGAGATATCATTAGGAAGCATGGCGTTAGTTTTCACTGTTACGCTGATGATACTCAGCTCTATATTTCTTCGCGCCCTGACGAAACTTACCAATTCACAAAATTAACAGAATGCATAGCTGATATAAAAAATTGGATGACCAGTAATTTCCTACTACTAAATTCAGAAAAAACAGAGATTCTAATTTTTGGACCAAAAACTTCTTCACGTAATAACCTAGAATACTGTCTAACAC
This sequence comes from Ctenopharyngodon idella, assembly GCF_019924925.1. Taxonomy (NCBI): domain Eukaryota; kingdom Metazoa; phylum Chordata; class Actinopteri; order Cypriniformes; family Xenocyprididae; genus Ctenopharyngodon; species Ctenopharyngodon idella. The sequence goes on from NC_067234.1 coordinate 6,942,362, forward strand.
TTGATGGCTACTCTGTTAAGTCTTCGTCGTCTCTTAGGAACCTGGGTGTGCTCTTTGATACCAATCTTTCATTTGAAGGCCATGTTACTAGCATCTGTAAAACCGCATTCTTCCATCTTAAAAATATATCTAAACTACGACATATGCTCTCAATGAAAAATGCAGAACAGTTAGTTCATGCGTTCATGACCTCAAGGCTAGATTACTGTAATGCTCTACTGGGTGGTTGTTCTGCTCGCCTGTTAAATAAACTACAGCTCGTACAAAATGCAGCAGCTAGAGTTCTTACTAGAACTAGGAAGTATGACCATATTAGCCCAGTTCTGTCAACACTGCATTGGCTTCCTGTTAAACATCGTATAGATTTTAAAATCTTGCTAATTACTTACAAAGCACTAAATGGTTTAGCTCCCCAGTACCTGAGTGAGCTCCTAATTCATTATAGTCCTTCACGTCTATTGCGATCTCAGAATTCAGGCCAGCTGATAATACCTAGAATATCAAAATCAACTGCAGGCGGTAGATCCTTCTCCTATTTGGCACCTAAACTCTGGAACAATCTTCCTAGCATTGTTCGGGAAGCAGACACACTCTGTCAGTTTAAATCTAGACTAAAAACGCATTTCTTTAACCTGGCATTCACATAACACATTACCAATTTATATTTTCAAATCTGTTAAAGGATTATTAGGCTGCATAAATTAGGTCAGCCGGAACCGGGAACACTTCCTATAACACCTGATGTACTTATTACATCAGAAGAAGAATGGCATCTACGCTAATATTAGTCTTTCTGGTTATCCCGAGGTTCACCGTAGTCAACCGGATCCAGGCCGTATCCAGGTGAGACCAAGGACCTGCGCCTTGACACGACCACAATGCAGCCCTGAAGTATCAGCAGAGATTGAGTCAACTAGATCATCCACTCTGAGGGCCTCATCGACACGACAGCCACGACACAGTTCCTCAACAGCCGTGATGAATACGATCCTCAATTGGATGGAACTGGAATAAATACTTTGAATGTTGCGATCCTGTCGGACTTATGATAGCTACCTGAATCGTAACAAAGCACTGTTGGCCAGAGGAGAACTGGCCCCCCGACCAAGCCTGGTTTCTCCCAAGGTTTTTTTCTCCATTTAAACACCTATTTGCCACTTGTCTAGTTTGGGTTCCTTGCCGCTGTCGCCTTTGGCTTGCTTAGTTGGGGACACTTGACATTTGATATTCAACAGTGCTTTGATGTGCCTGCATGGACACTATTCTTTTAAGAGCTGCTGTGCAGCCAAATAATGTACCAGTTATCAATGTAAAGCTGCTTTGACACAATCTACATTGTAAAAAGCGCTATATAAATAAAGGTGACTTGACTTGACTATTGCATTACAGAAACAGAATATTGAGATATAAACCAGCAAAACAAGTCCCTCTGTCATACTTGATTCTGATTAGTCAAATATTTTTGTATAGTAACTGCTAAACTAAGTAATTGACTACTGTACCAAATCAGTCAACAGTCCAATTTCCTTGACCGATAGCAAACCACAACCATCAAATCAATTCTCAAAGGACAAAATCAAGTCTCGTCCTACATTTTCTAACTGTGCTAGTTTCATGTCTCTCAATTTACATCAATATTTAATTTCAATTTATTTATTTTGTAAGTAACCATGTAATAAGCTGGATAATGTACAGTCGGATATTATTGCCATTTCTTGGATGAGCGTTATAAACAGCCTCTTAGGGTCTAAGGCCAGAGTATTTTTTCAGATGTTTTCAATGGTAAAACGGCAATCGGCAGCAGCGCGACGAGGCGCTGAGTGTCTATTTCAAGATGAGCACTTGGCACTTTTTTCTTGGACCTCAAGAGTTGAAGAATGTTCAACTTTGGGTAAAACACAGCTCTCATCACTGTCACTTTCTAACCAGTTGTCCAATCACAGTGGAGGAGGGGCAGGACAAATACCACACTGATCAACCGCCACATCTTGCTAGGACAACGGCAACAGACGACAACAACTTGCACAACAACGGAACAAAAGCATTTAAAGGGTTAGTTCACCCAAAAATGAAAATTCTGTCATTAATTACTCACCCTCGTGCTGTTTTACACCCATAAGACCTTCGTTGATCTTCGGAACACAAATTAAGATATTTTTGTTTAAATCCGATGGCTCCGTGAGGCCTACATAGGGAGCAATGACATTTCCTCTCTCAAGATCCATAAAGGTACTAAAAACATATTTAAATCAGTTCATGTGAGTACAGTGGTTCAATATTAATATTATAAAGCAACGAGAATATTTTTGGTGCGCCAAAAAAAAAAAAAAATAAAACGACTTATTTAGTGATGGCCGATTTCAAAACACTGCTTCAGGAAGATTCGGAGCGTAATGAATCAGCGTGTCGAATCATGATTCGGATCGCGTGTCAAACGTCAAACTGCTGAAATCACGTGACTTTGGCGCTCCGAACTGCGGATTTGACACGCTGATTCATTATGCTCCGAAGCTTCCTGAAGCAGTGTTTTGAAATCGGCCATCACTAAATAGTTCGTTATTTTGTTTTTTTGGCGCACCAAAAATATTCTCGTCGCTTTATAATATTAATATTGAACCACTGTACTCACATGAACTGATTTAAATATGTTTTTAGTACCTTTATGGATCTTGAGAGAGGAAATGTCATTCCTCCCTATGTAGGCCTCACGGAGCCATCAGATTTAAACAAAAAATCTCAATTTGCGTTCCAAAGTTTAACAAAGGTCTTACGGGTCTGGAACGGCATGAGCGTGAGTAATAAATGACAGAATTTTCATTTTTGGGTGAACTAACCCTTTAAAACAAGAGCCAGAGCAAATACTTTACATTGTATTGACATTTTTTTTTTATATTCAGAAACAAGCTATCTGGGAAATCAGATACTAGTAACAGTAGTAGCGCTGGCTAAAGATGCTTTGGTGGACACACAGCCTTATAGCAAGATGTTGGCCAGCCAGTAGTGGCATATGTATCAGTGAAACAAGTTGGCATGGCAACCAGTAGATTGGGATTGTTGACAACCCTCTGAACAGGTGGATGTGGGCGAGATGATATGAAAAAGACTTGCAACTGTCGTCCACCCATGTGTCAAGGGTCAATGCAAACAATCCCTCACTATCCATCCCAAATCTATGACAATCTCTTACCTTCTATTAAGATCAGATGCCTGCATTTGAGAAGACATCGATCGCTGAGAGTGTAAAACCAGTCCATTACAGGCTGTCATTAGTGTTGTCCATTAAAGAAGCACTCAATATCTGCCCCTGAGTGGGTCATAATGAGTCTGCAGTTAATGCATGCGCACGGTCTGTGATTATCTCTCTAAGTGCCATTCATTCAGTCTGGCCTGAAAGCCACCCTACCTCTTACATGCCTACAAGTAATTAAAGATTAAATCACATGATCATATAATACCAAACAGCAGGGTTTAAGGATTTAAGAGGTAAATGTAAAAAAGCACACACCCTAGTAGACTAGTTGCCGTTGGTTGAATTTAGAGGTTAGCGATACGCTTGTGGAAATCTGACAGTTGGTACACATTTTTTATTGTGTACTTAATTACCTAATTACTTGAATTAATTATCTAATTAACTTATAATCTTGATTAACCATGCATTTATATCTAATATTCATAATATAGTCACAAACATTTCTAGTATGCCATGAAAGGCTACTGTACATTCAAAATGGTAAATTGGGCAAATTGAAGCTGTAACATATATCCACTTAAACAAGTCAAATTTGAGAACCCAAGTCCAGTTTCAATTAATAAAAAAGAGACAAAAAAAAAATAAATAAATAAAAACTATCAAGACTTAAATTAAACTAACAAGACTTGAAATAGATTTGACATTAAACTTGACTGGAGTTAAAATAGACTTGACCTAAATTAGACTTAACTTGAATTAGACTTAACCTAAATTAGACTTGACTTGAATTAGACTTGACCTAAATTAGACTTGACTTGAATTAGACTTGACTGGATTTAAAATAGACTTTACTTAAATTAGACATCACTTAAAATAGACTTTAATTAGACATGACTTAAATAGACAACCTAAATTAGTCTTGATTTAAAAAAGACATAACTTGACTTAAATTACACATGACTTGGCTTAAATTAAACATGACTTGACCTGACTTAATTTAGACATGACTTGACTTAAATTAGACATGACTTAAAATAGACGACCTAAATTAGTCTTGATTTAAAAAGGCATAACTTGACTTAAAAAAGACATAACTTGACACATGACTTGACTTAAATTAGACATGACTTTACTTAAATTAGACATGACTTAAAATAGACTAGACCTAAATTATTTTTGATTTTAAAAGACATAACTTGACTTAAAAAAGACATAACTTGACTTAAATTAGACATAACTTGACTTAAATTCACATGACTTGACTTAAATTAGACATGAATTGACTTACATTAGACATGACTTAAAATAGACTAGACCTAAATTATTCTTGATTTTAAAAGACATAACTTGACTTAAAAAAGACATAACTTGACTTAAATTAGACATAACTTGACTTAAATTCACATGACTTGACTTGACTTAAATTAGACATGACTTTACTTAAATTAGACATGACTTAAAAAAGACATAACTTGACTTAAATTAGACATGACTTGACTTGATTTAGACATGACTTGACTTAAATTAGACATGGCTTAAAATAGACCTGATCTAAATTAGTCTTGATTTAGAAAAAGACATAACTTGACTTAAATTAGACATGACTTGACTTGACTTAAATTAGACATGATTTTACTTAAATTAGACTTGACCTAAATTAGTCTTGATTTAAAAAATATATAACTTGACTTAAAAAGACTTAACTTGACTTAAATTAGACATAACTTGACTTAAATTACACATGACTTGACTTGACTTAAATTAGACATGACTTAAAATAGACTTGACCGAAATTAGACTTAACTTGAATTAGACTTAACTTGAATTAGACTTGACATAAATTAGACTTGACTTGAATTAGACTTGACTGGATTTAAAATAGACTTTACTTAAATTAGACATGACTTAAAATAGACTTGACCTATAGTTTTCATTTAAAAAAGACATTACTTGACTTAAATTAGACATGACTTAAATTAGACATGACTTAAATTAGTCTTAAATTAGACATGACTTAAAATAGACTTTAATTAGACATGACTTAAATAGACAACCTAAATTAGTAGATTTAAAAAAGACATAACTTGACTTAAATTACACATGACTTGGCTTAAATTAAACATGACTTGACCTGACTTAATTTAGACATGACTTGACTTAAATTAGACATGACCTAAAATAGACGACCTAAATTAGTCTTGATTTAAAAAGGCATAACTTGACTTAAAAAAGACATAACTTGACACATGACTTGACTTAAATTAGACATGACTTGACTTAAATTAGACATGACTTAAAATAGGCTAGACCTAAATTATTCTTGATTTTAAAAGACATAACTTGACTTAAATTAGACATAACTTGACTTAAATTAGACATGACTTGACTTGATTTAGACATGACTTGACTTACATTAGACATGACTTAAAATAGACTAGACCTAAATTATTCTTGATTTTAAAAGACATAACTTGACTTAAAAAAGACATAACTTGACTTAAATTAGACATAACTTGACTTAAATTAGACATAACTTGACTTAAATTCACATGACTTGACTTGACTTAAATTAGACATGACTTTACTTAAATTAGACATGACTTGACTTACATTAGACATGAATTAAAATAGACTTGACCTAAATTAGTCTTGACTTAAAAAAGACATAACTTGACTTAAATTAGACATGCCTTGACTTGACTTAAATTAGACATGATTTTACTTAAATTACACTTGACCTAAATTAGTCTTGATTTAAAAAAGATATAACTTGACTTAAAAAAGACTTAACTTGACTTAAATTAGACATAACTTGACTTAAATTACACATGAATTGACTTGACTTAAATTAGACATGACTTTACTTAAAATAGACTTGACCTAAATTAGTCTTGATTTAAAATATATAACGTGACTTAAAAAAAGACATAACTTGGCTTAAATTAGACATGACTTGACTTGACTTAAATTAGACATGACTTTACTTAAATTAGACTTGACCTAAATTAGTCTTGATTTAAAAGACATAACTTGACTTATATTAGACATAACTTGACTTAAATTAGACATGACTTGACTTAAATTAGACATGACTTAAAATAGACTTGACCTAAATTAGTCTTGATTTAAAAAAGAAATAACTTGACTTAAATTACACATAATTTGCCTTAAATTACACGACTTGACTTAAGTCATGTGTAATTTAAGTCAAGTCATGCAATTTGACTTAAATTAGACATGACTTAAAATAGATTTAATCTAAATTAGTCTTGACTTAAAAAAGACATAACTTGACTTAAAGGATTAGTCCACTTTCAAATAAAAATTTCCTGATAATTTACTCACTCCCATGTCATCCAAGATGTCCATGTCCTTCTTTCTTCAGTCGAAAAGAAATTAAGGTTTTTGATGAAAACATTCCAGGATTATTCTCCTTATAGTGGACTTCAATGGACTCCAAATGGTTGAAGGTCAAAATTAGTTTTAGTGCAGCTTCAAAGGGCTTTAAACGATACCAGACGAGGAATAAGGGTCTTATCTAGCGAAACGATCGGCCATTTTCTTAAAAAAAAAAAAAAATACAAATGTATATGCTTTATAAACACAAATGATCACCATTCTGCCTTCGGTATTCTTCAAAAAGCTTACGCTGTATGTCCTACGCCTTCCCTATTCTACTTACAGAAAAAATGGAACTGGCGCTGCGTTCATTCTGTAGGTTGAATAGGAAAGGCGTAGGACATACAGCGTAAGCTTTTTGAAGAATATGGACCCTTATTCCTCGTCTGGTATCGTTTAAAGCTGGTAATCGTTTGAAGCTGCACTAAAACTAATTTTGACCTTCAACCGTTTGGAGTATATTGAAGTCCACTGTAAGGAGAATAATCCTGGAATGTTTTCATCAAAAACCTTAATTTCTTTTTCGACTGAAGAAAGAAGGACATGAACATCTTGGATGACATGGGGGTGAGTAAATTATCAGGAAATGTTTATTTGAAAGTGGACTAATCCTTTAATTAGACATGACTTGACTTAAATTAGACATGACTTGACTTAAATTACAAATGACTTGACTTAAATTACACAAGACTTGACTTAAATTAGACATAACTTGACTTAAATTACGAGCCTGTTCTCATTAGAAAAATGTACATGAGGGAACGTTTTCGCGAGTTGCAAAATATGTACCAATATGTACATATCACTGCAGTTTCAATTTGAAATGTCCACTGAGTGGCGTTAAAAGGATGTTCATTTTTTTGCCGGAACAGATAAACATGAATATGGTATGTTTTTATGACGTTGGTTTTTATATGAATCACCGCAGTTCTGATTTGAAATTTTGTCCGGTGAGTGGCGCTAAAAGTGTAGTGCTCCATTATTTTTTAAAATAACGTACCACCAACACTACACCTAAACCTACCCAATAGTGTTAACAAAAGCAAATGTGACATAAAAAGCATCTGTAATCGTGCTGTTTTAGCTTTTTTTCATCTCTCATCTTTGAGTTCTTTTACCGTGACTTGAAGTCATAACATAATATTGTGCAAGGAGACGTGAAAACAAGTATTTATTAATCCATGATCTGACCCTGTAATCGTAACTGTGTATGAAAACGATTAAAAGCGCTTGCTGTTTTACTGCCTCTAGTGTTCATTTCTGTTGGAACCTGCAGTGATATGTATGTATTGGTACGTATTTTTGCGACTTGCTAAAACATTCCCACAGGTACGTCTATCCATGGGACCAGGTTGGAGCCAAAATTACACATGACTTGACTTAAATGAGACATGACTTAAAATAGACTTGACCTAAATTAGTCTTGATTTAAAAAAGACATAACTTGACTTAAATTACACATGACTTGACTTAAATTAGACATGACTTAAAAAAGACTTAAATTAGATATTACTTAAAATAGACTTGACCTAAATTAGTCTTGATTTAAAAAAGACATGACTTGACTTAAATTACACATGACTTGACTTAAATTAGACATAACTTGACTTAAATTAGACTTAACTTAAATTAGACTTGACTTGAATTACACTTGACTTGAATTAGACTTGACTTAAATTAGACATGACTAGTCCTTAAGACACAGTCTTAACATAGTGGCTAAATTTGTGCAACTGGCCCCAGAGTGTAAAGGATGATGATTTTGAATCATAATGACCATAATGTATTATTAAAGCTAAGATAAAATATATATATATTTTTTTGTTTCACGTTTTGCTCACTGTACAGTAAAAGTCCCATATTACCACTGGTGTTATTTCATAGTTCCAATAATGACTGTAATATTAATCTAAAGTGAAGAATTCACTTTTAACTAGCACAGCAGTTGGCACAGAAAGCTCTCGGATGGAAAGCAACTAAAAGCAGCCAAATGCAGTGTGAGACATCATTTGCCTATAAATGTATTAGAGAGTTTTTATTCTCATGGTGAGTTCTCTTTTATGAGTTCATGAGAATTGTGTGTCATTTCCACCGGTGAGCACAAATAATTTTCCACATTAACAACACACGGTAACTTTCACTTGCAAATGCCTTGATTGGCCTATGGCCTATGTTTATCCATGTAATAAAGGTTGAAAGGTGAGTTCTTAATCCAGCCATCAGAGGTTTACATTCTCTGATGAAATCCTCTTTGGAGTGAGAACAAGGCTTTTTCTTTCATCCGTCTGCCAGTGTGCTGTCTCGGGATCACTTGTACCTTTTGTCATCCTTTCCTAGTCCTCTTCAATGGCGCCTCAGGAATTCTGCACCCCTGCTCTCTGGCCCACACAATACCATTCACGTTTAGCATTCAAAAGGGCAGAAAGGAGAGGGCAGGGCGAAAAGAAATAAGCCCAGTTGAGTTTTAGGGAGCCAGCAGAATGATAGCCATGAATAGGTCACGTCTGAGCCGGTTTTAAAGGCCTGCTGTCAGAGGCTTTGAAAGAATGAGGAGTGCAGTTAAAAAAAATGGCCTACCGAGGGCTGAGGGCAGCCCGGTAACTGTCGAGGTGAATGAACCATCAGAACAGGACCTGCCTCTCCCTCAGACACTTTCACAGGAGACGAAGACTGATGGAAGGAGAAAAGAATGGCCAAATGGGAGCAGAGGAAAAGAATACAAGAGGAAGTACAAGAACCAACTGACAGAAAAAGACACATTAAGATGAATGTGAAAAACCAACAAAAGCCAAAGTAGTTACACAAAATAAGGCATACGATTTATATAAATATTTAAAATAATTAACATGTTAGGATTTACTTTTTTTATTAGACATTTAAATATTATATATTATTAATAGGGCTGCGATTTTAATGTTTTAAATTAGTGTGATTAAAGAAAATAATCAATTATATAAAGAATTATGCTGTTTGACTCATACATTTTGTCAATAAGAAATTATCCTATAATCAAAACATGACTGTAGGCCAGTGATATGCTATTAAATGATATAAAACACTTCTAAAGACTGTATTGAATGCTTTCTTCTGCCACAAAAATTACTTTCAACTTAATGAAATACTTTTATGAAATCTGCATATGTAATGCATTTATTACTAATTTAATTAGTTTCTATAAATAATTTCGATATATAATTTGTATTAATTATTTTTTTATTATTAGTATTATTTTTATATGTTCTGCTTTCATTTTTAATTTCGTCAAGGATTTAGTAATTTTTATTGTGTATTTTGTCACTTTAATTTTTTTTTTCAAAATATGTCTACATGGTTTTTAATCATTTTTATTTCAGTTTTAGTTTTAGTAATTAGTTTAATTTTAGTACTCCAAATTAAACTAATAGAAAATATGTAAAATATGTAAGCATGATGAATCTATTAATATTGATTAAAGATAAATACATGACAATATAATATGAATAATAAATGTAATAAAATAAAGATAAATCAACATATCATGTAATAAATCTATAATTTAATTAGTTACTATAAATAATTTGCTTTATAAATCATTTATATTATTTATAATTGATAGTAATATAATAATTTATATTTTAGAAATAATTTATATAATTTTATTATTAATTTTTAAATCTCTATATAAATTATTAATATTATATTCATATTATATATATATATATATATATATATATATATATATATATATATTTTTTTTTTTTTCCCTTCATTAAAAACATGTAAGCATGATGAATCGCAAATGGTTATTTCTGAGGTTTATTGATGTTCAAATGAAGTATTGTGGCTGCCAACCAATTAAAGCTGTCGAGGAAGTTTTACCTCAGGTTACCGCACCCCAGATATTAAGATCCTGTTCATACCTGCAAACTATATTATCTTTAATTTTGCAATATTTCAAAAAACCATTATGCCTTCTTTATTTTTAAGGCCTCTTAAAACACATCAGACAAAAGTCTTGTATAATGTGAATTTCTTTAGACTATTCCAATTGTATTGTTCCAGAGTAGCCCATCCTCTTTGTTAGGTTTATTGTGATATGCCTTTCTTTATTGCAGAGTGCTTTGATATTCCCCTGCTGTTCCTGTAACATTTCATTTTCTTTTACAGTCCAAAAAAATATCAGAGCAGAATTTTTGAAGTTGCTTTATGCTACAGTGAGTTTATAATTAGAGAAAGCTTTCCTAGAATCCTGTGAGACAGTGCTATGGATTCGTCTAGGGTCATTGAAAGGATGTATTCCGCAGCTTGGAATGGGAGGGAATGGGGGTGGGCAACTTCGGTGGGAAAGTTTGGATCTGGAGTGCAGTAAGTGGAGGCTTGAGCGATTAAGTGTTGAAGACCGGGTAGTTAAAACTCTTAGGCCATTAGATGGCTGAACTTGAGAGGATCAGATGTGTTATAATTCTGATTATATCCTCTGTGTGAAGCCGTCTGGGAATGTAGCGCTGGCTTTAGAGCATTAGAGGGAGATTTGAGGCAAGTCAAAGGTCAAATCACTATAAATAAGCCATTGTTTTTCATTAGTGTCATCTTCATCAGTTCACACATACGAGAGAAGATCTGCTGTATGAAAGAGAGAGATGGCTGTCAGCCCATGAGAACTGCTCTGAGGAACTACAAGGTCGGGTCAGACTGCATTAATCTCAGCAGGCACTGACCCAATGAAGACAGAGGTCAAAGCATGCTAATGAACATGACTAGATCTATTTAAAGTAGATCACCCCAAAAAAATTAAATTTTGTCTTCATTTAGGACCTTTGGAATTTAAGACATTATTACTACAATATTTTTTCAGTACAGATGATTTATATAAATACAAAGTTCTGTCATGAAACTCTAGATGGCGCAGGCTGATAGGTCTTCAACTCAATCTGCTTGTAATCGCATCATTCTTTATAGAGCACAGCTGATTGGTTCCTGCTGTATCAGCAGCCAATGAGCTCGCCTCTCAATCTTCAAATACTCGGTCAGCATTTGATGTAAAGTAGCAGTTTGCAGTGTGCTTTCAGAAACCCTCCACCTTCCCCAACTCCACTTGTACAGATCTGTTATGGCTAATTCTTGTATGCTATATTGTACAGCAGCAGTATGTCTTACGCCCGTTTCACACTGCAAGCTCGAGCGGCGCGTGAGCGTAACTACATCATCACTGCAGCTTCAGAGCCGCACGAGTATTCATACTGGAAGCGTTTGTACAGTGTCACAGCAGCGGCTCCAAGCTACATATAAAGTGAGCATTTCTTTACAAAGACAGCTATAAATTTGTTTTTATAAGTTGGTCATTTATAAACTTGATAGTCTTGAAAGTTTGTTAACATGGGGAGGTATACAACATTCGCATATAAACGTAAAATAAATAAAATAAATAAAAGCCTCATGTCATCCATTGCTGCACACGAATGAGGTAAGCTTTGTGTTTTACATCATCTGCCGTGTGCACGTTTACAAGACAGCAAACTCGGGTTTGATTTGGGTATGCTAGAGCATAAATATAGCTATCTGTGTAATAACTAAAAGAATGTTTATATATCATATTTTCCGGCTAGTTTACTTTAGTTTTTTATAATACACCATACTTTAACCCAAACCGAATAATTAAAAACAAGTTAAATGGGTATGTCTTCTATAAATATTTTTGAATCTTAATTTTCTTTTCTGACACAGGCCTACTCCAATTCTTGTTAAAACACACTAGACATGCTTATTCTGTGCTTTTTAAGCACTTTTTGTGTGAAATTATATTTATTTTGCCCATCAGAAGTGTACTTTCACTTTAATTGAGCATCAGCTGTGCAGCAATAATAGACTCGGCGCCGAAACGCCCGCTTCACTGCTGCTCATGCGACGCTGGTTAACATGCACAGCGAAAAAAATATGCGCTGTTCACGCTTGCGGTGTGAAACCGGTGTTACTTGCTCATAGCAGCGTGTCGTGTATATATTGGCAGTAGCAAGTCCAACAGCAGCAGCAGCAGCAATAGCCAACAGCAGCAGCAGCAGCAATAACAGCAGCAGAAGCAGCAGCAATAACAGCAGCAGCAATAGCCAACAGCAGCAGAAGCAATAGCCAAAAGCAGCAGCGGCAATAACAGCAGCAGCAGCAGCAGCAATAACAAGCAGCAGAAGCAGCAGCAATAGCCAACAGCAGCAATAACAGCAGCAGAAGCAGCAGCAATAGCCAACAGCAGCAATAACAGCAGCAGAAGCAGCAGCAATAACCAACAGCAGCAGCAATAACAGCAGCAGCGACAGCCAACAGCAGCAGCAATAACCAACAGCAACAGTAATAACAACTGCAGCAGCAATAACAGCAGCAGCAGCATAGCAGATTTATTCCACCAAGACAAAACATGCTCTGCTTCGCTCATAATGTGGTACATTCTTCTGAAATCTTGTGTGAGGAAAATTATATTTAAATCATCATTCACTTAAAATCTTCCCCTTCAGGAGCTGTAAATCAAAAACTCTCAGTGAGTTGAGATCAGGAACGAATCGGTCTGAATCATTCAGAACCAATTTTGTGAACCAGATCCAGGCATTGCTTCTTTCATAAATAGTCATTTCTTTTGCTGCCATTCATATATAAATACATATACTTGAGGCTGAACATTTTCTGACAGTAAAGCATTTCCTTTCACTGACCACGAAAAAAACAGACATATTTTTCAAGCACGATTTTGGATTCTATTCCGAAGAGAATCACTGCTGTGACCGGATCACTGAGTTGAAATCAGAAACTTGGCTTTGGACTTGTACTTGAACTGGAACTGCATGACTCGACAATGACTTTACAACAACTGTAATTAGCCATGGACTCACCGACACCACTGATCAGAGTCTGTGTGATTGCTAGCGCTGCTCAAGTGAAGTAAAATGCAACGCACCAAATACAGAAACTATAGAGAATCTCCCAAGGTTGTTTCTTTTGGATATAAACACTTCAAAACTGAACATATTCATAATATGAGATTTGCTGTGTGCATAATTTGCAAAGCCAGGATATCAGACATTGAACTTCATTCTCAACTTCAAAAAGGAAAACTATGTAAGCTGACCTATTCGTTATAGTTCATTTGACTAATATCTAGAGAGAATAATGTGAAAAACAGCATACGTCTTTATACAAAATTGTGTTTTCAAGTGTAGCTTAAATTTGTCATAAGATTTTAATGATTATTAATCTCATGTTTTGAAGTTAACTTGATGTCAGACTTTTAATTAGCTGACATTTGCCTCTTCATTTCAAATCATAGAGCTTTAATGTCATATGTCACTCTTTGTTATGATGGAAAAAAAAATATACAGAATTTTAAAAGAAGTCTCTTCTGCTCACCAAGGTTGCATTTATTTGATACAGCTGACCAAAAATACAGTAAACAGTGAAATATTATTACAACTTAAAAGAACTGTTTTCTATTTTAATATATTTTAAAATGTAATTTATTCCTGTGAGGCAAAGTTGAATTTTCAGCATCATTACTCAAGAAACATTTCTTATTATTATCATTGTTGAAAACAGCTGCTTCGTATTTTGGTGATTTTTGTTGAAAGTTCAAAAGAACAGCATTTATTTTAAATATATATATTTTTTTAACAACATAAAAGTCTTTACTGTCGCTTTTGATCAATTGAATGCATCCTTGCTGAATTAAAGTATTGATTTCTTTATATATAATAAATATTCTGAACATTTTCTAAAGGTTAAGCACTTTCTTTCAGTGACCATGAAAAAAGTACTTAATTTTTATGAGTTTCAAGCACAATTTTGGACTTTATTCATGGCAAATGCTTTACAATCCTGTTCCAAGGAAGAACACGACTTGACAAGCAGTCACATTTCTTCTGGTTGTTTGAGTCATTACTGTCTTGTTTGCAAGCCAAGGCAGAATTAACCAAATTAAAGCCCCATAAAAACCATGGTATCTTACAAAAAGTAATCGTTTCAGCAGTACAGGCAGATGTCAATGATACTTCCCTTGAGAAAGACCTCCGCAGTTCTTTGGCAGGAACTCAATTTGTCCGCATGGCTACTTTGTCATTCCTGAAACCCATACATCTCTTTTCAGCAAATCTTCCTTCATCTCCATTGATCTGTTGTCCACTGAACATGTCAGAGGTCTCCAGTCAATAGCCGGATTGATCAAATCGAACACTAAATCAGGCCCTGTTAATGATCTTAGGGTATACATTCACACCAAATGTAAACACTTTAACGAAGCACTTTAAATCCAATTTAAAAGGATAGTTCACTCAAAAATTAACAATCTGTCATCATTTACTTACTCTCATGTTGTTTCCAAACTTGTATGACTGTCTTCCGAGGAACACAAATAAGATATTTTGAAGAATGTACTGATGCTCTTTTCCATACAATTGGAAACGCTGGAATGGAATTGGATGGGGACTGAAGCTTTCAAGATTAAAAAATAATCATAAAAGTGGTGCAGTATTGTGGAAATTTAGTTTTAAAAGTAATGCATTACAATATTGCGTTTCTCCCTAAAAAAGTAACTAATTGCTTTAGTTACCTTTTATTGAAAGTAATGTTTTACTTTTTCATTACTTTTTCTAACCTGGGCTGGGCTTGCTTGTTTGTTTTCTAATAAAGAAAAACTAAAGTTCTATTTTTGGAAAATTAAAGGCTATTAAAGGACCTTTCACACCAAAAGTGAAATGAATAAGTGTCAGGTTGAAGGAAATGCACATTCACGGCTGTACAGTAGAGGGCGCAGCTCAAACAAACCTTTCAGCTGTGCTGCGGTTCTGGAATACAGGAGAAGAAAGTTCAACACTCTTACTTCAGCAGTAACAAAAAACACAAATATGATGTTTATCTAAAGTCATTTTTGCTTATTGTTATGGTTGAATTGGATCATTGAATGTCAGCAGCAAAGTGTAATGTAACATTTAATT
Organism: Ctenopharyngodon idella; assembly: GCF_019924925.1. Classification (NCBI taxonomy): domain Eukaryota; kingdom Metazoa; phylum Chordata; class Actinopteri; order Cypriniformes; family Xenocyprididae; genus Ctenopharyngodon; species Ctenopharyngodon idella. The sequence continues at coordinate 6,957,902 of NC_067234.1, forward strand.
ATTGCAGGTTTGCATTTCACTGTTATTCATTTTAAGGAATACTGAATCTCTATTTGTGAGATGAGTAAATGCATGTTCACATTTAGTCTAGAACTACAATAATCTCATTTTCACAGCGCACACAACGCCTCGGCGCTTTCACGATGTCTCTCAACATGGGCACAGGAGAGATGTCAGTCAATAGATGAGAAAACAAAGTAACTTGCATTACTTGTTTGAAAAAGTAACTCAGATATTTAGTAATGTGTTACTTTACTAGTTACTTGAAAAAAGTAATTTGATTATGTAACTCGCCTTACTTGTAATGCGTTACACCCAACACTGCTTGTGTGGTATATTCCAAGTCTTCTGAAAACTGTTTAGAAATCAGGAATGAATCAGTCTGAACCATTCAGAACCAATTTTGTGAACCAGATCAACTGATTCCTTGTCAAACATTTCTTCATGAATTAGGCATTGCTGTATGTGTTAAACCCCTTCAGATTCTATTCAAAGTTGAATTACTGCTGTGACAATGATTTCTTCACAAATTGGATGTCGCTTCTCTCATAATACAGCAGATGTTTCTTACAAAGAGCTAAAGTATGACTTTAGTGGACTTGGAATATAGCACACAAGTCATATGGACCACTTTTATGATGTTTTATGGAGCTTCTGCATCGTTTTTGAAGCTTGAATTACCCATTAACAGTAATTGCATGGAAAAGAGGAACAAGTAGATACTTTATAATTTCTCCATCTGCGTTCTAAGATAGAAAGTCATATGGTTTTTGAATTACATTCGAACATAAAGTTAGTAAGTAAAGACAATTTTCATTTTCCAAGGAACTGTTACTTCAAATTCAGCTGTATTCTGATTTTTTGGAGAAAGCTGAGAGTTAATACGGCGTGTAGGATGATAAACTGCAGTCTCGCTGTAAATGACTTTAAGATTGATATCAGAAGCTCACAACTCTGATTTAACAGACTTCAGACGTGGGAAGCCATTGAGGTGCAGCTGGCAGGAACAGGAATGGTAAAAATCCTAATACCACAATCCCTTCTACATAAAAAGCCATTTTTATGATAGTGAACTGAAACGTCTCTCTCCTTAAGCCTCATTTCAGACATGTCCAAAGAAGATTCGGAGGAGGGTGCATGAAGACATAAAAAGGAGGACTAAGGAATGCATTAGTGCTTGTGAAATATTCCACTTTTTCCTCCTTTCAAAAATGTCTGTCTGACTGCTTTGCTAAACTGCCGCTAAAATCCTTGCTGAGGTACAGCTCAGACACCAAATAAGTCCATGTGAACTCCTACAAAGTGCAAGTGACTGAGCTATTAAGCCAACTGAGTGCTTCTCAATACTTGAGGATTTTCAAATGCTTCCTTTATGATTTTGATTGACATCCACAGCATGAAGAGAGCAAGTCGACATCTCTCTGTTGTACATATCTTTTAGTAAACACTCAGTTATTCCTTTGCTCTAAATGCTGAGAGAAAGCAGTAACTCCATCTCAAAGACGTGATTCCTCATTCCTCAGAGGGTTTCGCCCAGTTCCCATGACCCCACGCTTCTCTGGCTTCCATTAATAATGGGAAAATTTTTATTTTATGAATAAATAAAACATTTATTTTATTAATGAAGTATGGATATGACTTCAAAAGTATGCTAAGTTAAGGACTCACTGTTGCTGAGTTTGTGGTTGAGTTGGGTGTAATGTTGATAAAACACTGGTTAGCTAAACATAGTTTTCACTGCCAAACTTGTTTAAAGTGGAGCGGTTAGATGTGTTGAGGGCCCAAACATGCAATAGTGATGTCCAATTGACTCAAACTGTTCCTTTTAGAGCTCGTAATTACAGCTTGTAAAGTAGGATTTTTCTGAGAGCTTCTGCTTGCACCACATGACTGCTGTTCCACCTGACCACTGCAGATTTGTTGATAGTGTTGCCATAGAAATGCATAATTCCCAGTCCGAGGACGTGAACAGCTTAGAGTAGACAACACATGTTGTCATCTCGAAATTACAGTAACTACAACATGGCGTGAAGGCAGCATTAGCTTCATTGTTCTTCATGTGCTTTAAGTACCAATGTCACAGTGGTGTTCGATGCTGCTCTGCCATCTATTGACATGGATCAGTATGATGGTCTCTGAGCTTTATGTAACACATTAAAAAAGAAGCCACTTGAACATCACTACTCAGGATTTTCTTTCCAAGTTGTGAACTGTACCAATGTCTACGCTCATTTTTGGTATTTTGGTATCTTTGGCCATAGGGGTACTGATTCTACCGCTGTTTCCGCTGGTAAAGCATGATAATAAGTGTTTCATTGTCTAATTTTTGCTCTTCCATCATCAAACAACACTACTAGTGTATCTACAGAAGCGGAAGCCAATGAGCGTGAAGATTCTCTCAGACGTTTAGTAAAACAATCATTTCAACATGGCGCAATACACTGGGAGCAGGCAATCTGCACCATATAATTAAAACACTTTTTATAGAAAATATTATGAGTACAGTCTTCATCTCATGTGGGTTTACAACATTCAGAAAACACAATTTATTTCTTAATGTGCAAAACTTTCTACATTTGCACCAAACTACTAAATGCACCTTTAATATCAGTGAACACAATTCACTTTTTAGAGCTTGACAGTCCCTTTACTTTCGTTGTATACACCATTTACTTTTATTGTATAGCAAAGGGCTGCTTCAACATTGCATCAAAAACATCAACTTTTGTGTTCCAGGGAAACAACATGAGGGGGAGTAAATGATGACAGTTTATGGGTAAATTATTCCTTTAAAATGCCTACTTATAAACCTTAACAATAACACTTGATCTTCACGCCTTGGGATAAGCAAAGCACAACACAATTCATCAGCAAGAAACTGTGCTATACTCGGCTATAATCACACCTCTTTCTTCTCTGATGCACACGAGGCAGTTTTTTCCCAAGAGTTTTCAGTCGGGCTGTCAAGATCTTTACAACAGCAGTTACTGAGCACCGAAGAGAAGTCACTAAAACTGCATTTAATAATATTTCTACTGCTGGAGCCAGAATATACAGCAATATATGACAAAAAAGAGGTACAGGGTACATAATCTAAAGTATGTAGTTTTCTGCAGTGGTCAACTATGGTGTAATTTATTTGCAAGTTTTCACACTCTGAGGTTTGTATGAGCAAATTAATCTCAACCCCAAAAGGGCCTTTTTACCATAATATGTATTTCCACATTTCTGCTGCATACTTTTGTGTTACATTAATGACCTCAGAACCGGGTTAAGCCGCTTTGCTCATTTGGTCAGTCTTTGTAACGGGCAGTGAACTATCAAAGTAAGCCTCTTTTTGCAATTGCTGATCAAACAGGCGCTCATTTCAAAGTCTGCTTGCAATAAAAAACAGCTTAGATCACCAAGTTGAGCTGACATCACACTTGTTACTAAACTACACAATCACACTTTCAGTAAGAAATCCAATTGTCTTACAAGAGGGTCTGTGTCACATCTAGATACCATAATATCATAGAGGGCAAGTAAACAACCACCTAGCAACCATCCAGAACACCACAGGAACCATATAGAGACACTTTTACAATTAGTAACCACAAAATGCCCCTGGAATCATCCAGAACACCCTAGTATCATGGTGACAAGCATTGCAGTACTCTTCTGAAAATCTAGTTTCTATAAATAGACAATGAATGCCATGGCTTACATAACCATCTTACCCAAAGAACGGAGTTAAAATGAGGTAACGTGCATACTGAAATGTAATACACAATAAATATGTAAATATGCATGAATATAAGAAGATCTAACTGCTCATTTCATACAGCCGCACAGTCTGTCGACTTGCCACCGAGATGAAAGGCATCATATGTGCTTCTTAGCTTCTCTAAGCCAACTCTCTGAGCTGCTTATTTTGGGTTTTCTTGGTTTCCATCTTTTTTTTTTTTTTTTTTTCTGGGGGGGGTCCTGTCTGATGTGTGTTCACCTCTGGGCACATGACTGACAGCTGCTATTTTGGTTTTTGGGTTGTTTCAACATAGCAGAGGAACCTTTGGGTTTAAAGCCGCACACACAGAAATATCTTGAGGCGAGACTTTTCCAAAACAAACTCTATGTCAAGTGCAGGGTCCTAAAAATCCTGACCAGGGGCAGAATAATATAAAATTATCACTGTCACTTTGGGGGTATGGTGATAGAGAACAAGAAAGTGTTTGTATTATGCTAATGTATGACTGTCTGTTTCTTCAACTTTGGGCATTTTTTTTTTTCTTTTTGATACATGAAAGGGATGGTTCACCCAAAAATTAAAATTCTGTCATCATTTACTCCCCTTAAAGTTGTTCCAAACCTGTATAAATTTCTTTGTTCTGCTGTACACAAAGGAAGATATTTGGAAGAATGATTGTAACCAAGCAGATCTCGCCCCCCATTTACTACCATAGTATTTTTTTTTTCCTACTATGATGATGATAGATAGAGATGATAGATAATAGATAGATAGATAGATAGATAGATAGACAGACAGACAGACAGACAGACAGACAGACACTGCTTTTAACCCTGGGTAAAGGAGCGTTTCACACTTGTAATTTAGATGCGGGCTTAGCACCGCTTTTTACCCGGGGTTATGAAACCCTGCTCTGGAGCAAGGTTAGCACCGCTTTTGTGGTGTTAACCCTGTATTGTAGTGCCAAACTTGTACAGTGTGAAACAATGCGGTGTTAGAATGTTACAACAAGATCCTTAGCAACCGACAACCAATCCCGTGTCTTATATTCACGCGCATTGGGCAGACGTATATAAAAAGTCGTTTCTGCGTATGATAGGAACACTGACAGCGCAAATATTCCAACAAGGACTTTAACCCGGGGTTTAGGAATGTGCAGTGTGAAACGGCAGCTTATGAATACCCAGGATTAGCTGTTAACCCCGGGTATAGTATAAGCAGTGTAAAACATGAATAAAGATAACCCTGAATTCTGTTTACCCGGGGTTTAGAATGACCCAGGGTTAACTATTTCAAATGTAAAAGCCCTTAATAGTACTAGCCTTAAATCCATCTTAAATGCTTCTCAGTCAAGGTACTTCTCAGTCAAGGTATTACTGTAAGAGGCACACAGAGCGTGTTTTTGCTTTCCACTGTGCTGCTTCTTTTTCTATGTAAATATAAGCTAGACAGATGTTTTTGACTGTTGTGCTTGAGTCTTGCATCTTTTGCAGGATCTCGCGCATGAAAAAGTGCTCTTAAAAATGCTAATCGAGTTAAAAAAAAGTTCAACTTTTAAAGATATCTTGAGTTTTTTCCTTTTCCAGTGCTCTGCATCTCATATTTTTAAATGCAAAAACCATGAACCGGCCCTAAATAAGTGAACTCTACTCTTTCCATGTTTACACTCTGTATCTCTCCATATACTCGAGTTTGAACTGTTTTAAGCGCGTCTGTGTGGGCCATGGGAATTATTTTTCATCAGTACTTCAACCACATTCCACATCTATCTAAATCGACACGCACAAACATTCTCAAATCAGTATCTCTGCTTCGCCTCGCTTTCGCAGCTTTCATGTCCCAGAAGCCCTCTGCATGCTGATGCCTCGACACTTTCAAGACCACCCGTCTAAGCGGCTAATTAATCCCGCTGCAGATAGAGGCCTGATAGAGCTTTTCCCTCACCCCGCTTCCCTCCGCTCTCGGTCTAGCGACGGGTTCACTGACAGGAAGTTCAGCAGGGATCAGTGTTCCATTACACCACTGCCATATTCAGCCCCCCTGTGCTCCTCAATCACTTTAGCAGCTTTAGGACATCAGGTTGCATACCTGAGACACTGCATTAGGAACGGTGCTTTCACCCTGTGGATTTGTCCTCCTTAGGGTAATGTGGATCCTGTGATGGAATCCTGTTTGGAAATGTGATTGTCTCACTTAAGGATTACTTATGTCTCCACCTAAAAAAGTACTTCAATATTCATGGACTGATACAGACCATTTCCATAAGTGAACTACCTTAGTTGAACTTGAAAATTAACCTTTTAAATTAACCTCTTTAACATGGTGATTTTCACAATGCGCTGAACGGGTTATCGTCGTTCTAAACCCTGCTTTTAACCCTGGGTAAAGGAACGTTTCCCACTTTTTTTGGTTATGAAACCCTGCTCCGGATGGTTAGCACCATTTTTACACTGTAACTAAGGGTGTAACGGTACACAAACATGATGGTTCAGTACATACCTTGGTATTGAAGTCACTGTTCAGTATGGGTTCGGTAAGAGCAGGGGGGAGAAAACTAAACATAAAATTGCTTCTTTTTTCTTTTTTTATTAAACAGTGGTTTATTGAACAAACTGTGTCTCTCTTTAAATTAATTCACATATAATTAACATTTTAAATAATGAAATCTATCTCAGCTAATGCTGTATACAAGGAGCCCTTTCTTGCACATTACTATAATATTAACGGTTACAATTAACAACAGAGCCCAAACGATTAAATTCAGTTGCTATTTATTTTTTAGATATAATAATCAACACTTAAAAAAAAAAAGTAAATAAATAAAAACAAATAAATAAACATGTAAATTGCACATAGGCAGGTTATGCATTAACTTCTAAATCTAATTATAAAATTATTTTTCAAGTATTTTTCTACTCCAATTCATTTTTTAAATATGATCATTTACACAGTTACTGTCATAACTTGTTTTCATGACAAATTTATTTGAACATACATTAAATAAGACATTACTAACAGGTAAATATAATTAATAAGCTAATATAGTGAATATATTTAGTGAAATGATCCCCTCTAGAGGTCATTTCTCTAGTGAACTAACATGCTGTGGACACTAAATGACTTGCCTGAGGTAAATGTAATGCTACGTGATATATTATTCTCAAGCTGTTTTGTTGACGTTTTTCCGCAGTTGAAACACTGGTTGAGAGATTACAAGTAAACATATCTATGCATAGATCTGTTCTTCTTCTTATGCATTTTTTCCTGTTGTGGCAGTTAGCAAACAGCGTTGCATTACTGTACGCACCCCCTTCCGGATTGGACTGTGGATTGCCTGTGACTGACAGTATTCATCATTTGACTGTATGCACCGAACCGTGACGTCCGTACTGTAACCGTTTGGGACGAATACATGTACTAACCGTAAACCCCTCACTGCAGTGCCAAACTCGTACAGTGTGAAATGATGCAGTGTTAGAATGTTACGACTAGATGTTTAGCAACCGACAGTCAATCACGTAGCTCATATTCACGTGCTTTGGACAGTTATGGAAACATTGCGTCTTGTATAGGGTTTAGGAATGTACAGTATGAAATGTGGTAAATAGTAAGGTAAAATAAATTCCATAATGTCTGTAAAAATGAGTCTGTTCAGGTGACCCTCAGAGGACAGAATATATTCAAATCAGAGGGGATCAGTTTTTAAAGCAAATTTTACTTTTAATGTTAATGTTTTTTTGTTGTTGTTGATGTGGTATCAGCATGTTCAACACACTCTCATGGCAAACTATTTCACATGTTTGCGAACTGGTGGTTAATTCGCCGGTTAAGTTTAGGGTTGGACCTTCATGCTAATTTTCTAAAAATCGTACATAAAATAATTACGTTTTTTCATGAGATCATGTTGGCATGTTATTCTTCCATTTGTATTACAAGCCTAATGCAACTGATGACAAATCTTTACCTTATTATAATTATTTATTTACATTGCAGCTGAATAAAATGAGGATTCCCAGAAAGAGAGATAGACATCTTTACTTGCATTGATGTGGCTATTGTGCATCATTGTAATAGCGCACAACTGGCAGCAGCAAATGTGGCACATACAGCAGACTTTGAAATAGTACACTTATATTTACCCTCTTAAATGCATGTGCATTGTTCTTCTAAAGCCAATGGCACCATATGTAGTGCTCATCGTCACTGCTTGCAGCTATATTTACATTACACTACATTATACAATGGTTGTTGCCATTAATAACAGATTCTTGCCGGTAAAAAGTACATTATATACAACTATACAGGCCATCTGCTGCAAAGCAATTTCAGCTAAATCTTAACAGTAACTGTACTAGATCTTGACAATGTGTAATTGTAATCGTGATGCCACACCATTGAGGTCATTGTTTCCATGATCCTATAGGCTCTGCATCATGTGATAATGTTTCTACCATCAATCATCAAGCAGCTTCAGGTTCATGTAAACCTTTCCACAGCTGTCTTTACTCACACCGACTCGTATAACATTGAGTCACAGGTAGGAGTTCAGAAACGCCGTAAAATAAGACACCTGGATCTGTTCTTTCTCAGTAAAGTGTATATGAAGTGTCTGGAGGCAATTTAGCTCTCCAAAATAATGAAAATACAGGCTGAGAAAATGTTCTTTTCACCTATGGACTGCCGTAAATTCAAGCACGTGAGGTCAAACATCAGGAATTGGATTGACCCAGAGCTCCAGGAAGTAAATTTAGCACTGCATGAAACCTCAACGTTAAAGAAATAGCAACAATTCTGTCATCATGTGCTTACCCTTGTGAACAAGAAGTGAGTTTAATTGTATTGAATGTGCACTTGTAATATGAAATAAAAGGCCATCTAAGTGTACATAAAGAGAGTACACAATAATGTTTCTTAACACACACTGTAAAAAGTGAACATGTGCAGTTGTTATTTTAAAGAGATATTTTTACCTGATTCTACCTATAAATTCTAATTTTGTTGTTGTAACCTACTTCAATCAGGTTCATGTAACATAAAACAAGGGAATGCTGTTTTAACTTAATTGAGTTACATTTACTCAACATTCAACTTCCAATAAAGCTCAGGATGGACACATTCGACACATGTGCACATGCTCCTTGTTGATCTGCATTTCTTTTTTTCAATGAGAAATTGTGATTTGGAGTTATTATACACTGCTCAAAAATATATCTGGATATCTATACTGATATGGACTGGGTAATGTGTTAGGAATTAAAGGATGCCACATCGTTTGATGGAAATGAAAATTATCAACCTACAGAGGACTGAATTCAAAGACACCCTGAAAATTGAAGTGAAAAAATGATGCAGCAGGCTAATCCATTTTGATTGTCATGCACCAGGAGGAACCCAGGACCCACTGCACCAGCATAGGGTCTGACAATGGGCTGACAAAGGATTTCATCCCAATACCTAATGGCAGTCAGGGTGCCATTGTCTAGCCTGTAGAGGTCTGTGCATCCCTCCATGGATATGCCTCCCCAGACCATCACTGACCCACCATCAGAACGGTCATGCTGAACAATATTACAGGCAGCATAACGTTCTCCATGGCTTCTCCAGACCCTTTCACGTCTGTCACGTGCTCAGGGTGAACCTGCTCTCGTCTGTGAAAAGCACAGGGTGTCAGTGGCGGACCTGCCAATTCTGGTGTTCAATGGCAAATGCTAATAGAGCTTCACGGTGCTGGGCAGTGAGCACAGGGCCCACTAGAGGACGTCAGGCCCTCAGGCCACCCTCATGAAGTCTGTTTCTGATTGTTTGGTCAGAGACATTCACACCAGTGGCCTGCTAGAGGTCATTTTGTAGGGCTTTGGCAGTGTTCATCCTGTTCCTCCTTGCACAAAGGAGCAGATACCGAAGGAGCAGAAACCTTCTGGCAATGGCACGTATTGATGTGCCACTCTGGAGGAGTTGGACTGCATGTGCAACCTCTGTAGGGTCCAGGTATCGCCTCATACTACCAGCAGTGACACTGACCCTAGCCAAATGCAAAACTAGTGAAAAACAGTCAGAAAAGATGAGTAGGGAAAATATGTCAGTGGCCTCCACCTGTAAAACCATTCCTGTTTTGGGGGTCATCTCATTGTTGCCCATCTAGCGCACCTGTTGTTAATTTCATTAACACCGAAGCATCTGAAACTGATCCTCTGCTACTTAACTGACCAGATCAATATCGCAGGAGTTTAACTGACTTGATGCTATATTAAAAAGTGTTCCTTTAATTTTTTTGAGCAGTGTACATGTTAGCTTGCAGCAAAGTGAAAATCACAATTGGCAGCGCTACTCTTCACCACAACATTCAATAACAGAAACTCCTAAATGTTCAACATAACTGAACATTAAATATTAACATAAACTACCAACATCTTTCCCTTTACTGAAAAAACACATAAAATAACACTCGATCCCTAAATTTTTTACAGATAACTACAGATCCACTGCCCAGGGCTGCTTTTCCCAAAAGTATTGTAAGTCTAAGTAGATCATAGAGCCTTTGCCACCAATGGTCTCTACGATCAACATAGCTCATGATGCTTTTGAAAAAACGCAGCCCTGGGGAGCAGATCTGTAGTTCCCAAGATGCTTTGCAAGGGACTGCATTAGGAGAGTAAATTTAGGGAATAAGTGTTATTTTATGTGTTTTTCAGTAAAGAGAAAGATGTTGGTAGTTTATGTTAATGTTTAATGTTCAGTTATGTTGGACATTTAGAGGAGTTTCTGTTGAATTTTGCGGGTTAAACTTTAACCATAATTCAAAGACAATAGAAGTAATTATGAAGTTTCATTTTAAGATGTACTTGAAATTTAAAATGCCTTTTCATTTAACTGCAATTTGGTGCAAATAAGTATGCAAAAAACTACATTCATTTTGCACTTAAGTATATCTGTTTAAAGTATATTATTCTTGTAATAAGTACTCTTTTACTTATTTTTAAAAAGGGCAGTCTCAAACTGAGCACTCACAAAACCCATACACTTTTATCCTTTCACTGAATAACAAAAAAAAGATGTTTAGCAGAATGTGCAAGACGCTCTTTTCCATATAAAAGCTGTTGCCCATTCCGACAAAAAAAAAAAATAATCAATACTATACCTAAAGGTAGTGTAAATTGCACTTAATGGTATACAGCAGTAATGAAGGAAAACCTAAACTTAAAGTTAAATGCTCAGTATTGTGGCTATCGAAAGGAAGACCCCCTTTTCAGTTAATGCAATGGTACAAGGTAAATAACAACAACAAAGTGTGCACATGAGTCTGTGTGTGCTTCATTCTAAAAGTGGTCACACTTTAAACCCTATCTCAGGGCATTTACCTTTGGTCTCTGTGCTTATTAGTGTGAGATTTCAATATCCAGACCATGAAAATACTTCCTATGAGATGTAAAATAAACAAAGTAGCTCATATATCAAAATCTCTTGTCTGCACAAACAGCCAAAAGCACCTTATTTCCATATAGATCGGTTCATGTACAGCACACTTTCATTTATCATCAGTTATTATAAACATTGCTCCATACATTAAAATACAAATATATATTTTTATAAATAAATATGCTAGTTATTTCTATTACAAAAAAAACAAAACAATTTTTTTTTTAATTTTGTCAGCATTATTCTATTTGAAAATACTTAAAATCTTTGTACAGTTTGGTCATAAGTTTACATACTCCTTGCAGAATATGTGAAATGTTGATAATTAAAAAAATATAATTTTAAATAAAAGACTTATGAATACTTACTTATATTATTTATAATATCTAATATATTTTTCTAGCTTTTCACTTAAAAGATGAAGTAATAAATTATATATATATATTATATATATATATATATTATTAATTTATTACTTCATTTTTTCCTAGCTTTTCAGTTTAAAGATGAGGTAATAAATTAATAATAATAATATTAATATTATATATAAATGTATGTATGTATGTGTGTATAGTAAATTTATTACCACAACTGTGTACCTCAAATTTTGTTTCTGAATCAAACATCTTAAGAGACTGTGGGGCAAATTCCTTCACAGATTCAGATGTGTGTCTGTGTGTGTCCCAGCACAACCCCCCTCTGTCCCAGACTGCTCATTAGTATTCCATGCATTTATGAGTTCACACACACTCACACACCCATCTGTGGGAATATGCAACCTTACCAAACCCACCAGGAAGCACCAAGACCGGCCCCCTTTCACATGAACAAGAACAATGAGAACCGCCCCAGTCCCTTAATCTCTCACACACACTCACAAACCGCTGTCCTCTAAAGCTCAAAGTCACTGTGTCCTTACCAGCTTCATAAATGATCTTATGATCCGAGATGGAACAGAGCATTCTGTGTTCGACATTTTTATCACTACTCTGTGCTTTCTAAATGCATTACATTAATGTGATATTTATATCCCAAATCATCTTACTTCACAGTGGGGATGTGCAAAACTAAATCGATCGAGTTCTTTCTTGAATTAAAGGGGTCATGACATGGATTTTTTTTCAAAATATGTTCCTTGAGGATCACTTACAATGTTAATAAAGTTTTTTGCACTATATATATATATATATATATATATTCAATAAAATATGAATAAACTAATCAACCACTAGTCAAGGGTTTTTCAATCTCCAGGGGGCCACAGGGTATGTTACGAAAAAAAAAAGAAAAAAAAAAATCATAGGTCTGCGAACAAATTCAGAGAAAAATAGTGTAAAAATGTATAATAAATGTAAAAATGTAGATTTACGAATCTTTTGTTTCCAATCAGTGGTTCGGAGTGTGCCAAAGTCAAACCAAAATCACGCCCCCCAGTGGTGAACCATTGAAATTTCAAAACACTTATGAAGTAATGAAGCCTCGTTTACTGAAATCACGTGACTTTGGCAGTTTGATACGCACTCCGAACCACTGATTCAAAACAAAAGATCCGTAAATCTTCAAAGCTTCATGAAGCAGTGTTTTGAAACTGCCTATCACTAGATATTGTTTAATAAAGTAAAAAAAAACAATAAATTTTGTTTTTTTTTTGGCACACAAAAAGTATTCTCGTCGCTTTATAACATTAAGGTTGAACCACTGTAGTTACATGAACTGTTTTAAATATGTTTTTAGTAGCTTTCTGGGCATCTGGAAGTGTTAATTATCTTGCTGGCAATGGAGGCCTCACTGAGCCATCAGATTTTATCAAAAATATCTTAATTTGTGTTCCAAAGATGAACAAAGGTCTTACAGGTGTGGAACGACATGAGGGTGAGTAATTAATGACAGAATTTTCATTTTCAGGTGAACTAACTAATAAACAGCCAATATCCTATAGTAATATACATGCTAATAAGCAACTAGTTAATAGTGAGAACTGGACCCTAAACTAAAGTGTTACCGCTATTTTATATGAAAAAAAAAAAAAAAGTTATATAAAATTATTCATAACACTCATATACTCAATACTCAGTGTTTAATGCTAAAATAATGACTTCAACTATATGAATTCCTGTGAATTTTAATGCTTCCTGGTTCTATTTTAACATATCCATAATCACGAGATAAACACAGAAACTTTACTCGAGACAACATGAATTCTAAGTTGTTGTATTCAACACGAGCGCATCCCTTCTCCCTCTCCCATGGGAGCTCTGTAGCGATCTGTCACACTTCACACACCTCTGACTGTGTTTTAAACCATGACATTTCATGACTTTTCCATGTAAGTCATAAAAATAATAAGTGAGGTCTGTGTTGCAGAAAAATCCCCCAGCAAAAATCTACAAGGAGAAGAGTGAGTAAGTGTTGGCAGTGAGACACCTTGTTCAGAAATCCTGATGGTTGCTCTAATGACTCATAAATTATGTTATGAGTCCAGGCTGCTCTTTGTTACTCGTAATGAATCACTCGGTACAGAGGCACACTTCAGCCAGTTTAATGAAACTCACCAATCCCATCCTACATGAGCACCTCAACCCAATAAATCAACCAGCACGAGGGAGGTTGGTTCCAAAACAAAATGCAGCTGACCATGAGTGTGAAGGACAATATTTATATGAGCAAAATTGTCTAGTCTGTATACCTTTCCTGTATTCCAAGTTAAGTCGCTTTGGATAAAAGTATCTGTAAGATGGGTTTGAAATTTAAGGATGATTATGATTTCACTTTTTAAACTTTAGTTAGTGTGTAATGTTGCTGTTTGAGCATGACATCACTAACCCTAAAATTTACATAAACCCTGCCCCTGAGAACATGCAAAAAAGGGGGTGAGGCCATGTTGGACTGCTTTAGAGAAGAGGAAGAGTTGTTGTAGTAGAGTGTTGTTCCCATGCCATCATTTTATGCTGGACTGCTTCACAAACGAGGGTCAATTCAACACTGGATTTGCACAAAAGATTAACATGACGGCACATCCTAGTCGATGAGTTAAATCAACTCCACAGCAACTATATAAATTTATCCACTAACTGTTCAGAAACATTCAGATGCATTTTCTAAATGTTGTAACTTCTTCCTGAGTCTCTCCATCAGTGTCCGACTCCGGTTTGAACAATGTAAGGCTGAACACCGTTACTGATAATCGTCATTTTGGCTGCGTGAGATTCTCCAGCCCTCTTTCGGAAAGCGGCTGGGAGCAGCAGCTCATTTGCATTTAAAAGGACACACAAAAACGGCGTGATTTTGCTCACACCCAAATGGGGCAAATTGACAAGCTATAATAAATGATCTGTGGGGTATTTTGAGCTGAAACTTCACAGACACATTCTGGGGATACCAGAGACTTATACTACATCTTGTAAAAGGGGCATTATAGGTCCCCTTTAACACCCGCCAAATGCAGGTGAAAATCAGCTGTGGCGGATAGCACGTATCAACAAACTATCCAGTTTGGCTGGGTTTTGATTCATAAATTATGTTCTATCACTTTGCATGGCATCACCCTTCCCCTAAAAGGAGCCTCAAACATTAGCAAAACAATGTGTAAAGAGGGTCGCACTCTGAGAAAAACGGCACACAGAGACACATCTTTAAAATTAGATGTCTGTTCACGTCAAGTCCACAGCTTCACTCACATAGTTTTCCATTAAAATACAACGATTTAGGACAAATATATGTACGTGCTAACTTCACCCTATGAGACTGTGCATTTTTCAGCAACAAGTTTGTTTTTGTGGCTTAAATAGTCTATGCTTCATATAGAGCGGGGATAGCCAACCCTGCTTTTGGAGGGCTACCTTCCTGCAGACTTCAATTCCAAACCTGCTCCAACACACCTCTTATACCTCTTATACCTTGAACAACTTGATTAGCTGGTTCAGGTATGTTGGATTAGATTGGAGCTAAACTCTGTAGGATGGTAGCCCTCGAGGAGCAGGGATGGAGACCCCTGATATAGAGAAATAATATTGATCACCCTTTCTCTTTCTGCTTGCGCTGTTTTTTCAAATACCTTAATTCAAACTTATTGACACCAATTCTTGAACTTGTGCCTATATGGTGATTAGATTCACTGTTTTGGACTGCCACCTTGAAACTTGAAAACGAGAGTAGAGAATGATGCGATCAATGTGCGATAGGCCTGTGAGATGTCTGAGGTGTTTGGTGTCAGCTGTGCGACCACTTAACGCTCCGTCTGAGCCCTAGGAGACAATTGAGATGCCACTTTTTCCAACCCGTTCTCATAAATGTTGCATGTCCAAGACTTTTGCGCAAAAAGTGCCCTAGCTTCTTTATTGCTACGCACAGGTAAACTCATGGCTTTCATTAAAAAACATTTGCCATCATGAATTTTATCATCATGAAAGTATACAGTATGCTGGGGTATAATTGTCATCATGACATGATATTTTGGTGCATGATTTTCATTATCATTATCGGACACCTTTGGCGTGCACGTTGGCTTTTTTAAATGTTTGAGAGGCTTCCATACAAGTTCAGTATGTTGACTTCTGTGAAGAAACAGCTGATCTCTTTATGAATTGACAGCCTGTCTGCTAGTCTTTAACTGTCACATTTAGCTTGCTTTTGTTTCGTTTTCATGGACTCTTAAGTTGTTTCTCATTGTTTCCGTTTTCCTGTGTTCCGTTTATCATTAGTTGTCATGGCGGTTTGTAATTGGGCCAATGATAAGAATATAAAGGGACCATTTTGGATCAAGTTATGCGGTCAGTATCATGTGACAGGATGTGACATCATTCAGACACCTGCAAAGGACCACATGACTGTGAAGCAAAGTAACTAACTCTCTTTTAACTATTTGAAAAATTCATATTTTCACTTGCTCATATACATGTCCCGAAACATCAGGTCAATCGGTACAACCGCTATAAAACATGGAAAATGTTGTAATATTTTAAAAACTTGTACTAAATATAAAATGTTTGATTGTCCTTTTGCTAGCTAGATATCAGCCTGTTAGCATTGTTTGAAAATATCATCATTCAATATAACCAAAATTGTGGTTAAACCGAATGACTTTTTTGGTGACAAATTTTGTCCGTCTTGAAAAAATGACAAAAGCAGTGTTAATTGATTATAAAAACCACATAATCTCATTGTTAACACTTAATAAAACTTTAAAATTAATTATATCTCCATTATGTTTTTTACGCTTTTAAAAACCTTATTCGTCAATGACCCAATTATGTTCATTATCCTGTGTATTTAATGCTAATTATAAGTGATGTCACAGAAAATTTTTATTTTTATTATTTTATTTTAACTTAATTTAATTTAATTTTGGTTAGTAGAAGTTCTGAATGGCCAGTAACTTAAAAATTTAGTAGCCAAATTGGCTGGTGAGTGAAAAAGTTAATTTCAAACCCTGTGCGTATTAGATGTGTATTAGCAATTAGATGTGGGTGTCCAACATCACAACAAAGTTGAGAAAAGTTTAACATCATGCAAATGAGTAGCAATGCAACTACAAACGAGAGTAAAGTCGGTGGATCTCACAGGATTTGTCTCCATGTGAAATACTTTAAACAAGACTCCAAGTTACTGTGAGTGAATTAACTACTCTATACAGATTTATCTGCCCACATATGCAATACAACGTCATTTTCGCTGGAATGAAACTTTTGCATGCTAAAACCCTCTATCATAATGTATAGATTTTAAATTGACTTTTTACTGATTAATTTTACTATAATGTGTTCAGATTTATAATATCTATTATTATATATACTGTAGATATCTACTTTTTAGCTTGAATTTAGTTATTTTTTATTTATAATTCACCACCCCTAATACGAAACCATGTCTTCTTTTGTCAAGTGCAACTTAGCCATTATTGATTTAAAGGGGTGGTTCATTGCGATTTCACTTTCTTAACTTTAGTTAGTGTGTAATGTTGCTGCTTTAGCATAAACAGTATCTGCAAAGTTACAGCGCTGAAAGTTCAATGCAAACGGAAATATTGTCTTTTAAAGTTATGGCAGTTTAATGCCTACAAAAACGACTGGCGTGGACTACAACGAGCTTCTTCCCGGGTTGGTGACGTCATAAACCCTGCAAAACACGCCCCCAGGAACACGCAACAAAGTGGGCGAGGCCATGTCGCGCAGCATAATGGAAGCGGAAGAGTTGTGTACACCGGACGTGAGCGACGCGTCAAAAGATAATATGCGCCGTGGAAGACAGCTTTCAGAATCTACATGAGTTGAATGCTGGATGGCTATTACTGAATGCACAAAGGCTATTACTGAAAGAAGCAGTTCCCACTTTAAAAGCAGAAGCTGCTGTTTATCGCCCCCAAACTGTAAGTACGTTTTATTGTTTGTACATATCTTTTAAATGTATAGTTCTGTTGCTATTTTTTGGTTGCATCAAGGACGTAAACAAAGACCAACGCGTTTTTGCTTCGCTAGCCAGTTAGCTAAATTCTGTTGCATACTTCAACAAACGCCAACAAACACCTACAAACTTTATGTTCATAGACAAACAGTTGTTCATGCTATAAATTAAACGATACCTTTACAAAAATGCTACTACTCAGTCATGTATTCAGCTACAGTAAAGCCTTAATCAGGATAAAACTGTATATTGAATGCTAACAAACAGCAGTGACCGCATATCTAAACACTTTGACACAAATACAAAATGAAATACCATTCATAAACATTCTTTAAAAGCCGCGATTGCAGAGGTTCTGCTTGACCCTCTTCATCTGGATCTGATTCGGCTCAATTTGATACAGCAATATAGACGCCATTATTTACATTTCCACTGAAGCACATGTAACAACTAATGGTAAGGGGCATGGCATTTCCGGACGCTTCAGCGAATCACAATACACTGGGCCAGCTAACCAATCTGAGCACCTTGCGTATTTTGGAGGGAGTGGCTTCATAGAACCAGGAAGTCAAACGAGCCGTTCATATGACAATGGAAACAGAGGTGTAGAATAAAGGTAAAATATATGAAAAATACGTCTTTTTTAAAAAAACGAAGCATTAAGACATGTTAAACTGCGCCCCGAAAACACAATCAAGCCTAGAAAAAAAACACTGAACCACCCCTTTAAAAAAAAATAAAATAAAATAAAAAATCAGGCATTATAGAACATTGTATTAAAATCATAAAGCTCAATTTCCTCAAAGCAGGGCTGAGAGCGAAGAAACATTGGGCGAGAGCTATCTGAGCAGCGCATCCCTCCTGAGACCTTACTGTTATATAGCAGTGCTCGTCTTTTTGTTTCTACCATCAGGATGTGGGAGAGATGCTTTGATCATGGGTGGAACTTTTCTACAGCCGAGAGCACAAGAGGGCAAGAGGAGCTTCCATCCAGCAGCGCTGAAGGAGCTGAATGAGAAAATGAAGTGCAGAAAGTAGGACAAAGCGAGTAGAGAAAAGCACGCCTAGAATAAACACCGAAAGAAGTGCCAACAGCTTCAAATCAACGTATACTAAACCATATTTGAAACAGAAAAGAAGAAAAGAAAAGAAGAGACAGAAAATACTTTATATTTGCAGCTTCCCAGAGGGGGAAAAAACACAGACACCACTAGTTAAATGCACATAGACGCTCCTGTGGAGTCCAAGGTCAATGCTGACAGGAAATAAATTATTGTTTGATTAGGTATCAGTGTAAATCTGACAGAAATTCTTCCTCATCTGCCTATGGTGGTTCCAAATCTAGGCTGCATTTTACTTTTGTTGTGCAGTCAACTGTAAAATAGGATTTCTCTTGGCAGGGGGCTTTTGCTTTTTTAGAAGAGGCCGACATATGATGCCAGGCATGGCAATGCAACACAATGGTGTTAAGAACAAGAAAACAAACAAATCCAGACAGCCCTCCTAAAGCATGTGAGCTTCTGATGGCTTCAACAGGATTCAAAGACATCTGACAAGAGTCAAGATTCATGGGGAAAGGGGGCCAGAGCATTGTTATACTGTATGTGGTAACATGAGGCAAACTTCACTAAAAGTCAGTGTTGTTTTTAAAGGCTGATATTAAAAGATATAAATATACACAAATATATAATATCGTCCTACTTGCACCGCTCTGAGAAGCATCACCAGCATGGGAGGAGGGCGCGCTAAGAAGGACGCTAAAGACGGCAGCCTCTAGCGTCAGTCGCAAGTGCGCCTCTTGAGCGCAGGGGAGTGAGACTGGCACCAATGTGACTGGTCCTATAGGTGGGCGTACTAACAAAGACACTTAAGACCGTGGCCACTAGTGCACCTCTTGAGGCCAGGGGAGTAAGGTTTAGCTCTTCACTAGCTGGCCTCTGTTACACTCACCCCCCTAAACCTCACTCCCATCCGGGTCACGGCACCAATGTGACTGGTCCTATAGGCGGGTGCACTAACAAGGATGCTAAAGACTGCAGCCACTAGTGCACTTCTTGAGCAGTGTTGGGGAAAGTTACTTTTAAAAGTAATACATTACAATATTGTGTTACTCCCTAAAAAAAGTAACTAATTGCGTTACTTAGTTACTTTTTATGAAAAGCGTAGCGTTTTTCTCACCTGGGCTGGGCTTGCTTGTTTGTTTTTTAAAAACAACAAAAAAAGTTATATTTTTGGCAAATGTAAAGGCCTTTTCACACCAAAAGTGAAATGAATAAGCCTCAGGCTGAAGGAAATGCATATTTACGCCTGTACAGTAGAGGGCGCAGTTCAAATAAACCTTTCAGCTGTGCTGCCATTCTGGATTAAAGAAGAATAGGATACAGGAGAAGGAATTTCAACGCTCTTATTTCTAAATCTAATCTAAATTATAAATTTTGCTTATTATTATGGTTGAATTAGATCAATGAATGTCAGCTGCAAAGACATTGTTTAATCAAGTGAGATTAAATACATTTATATATTTGTGTAATTTAATATAATTAATTGTAACAGGTTTGTGAATACTGAATGTTTTTGTGCAAGTGAGATGTGTTTACATGTTTACATTTACTCTCAACATGGGGACAGGAAAGCTGTCAGTCAATAAATGTGAAAAAGTAACTTGCATTACTTATTTGAAAAGTAACTTAGATATTTTGTTGTGAATTGAAAAAGTAATGCAAGTTACTTTACTAGTTACTTGAAAAAGTAATCTGATTATGTAACTCAAGTTACTTGTAATGTGTTACCCCCAACACTGTTCTTGAGGCCAGGGGAGTGAGGTGTCCTTGCAAAGCTCTTTACTAGCGGGCCTCCAGCTCTTATACACTCACCCCCCTAAACCTCACTCCCATCCAGGTCATGGCACCAATGTGACTGGTCCTACTCACACGGCTCCGAGCAGGATTCAAACCAGGGTCCAAGGAATGGGAGGCGGGCACACTAACAGGGACACTGGGCATCTGCCTTGCACATTCTATTATTGTCTTTTATTGTTTTTTTTATTATTATTTTGTTTTATTCCATTATTCTATTTGACTCTTTGTTACTCTGTTCAGCACTTTGGTCAGCTTTGCTGATTTTAAATGTGCTACTGTATATAATTAAAATACCTTATCGTCTATCGCTATCGCCAAGGGAGTGAGGTTCACTTGCACAGCGCTTTACTAGCTGGCCTCCATTACACATACATAAAGATTGCCAAAAAAAGGAAAAAAGTTGGAGTCTCTTATACTTCACCTGGCAAGTAGAAATACAGAAAGGAAAAATAGAAAAAGAGAAGCATCCAAAATTATAATTATTTCTTACAGGAGTGTTTTGGAAACCTGTTCGAGAGAGTCATTATGTTTGCAGTTCCACGTAATGCCAGTAGTGGTGCACAAATTTCTCACTTCTTTTTTAAATAATATTTATTTTGTCCCTATGACAATGGATGCAATGAGACTAGAATTTTTTACCAGTAAAAAAAAAAAAAAGCAATGATCATGCTATCATTCTTAATTTGCACTTTAAACTAAGCATTATTTTTGCAAACTCTTTTTTTTATCACATTTGCTGCTTGTCAAGTATTCATTTTAGACCCTGAGGAAGAAACATGCAAAACTATGTTAATGATTTTCAAATAGGGGAGTGAGAAAGATAGACAGAGTGTGTGAGAGAGAGACAGAGAGAGAGAGAGAGAAATGTAGAACAGTGATCAACTCTGTGGGAACGATGCCAGTGTGTGGGTACCAATTACTGCTGAGGATGGTGGCACAGGGATTAGAGATGCCCAGCGGGCACAGATGGCAGTGAAGTCCTATGGGTCCCATTCAAAGGTCATCCGCTTTACAATAACCTCTACACCACCTCCAGGCTATCATAATTTACACATCATTCCCCATCTTCTCAAAGACAACCTCTTCTTGTGCTTCATCCCTCGTTTTCTTCAGTAACAATCCCTCCAAAGTGAGGGCATCGGTGTTATCTAGCGAACAAAGCCTGCACTTTGAAAATACACCGTCACAGGTGAAGTGATGTCATTTCCAGAGACGCTGACTCGAAGTGGGCGATTCAATAAGACACTTGTGTAGACAGGGCAAGAAAATAGATGTTATCGGTGTCTTTTGTCAAGACATTTCATCAAGAGAGCCACAGTGAAATGTCACATCCCCTTCAGGTTACGCCGAGGGGGGCGTATGTTGCCGGTCGGCACCCACCAATTGCGACGTTATTACATTGGCAATTTCCTTTCTGAAGGTCATTCTCAGCCTGTTATGCCTCCTAACTCCCTAAAATGCCTTTGTCTTCAGAGTGATATCTATTTCTCTTTGTCCATTCTAAGAGGCTTAAGATGGAATATATATATATATATATATATATATATATATATATATAAAACTTATTTTATGTCAGCTAGTAACCAAGGAAGTTGCCATTTCTCATTTTCATTTAGTTTAACTTGATGTATACTAAAACTGAAATAAAAAATAATTAATATAGACTTACTAACTAATTATAAATTACAAATACACACAATACATTTACTAAAACTTTAATGCTCTGCACTAGAATGTGACATCATGTGTGACATTGATGGTAGAGTTGAGCTATAACACACATAAATTATGTTACTTGGAAATAATAATAATAATAACTATATAACATAATAAAATAATTGTATTGTTATTTATAGAATTACATTTATAGGCCCCAGCATCCCAGCAACCCTAGGGCAAATAGGACAAGTAGTTTGGAGAATGGATGATTGGATATTTATTATTTGCATAAAAATATAAATATATTATTTACATTTTAAATGTAGAAATCCCATTGTCTTCTGTTTGACAGTCCACTGGGTCTTAGGATTTCCTGTCACCATACGGCTAACAACTCCATAGGCACTGGCTTCAACTGTCTCACCATCTGGTGTAATCCAGTTCTTTTCTTGATTCCCATCTTGAAGTTCTCTAAATATGGAACAGATGCAACATTTGGAAAGATATCCAACCCCATGCAATGCTTGGGGTGTGTAGTTCCATACATAAATAATATGTCAACTTGCGTTATCGGTGAGAGAGTTCTAACCAACAATCTAACCAACCAACCAACCAACCAACCAGATAACTTGCTCATCAATCATACGTTGCAATAATATCTGCTTAATAACATTCAAGCATCCATTAGGGAACATTTAGTGATGTATTGCATTTCAAATCACGTTCTATAAGGCACAAATGGAATATAAACCTCGATGATGTATGTACCACATTTTCTGGAATATCAGAATCTGAATAATCTGAAACATGCTGCAAACTATATTCCAAAGTGGCTTATATAATGCAATTAACATCAAGCACTTAAAATGCACACAAATATTCACAAATAAACAACATATCAGTTCTAGCACTGCTAACTTGACATTGCAACCTATTCATCATCAAACTAAAATGAAGTCAACCAAACATTAAAAAAAAAAAAAAATGTACACAGCTCAATTTAAATTGTCTGTTGTGAATTAGGGAATGCCGGGCAGCAGACAACTGCCCCACCTCAGTGGTACGGCAAACATTTTTGCCTGGATATTGGGACACCAGTGAAGTATAGAGCCTTTTTTGCATAATAAATAATAGTTACATTACGAATATGGAAACATTTGGATTCATGCCAAGTGAGAGGTAAGTGAGCCTATAAATTTGGATTAAAGGCCCCGATATACTTCAAGTGATATCAAAAAACGAACTGGTGTGATGTTATTTTTAACCAGATTGGAGCAAACCGAAGTTTGTTTGGAGTTTGTTTCTGGAGTTTGAAACAGCTTGCCAAAAGAAACTTCCCAGAAAAGTTTGATCCGGCTGGTAAACACACCTGCGAACTACCACTGGTTCATGGCGATGTAATAGGAAGGGTGTGGCTCTGTCAATAAACATGATGAGACATTTACTGGAGAGCAGAATACTCTTTATGTCGAACGTCACATAAACAAACAGGAAAACAGGTCTCATTGCATCCACTTGTTGGAAAAAGTGTTAACAGCAGTATGAATTGACGGTGATATCAGCTAGCATGGCTAGTTATTTTTATTGTTGGTGTTTTATTCAGTTTTAACATCCAAATGTTAGTGAGAAGAAGAACACACACACACACACAAAACTTTTAGATATCAATCTGCATATGCAATTTGTTATGTTCATCTTTGCTCGCTCCTTTGAAGGTATCTTGAGTATAACAGCTCTATATTAAACAATGCACATACAAAAGACCTGAACCAGAAACGATGCAACCTGTTTTACAGAATACAGAAGTTTGTACATCACTATGATCAGATGCTTTCTTAACTGCTGTTTTCTAACCGCAGTCATTTTTGTTGTGTGTTTATTTTGTTATTGAGAGAAAAGAGTGCAGCACATCCCTTTTTATTCCTATAGCGAAGTATAAAACAGAACTTTGCTGTGAGTATATGGGGGCCTTAAAGCCATATTTCATCTTTGTATTGTGTTTTATGAGCTGCTCAGCTGATTTTCCACAAATTTAACAATATTTTTTAAATGCACATGGTTTCTCTTCCCACACCCTCACTCAAGTCTCATCTTTTTACAGCTAATGACAGTCTTTTTTCATTAAATAATGGAAAATATTGGTCAACGCAAGTCAGTTGTTGGTAAATTATAAATGACTGGACTGTGCGTTCAAACAATTGTTTTATCTTGTGGGTTTCAGTTTTTATCTTTACTCGCATTCAATTTTAACACAGTTTGTGCTTGTTAGGAAGGTAAGACGTTTATTTGTATAGAGCAAATTGTACAGCTAAGGTGTTTATAATAAATGTTGTTTATATGTTTAATAGTCACATTTTTAATTCTTGTTCTGTATACCGTTAAATTTTAAGATTTTTTAGTGGAGTAAGGGGAACTAAAACAGTTCATAGTGTTCATAATCTTTGTAAATGTTTGTACTTTAAAATTATTTCTGAATGTAAAAATATGACTTATCTTTGTTTTTTCTTTCAACAATGCATTTTTTACGGAGCCCCACACATGACAGGACATAGGAAAAAATATGGCCACAAATTACTAATTCATTCACACGACTTAGTAATATGTCAGCACGTTTTACTACTTTACTAAATGAGGGAAACGAATGAAGTCATAGGAAAAAAATTTAATATATGGTCACGATTTACTAAAACAAGTGAATGAATTATTAATTTGTGGGAAGGAATATTTAATTCAGGGCCACAATATATATATATATATATATATATATATTTTTTTTTTTTTTTTTTTTGTCTGCATGTCATGTGCTGGGCTCTGTAATTTTTAATTGACAATGATTCATTTCAGGTATGACTTTTTTTTTTATCTGGAAAATACAGTATGCCAGTAGGGCAAGTGGTTTACGCTAAACAGTGTAGCATTGTGTTGAGGTTTCATCAAGTGAAAGTGTGTGTGTGTGTGTGTGCGTGTCTGCCCTGTCATGCCCCAGCTTTTGTTGTCTACCAAGTATAGCATGTGTGACTAATAGCCTCTCTTTAATGTAGCATGATAAATGTTAGCATGTTAGCAGGGTGATGAATAGATCAAATTTCCCCTTGAGATCCAAACCTCTTATTACCACTTGCTCTCTGATGTCTTAATTGAACCTCTAGGGTTCTCATGTTGACCTTGTGGCCAAAACCCATGGGGTGGCACCTTTATCTTTACTTGAAAAAGGAAGCCTTCCTCTGAAAGAATACAGCATCTGATAAGGGATGATAAGTGACCGTCCGGACCACCCCAATTCCACATTCAATCTCCCATCTGTCAGACGGACATAAATCTACCAGAGGGAGATGGAATAAACCGGCACTATTGGTGTGCCAGCGTCTCTACATTACTTTCCCAGATTATTAGATAGCGGCCTGACAATGTATAACGATGAATTTCATTCATTGAACACAAAAAGTAATCATAGTAGACTTAACAATGCTGTGAATATACGCAGTAGATCCAGCATGCGCTAGTGTGGGAGAAGCAAAAATAAGCGGTGATTACAGCTGTATGCATCCGTGCACTTTTTCTGCCATATTTATAACCTTGTGGCCTGATTTAGATTCTCCATCTGGTCTTTTCGCTGTAGGGATGTTTGCGGTCTGTCTGTCCCTCTCTTTGGTGACACGGCACCTCTACCCTCAGTTTTTATTTAAGGAGCAGATCCTGATGTTTGTTTTTGTGTGCTTAAGAGGTTGAGGTTTAACTTCACAAATATATATATATATATATATATATATATAGGCCGAGTACCGTAGATAATCACAGTGTGCTGATATACAGCCATATCGCATGGCTACGAGTGTGATATTGCATTTATACAACAGTTCAATGGCACAAGTGTGTAAATAAATAAGAAACGACAACGGATTGTCTTTAAAAACCCTCTTTTGTGAGGAACTACTTCCTTCCGCCACGGATTCAAATCTGAAATTGACAGTTTAACAGTTGAGCCCAAGCCTCCGTTAGTAATTCTAAAACATCACTTTAGAACTAGTAACGAAGATCGTTGAGTCGCTTCATTGAAACTCATTGTAAAATGTAGAGTATTATGAGAGAGAGATTGACTAAGCGATTGCATTACTGCATCTAGCTGATATTCTTCAGGTCAATCATAATCACAAAATCTGTTTGAATGTCCACTGAGGAAAGCGATATCTTTGTCTTTGTCCTTTTAACATTTAAGACATTCCCATGACAGCACTAGTCAATGCATTTGTCAGTTGCGTCTCGTAATATTTTGTTTAAAGTAAAAACAACGTCCTTGTTTCTTTGTTTCAGCCGATTTCAAAATAAAAGTCTTTGCGGCTGACTGACTCGCTCATAAAAAGACAGTCTTTGCTGCCATCTAATGGCGTATTAATGTAACTTTCACTGAAGTCAAAATCACTAATGGACTCTCTCAATACCAAAAGATACGGCATGTTATTTATATAAAATATTAATTATTGAACAATAATATTTAAATTAACAACAATAGCCATTATAACAGTATAAGAAGTAAAATAGGAAATAAACATGAGCAAACAGATCAGTCAAACGTACAAAAGCAGCGCTCTAGTTAGTACAGGATTTAATTTCAATGTAAATAAAGTTATGAAACTTAATATAACCCCTAAGCCAAATCTATTAGCTCTGGAACAAGTAATATATTAATAAGACCAAAGATTGCCCATTATATATACCCAAAACGAATTATAACTCATGTTTAAACACTATCTACATAAGAGCCAGCAGCAAATTCCCGAAGCACTGGCCAAGATGAAGCTGTTCTCTGTGGGTACACGAGCGCTGAATAGTCGCTGATGGCCTGGCCTATTTATTATGCATGAATTGTTTCTTTGTTTATACTACTATAATCCTAAACATGAACAAATTTTATTTAAATAATTCAATGTCAATTATTTCTCAATCAATTACACACTGTTTCATTGTATTTTTTTCTTAATGTTGTTTGATTAATATTAATGACTTAATAAACAGCAACTGAATAATGTACAGATCCTATATTTTGACACAAATCCAATTTGTTCTTGTCCTGTATGTTTACATTCACTTAAGATAAACCGACTGTTTTTCCCTCACCAAGACAAGCGTTTTGACAAGTGCATTTGCTCTTGTGCACAGCGTGTCTTACTGCGAGACAAGAGTGCGCTTCACAGAGCATGAATGCAAATCTGCAAGTGAGCACTCAAACAGATCCAACTTCTCAGTTGTTTTGTGCTAGGCAACCCAATTGAGTCGTTACTTTGTATTACCGATACTATAGAAAAACCTATATAGATAGATAGACAGACAGACAGATAGATAGATAGATAGACAGATAGACAGATAGATAGATAGTGCATGAACACAGTATCTTTCTGTACACCGACACATATGAAAGTACCATGATTTCACCACCAGTGCTGGGTGGATTACTTACAAATTGTAATCAGTTACTGATTCCAAATTACATGAAAATAAATTAAAGTTAGTAACGTACTCCATTACGATACAAATTTAAGGAAATATAATTTAAGTACTTTTTAATGACTTTTAGATTACTTTTGACCTAACTCGTTTATCGCATTGATTTGAATAGGATAATCCTAATTTACTCATTTAAAATCTCAGGGGGTATTTCAGGTCTACTCAAAGAGGTTCAACTGACAAAAAAGTTGGGGAAACATGTAAATATGAAATGATGTGAATTCATGTAATAAGAAAAAGTAACTGTAGTCTGAGTATTTTAAAATGTAATATAATCTATATTACAAGTACTTAATTTTGGAATCTGATTATGTAATCCAGATTACATGTAATCAGTTACTACCCAGCACTGATCGCCACAGTACTTTTGTGAGGGTTAAATTGAATAGCCTAGTCTGCTTTGTCAAAGGTGCTTAAAGGGGGGAAATAACATCATGAAGACTTCAGGGTCCATAAATCAATCAAATAAACTAGCCTGCATTTAGTGTAATATAATGCCACTATTAATATAAACATGCACATATGTTCCAAAAAATAAAATGAACTGAAAATGTAGCAAGCGTCTGGTGAGGAGTAAATACATCTCAGGCATATGGTTTGGCACTCTTCTGACACACACCAGTGGTCAGGTATCTTGTTGAGTTTATAGGGAGGAGGAGGACAGTGTTTGAGTGCTTTATTACACACTGTGGCCTCTTTATGTGTTCCCTTTGCTTCTAAACTTCAATTAAACTCTTTTTCCTTTCACCATAAATCTAATTCACACAGTTTACTTCCTAAACCTGGAGCATTATTGGAAAGTATTGCATAGGCCAGTCTCATATTTCTCAATTCATTCTTTTAAGGATGATATATTACATGCAACACTGAACAAGCCGAGAATAAGATGTTGATCACACAATAACTACATGAGAACGGTGTCATTATATCTGTTATAAGACATTAAAGACAAAATAAAAAGGTTTGACAAACACATATTTCTTTCCTGTTTTAAAGTATTTCCTGTTGAAACAGGAAGTTGTGGCAAGCATTAGCATATATATTGCCTCAAAGCTAACCGCTGTATAATCTTTCAGAGGTACAACACTCATCTTTATAACACCAGAGCTCACAACACCAAGCAGCTCATAAAGAAGCATTATTGTTTTTACAAGGTGACATAAGCAATAAAACACGAGCCTCATTTCTCTTTATGCAATAAAGTATGACTCTCAGTCTCTAAGCTGGCTACAGGCTAAGCTAGTTGTTATTGCATGTTAAACCAGCCTGATCAGTGTAGTCATGATGAGTGACCAGCTAAAACCAGCCTCAAACTGCCCAAAAAACTTATACTGGTAACCAACATGTGTAACATATTCTCATGCTTTTCTTATTTTACAGTGTGCTCATAGGTGATATTTCATTCTTGTCGCATTTCAATGGTAATTAAAGTAGATTTTTGGAATACCACAAACTCAAAAGTTTCTACAACCTGACAGATCTCACTGAAATAGGTGTTGTGAAAAATCCCACCTGTCTCTGTGACAGCCCTAGAATATAAAAACAGGAAAAAATAGCGAGCAGAGTCTTTGCGTTTTTTATCAGCTTTCTGCCTGTCAGTCAGAGTGAGTTTGGATTTGTTGACATCAGGTTGGCTGACATGACTGTGGAGGGCGGGGTTCTGTAGTGAGCCATGTGTGGTTAAAGACAGTTGCAGTTTAACAGTGAATGAACTCGATGCATTTAAATTATGGCATCTCTCTGAGTAGGAATGTTAAAGGTGCAGTAAGCTATTTCTGAGAAGCACTGATGAAAGTGGATCAGACCGAGCACCACAACACACTTGGGTTACGATCAGGCAAGAGCTTTAGGACCCACATTAATTTTCGAAAAGCTTTCCAGCACTGGAGAAACCTAAAACAGATGCTGAGGTTGTGTTGTTCTTCCTTGTCATTTGATGTCATCGCTTTATTTTTTGTGAAGCATTTTTTTGCTTCACTTCAGCTATATAATAAAGAGACATCCACTCTTGCATTGTGTTTTTGTGCATTTTGGGGGCAGAGCAATGAAGTGAGGGGTGTGTTTGTTTGGGTTGATTTCAAATATTAACAGTGTTTCTTAGAAATCGCTTACTGCACCTTTAATGTATTTAGTCATGAAGGACTAGATTTACCACTCATGCTGCTGATGCTGCGGCAAAGCAAGTACAAACTTGCTATTGTCATTAGACACATAGACACACTACTGTAAGCATGTAAGTTATGTTGTTGCTGTATGACTAGACATACATAAATCCCGTAGCAGATTTAGGCAGGTGGAGCTGGGGGAGGTGGGAGGTTTCAAAGGAACTCTAGAGGAGCCCGCCAACAGTGAACATCGAACCAGACTATTGAAATGTTGAGCAAGCAAACGTTTTGATGTAGATCCTGGAAGGGCTTAAACAGCCCAGGAGAATGACAGGGGACAGACAAATTTGTTGAATAAAGTTATTATTTTTGGTTTTTGTGCACAAAAAGTATTCTTGTCACTTCATAACATTAAGGTTGAACCACTTTAGTCACATTGACTATTATAACAATGTCTTTACTACTTTTCTGGACCTTGAAGGACGGTAATTATGTTGCTTTCTATGGGGGATAAAAAAAACCTCTTGGATTTCATAAAAAATATCTTAATTAGTATTCTGAAGATGAACAAAGGTCGTACGGGTTTGAAACGACATGAAGGTGAGTACGTAATTACAGAAATTTCATTTTTGGGTGAACTAACCCTTTAATGACATAAAAATAAATAAATAATCCCACATTAATTTAAAACTTATTAATATATTATTATGATTTTGGAGTAAAATTACCCATTTTTTTTCTTTCTCTTACTTTCTACCTTTCACTATGGTCTTTTTTGACTCTGTGTCTTCTGTCAGGTGACGTGTGCCCCCTGCAACCATAGTTGACACACATCTGCCAGGAGCTGCATATCACTCAGTTGTCACTGGCTCTTGACTGTAGAAGAGCAGGAAACAGGCCTTGCAAACCTCCAAATTCAAAGCCCTTTCTCTCACACTGATAATACAATATCACAGAGGATTCAACAACACCTCTGTGAAAGGCCATTCTCAGAGGAACTAAATGGAAATACATTAATATTGTCAATTCAAGCAGAAAATTGTTCAAGAAATAAAATGAAGCTGAATTCAAATGTGTTATTCTCAGGCCGCTAAAGAACTACATGACTGCACCAATATGTCACACTAGCTCATGATAAATAGAAAATGTATTATGCATTGTGTTAAATGTATTTCTAACCTAATACATTTTTTTATCTTCATTTGATGGTAATCTTCATTAAACAATGCTGAGATTATGTATTCATAATTTATAATGCCATTAATTTTAGAGACAAGGGTCAAAAACAAGCCCATCCCCAACATTACTCTTCTCAGCAGTAACCTTCTGGTCATCTGGTGAACAGTCTGTCCTCTGGCTTGCTCCATGCTCAGTGTGCTGTCCTCCTCTACTGAAGACAGATGTGGTAATAAGGTTCAGTCTGGGGTTTCTCTGGACCCCCTGAGATCAGGGCACCAGGTTGTTGGATTAAGCATGGATCAATGTTGACACCCCTGGGAGGGATGATGCCCTGGAGGGTCCGCTGGCTGCACCGACCCAGAAAACACCTCCACCGTAATCAGGTATTTGAGACTCAGGTGATTTAGAAATGTTGACACTCAATCACATTGAGAAAGGGGGTGTAAAACAGCCTCAAACTGGAAAAAAATGGTTCAGCGGGTTGCATACTTGCTAGTTTCTGTAGGGTTTCTCACTTCTACTTAGCTCAAAACTAGGCACAGTACTGTAGAAGGCATTGAAGTGTAGGCAAGCTTAAGTCCACAAGATAATTTTGCCTGGTCTCTTTCTGTGCATGGATGGGTTGGAATCCATTGACATACCTGTAAACCAAGTCGCTAGATCTGCAGTCTGCCCTTGACCCAAAACAATTAGCATGACAACTTCAAGGCTGCCAAAGGGCTAACTGCTAGAAATAGTGACAGGGACGACAAATGTAGCTGTCTATCATACTTGACATGAACACAAGGTGTCTCTTCTAATGGGTCTGGGTCAATGTGCCAGAGTCATCCAATTATGAGGCTATTGGAGGACCATGACCTGAGCAATGTGGCAGTATGAGCATAATTGCTTTGTAACTGGAAAAAAACAAACAAACAAAAAAAAAAAAACCACATGCTTCCAAACAATCTTAACAAAGTTTACCTCAAAACTATTTCCCTAAAAACCCCATGCACATACTGTGAATTCTTAAAATTAAGTTCCTCAAAAGTTGTTTTAACATCTGATGCCAAAGAAAACTTTCATAAGCTTCTGTGAAGTCTTAGCAGATTTTTAAGGAACATTTCCCAACCCAACAATTGAAATTCTATTCCAAATAGATGTTACAAGATACTGCATTTCTAAATGTTCCAACTTGAGATTACAAGAAATTCGGGAATTAATAGCTGTTTGCATATGCAAACAAGATTTGAGAGCTACAGCTTTTGTTGTTGGAATAGAGCAGTTTTAATTTATCAAAACATCTGCGTTTCTGTTTCACAGAAAAAAATAAAGTAATAATCTGTGTCCCAAATTACATACTAAGTAAGTACTACATTTGATGAAGAACTTGAAATTGGCGAATGTTAAAAACATACATTCAGTATGAATATGTGTAGTATGAATGAAATCTGGACATACTACATTGGTCACGTGCTTCACTGCCAGTCACAACTCCTCTCCCATGGCCTCATGGTATAGTAAAGTATCCATCAGATGCACACTTAGGAATGTCAGCGGAAGCTATAGTTCATCTGAATACTTTTCACCTGCTGTTTTATGAACACCATGAATTCAGACAGACTACAATTTTCACATACTGTTTTTCACCTAATATAAAGTAGGCATATTCAGACTCAGGAATACAGATTTGGGATGACATGAGGGTATAACTGATGATTAAAATTTTACCTTAATATAAAAAAATATTCTTTTCAATTCTGTTTAGAAAATCTATATACTGGTGTTTCAAAGAAAATAAGTGGGTTCTTTTACAGCAAGAACCACTAAAGACCTTTCTTTTTTAGAGTGCACTGAAGATCTGAAGCTTGAAAAGGGCTCGGTTGCTTGCAAATGAGAATTCAGTTGCCTGTGAGTAGAATTTTAGTGGACACATATCTCTCTTCCTCCAGACAGCAAGTACACCACCAGGTTTTGTATCTGACAGCGTGTGCAGCGAGCCAGAGACATCTCACCGGTGACAAATAGAGGGTATCCCTGACTCTGCAAATGGACAGGATAGAAAAGAGGTAGATCTCTTTTTACAGATCAGTAGTGCTTGAAAGTGCTTGTGTGGATTTGCCCAAGGTTGCCGTCCTCTGGGAATTCTGGAAAACAGAGTACTCCATACTGGAAACTAAAGAGCTGGTCTCAGCAGGAATCAAGTCATGGAGGAGATAAGAGCTTTGATAACATTTATAAAGCCTCAGTTCTCCCTCTTTCTCTCTCCCTTTGATTCAGTTTACTCTATCAGCTAACAGGTATCTCTAGGGAAAAGCCTTCCCAACACTGACACACCACTAAGATTACCTGAGCATTTTAGCCCAAGACATACCAGAACTTAAGTTTATTTTGAAAACTGTTGAAATCTTATTACTGAATAAACTTGAAATTCATGCTCACACAGTACCTACAGCAATAGACTCTTGAGTCAGTTCTTTTCAGCGAATCAAAAACATAGTGACCAGTATAGTCCTTTTAAACAAATTACTTTCAGTTGTTTTAGGTGAATCAAAAAATATAGCAGAACCAGTGTTGATTGATTTCCAAACTAACTAGTTCAGGTAATTGTCATTTTCATCAAAAAGTATAACCAGTCTCATCTGATTCTCGAACAAATGACTCTTATAAGCCAGATCTTTTAAGTGAATCAAAAACATACAGAGAGGCCAGTGTAGTCCGATTCCTAAACAAATGAATAAACATATGCGTCAGTTCTTGAATCAAAAACACATTATGAATCAGTCAGAGTGGATATTGAATTAAAGGGTTAGTTCACCCAAAAATGAAAGTTCTGTCATTATTACTCACCCTCATGGCGTTCCACACCCGTAAGACCTTCGTTAATCTTCGGAACACAAATTAAGATATTTTTGTTGAAATCCGATGGCTCAGCGAGGCCTCCATAGCCAGCAATGACATTTCCTATTTCAAGATCCATTAATGTACTAAAAACATATTTAAATCAGTTAATAATAATTAATAATATTAATATTGAACCACTGTACTCACATGAACCGATTTAAATATGTTTTTAGTACATTAATGGATCTTGAGAGAGGAAATGTCATTGCTGGCTATAGAGGCCTCACTGAGCCATCGGATTTAATCAAAAATATCTTAATTTGTGTTCCAAAGATTAACGAAGGTCTTACGGGTGTGGAACGGCATGAGGGTGAGTAATAAATGACATTATTTTCATTTTTGGGTGAACTAACCCTTTACGCACTTACAGTGTGTACTCACTTATTGAACCACCACATTTTGCCATATCCAAACTCAAAATGAAGGAACTGAAACTGTATGCATTTCTTTCTTCTGTGAAACACAAAAGATGTTATTTAAAAAACTGTCTCAGTGTTTTTGTCCATTCGCTAAAAGCTAATGGGGTCCAGTGCTGTTTTGTCCCTACTGACTTTCAAAGAATTTGCAAAAACAGTTGAGCATTGTTCACAGCATCTTTTGTGTTCAGCAGAACAACATTTGGAATGCCATGAGGGTGAGTAGATGATGGCAGAATTTTGAATTTTGGCTGAACTATGTCTTTACAGCATGTCCATCAATGAAACGAGCTCAACACACAAAAGGCAGCCTTGAGATCAAGCATTTTTCCATCACAGTATTGTAATGCTCAAAACCCAAACCAGCCTCCTCAAAACTAGGAATAACTCTCTTATGTCAGCCAAAAAAGTGCCTTACGGTCACATTTTTTAACTTTAATGCTGCAAGCCAAAGCTCACATAGCTGTAATAACCTGATGAAAAAACCACAAGAACCACACCCACATGGTCCCCTCCCATAATGCATCTGGTTCAGGCATTAGTAAACTCTGGGTTTCCTCTTACGTTTACTGACTGGCTTAAAGCTGTCTCTCTATCACTAGCGAGGCCTAACTGAATGTCTTTTTCTGAAACAGAGAGTGGGTCATCACAAAAAGCTCTGCTCAATTTGCTCTTGAGTGCATCATTTCAAGGATATTACCTTACAAGCAGTGTAAAAGTGCTATGCATTCTCCTTTCTCCCTTCACTTGATTGTGAAGACCTGAATAAAGGCATGGACTATTAATTTATGCCAAACCTAGCCCATGCATTAGCCGAGAGTTAGGGGGAACATCTAGTTCACAGAAACCTGGAGCATATTTAGCCCTCTGGCTCAGTCAGTGCTCATTATATAAACACTTTCTCAAGTCTTAAGAATGACAGGAATCCCAAATCCAAACACAGCATTTTGCACGGCTTAGAGCAGGCTGCAGAGCCAACGTAATAAGCTGCCAGACTTTCGCATAAGCCTTTGACATTTCATTTGCTTTTGTTGCTCTGGTTGAAGACTTATTCCCTCATTAGATGGGATACCTCACAGCAGAAGTGAATCTCAAGGCTGTAAAAGGTCATAGTGATGCTTAACTCTGCCATTTAAACATCACTCCTTCATTTATCAGCCTCTTATCTATGCAAATTTGAAGGTTTGCGAGTATGTCGGGTGGGATGTGAGGAGCAAATGCATGGTGAAAGTGAGAAGTTTGACTCGTACTGAAAATCTTGTAGTAAGATTCTTGTTGGGGCTCATTGGTCTAAGGCAGGGGTGTCAAACCCTGCACCTGGAAGGCCATTGTTCTGCAGAGATTAGTTCTAACCTTGATCCAACACACCTGTCCGGACGTTCTAGTAAACCTCAAGACCTTGCCTGTGTCCGAAATCGCCCCTGTAGTAACAAGGCATTATTTGAGGCCATTCGTAGTGGTGTCCATAACCATAGTGGACATAATTGAGTGTATAATAATGCACTGTGAGAGTTGCGCACCGAATGACTTCCCAAGTCTGACATGAAGAAATTCCTTTTTAACTGATTATTAAATTAATTAAGGTTTTTACATCTTTTTCATCTTACTACCGGAGTTGCTAGTTGGCTAAGTTTCAAATGATTATTAAACAGCAAGCACAAACTATGCAAAAGAGGCAGCCCTTGCATTCAGTGTCCAAATTCGCTCACTCTTTTTCACTCATTCCTTCAAGTGGACTATATTAGTGGACTAATGTAGGAAATATAGACTGAGGATATAGGGGCGGTTTCGGACACAGCCCTAGATTTGCTGGTTCAGGTGTCTGGGTTGGAGCTAAACTCTGCAAGAACAGGATTAGACACTCCTGGTGTAAGGGTATGCTTCTTGCTTTGGGTGTCAAATGTTCTTGATTTAAATCCCAGATGAGCAGAATGTTTGAGCACTAGAAGTAAAATCTGAGCTGTTAACTGATACCCCTTTTCCAATGCAATAGTGTCAAATTTTTGCTTAGCCGAGGAATCTGCTGTCTTCTTTCAGAATGTGCCTTTCCAACATTGTAAGACGACCTACCAGACTATAGTACTACATAACCTGGCCAAAAATGGCCTTTGTTTTGCAAATCTTACAAGTTGTGAGAACATATTTTAACCTCTAAAAGAATTTGTTTAAGGGGGTCCCCTGGTTCGAGACTGAAGGTTTTAGGTACCATGGCGTAGCAATTTTTTCATGGTCTAGAACCATTTTCGTCCTAGTGGAAATGTGTGGAATGGTTCCAGATTGGACACCAGCTGTGGCAACCTGTCCTTGGACAAGGAACATGAAAGTTTACTGGATTGAAATTCACAAGAAACGATTCTTGAGCTGTTACCATTGTGCCCTTGAGCAAGAAACTTAAATCATTGGTTCCAGAAGGGAATGCTCCAGTAATGTTCCTGTTCCTGTTAACATGGCAACTTCACAGTTTCCAACATTACCAATTGTGTAGCAAAAAACAAAAAAATTCTGAACTGATTTAAGGAGTTAAGAGTACCTGTTGCTTCTATCCTGTTTTGTGCTCTCTATAAAATTGAATAATGTTTGTAGAGCTGTAGCATGGCCACATAATGGGGTTTATATACATGTATGGTTGTTCTGTAAAAGTTAGAACACTTTATTAACCCTGTATGATTTTATTTTTCCCCTATGTATTACTGTGTTTGAGCCCTAAATCTGTTATCGCGAGATGTTATGTCACTCAACGCAGGCAGCCCGGAAGTAAGCGCTGTTACACCTGTAAAAGGAGCACGTGTTTGACGGTCAGTGGTGAATTGTTTGTGGAGGATATAACGTCCTGGCTGTTCCTCATTAGCAACTGCTGTTGCTGTCTCGCTGTGGAGTATATTTTTTGGGCTATTTTTGCTTGGATTACTCACCTTTGAGGACTTTGAACCGTTGGATTAAACGAAAAGATTCTGCTATCGGACAATGCATACCGGTGAGACTGATCTTGTATTCATGCGACACGATGGACTGTTTACACATACACACACAAACTCACGAGTGCGATCATCTATCTTGCTGTATTGCCTGTACTTATATAGATGTTTGTTATTGATGTGGGGTAGGTTGTTGAAAATGGCCTTGTAAATACACCGGGGTTTATCAACGTTTTATTGTTTGTTGTGGGTTATTCATAAGCATCGCCTGAACAGAACAGACATTCTTTTTTATGTAGTGTACCACTGCTATAATATTTAGTGGATTGTTACAAAGCATTTGGAGAGCTTTGAGAGGGGATTCTTTGAAAGTGAATGTTATGGACATTGATGGTCCATCTCTCTTCATCCTGCTTTGGGTGCCTACCTACATGAAATTTCCATTATATGATCAACTCCTGGATGCCAAGTACCCTTCTCTTCCCAAGTGCAAGTGCAAGTGCTGTTCATCCCACTATGCTCAACACAACGAAAAACCCAGGCAAGATGTTTCACAGTTTGAAAACCCTGTTGAAAAAAAAAACAGCTTATGGTGGATAGGTATGTTTTTAAGCTGGTTTGATCTGGGTTTGATCTGGTTTAAGCTCGTCCTTAGTTGGTCTTCAGCTGGTCATGAGCTGGTTTAAGCTAGTCAAGTGGTCCGAAGCTAGTCCAAAGCAATTAGCTCCAGCTCAAGACCAGCTTATAACCAGCACAAGACCAGCTTAAACCAGCTTATGACCAACTAAGGACCAGGATAAACCAGCTCAAACCAGCTGCCATGCTTCAAAACATACCTAACCAGCATATGCTGGTTTTTTCAACAGGGAACACAGCCAACAAATACAAAACACACTGATATGCATGTGCCAAAAGCGTTTAAGTCAGCATGCAAATGCCAACATCATATTGACTCCATTTGCCATTGTGAAATCTTACCCTCCTCCCCACGAGAAACTGACCCGAGCTATGGCCTTAGCAAATGCCTTCAATGAAGAAACTGAATAGCTGGAAATGAATGAAATATGGCTCAGCGGATTGAAAAGCACATAATGATGGGAGATTTGCCTCTACAATAGCTGAGGGGCCGTCCCCAGGCACTATCAAGGGCTCCAAGACCCTGAGTGTGTCCTCTTCTCTTATTATCACCCTCTTAGCCCCAAACTTCCCATTTAGGCATTAGTGGCCCGCCGTGATTGAGTGCATCGTGGGCTTTCTAAAAGAACCAGGCTTCTGAGTCTTCCCCCCTCCCCAACTGCATCCGACTGCATGGTTATCTCTCTGTCTCAGAGAAGGGAGTCATTATCGCCAAGGCCACATCCAGAGCCACAGCAGTGTAAATGCCTATTATGCTGGGACAAGGGTCGCTGCTATGGGCGGCTGGGATAAATTTGCTCAATTTAGGGTGAAAAAAGACAGCAGCCTTACTTGTTAAAAAGTTTCAAGTTGCATGAAGTAACTTTACTGCACTGATGCAAAATATGTATTTTTCCAGAAACATTGGTAGTGCATTATCATCATCTTGCAGTAAATTCTGATTTTCATTCTGGAATGTCAAGTTCTTTGTGAGATGATAGATGAGCAGTATAGTGTCAGGGTTTAGGAGGGTGAGAACCATCTGGCAGGGTGATGGGAAAGGTGCGTATGCTAAAGTAACGCTAATGAAATTCTCTTCGAGTGACAGCCTAGCTAATAATCATATCTTTGTCAGTGCAAGAGGATGGCTCTCGTACAGTAAAACCCTGAGCTTCTTAAAAACATATGTCTCTCTGGAACTAATGACAGCTTAATTAATGACTACTTCTTATATTTCCCATAATACCTAGAGAGGCTAACATTTGCTGATTCATCTACTTCATTAAGCTTTTAGTTTTATATTTTTTACTTATAAAGTAGATCAGTCACCATGTTAATATCAAAGGCGTCCCTTATGATATCTTCTGCAAATGTGTAATACCAGTAGAGCTGCCTGCAGTTGCATAACATGAAAGAAAGTTGAATAAAAACTGCAGTGGTTTGTTTCATCACTGCTAAGTGCTAAAGTTTTTCTTGATATACAAAACCTGTAGACTATCCCATCTTACACTAATATAGAGAACTATTAAATCATTAAAATATATTTTTTTCTTTGGCCTCATCTAATCTTATGAGCAAGGATTGCTACAGGAAATTGGTGCATGATGCCCTTGTCCACAAACACTAAAACACGAAAGAGAAAAACACTTGAGTATTGTTTGTCAAAATTACTTTCCTGACATGAATTTTGCAATGAAATCCCAGAGCCTATTGCAATAACTTGCACACACACACACAAAAAAAAATCATTTAGACTCAACAATCCCTTTAGTACTATTGCAAAGATGTCAAACACATGGTCTATGGATGATATATACAAAGTTATGTCACGAAACTCTAGATGGCACATGCTGATACATCCTTATCTCAATCTGCGTGCAATCACATCATTCTCTATAGGGCACGGCTGATTGGTTCCTGAAGTATCAGCATCCAATGAGCTCGCTGCTCAACCTTCAAATACTTGTCAAACATCAATTGTTGATCGATTGCTCCTGTCTGCCTCGCTGCTCAGAGTGGTTTGCGTCTGTAACTCCGTATAGCTTTGTTTTGAATCTCTTACTTTCATTCATTGTTGCTTATATTATCATTACCTTATATATAATATTGCCTACCACATTAATCTGACGTCGCTAGCTTTTAATCTTTGAATCTAAATCGCTATTACAACGCGTTTGCATCTCGCTAGCTTGTTAACTTCTCATCAGTCTCTCGCGCGCTCATTTTCTTTTCAACGTGTTCATCAAACAGCTGTGGTAAGTCGGATCAGTCTACAAACACGGTGAGTCATGTCATCCTCTCCTAGTGTTATATTGTGTTCTGTTTGCCACATGTTCAGTATAGCTTTCTCTGTCAGCAACGAGGGATTTACATGTCATAAATGTAGGGAAATAGTCAGGCTGACAGAGAAAATCTCAGAATTAGAGACACGCATCCAAACTTTAATTGAGGATAGTAAGAATGTAAGGGTTTCAGATACTGTTTTGGATGCGACTAGCTTAGTGAACTCTGTACATTGTTCGGTTCCGGCTGTAGAGCCTGCGCAGCAGGGCACTTGGGTAACGATGAGGCGGCCTAGCCGTGGAAAACACCACTCTTCCGTTCCAATAAGAACATCAAACAGGTTCTCCCCACTCAGTGAAACACCCACTGAGAATCCTGTTGAAAGTGCCCTAGTTATTGGCGATTCTATTACACGGAACGTGAAAATAGAGACACCAGCCACCATAGTCACATGTTTGCCAGGAGCCAGAGCACCTGACATCAAAGCAAATTTAAAAGTGCTGGCTAATGCTAATCATAAATACTGTAAAATCATGATTCACGTCGGCATTAATGATGTTCGACTTCACCAGTCAGAGATCACTAAAATTAACATTAAAGAGGTGTGTGAACTCGCAAGTACAATGTCAGGAAAAGTAATCTGCTCTGGTCCCCTTCCTGTTCGTCGGAGTGATGAGATAGTTAGCAGATTATCATCACTCAATGGCTGGCTGTCTAAGTGGTGTCCGCAGAATAATATAGGTTTCATAGACAATTGGAAAAGTTTTTGGGGCAGACCTGACCTGTTGAAAAGAGATGGTATTCATCCCTCCCGGGATGGTGCTGCTCTTTTCTCTAGTAATATGGCGCATAGTCTTAGAGCTGAAACATGACAAACTGGGGTCCAAGTCAGGAAGCAAACATACTGGCTAAACAGACCGTCTGCTAGCTGCCTCACGTTACAGAAGTCAGATAATTCCCAACACATAGAAACTCTTACACCTAGATATTATCACATAGAGACTGTGTCTGTACCCCGAATTAGTAAAAACAAAAAACTTCCAAACCCATTTAATGGTAAAAATTTATTTGATGTTCAACAAATAAAAAATAGAGATAATACTGATAAACAAATGATAAAGCTTGGGTTGTTAAATATTAGATCTCTTTCTTCAAAAGCACTTATTGTAAATGATATTATCAGAGACAATAATCTGGATTTGCTGTGTTTGACAGAAACTTGGCTAAAATCAGACGATTACATTACTTTAAATGAGTCTAGCCCTCAAGGTTATTATTTTCGACATTCCTCGTCAGAAAGGCAAAGGGGGAGGTGTTGCTTTAATTTATAGTAATATTTACAGTATTAGTCAAAAATAATATATAATTATATTCAAATATAATTCCTTTGAAGTGATGTTACTTTATGTAATATTATGTAAGTTGACATTTGTGCTGGCTACTGTATACAGGCCACCAGGACACCATACAGACTTTATCAAAGAATTTGCTGATTTTCTATCGGAGTTAGTACTAGCTGCAGATAAAGTCCTTGTTGTTGGTGATTTTAATATCCATGTAGATAATGAAAAAGACGCATTAGGATTGGCATTTACAGACATTCTAAATTCTATTGGAGTTAGACAACACGTGTCAGGACCCACTTATTGTCGTAATCATACTTTAGATCTAATATTGTCACATGGAATCGATATTGATGCCGTTGAAATTCTGCAGCAGAGCGACGACATCTCAAATCATTATCTAGTCTCATGTATACTACATTTAGTCAAGGCTGCTAAACTGCCTCCCTGCCATAAATATGGTAGAACCATCACTTCTACCACTAAAGATCGCTTTATAAATAATCAGTTTCATCGCCTTAGCATACCAGATAGCTTAGAAGACCTCGATGTTGCAACAGAAACTATTGCCTCTGTCTTTTCCAGCACATTAGACTCAGTTGCTCCTTTGCGTTTAAAAAAGATTAAGGAAATTAATCCAATGCCGTGGTACAATGAGCACACTCAGGCCCTAAAGGTAGCAGCCAGAAAAATGGAGCGCAGCTGGAAGAAAACAAAACTAGAAGTTTTTCGCATTTCGTGGAGAGAGAGAATGATT
Source organism: Ctenopharyngodon idella (assembly GCF_019924925.1). Taxonomy (NCBI): domain Eukaryota; kingdom Metazoa; phylum Chordata; class Actinopteri; order Cypriniformes; family Xenocyprididae; genus Ctenopharyngodon; species Ctenopharyngodon idella. The sequence continues at coordinate 6,999,959 of NC_067234.1, forward strand.
GAGTACAGAAAGGCCTTAAAAACGGCTAGATCTGCCTATTTTTCAAAACTTTTAGAAGAAAATAAGGTATTTATCCTAGGTATTTATTTGATACAGTGGCTAAATTAACAAGAAATAAAGCTTCAACTTTTGATGTTTCGAAAGAGCACAGCAGTAATGACTTTATGAACTTCTTTACTTGCAAGATTGACAATATTAGAGAGAAAATTATAATCATGCAACCATCTACTACAGTATCGCGTCAGACAGTGCATTGTAGTGTCCCTGAGGAAAAATTCAATTCATTTACTGCTTTAGGAGAGGAAGAATTGTCTAAATTTGTTAAATCATCAAAATCAACAACATGTATGTTAGACCCTATACCGACTAAGCTATTGAAAGAGATGCTTCCAGAGGTCATAGATCCTCTTCTTAATATCGTTAATTCATCTTTATCACTAGGATACGTACCGAAAACTTTTAAACTGGCTATTATTAAACCTCTTATTAAAAAAACACAACTTGATCCTAGAGAATTAGTCAATTACAGGCTGATCTCAAATCTCACTTTTCTGTCAAAAATACTAGAAAAGGCAGTATCATCACATCTATGTTCCTTTTTAGAAAGAAATAGTATCTGAGGATTTCCAGGTCAGGATTTAGACCGTACCATAGTACTGAGACTGTTCTCATTAGAGTTACTAATGATTTGCTCTTATCATCAGATCGTGGTTGTATCTCTCTATTAGTGTTACTAGATCTTAGTGCTGCATTTGACACTATTGATCACAATATTCTTTTAAATAGACTCGAAAATTATGTTGGCATTAGTGGAATTGCACTGTCATGGTTTAAATCATACTTATCTGACCGTTATCAGTTTGTAGTAGTAAACGAAGAGATGTCATATCGATCACAAGTTCAATATGGAGTACCGCAAGGCTCAGTACTAGGACCGTTGCTGTTCACTCTGTACATGCTGATACTCAGCTCTATATTTCTTCGCGCCCTGACGAAACTTACCAATTCACAAAATTAACAGAATGCATAGCTGTTATAAAAAAATTGGATGACCAGTAATTTCCTACTACTAAATTCAGAAAAAACAGAAATTCTAATTTTTGGACAAAAAACTTCTTCATGTAATAACCTAGAATACTGTCTAACACTTGATGGCTGCTCTGTTAAGTCTTCGTCGTCAGTTAGGAACCTGGGTGTGCTCTTTGATACCAATCTTTCATTTGAAGGCCATGTTTCTAGCATCTGTAAAACCGCATTCTTCCATCTTAAAAATATATCTAAACTACTACATATGCTCTCAATGACAAATGCAGAACAGTTAGTTCATGCGTTCATGACCTCAAGGCTAGATTATTGTAATGCTCTATTGGGTGGTTGTTCTGCTCGCCTGTTAAACAAACTACAGCTCGTACAAAATGCAGCAGCTAGAGTTCTTACTAGAACTAGGAAGTATGACCATATTAGCCCAGTTCTGTCAACACTGCATTGGCTTCCTGTTAAACATCGTATAGATTTTAAAATCTTGCTAATTACTTACAAAGCACTAAATGGTTTAGCTCCCCAGTACCTGAGCAAGCTCTTAATGCATTATAGTCCTTCACGTCTATTGCGTTCTCAGAATTCAGGCCAGCTGATAATACCTAGAATATCAAAATCAACTGCAGGCGGTAGATCCTTCTCCTATTTGGCACCTAAACTTTGGAACAATCTTCCTAGCATTGTTCGGGAAGCAGACACACTCTGTCAGTTTAAATCTAGACTAAAAACGCATCTCTTTAACCTGGCATACACATAACACATTATCAATTTATTTTTTCAAATCCGTTAAAGGATTATTAGGCTGCATAAATTAGGTCAGCCGGAACCAGGAACACTTCCTATAACACCAGATGTACTCATTACATCAGAAGAAGAATGGCATCTACGCTAATATTAGTCTTTCTGTTTATCCCGAGGTTTACCGTAGTCAACCGGATCCAGGCCGTATCCAGGTAAGATTGAGGACCTACGCCTTGACACGACCACAACGCACCCCTGAAGTGTCAGCAGAGATTGAGTCAACTAGATCATCCATTGTGAAGGCCTCATCGACACGACAGCCAGTGGCACAGTTCCTCAACAAACCGTCCATACCGGCATGATGAATACGATGGACTGAACTGGATTGAACTGGAATAAATACTTTGAATGTTGCGATCCTGTCGGGCTTATGATAGCTATCTGAATCGTAACAAAGCACTATTTGCCAGAGGAGAACTGGCCCCCCGACTAAGCCTGGTTTCTCCCAAGGTTTTTTTCTCCATTTTAAAACCTATTTGCCACCTGTTTGCCACCTGATGTCACCTGTTGGAGTTTGGGTTCCTTGCCGCTGTCGCCTTTGGCTTGCTTAGTTGGGGACACTTGACATTTGACATTTGATATTCAACAGTGCTTTGCATCTGCCTACATTGACAGCATTTTCTTTAAGAGCTGCTGTGCAGCCAAAATTATATACCATTTATCACTGTAAAGCTGCTTTGACACAATCTGCATTGTAAAAAGCGCTATATAAATAAAGGTGACTTGACTTGTCAGCATTTGCTGTAGGAGTTTGCAGCACACTTTCAGAAACCCTCCACCTTCCCCAGCTCCACCTGTATAGATCTGTTATGGGTCATTCTTTTATGCTATATTGTACAGCAGCAGCATGTCTTACATGATCACAGCAGCATGTCGTGTATGTATTGGCAGTAGCAAGTCCCGTACTTGCTCTGCAGCAATAACCAACAGCAGCAGCAGCAAAAACAGTACCAGCAGCAGCAGCGTAGCAGATCTATTCTGCCAAGACCAAACTCATCAACATTGTCATATCCATTACCATGCCAAACACTCTGAGAGTTGTCATGACAGAAATATGGTTTAGCTACAGCCAGATTTTAATAGAGCAAGTTTTTTTTTTTCATTTGTTATGTTAACTGTGTATAGCTTGCACCTTAATAGTAGAATCTCGTATGCAGTATTTGGATTTGGCGCATATGCATGAATTTGTGGCAATGTTGTTCATTTTCCTACTGTTTTTGCAAATTGTTCGCTGTAACATTGGCAGATGCAAAGATTTTTAGGAATAATAAGTACATTTCTCCACTGAATACTTTTTTTTTACTTTTCAATATTATTGTTGGACTAATATTTCCTAATTACTCATTTTTATTTTTAAGTTCTTTTTTTATCTACAGGCTTCTGGTGAATAAAATTAGTATGTGCTCCATTTGTGTTACCATGATTTTGAATATTGAAAGTTGATTCTGGACTGTAAGGAGTAGTTCTCCTCATGTCATTGCAAAAATGTATCTTCTTTCTTCTATGAAAAACAAAATGAGGTATTTATAGCAGAATGTCAAAGCAGCTATTTTCTGCCAGTCGATGGTGACCACAGCTGTCAAGCACAACTTTCAGCGAATAATTACTTAAATTTCAGTCTACTCCTTACATAAAGTCTGACTTAAGTAGTTCTAGACTAAATGTGAACATTTACTCATCTCACTTGCACAAAAACAGATTCAGTATTCGTTCAGTATTCATGAAAACAGTGAAATGCAAACTCAGAATATTACGCAAACCTGCAATAACTAAATGTGTTAAATTACACAAATATACTTTATGTATTTAACCTCACTTTATGAACCAATGTCTTTGCTGCTGACCTTCGATGATCCAACCCAGGTGAAAAAAGTGCACTAAATTACACTTCATTTTAGTACACTTAGTACACTTCCATAATGTACTTAAAGTGCTCTATTTTCGCACACTAATTTTGTAATAAACATAATAAAATTCTTCTTTAGTATTTCTTAAGATGATCTTAAGAACATCTATGTGTACTCAACTGTGTTATTTTGAGACACCGAATATGAACTAAAATGAACATACTAATTAACATAACTGTCACGATCACTGTCTGTTCCTGTCAGTTCCTGGACTCCACTTCCCATAATCCTCCCTTCCAATCACATGCACCAATCACCAATTGCCACACACACCTGCAGATCATTACCTGGACTATTTAAGACACACACACACCCACCCACCCACACACCCACACACCCACCCACCCTTTGCGAAGTCTTGATTTGCCCCGGTGATCAACTCTGAGCGTTTTCTTGTGGACTGTTTACCCTGTTACCGTTGGATTGTTTATTCTCTGTGACCCTTGCTGCCTGCCCTGATCTTTGCCTGTTTCCTGGACTGTGATTGTTTGCTGCCTGCCCTGATCCTTGCCTGTACCCTGATTCTGTTTGTCTGCCGCCTGCCTCGACCATTGTCTGTCCTTGTTTATGTTCCTGCCTTTGCCCCTGTCTACCTGTGTAAATACTGTTCTTAATAAAGCTTGCAAATGGATCCCCGCTCTGCCGACCCATCATTACAATAACATACTTAACTTTTAAAACTTAAAATTAACATACTTAAAGGGTTAGTTCACCCAAAAATGAAAATAATGTAATTTATTACTCACCCTCATGCCGTTCCACACCCGTAAGACCCGTAAGACCGGTTCAGAGCGCCAGAGTCTGGTGATTTCAGCAGTTTGGCGGTTTGACACGCGATCCAAATCATGATTCAACACAAAAGATTCATAATGCTCTGAATCTTAATGAAGCATTGTTTTGAAATCGACCATCACTATATAAGTCGTTATTTTGTTTTTTTGGCGCACCAAAATATTTTTGTCGCTTTATAATATTAATATTGAACCACTGTACTCACATGAACTGATTTAAATATGTTTTTAGTACATTAATGGATCTTGAGAGAGGAAATGTCATTGCTGGCTATGCAGGCCTCACTGAGCAATCGGATTTCAACAAAAAATTCTTAATTTGTGTTCCAGAGATGAACGAAAGTCTTACGGGTGTGGAATGGCATGAGGGTGAGTAATAAATGACATTATTTTCATTTTTGGGTGAACTAACCCTTTAAATTTTTAAATACTTAAAATTAACATACTTAACTTTTAACATACTATCTCTGTATTTAAAAAATGTATTTAGTTACCACTTGTAGTACACTGTGGGTTCAAGTTCATGTGAAAAGGACCTTTACATTTGAAAAAAAAAAAATAGAACTTTTTTTTGTAATTAAAAACCAAATAAGCAAGCCCAGTCCAGACGAGAGAAAGTATTGCAAAAGTAACATAGCGCAATCAGTTACTTTTTAGGGCGCAATATTGTAATGCATTACTTTTAAAAGTAACTTTCCCCAACATTGTCAATAACTATGGACAAAACACATTAGAAATATTACATAGCATGAGCATGTGTTGTGGGTGTGCTCGTCATGTTATGAGCAAAATGCAAAACCAACTTGTAAAGACATGTTTTTAGTGCACAATATTATACAGTACAATATTCAGAATCTCAACACCATAATAATGCCACAAGCAGTTTCATTAAAGTTGAGTAATTTAGTAATTCAGGTTTTACAGTTGCAGGTACCCAAAAGAGATGACGTGGAACATGCAAATGTGCATCTCAAAGCATTTCTATGTGTCTTGGAGACAATCATGACCAGCAGTTTCTTACTGACATGAAATAACTGTCTCAGTCTCGAGCACATCAGATATGACTGGCAGATTGTTACTGTCATAAATCAGTTGTCTCTGTCTTAAATATTTCTTGGTTGCCACCAGCATTCTTGAGGCAGTTATTGGGTTTGATTGACAGTTCATAAACAATTCAGACTCAGAAGCTCCATCTGGTAGAGTGTTTACTGCTCATTACAAGATACAGACAGTAATTGTACCTGTTACGTGCAACTGTAACTGTCAGAAACTGTTTACTTGTTATAAAAACTGTCCCATCTGGCAACACTTTGAGCACTTGACCTGATGTGGAAAATAAGGATTAAATATGGATTGCACAAAGACAACCAGCATGATAGAAAGAGAAAGGGAACATTGTTCAGTCCTTTTCATTCAGACAGGTGAAAAACAGTGTAGAAAGGAAGTGAAAGTTCCTGCGTCTCACATTTCACTCAAACTATAAATACAGGTTGTTCCACAAAACAAGCAGCTGGAGGAGTTCAGGAGTGACTGAAATCAAACCCACATCTCCATATCCCTGACTGAAATTCAGGACAAAAGCACTAGCTGTTCTTCAAAACAATGAATGTCACGTGTCCGTCTCTTTTACAAAATCTCATTTGTTGTCTAGAGAAACAAATTAGATATTCCTGCTAGTCTACGTACATGCAGCTTCAACCTCACATGTTCCACGGATCTTCTGTGCAAAACGACTCATATATGAAGTTCAGCCTGCATAAACAAACCAGTGTAAACACATAAATTATGGAAAGGGCCCTTGAATAAGCTGGTGGATTCCAGAAGTCTTGTGTTACCAGTTCATGGGTCTTCATGGGTCATGTTTTGAGATGTCAGTTTTAAATATCTTCATGTTTCCCTGCTGTGGGTGGTCAGGGCAGGATCACAAACTCAGAATCTAGTATTGGGAATATTAGCTGTATAGATGGTTTATTATAAAAACTGTGCTTTCACTAATACTAAACACATACAATAGCCCACACACAAGCATGTTCACATCCCAAGAGAAGAATATACATACATTATATATATATATATATATATATATATATTTTTTTTTTTTTTTTTTTTTAACAACCAAAGATGTTGGCATATAAACATTTTAATATACTACTGTTCAAGTTTGCAATCATTAAGATTTTTCTAATATTTTTGAAAGAGGTTTCTTATATGCTGAGAAAAGCTGCATTAATTGTGAAATATTTCAATGTGTATATATTTTAAAATAATTTATTCCTGTGATCAAAGCTAAATTTTCAGCATCATAACTCCAATCTTCAGTGTCACATGATCCTTTAGAAAACATTCTAATATGCTGACTCGCTGCTCAAGAAACATTTATTATTATTATTATTATCAATATTGAAAACAGTTGTGCTGCTTTTAATATTTTTGCATTTATTTGTAATAGTTTTTTTTTTTTTTAACAATTTTAAAGTCTTTTTGCGACCTTGCTAAAAAGTGTCCTTGATGTAATTGAAAATCCTAGTAATGAACTGACATTCAAGATGGCAGAAAAAAATAATGAAAAATAAATTTAGTTTAAAAATAAATTTAAATAGGCCTATATTTCATTAATCACTAAAAAACAAAATAGTTCAATCATATATTTGTATGTTCTTTGTATTTTTCTGCTTCAAGTTGTTAGCTTAGCAACATTATAATGTAAAACTATTGGAATCAACTGTGAGTGTCAGTCGATTCTCTTGTGTGGTTCTTTTGAAGTAGTACACTATGTACTTCAAATTGTTTATGTGTTTTGTGTAGGTGACAGCTAATGTAGTGTCTACACCAGACAGTTCACAAGAGTTTGAAACAGTGCAAAACCAGTGGAGAGCAGCATTGTGACATGTGTACAGTTGTGGATGAAGTCTGTCATATGGCTGTAAGCTTTGACAGTTTGCTGGACAAGATCAAGTATCTGTTCACACCAACTGTTGCTCACCCACTAGACGTCTGTGCCCTCCTGCTACCATGGAAACAAGATCCCATAATTATCACAAGCCCACCCAACTGCTGTCCATCAGCGATTGGGATTTAGAGAGCCAGCAGAGAAGAGAAAGAAGGCAGATAACAAGAGACGAATGATTGAAAGTCCATCCTTATAAAGCTGTTCTTATGTTAGTCAAAATAACTTCCCTTCCCTCTTGCAGCTCATCTCTTCTCAACTCTGATGTTTACTGGCGTGAGGGCAGGTAAACATATGAGTGACAGGCATAACCTGTCACTCATATGAGATCCACCAATACCAAACCACAAACATCCAATCAAATCTCAAAGGACAAAATCAAGTCCCGCCCCATATTTCCAGAAGCCTTTTTACTCTTATATGTGTCACGTTTCCATCCAAAGTTTAACCTTTAATTTAAAGGGTTAGTTCACCCAAAAATGAAATTTCTGTCATTAATTACTCACCCTCATGTCGTTCCACACCCGTAAGACCTTCATTCATCTTCGGAACACAAATTATTATTACACAAAGTTATTTTTGATAAAATCCGATGGCTCAGTGAGGCCTCCATTGACAGCAAGTTAATTTACACTTTCAGTGCCCAGAAAGCTACTAAAGACATATTTAAAACAGTTCATGTGAATACAGTGGTTCAACCTTAATGTTATGAAGCAACAAGAATACTTTTTGTGTGCCAAAAAAAACAAATAATGACTTTATTCAACAATATCTAGTGATGGGCGATTTCAAAACACTGCTTCATGAAGCTTCGAAGCTTTACGATTCGAATCAGTGGTTCAGAGCGCGTATCAAACTGCCAAAGTCAAGTGAACCACTGAAATTTCGAAACGTCTCGAAACACTTATGACGTAACGAAGCCTCATTTACTGAAATCACGTGACTTTGGCAGTTTGATACACGTTTCGAACCACAGATTCGAAACAAAAGATTCGTATAGCTTCAAATCTTCATGAGCAGTGTTTTGAAATTGCCCATCACTAGATATTGTTGAATAAAATCGTTATTTTGTTTTTTTGGTGCACAAAAAGTATTCTCATCACTTCATAACATTAAGGTTGAACCACTGTAGTCACATGAACTATTTTAAATATGTCTTTAGTAGCTTTCTGGGCATTTGAAAGTGTTAATTATCTTGCTGGCAATGGAGGCCCCACTGAGCCATCGGATTTTATCAAAAATTTCTTAATTTGTGTTCCAAAGATGAACGAAGGTCTTACGGGTGTGGAACGACATAAGGGTGAGTAATTAATGACAGAATTTTCATTTTTGGGTGAACTAACCTTTTAACGTATGCTAAAAATTGAAATATCACATAAAACATTTGCGAATAAAGCACTGCTTCCATCCAGTGAGTCGAAGTGAACAAAATCCTCACTTCCTGATAAACTGACGCTAAATATCACAAAGAAATGTAACGAAAAATGTAGCCACTGTATGTAATGATTTCGTACATAATAAATTACCTGCGCCTTAGAGCGAGCAGACAAAAAACAATAAAGTTATCTTGCTTTTGGAGGTGGATGCCTGCTGTTTGGGAACACAGCTGTGTAAGACAAATCTAGGAGGTAATTATACCAAACCACTTTAACAACAGACTTTTGCTCCGCTGGTTGGTCCAGTTATGCCGTCCCATTGCGCAAAGTCACATGACTTTTTTGATGCGCATCGAGGAATTTATTTGGTAAGTTTGTTTCCATCGTATTTTATGCGCATGTTTTCTTATCAGATAAAAAGTCCATCCAACTAATTTTTTAGAAGTTACGCCCACATCTTGCCGTTTCTATCCAGTGTTTTATTTTTATGCGATATCCCAAAATGCGCATAAAAATATGTGGATGGAAACATAGCTAATAGAGAAGAAAAGACTGTTGCAACTTCTGTTTCATGCCGTCTTTAACCTCAGAAAATATGAATATTAGTTGTACTTATAAAGTTGCTGTCACTAACTCACAGATGGTTTTGCTGTAAGTGGTTGCTAGGCTGTTGCTAAGCAGTTGCTAAAATTTAGCAATAGCAATTAAAAAAAAAACTAAAGCAACATGTAATTTTAAAAATTCAACTTTGTGGAAATATGTCAACACAAGAAAGAAAATGTCATGAAGTCTTTGATTTATTTGAGTGCCTGTGGTGTTTTTAAAATGGAGGTCGGTCACTAATGCACTGATGAAGCTCACAGAAGCTTTTTAATCTGTCACACAGAGCTACTACACAGTGTTATATTACCATGGTGACAAGTATGCATGATCTCCAATAAAATGGTATTTCAAGAGCTGTCAACTTATTTATGGAAATGAGTGTGCTTTGTGGAACACAGGACCATAAATCACCACACACACACACACACACACACACACACAAACACAGTCAAAGGAATCCGTTTCTTTGACTATAGATATTCAGGCATTTACATATATTTCATTCACTATCATTCAGCCAGCTGTCTCACAGCCTCAGTCATCAAAGGTCAACTAAGACATCTTTTTCCGTACACAGCTGACGGCAATTTATGCCACCCCTAACCTCTGAATACGGATGACATTTGAACCGTTTCCTCTACGTTATCTCCAAACACCTGTTTAATAGTGTGTTGTTGTAGGTGTGAGGTTTCACAGGCCGTTCGAGGTGAAGTTCCATAAGTCTGGCGTCCCACTCAATGCTGAGTGATTATGTGGAGGTACAGGAGTGAGTCAGCAGGTATTTCTTTCTGAAATGTAATTATATTCTACAATACTAACACCATCATTGTTATTATACGTGAAGTGCTGCTATCTGCACATCAGGACCAGTTCGATTTTCCTTCTATTTCTTTTCAGACAGTTATTCAAATGTCTCTCACCCCATCCATCACTCTCACACGCAAACCGCCAGCAAAGCAAAATCAAATAGAAGATCTCCTGAATGTCTCCATTGTCTCAAATGGAGAACAAATGAAGACGTTAATTTGTTCTTTCTAAGAAAAATCTTGTAATAAAGAAAAAGATTTGAAGAGATCTCAACAATGTCTCAAACTGTTCTCAGGTTCAGATATCTGCAAATGTATGATTCAAAAATTCCAATATGAACTATTTTTCATCAAATTATCTTAAGACCAAAAATATCTAGCATGTCTCCTCTAGAGTTTTAGAAGTGATCTCAGTTATGTCTCATTCTGTGTTCAGTTTAGCCAAAGCACTGAATTCTGCAAGTAAAAGTTCTCAAAAGATCTCAATATGACCTCAAATATTTCTATTTCTAAACTATTATTCCAAATTCTCATAGGAGTCTTCTCTAGAGTTTTTTTTAGATGTCTAAACAATATCTTATACTGTGCTCAGACACCAAAGTCTGCAATAATAAGTCAGAGTTCTCAATATGAACTCAAATATTTCTCAACAAATTCTTCCAACACGCAACGTGTGTCTCTTCTATAGCTTTAGAAGAGATCTTAACAATACTCATACTGTGCTAACATTTGCAAGATAACAAGATAGACGTCTAACATTTGCAAATCCGTTTGAAAATCTTGACATAACTTTAAATATTTCTCATCAAATTCTCCCAAGAACATTTCTCACATGAGTCTCCTTAAGAGTTTTTGAAGACATTTCAACAATGTCTCACACTGTGCACAGACACCAAAGTCAAAAATCTCAATATGAACTCAAATATTTTTCAAAGTCCAAAATGTCTCACATCATTTCTAAAGTTTTTAAAGAGATCTTAACGATATCTTATATTGTGCTCAAATTTGCCAAGACACCAAAATCTGCAATTAAACTTTAAAGATCCCAATATAAACTCTAAGGGGCCGTTCAAGTTTGTTATTTTAAATGTAGATGCACAACAAAAGTGCTCAAATAGAGAACGATGCTGTCTCGACGCTCATGCATCGTGACGCGCTTGTTTTTCTTAGGCACGTCTACACCGTATTAAAAAAAAAAAAAAAAAAAAACTTTTCTGAATGATGCAAGCACACCACAGGTCATGTGACAAGAACCAACCAATCAGGCATTTTCCATGAGTTTTTTATACGCGACATGTGAATGGCCCCTTATAGAGTATCTCTCAACATATGCTTCCAAGACCAAAATATCTAGCTTGTGTCTCCACTAGAGTTTTAAAAGAGATCTCAACAATGTCTCACTCTGTGCTCAAAAAAAAGAAGAAAAAAGCCTGCAATAATAAGTCAGAGATCTCAATATGAACTCATATTCTTCTAATACCAATTACAGTTGTCTTATTTGCATCAAGCAATTTTAAGAGAAACATCAAAGCCAAAGTTGACACTTTGATTAAGCATAATTGAGAACTCCACAAACTAGTTAAAAGTGACGTGACATGTGGCTAAGTATGGTGTTCCATACTCTGAATTTGTGCTTTGCATTTCACACATCCAAGTGCACACACACAGCAGTGCGTATTGAACACACATACATCCAGAGCAGTGGGCAGCCATTTTTGCTGCGACACCCAGGGAGTGATTGGGGGTTTGGTGCCTTGCTCAAGGGCACCTCAGTTATGGATAATGTGAGTGGAAGAGAGTGCTGTTCATTTGCTCCCCCCACCTACATTTACTGCCAGTACTGAGACTCGAACCTACAACCTTTATATTCAAACTGTATATTCCCCAGCATAATGCAGCTCTAGCTGGGCTCTGGCCAAACAACACTGAGATTTGCCCCCAAAACGGCATCTCTCTTTCAGCCCTGTGGAGTTAGAGTTGCATAACAGAAGGTCACATCAACATCTCTAAGGGTGTGTTCACACTTGGCGTGTTTGGTTCGATTAATACGAATCCTGGTGCAATTGCTCTGTTGCTCCATACAATTGGCTGCTGAAAAGATGGGTCTCGGTCCACTTCCAAATGAACTCTGGTGCGGTTCGACTGAAATATGATTGCAACACAGACCAAAGACATGTAAACAAACCAAAAACAGGACGCAATGTCGCAAGATGCGACATAAAAAGGACAGAATGCTCAAGTCATATTTCTAGTCATAGTCACGATGTTGCCCATTACAGTTTGGTACAGGCATCAGAACCACAGCAGATCTTCATTTGTGTGTGTGACTATCATCTATATTTAGCACTGTCCCCTTGTTTTTACATCATCCGAAACGGATGTTAATACAAGGTGTAAAGTATGCTTGAACATACGGCCGTGTTCTACTGCTGCTTGGATGTAGTGAAGAGAGATGGAGTGTAAACTGAGTGAGGTAGTGTGGTGGGTGAAGTGTCTTCCTCTCCCTCACTGTGCAGTGACAGATGACTGAGCTGTCGGGGTTCTCCGGACGGCTGCTGACAGGACTGTATTTCACTAGAGCAGTGGTTACCATAGTGCTCCTGTCATTTTACATGGAGTCATTGTGGAGCAACATAGGGCAAAAATGGCTGCTCTTTTCAATGCAATGAAAGTGAATGGAGACCGAAGCTGTCAAACCCTAAAATTTACAAAAAGCACCATAAAAATGAACCATATGACAGATGTGCCAACTTCTTTGAAATCTACTCTCTGTACTCGGGTTGGTTTCATATGGTTTTGAAACTATTGTACCATTTTTAAGAAAGTTTACTTATAAGACTCTAAAAATGTTATGTGGTTTAATCATAAAGTAAAAAGTAATAATATATTTACTTTAAAAATGTGTAAGTGTCTTAATATACAGTAGTCAACATCTGAAGTGGATCAAAAAAGTTCAAAGTTGTCCTAAGAAGAAGGTTTATATATACACGTACACAGTATCTCACAGAAGTGAGTACACCCCTAACATTTTTGTAAATATTTTATATCTTTTCATGTGACATCACTGAAGAAATGACACTTTGCTATAATGTAAAGTAGTGAGTGTACAGCTTGTATAACAGTGTAAATTTGCTGTCCCCTCAAAATAACTCAACACACAGCCATTAATGTCTCGCCACTGGAGTCCTCTTCCACTCCTCCATGAACTGTAGCTCCCCAGTGCCGGCAGCACTCATGCAGCCCCAGACCATGACACTCCCACCACCATGCTTGACTGTAGGCAAGACACACTTGTCTTTGTACTCTACACCTGGTTGCCGCGACACACGCTTGACACCATCTGAACCAAATAAGTTTATCTTGGTCTCATCAGACCACAGGACATGGTTCCAGTAATCCATGTCCTTAGTTTGCTTGTCTTCAGCAAACTGTTTGCGGGCTTTCTTGTGCATCATCTTTAGAAGAGGCTTCCTTCTGGGACGACAGCCATGCAGACCAATTTGATGCAGCGTGCGGCGTATGGTCTGAGCACTGTCAGGCTGACCCCCCAACCCTTTAACCTCTGTAGCAATGCTGGCAGCACTCATACGTCTATTTCCCAAACACAACCTCTGGATATGACGCTGAGCACATGCAGTCAACTTCTTTGGTCGACCATGGCGAGGCCTGTTCTGAGTGGAACCTGTCCTGTTAAACCGCTGTATGGCCTTGGCCACCGTGCTGCAGCTCAGTTTCAGGGTCTTGGCAATCTTCTTATAGCCTACGTCATCATTATGTAGAGCAAAAATTCTTTTTTTCAGATCCTCCGAGAGTTCTTTGCCATGAGGGGCCATGTTGAACTTCCAGTGACCAGTATGAGAGAGTGAGAGCGATAACATCAAATTTAACACACCTGCTCCTCATTTACACCTGAGACCTTGTAACACTAACGAGTCACATGACACCGGGGAGAGAAAATGGCTAATTGGGCCCAATTTGGACATTTTTACTTAGGGGTGTACTCACTTTTGTGGCCAGCAATTTAGACATTAATGGCTGTGTGTTGAGTTATTTTGAGGGGACAGCAAATTTACACTGTTATACAAGCTGTACACTCACTACTTTACATTGTAGCAAAGTGTCATTTCAGTGTTGTCACATGAAAAGATATAATAAAATATTTACAAAAATGTGAGGGGTGTACTCACTTCTATGAGATACTGTATATATATATATATATATATATATATAAAACCAATATTATAAATTATTAATTAAATATTAATTCATAAATATCATAATCACAAACACAGCTTGATATTTTAACCTTACTTGATACTTACTTGATAACCTGATACTAACCTTACTTTGTCATAAAATATTTTATATTCCTGTTATGTTTTTGTCTGCAGCAGCTGTTCAGATATTTTTTTCTAAAATAAAAGAATATTTTTTTACAAAAAAATATCATTATTTTAATTAGGTTTTTTCTTCATTACAATATCATGAAAGTTGTATCACCTTGATAATTTTTCATTTATATAAAAAAAAAATAAATGAAAATTACTTTTCATTAAAAATATGTTCATCATTAAAGAGGTATATTCAAGTCATTGTACAGTGCTCAGCGTAAGTGAGTACACCCCCTTTGAAAAGTAACATTTTAAACAAAATCTCAATGAACACAAAAACAATTTCCAAAATGTTGACAAGACTAAGTTTAATATAACATCTCTTTGACTTATAACATGAAAAGTAAGGTTAATAATATAACTTAGATTACACATTTTTCAGTTTTATTCAAATTAGGGTGATGCAAAAATGAGTACACCCCACAACAAAAACTACTACATCTAGTACTACTACATCTATTTTGGCCTCCATGATTTTTAATGACAGCACCAAGTCTTCTAGGCATGGAATGAACACGTTGGCGACA
This sequence comes from Ctenopharyngodon idella, assembly GCF_019924925.1. Taxonomy (NCBI): domain Eukaryota; kingdom Metazoa; phylum Chordata; class Actinopteri; order Cypriniformes; family Xenocyprididae; genus Ctenopharyngodon; species Ctenopharyngodon idella. Next base: position 7,015,146 of record NC_067234.1, read on the forward strand.
TTTTGCAACATCTATCTTTTTCCGTTCTTCAAGAATGACCTCTTTTAGAGACTGGATGCTGGATGGAGAGTGATGCTCAACTTGTCTCTTCAGAATTCCCCATAGGTGTTCGATTGGGTTCAGATCAGGAGCCACTGAATCACTTTCACCCTGTTCTTCTTCAGAAATCCAACAGTGGCCTTAGATGTGTGTTTAGGATCATTGTCATGTTGAAAAAGTGCACGACAACCAAGGGCACGAAGTGATGGTAGCATCTTCTCTTTCAGTATAGAGCAGTACATCTGTGAATTCATGATGCCATCAATGAAATGCAGCTCCTCGACACCAGCAGCACTCATGCAGCCCCACATAAGGACACTGCCACCACCATGTTTCACTGTAGGCACCATGCATTTTTTTTGCAACGCCATACAGTTTTGAAGCCATCAGTTCCAAAAACATTTATCTTGGACTCATCACTCCAGGGTATAGAGTCCCAGTAGTCTTCATCTTTGTCAGCATGGGCCCTGGCAAACTCTAGGCGGGCTTTTTTGCGCCTGGGCTTTAGGAGAGGCTTCTTTCATGGACGGCACACATGCATGCCATTCCTCTGCGGTGTACGCCATATTGTGTCACAGGAAATAGTCACCCCAGTTTGGCTTTCTACTTCTTTAGATAACTGCAGTGAACTTGCATGCTGATTTTCTTCAACGTTTCCCATCAGAAGACGCTCCTGTCGAGGTGTTAACTTCCGTGGATGACGTCTCTGTGAGATGGTTGCAGTTCCATCTTTTTTACATTTTTGTACCACTTTTGCTACAGTATTCTGACTGATAAGTAAAGCTTTGCTGATCTTCTTGTAGCCTTCACCTTTCTGATGTAAAGAAATTATTTTCTTTCTCAGGTCTTGTGACATTTCTCTTCCATATTTCTCTTCCATGTGGTGCCATTGCTGACAGCATGAAATGGGAAGGGGTTTTAACACCCTTTTATAGTCAACTGTCTGCTGAACACCTGTGTAATGAATACTCGCCTGTGGTTGAATTCTTTTTAAATTAGACATTTGTAGTCTAAAATTTAGCTTTGCTCCAGAGACTTTCAGTGGGGTGTACTCATTTTTGCGTCACCCTAATTTGAGTAAAATGGAAAATTTTGTTCTCTAAGTTATAACATGAAAGTAAGGTTAATATTATAAGTTAAACAGATGTTATATAAAACATAGTCTTGTCAACATTTTGGAAATTGTTTTTGTGTTCATTGAGATATTGTTTAAAATGTTTCTTTTCAAAGGGGGTGTACTCATTTATGCTGAGCACTGTATGTATGAAGTGTATTCTTAACGTATTTTTTCATCTAATATTTATATTTTATTGTATTTAAGCTTTATTTCAAATAACAAAAACAAAAAAAATTAATAGTTTAATAGTTTTTAGTTACCAATAACAACACTGAATACTGAGATTCATATCATTGTCACTGTTTCGCGTCAAGCCTAACAACACCCTATATGTATAATAAAATCACTGTAACGCAGTGTCTCTGCTTATTGCTTTAATACAGTACATTCCCAACGGCGCTGAGCTTTTCTGCCCAAGGTGATTTCATAATAAATATATCAATTACAAGTAAAACACTTCTATACATCAGCTGAAAGAGCTTTGAATTGTTTTAATGATCCACCTTCACCTCAGTGGCTCTCATTTTCTTGAACCCGTACAGTTTACTTCCATAAAACAGAAAGCTGAAAGACGGTCCATAAATCAGCTATGAAACAAATTTTCCCCACTACTGCTCCTTTCATTTTAGGGTTGGCTGTGCAATAACAATCCCCTTATGTCAGCGTGGTTCATTTTGCGGAGTGCTGAGTGTGAGGTGGTACAGCGGTGTGCTGCGCTCGACCCCGTGCTGCTGAAAACAAGGACTTAACAACCCAAAGCGCTGAAATAACATTTCCTGTCTGTCCTTTGGCAGGCCAGACTTCCTGTTTGTCTGAAATAAATCTTTGCTTAAGCTGGACATTCCACTGTGAGCCGTGTTTCTCTCTCTCTATGCTTTTGCAAGCTCTCGTTTCCTCTGCTTCTATTTTATTCTCTCGTTCTCTCTAGGGCTGCTCGACTACCCCACGGGTGACAGAGCTGTGAGTGAAAGAGGTTAAAGAGAGCTGAAATAGAGGGCTGGAGATCAGGTCGCAGAGAGATAAGACCTCCTGAACATGGGTAATTGAAAAGTTTAGAAGGACAGAAAGGGAAAGAAAGAGAGCTAGTAAACGACAAACAGCACACAGTCAAGCGCAAATGAAGAGGAGGAATCACACAAGACCAGCTGCCCATCATGTCAAACCTTCAACAAACTCTCTTTCAGAAAACATTTGCATGTGTCAATGTTTAAAATATAATAAAATAAGTCAAAAGACAAAAAGTTTTTATCCTTAAAATGTACGATACAGTATATTGGTGCATTATACTGGTTATCAGCCAATAATCTTACAATAATGTGTCAGTTTAAAGAAATGAATACTTTTATTCAACAAGGATGCATTAAATTGATCAAAAATGACAGTAAATGCATTTATAATGTTGTAAAATATTTCTATTTCAAATAAATGCTGTTCTTTTTAACTTTCTTTTCATCAAATAATCCTGATGTATTACAGTTTTACACAACAATATTAAGCAGTACAACTGTTTTCAACATTGATAATAAATGTTTCTTGAGCAGCAAATCATCATATTAGAATGATTTCTGAAGGATCATGTGACACTGAAGACTGGAGTAAAGAAAATTCAGCTTTGATCACAGCAATAAATTACATTTTAAAATATATTAAAGAAAACAAAAAATTAAACAAATGTGATGTTCATCTAAAGTCATTTTTGCTTATTAGTATGGTTGAATTGATTCATCTAAGATCAGCAGCAAAGACACTGGTTAATAAAGTAAGATTAAATACATAAAGTATATTTGTTTTATTTAACGTTTAATTATTGCAAATTTGCGTAATATTCTGAGTTTGCATTTTTTTTTTTTATTCATTTTGTGGAATATTGAATCTGTTTTTGCACATGTGAGATGAGTAAATGCTTACATTTAGTCTAGAACTACAATAACCATCATGTTCACACAGTGAACACAACACCTCTGCACTTATTCATGATTTCTCTCAATATAACGATGGGAGAGCTGTCAGTCAATAAATGGGAAAACAAAGTAACTGTAACAAAAGTAATGCGTTAGTTTAGGTACTTGTGTTACAAACTGCCTGGAGACGCAAAGGCTGAGAATCCAAACGCAGTAGTTTATTAAAGGGCAATCCAAAGATGTAATCCAAAACAAGCAAAAGGTCAAAACCAGAGATAATTAGATAATGAGACACAGCTGAATACAATCAGGGATAATGAGACCAGACAGTGAGTCCTGGGAAATGTAGTTCGTAAGGGAATGACTTATAGTCTGGGGTGGAGCGCCCTGAGGTGGCTATCAAGGGCATTCCAGTGGGTGATTGTGACAACATGAAAAAAGTAAACAGATTACGCAACTTGCGTTACTTGTAATTCACCACAAAAATCGTGTTTTGCTTAACAGCCCATAGTAGTTCCCACAACTAATACGTCAGCATGTTTTATGTTCTCTCGTTTTATGTAAATTGTGCACACAATATAATAATTTGTTCCCTCATTTTAAAAAAAATCGTGCGCACAATACAATAATTTGTTCCCTCACTTTACTAAATTGTGGCTACATTAGCTGCGTCAAAGAATATACATTGACAAAAGGCGAAACTTAATAAAAAGTTCCATTGCAACACCGGCGCCCAGCAGCAGCCCTACACTTCCGCCATTTTGGAGTGAAAGCGACTCAGCAGTCCACTAGTTTCTATGGCAATATCAGCTGCTTTGTTAAAAAAAACAAAACAAAAACATACTACATTAAAGCTAAAATCCAACCTGAATGATGACAACACAGAATAAAATACTATCGCTAGTGATCATCAAATCCTTTTAACAGTTTATTTTACAGACTTTGTGTTTAAGTCTTGCACTTTTTTCACAAAACCTTTGCTCTTTACAAACCCAGTCAGTTTGGGTTAAAATTCTTTGAAGTTCAAGTATTAGCATTATAAGCACTGAATTAATACCAACATATGAAATTAAATTAAGGACATGCATCAGAAAAATTGGGAATGTTGGACAATAAATATATAACAGAATATAACAGCTTGACAGAAAGTGTTTTTGCAGTGTTGTCTTATATTTATGTCCGTTAAAGCAAGACTATGTAAACCAAAAAAAAAAAAAACACAGTCACTGTGTCCAAAAGTGGCAATTATGGGATAACAGACACAGCAATGCATCATGTACTATAAGATCATGTTTGTAGCTTAATCCAGGTGGTTAAAACGTATTGCAGACCTAGTGGAGTAATTTACTATTACTATATTACTCCACTAGGTCTGCCTATATATGTTTTAATCCCCTGGATCACGCTACAAACATGATGATCTTATTAATTATTAATTTATTAATTTACTATTAATAGTAAATATGTAAAGTTGCATAAAATGAAAATACTCAATAAAGTAGGCTAACTACGTTACCTCAGATGTGTAATAGTTGGATTCCACAACTGATCACATAAAACATATATAGGTTAAGACAATACAACATTTACTGTAGGTGTCATAAAATTTACTGAATTTGAGAAAATTTCTATTGCGTTTCTGATTTGGCTGTGAGATTTGCAGATTTTGGGGGCGTAAGATGTGATGGATTCTATTGTCCAGTTGGCATTTTCACCCCAAAATGGCTGTTACCCAAAAAGCATCAGAGTTTCGCCTCTTGGGTTCTATACTCTTTGTCTGCGTTTCCATTACCCTTCAAATTGCACAAATTGAAATTGTGAATTAAAAATACACCAATTTCGCAAAAACTCCCATATATTGCAGAATTTTTTTACGCTCACATGAGGTGGTTTTTCAAGGAAATTCAAAGAAAAGGAATATTTCGCAAAACTACAATGGAAACCAGGCTATTATAATAATTCATTCACTAGTTTCAGTTAAAGGGTTAGTTCACCCAAAAATGAAAATAGTCATTTATTACTACCTTAATATTATAAAGCGACGAGAATACTTTTTGTGCGCCAAAAAAACAAAATAACGACTTTTCAACAATATCTAGTGATGGCCAATTTCAAAACACTGCTTCGGAGCTTTACGAATCGAATCAGTTGTTCAGAGCGCCAAAGTCACGTGATTTCAGCAGTTTAGCCATTTGATAGGAGATCCGAATAACTGATTAAAAACAAAAGATTCGTAAAGCTCAGAAGCAGTGTTTTGAAATTGGGCATCACTAGATATTGTTGAATAAAGTCGTTATTTAGTTTTTTTGGCACAAAAAAAGTATTCTCGTCGCTTTATAATATTAAGGTTGAACCACTGTAGTCACATGAACTGTTTTAAATATGTTTTTAGTAGCTTTATAGATCTTGAGATGTTTGGTGGCATTGCTGTCTATAGAGGCCTCACTGAGTCATCAGATTTTATCAGAAGTATCTTAATTTGTGTTCCGAAGATGAACGAAGGTCTTGCGGGTGAGTGATGGTGAGTAATTAATGACATCATTTTCATTTTTGGGTGAACTAACTCTTTAAATCAAAGTGAGGGAATGAATTAGTGCAATGTGGCTACGATTTACTAAATCTAGGGAACAAATTATATCATGTGCACGATTTACATAAAACAAGGAAAACATATAGCTTAAGTAAATTGTGGCCACGATATATATTTGTCTGCATGTCATGTGCAGGGCTCCACACTACAGGGTCCAAAACGTTTAGTTCTTTTTTATTTTCATTTTTATTGTGCCAAAGTTCTATAAATGGAAGTCTAAACAAAGCAATAATGTTCTTTTCAGAACTGACTATGTGAATTCAAACTTCCACACAACAAGCTTTTTTTCAATTTAAAGAAAGGGCAATAACATCCCCCATCACAGCAGAAAGCTTTTATTCGGATATGACTCAGTGTATTTTGACTGCTCCAAAACAAATCAACTATTCAATGTAAGTTACTCGGCCCCATTCAAACAGTATACGGTCATCAATTCATCACAGTTTGAAACATAAAAGCAACTACCAATGAATCACTTGCTGTTTTCAGCATGGCGAACAAGGACATGTTAAAGGGGGATGTCTGACAGACAGATAAATCTATAATCCAAAAGTTTAAAGATGAAAGGGAAAAATAGGATAATTTCTGTACTTTCATGGACAATTCGCTCATGATGAGCAATTCTTCCAATGTCTCATCAGCCTGTCTACGGTCTTTTAGCCAAAAGGACACAATCCACACCAAAGCAGGAAGAACCTATTCTCTGATCCCTAATATTTACATGCTACTTCAAATGTACTTGTCCAATAAGCATGGTAATACCTTTCCCTTAGTGATATGCAGCTGAACTGAAACTAAAATGAATTTAAATCCACTACAGCGCCTGAATAATATGTCCATTAGTTTGACTGAGGAGGTTTTCCATTAGGTTTTATTGGTTCAATTCCAGCTGGCAAACACATACACACAAACAAACACACATTAACACACACAAACAATGCAATTATCCGTGCCTGTTTATCTTTATCCTGTGCAAAAGGACACATGCTGCTACATTTGTAATCCAGGGACATTATTAAGGAAGACCATATTTTGAATAGAGAAAAAGAATTAATTCAAAAATAGAAATGTATAGAAATCACATTTGCATATTATATATATATATATATTATATATATATATATATATATATATATATATTTATATATAAACTTTGGATAATTGATCACATGTAAACGACCCATTAACTTCTGACTGAATCCTAAGCGCTTTGAGTGATTTGATAGATTTATTATTTATTAAGTCATATTCACTGTTAAATTGATGAACCAGTTGATCCAGTTCATTAATAAGATGGAATCGGAACCGGTAGAGTTCAGTTAACAGGCTCAATTATCCAGTCAGAGCAATTCCTGAGTTCACCAAAGGGGAAGATTGTCAGTAAATAATGACTAAAATTTTGGTCTATTCATCCCACAATGTAATTATATAAATTGTTTTTTTAAGGCATTTTTCACTATGATCTGATTATAAAAAGCTCCATAAAGACTTCTAAAAGTCTATCTTTTGTGTTTTACAAATAAAATAACATAAGGGTTTGGAACAGTGTTATTTTAGTATTATTTATATACTAAATATTATTAATATGTATTAATATGTAAAAGTACGTATTAATAATTTTAATTAGCTTTTATTTTTTTAATTTTCAGTTTCATTTTAGTTTCCATGTTGCCAATTTTATTGTATGCTTTTGTTTAGTTTTTTCTATTATTTCTATTTAGTTTTAATATATTTTCAGTTTTAGTACTTCTATTTTAGTACTTTAATACCTGCTAGTTTAAATTTAAGTACTAAAATAAAAGTACTAAATATGTACAAAATACTAAATACAGTACCTGTCAAAAGTTTGGAAACATTACAGTTTTTTTAACATTATTATCGATGTTCAAACAGTTTTTGCTGCTTGGTGCCTTGGTGAGTATAAAAGACTTCTTTCAAAAACATTAACAAATTGTAGTGTTTCCAAACTTTTGACAGGTACTGTATATTTACATTATTAAAAGTAATTCATTCGAGCATTTTTGAATTATTGAGTGTACTATAAAAGTGGCGCTCCCAGTCCCTCATAATTCATATGCATTTTCAATTTATAAAATATCCTTGATGCATTTCTGACCAACTTGCCCATGACAAGGAACCTTTGAATTATTATAGAAGAGATTAAACCGGTTTTCCAGTACTTCACATCACAAAGGGAAACATCATCCATCTCTGAAAGAACAAAGATAGACTTTTGAACAAAAGGGCAAGAGGATGGCTCTAATCAAAGATGCTTTTGGAGACACATAAAGGGCTTATCAAACTCATTATCAGTAAAATGGGCATCGGATGAATCAATGTGAGCCGCAGGGAGGTGCTGTCTTTGCCAAAGCCCCGCTGCTTAGAGCCCTCGCTGCCAGACAGCACTCATTAACACACCACAATACAAATGAAAGGTACTCAGTTGGCAAGGACAGCCGCGGTCCAGTGATTTAACATCAGGGTACTGTTCGTGTCCCTCTCTCTCGGTCGCTCGTTTTTCGCTTAACCCCTGTCTGGTGCTTTTCACGTCTCTCATTCACTCTTGTTCAGTCCCACATACTTCAATTTAACACCACGCTTCAACTCATGCGGCTAGTTCAATGTCAAAAGTTCAGCTGCTGCTCTCCAATGCTCTATTAACTTCCTAGAACTCATTACAAATTGTTTGATAAACCTGAAATGATGACCACATTGTCCTATTTACACTTACGTGACAGTAGCATGGTAATACTGTGTTTATTTTTATTTTTTTATTTTGTTTTATTTTTTTGGACATGGTAATGCCATGGTATCTCATTAAGCACCATTTATTACCTTTTCAATATGTAATATCATAGTTTCTGGACATAAAGTAAAGTAGCAGTACCATAGTACAGTGATGGTATCATATGGTAATACTACTGTACTTTGATAAATATTGTGCTGAAATTCATATACCATGGTATTAACATGGTCCTCCAAGGCACGTTCAAGAATATGATATGATGCTACAATGGTACATATCCCCCCAAAAACATGGTACTATGATACTTTTTAGTATCATAGTACCTTTTTTAGTGACATTACAGTTAGGTTACACTTTATTTGAAGGTGTCTTTGTTATGGTGTTAATAAGTACTGACTAATATTAATTAACATGAACGTCTTAAAGGGTTAGGATTAGGGTTAGTTGCTTGTAATTATGCATAATTTACTGTTAATACTATAGTAACATGGACATTGTAAAATACTGTTCTCTATTAAGTAGCTTTTACCAAGTAAATACCATAGTAATTCAACATAGTTTTATTATGATAAAACTGTGGTGGAACTGTTACCATCTAAATGCAAATACTATGGTTTTTTTTTAACATTTACCAAGGTAAGAAAACCATGGTAATGCTACTGTATATTTTTGGACATCATAGTATACTCAAAAGTACCTTGCATTACCATCTAAATACCATGGTAATAATGTTTTTGGATAACAGAAGTAATAACACTTACAAAAAAAGGATCTTTAATGAACAGAAAGTTCAAAAGGACAGCATTGTTTTGAAATAGATAATGTTATATCAATTTAATGCATCCTTAATGAAAAAAGTATTATATAAACAACTAGAATTGTAGTGTATATGAATACTGGAATAGAGACATTCAAAATGGCTACTCAGCCTGACTTCTGTTCTCTACAGACCAACACAAACACAATGTCAGTTCATTTGACAGAACGTCAGTTTCATGATACAACTAATTGTCAGTTTCCATTGATTGTGAGTGAAAAACTGCTGATAAGGGGTATGATGCTTGCTTACATCAGCCTTGAGGTACTACACCACTCGGTGTGATGAAGGCAGTGCTATGGGCAACATGACAGGAAGTGATGCGTTCAGCAGCCCTGCAGTTCTGTAACCTCCTTGTGTCTGGCTCTCTTAAGTCAAATGCCTCTGTCTGCTAGTTAGAAGCGACAGTGGACACCTCAGCTGTCTGCCATGAACACACAATGATGCACCTGTGTAGCTGACTGGAGATCAGGTGAAATCTACCCTGACACTGTTGGCTTTGGGGCCAATCTAATGTCACAATAATTATGAGGGCAAACCTGTAAGGATTTATACACGAGGACAGCACATGAATGCAAAAAAGAAAAAGAAAAAAAAAGTTGCTCAAAGAAAAATGAAGACAGTATTTTGAATGGCTTTTCTGAGGGGACCTATTATGCCCCTTTTTACAAGATGTAAAATAAGTCTCTGATGTCCCCAGAGTGTGAAGTATGAAGTTTTAGCTCAAAATACTCCACAGATAATTTTTTTTAGAATGTTATTGCCACTTTTGGGGGGTGAGCAAAAACCTTTAAATGCAAATAAGCTGATGCTCCTGGCCCCCTTTCAAGAAGAAGGCAAAGCTTCAAGAGCTCATGCTCCAGTATACCAGTGTAGGACAGATTGCCAGAACATCGACAACAACAAAACAGGGCAATCTCACGAACTGAAAATATCAGAAACTTTCAGTAGCGGTGTTCAGCCTTATATGTTTCAGAATCAACCTTAGTGAAAATCCAGCATTGAAAAGACCCTCGTTTGTGAAGCAGTCAGGCGCAAAATGATTGGCACAAACGTATAAGACATTTCCTTCGAAAATAAAATTTAACCACAATGTCCTCAGTGACTCAGATGCCGGGAGTCTATGGAGACTCGATGATGTGATCATAGGGGAGAATCTGAATCAGCTTGTTTGAAGAGACTGCTTTTGATTTATGGGAATTATAAAAAAAAAAATAATGAGTGGATTTTTACCATTACAGGCTAGCTGGTCTTATTCACTGCGGACACACATCATGTGTTCAAACACCTTATAAAAATGAATTTTGCATAATAGTTCCCCTTTAATACATTTACTCCTTTATTATAATTAAAATGAATAACTAAGAAATGTAGATTATTAAAGTTATATCAATAAGTTTTATGCAAATTGTTCACTTTAACATAAATTTAAAAGGGTGAGTGGGACTGAACCGCAAAACAATTTTTTTTGTCTGCCTATTTGAATTCAAAATACATTAATTCGGCTCATCTGCTGAACTTGTTGGTTCAACATAATAAAAAAAAAAAAAAAAAAATTAACTAAACTACGTATATTGTAACAGAAAAGCTTATATTCCCGAATGTTAGAACTTCAGAACAAACTGTAAAATGTTTTATTGGTATAACTTAATTTTTACTTTCTTGATGTATTTCCAATTGAAACAGGATATCCAACAAGACAAAAATGTAGCAAAACTGATTATGTCCATCAGCAAAGGAATTTATAGTGAAAAGAGGCCATTATAACAGAAAGGAAGCAGGTGATTGGCACTAGCAGCACCAAGGTTATGGGTTCGATTCCCAGGGAATGTATGAACTGATAAAACGTATACCTTGAATGCCGTGTAAGTTGTTTTGGATAAAAGCCTCTGCCATAAGCATAAATGTTAATGAAAGCCCTTACTTTACCCTTAACCCTTTGCCATACTTTACTGTTTGAGCTTCAAGGAAAGTAAAATCATTTAAGAGGCAGAGGAAGTTACTGCATTTTTGACAAACATTATGATAAATTGCACACAATAATCCAAGAATGTGCATTAACATAAAAAGGCTCCATTTCAATTTCATGTTGTATTTAAAAATGTGCAATTAGCAGTTGGTAATGTGAGTTTGCACATATACTAAGCTAATGAGAATGAAGATAAGCTATTGTCACTTCGGGTGACACAATAGAGACAAATGGGTTGAGTTAATGAGGATAAAGCATTTTCAAACATCAGGAGTCCAAGAGTCTGACTAGAATTTTCAATACTTTGAGCCCCTGCAGTACAAAGAAAACTTCATTCTAAGACGCCCCACGCAGTATTTGTTTCACCTTATCTGTCGTGTGCCAAAAGCCCTCAAGACTATCAGAGCAGCAAATAAAAGGCACCTTGCAGGCGAGAACTAAACAAACTGAATTTGGAATTACAGACCCCAGTTTCCAGTCTAAACTCAATCAGTTTCCCTTCCCTCTCTCCTCGCTGAGGCAAAGGCACCCTGAATTACACTGGCTGGAATCAATGTTCACTAGAGACAAAGAAAAAGGGCCTTGTACTCAATGACCTCATATGAATAGGAGTCATTTCAGATCATTCATTGTGAGAAAATTACATCAGTATCAATCAATAATGATCCTGATATATTGTTTGGGTCCTGTCACCTTGATTGGTCTTGTTCTTAGTTTGGTGACAGGATCCTGACACTCATGTTTGTGTGAGCACCGTGCATTTTGCATATGGCTTTTTGTTTGTTTCTGTGTGCCATGTGCTCTTCTGTCAGTCTCTAGTCTACACCTGACAGACCTTAGCATGGATATTTTAATCGCATAACTTTGGAAACATTATAACGCACGCATAAAGTGAATTTATAAATCAATTAGCCTTAAAGGGATAGTTCACCCAAAAGTGAAAATTCTCCCATGATTTACTCACCCTCAAGCCATCCTAGGTATATATGACTATCTTCTTTCAGACGAACTCAATCAGCGTTATATTAAAGCTTTATAATGGTAGTGAATGGCACTCACAATTTTGAAGCCCAAAAAAGTGCATCCATCCATCATAAAAGTAATCCATACGGTTCCAGGGGGTTAATAAAGGCCTTAAAGCGAAGCGATGGGTTTTTGTAAGAAAAATATACGTATTTAAAACTTTATAAACTAAAATAACTAGCTTCTATCAAACATCCATACGCAAGTCGACTTAAGGCAGAAGCGTAACATCTAACGTGATGCATGGCGTAAGAGTAGGCGAGAGTAGAGTAGACGCCTCTCACGGTTCAAACAAACAGGGCTGGGCAACAAACTCAAGCTCCTCTTCTTTTATATCAAAATCTTCTGACATTTCTCTTTAAAAATTCTCATTTTAAACTTCCAATTTGTGACTGGTGTTTTGTTTTGCTCTATCCTCTGCCCTTCTGCGTTCGTCAACACGTCATGTGTCGTGTCAGTGGTCACTCTTCTGCCATTAGTCGACTTGTGTACGGATGTTTGATAGAAGCTAGTTATTTTAGTTTATAAAGATTTAAATATGGATATTTTTCTTACAAAAACCCATCTCTTTGCTTCAGAAGGCCTTTATTAACCCCTGTGTGGAGCCGTATGAAATACTTTTATGATGGATGGATGCATTTTTTTGGGCTTCAAAATCGGGCCATTCCCTGCCATTATAAAGCTTGGAAGAGCCAGGATATTTTTTAATATAACTCTGATTGTGTTTGTCTGAAAGAAGATAGTCATAGACACCTAAGATGGCTTGAGGGTGAATAAATTATAGGATACTTTTCATTTTGGGGTCAACTATCCCTTTAAGTCTGTATGTAGAATATATACTACCATTCAAAAGTTTGGGGTCAGTAAGATCTTTCTTATTGACCCCAAGAAATTAATAATTTTATTCAACAAGGATGCAGCACAACTGTTTTCAACATCGATAATAATAATAAATGTTTCTTAAGCAGCAAATCAGCATATTAGATCAGAAGGATCTGAAGGATCATGTGACACTGAAGACTGGAGTAATGATGCTAAAACTTCACAGGAATAAATCATATTTTAAAGTAGATTCATTTATAAAACTTTTATTTTATTTTATTTTAAATTGTAATAATATTTCACAATATTACTGTATTTTTGATCAAATAAATGTCTTAGTGAGCAGAAGAGATTTCTTTCAAAAATCTTACCAACCCCAAAATTTTGAATGGTAGTTTGAATACTTATGATGGCTATATTATTGTTCACCCATCACAAACTTATGACCTTTATGTTATTATTTCAAATATCTATATCAAATACTTATATCGGCTTTACAGTATAAAACAGCTTTAAACATTTTCAAACACACATGTTTGTAAAGCTGTTATAGAGTAAATCTCACAAAACCTCTCAAGAACATGAAATGGTCATATTTCACCTTTAAATCAAAAGGCAGAAATAAGAAAACACATTTCAAAAACAAAAACAAAACTACATTACAGTAATGAGAACAATAATCACTAACTAACTAAACAAACAAATAAATAAACAAATCTTGCATTACAACATTGAGAATTTTTAGGTAAATCTGTGAAATTGCTGTGAACACAAAATATAATCCTTTATTTGTCTTTCAATTTTGGAGTGAAATGTGACCAGGACATGTGTTTGTGAGTTTCACCTTAAACTTGTCTGCATGTAAATATACTGTAGCATGTCAGACTGGCAGTCTGTTACTCACCTCCAAGAAACTGCATTCCCCCTGCTGCGCGTCCGATGGTTCTGGAGATGAGCTCTGATATGCAGCAGCCCATGAGTGCCGTGAGTGCCACCAGCAGCAGCAGGCCGCATCCGACCCCCGTCACAACTGTACAGATCCGCCATTCCACACTCGGGATGCCATGAAAGCTCGCGTAGCGCCCACACTGCTCCAGCATGACCGTAGCCTGCCTCTCCTCATCCCGAACGGGATATGAGCACCGCCGGAAAGTGCCGAAGGACACTGGTTTATCCATTTGTGAGCCCAGCAGCCAGTAGGGCATGAAGAAGCCCACGCAGGAAGCTGCTGCGCTCAGCAGGGACACCAGAGCCCAGATCATCCCTGTGCATGTCAGGCTGGATGCCATGCTGGACAAATGTCTTTAAATATTGGACACACTTCCAGAAGAGAGCTTGGAAAACGAGGATGTCACAAAAAATAATTCCTTTTCCCTTGTTGGAAAGAGGATGTCTATCTCCATACAGTTTTCACCATGGTTCTGTGTGCCGTCACCTGAGAAAGAAGCAATAAAACACACTGTCCCATCAATCGTCACAACATTTTGACTGACATTTAACAATCACAAAGAGTCACAATTCCTAATATCTGATTCAACAACATTCATATACACCAGGGGATCTCAACTCTGGCACTTTCCTGCAGAGTTTAGCTCCAACCTCAAACAAACTCATCTGCCTTTTTAGTAATCCTGAAGACCTTGATTAGCTTGTTCAGGTGTGTTTGATTATGGTTGGAGCTAAACACTGCAGGAACTAAAGGGGCCGTTTACAATATTTTCAACCAAAAACTCAAAACTTTGGTAACACTTTATTTGATGCTCCTTTTTTATAGTAACTTTGCAACATGTCAGCTAACTCTCATTAGAGTATGTGACGAGCAGGGCGGGCGAGAGGCTGCCCGAGGCGGTGGTACTGGAGCCTTGTGAAAGGTGGGACGGAGACCCGGATGCCGTGCTCCTGGGACGAGGTGGGGTGGCTGCCGTTCTGGAGGGAGCGGAGGAATGCCGTCGTTTGCCTCACGGCTCTCGCCCGCCCTGCTCGTCACAGAGTATTAATAGACTTTCTGCTTAATATCTGCTAACACTTTATTGTGATGGTCCTCCAACAGACATTCTAGTACTGATTGCAAGTACATGTCAACTAAACACCAAAGTATAGTGTACTTTTTACGCATACGCGAGGGTCAGGGTATCCGCACCGCCAGATTTTTGTAACCGCAGAGATCTTGTATGTGCGCATTTTTTATTTTTTATTTTTTATTTTTTTTGCAGTAATTAGTTTATCCACAAGGTGGCAACCGTGCCAATTCACAAGGTAGCCAAAGAAAAACTGCATAAACAGAACAGACAGGAACGCATGCAAGCTACAGCGACAATGGAAGCCTACATAGACGAGAGATTGTGCGAAGAGGTTAGAAAGTATCCTCATTTGTACAACTCTAGCATGAAAGAATACAAAGATATTTACATGGGTTGTAACTCATGGTGAGACATTGCGCAATACTCCGCATGTGTCGAACACCTGTGTATGTGTACGAGTCAAATGAAGCATACTTTCCCAGGAGTTTGAATTTCCGTATGCGTTTGACTGTGCGCGTACGCTAGCATACGCATAAAAAAACAAAGTATACCCAGAGTTTTTAAATCTAACACTACTAGTCAACTAATATTCTACTAACACTCTAATGACATGTAGGTGCAACGTTGTGTTGGGCAGAATGTGTTAAAGGGACCATCAAAATAAAGTGAAACCAAAACTTTTGATGCATTTTGGCTGTTCATTTACAAGACATGACGTTTTGGGGGCCTGAAAATGCAAACTTTTAAAAACGGGTTTCAAAGTGCAAGTTTTTGAAAACGATACCATTATCATCTCAGAGTAAACTACAAAAATGCAACTTTGTGGAAATGGTGATGTCATGCACATACATATTACATGTTCAGTCTACAGGTGTGTAGTTTTTCTTTACAAAGTGACATCGCCATCTACTGGCCTGGCAGCATAATACAGCATTTTTACTTGTTTTCGCGGATGCTTGTGAATGGGGACATAGGCGTAATTTGCGGGTGGGACATACAGTATGTCCCCACCAGGGTAGACATTGTCCAACGCACTTTTTGAAACATCTCGCGACACGGAATACAAAAGAAGCATCTCTAGTTGAATAGTAAATCATTTGTTTGTGTTAAATAAGAGGTGATCTGGCTTTGGGATGTGTTGTTTTTTAAATCATGTTGAGTGCTTGTTGTCGCTGTTATCAGTGGTGCAACAGTGTTCTCTTGGTGCTTGTGCATCGATTAACATTGTTGCAGACACTCTCTATTCCTTCCAGTGAAATCACAAAACAAAACGCAAACAAACACATCCCTACTCTTGATATGCAATCACTGATGAACATCTTTGGTTTAAATGAAAAAATAAATAAATAAAAAAATAAATTACACTATAAAAGGGCGGATTAGAACCCAGAACCTCTGGCATGCTAAACAAAGTTTTTACCACCAGTCCATTAGGGCAAACGAATTCTTACTGTGGATACATTTACATTTATTCACTAATGTAAATACTCTCGAGACTAACAATATATTATATTGTAGTAGATGTAAGGTTTAAACTATCACATTAAACATGAGTTTACACTTTTTCACAAAGGAAACACTTTTTGTTTTTAGTACATTTTTGTCACGTAAACAAACACTAAGTGGACCTTGAGGGTCAGAGTTGAGAACCGCTGGTATACACTATTCAACTGTTCAAAAGTTTAGGGTCAGTAAGATTATATTTTTTTATTTTATTAAAGAAAATAATGATTTTATTTAGCAAGGGATCATCAAATTGATCAAAAGTATCAGTAAAAACGTTTATAATATTGCAAAATATTTCTGTTACAAATAAAATGTTCTTTTGTTTATCCGATTCATCAAAGAATCCTGAAAAAAAATATAACATGGTTTCTACAAAAATATTAAGCAGCACAACTGTTTTCAACACTGAAATTAATAAGAAATGTTTCTTGGGCACCAATCAGCCTATTAGTATGATTTCTGAAGGATCATGTGACACTGAAGACTGGAGTAATGATGCTTTTTTATTATTATTATTTTAATAAATGCTGCCTTGGTGTATGAATTATATGCCGAAATATTTCTTTTCTGGCAACTTAATTTTATAATTTTACTGCACATTTTCACTCTTACAGTGTAACAGGTGATTAGTTCATGTACATTTCAATATGACATGGAAATAAAAAACAAAACTCTATACATTTCCCAAAGATTTGATATCTCTAACTTGGTAAACATTGGAAAGTGCAGTGATTATGTTTTCCTCAAAAACAATTATGGAAAAATATTAACTAAAAACAAACTTAAAACAAAAGAATGTATAAAAATACAATTAAATGAAAACATGCATAAATAAATAAAAAAACAAACAAGTAAACATTTCCATTCCTGTTTGTTCTCCGTAGACTTACCATGACAAGGAGAGCAATAGTTCTGAATAGAAATTAAAATAAATTATTGATTGAATACTTTAATTAAATAAATGATTGATTGATTAAATGAATGAATGAATGAATGAAAAAGAATTAATCAACATTTCATGGCATGTCTTACTAAAGAATCTGAATGAACTTAAACAAATGATTTTAAGCTTCTGGAGTTTAATTTGATGTTTGTTCATGTGGTTAATGAAAGTTGCCTCCCAACTTCTTTAAAACAGTGCAGGAAGAGTGAACAAAACTCCATATAAGGCTGACTTATCTAATATTTACACAAGTGATTGCAGAGGAACACTAGCAAAGAAAAAGAAAAGAAAAGAAAAGAAAAGAAAAGAAAAGAAAAGAAAAGAAAAGAAAAGAAAAATTTTGGTTTTGGTTTTAAAATCTATTGATTTTATTAGTCAAAATGTCATTATTTGATACCAATCTAAATATAGTAAGTTAAATAAAGTAAGTTAATGAAACTAATTTTAAGGCTAGTCGGAATAACTCCTATGATAACTGCACATTTTCACTTTTCACAGTGTGTGAATCTTATAATCAGTGCTCATGACATTTCTATAGCCTATATGAATGTTTATCTAAGGGTGTTAAGGATTATAAAGCTTAATGTAATCATATTTTTATTATATGAATGTAAATTTCTACAAAGTGTTATAAGAGGTGTTTAAGGGGCTCAAATATCTAGTATTTACAGAAAAGAAAAGAAAAGCTCCTCAACAGACTGATCATCTAGGCTATTAATAGTGCTAATGATACATTTATGACAGTAATGACATAAACTCATGCCATGCAAAAGACAAGCACGACATCATGCCAAAACATGAATAACCATAAAAAACCCATCGTGTGTGATAACTTACATAGATATATTCTGACTGGCGTGTTAATTCAAACTCCTGTCCAGCTTCATGGGACCGTGAAGCAGAAATAAACTTTGTCCGCTGAACGGGGTGCAACTCGCTCTACGCATGCAGAAAACGCGCGTTAAATTCCGTTAAATGTGGTCTGCTGAGGTCAGCTTGTGTTAATTTCACTGTCACTCCTGCAGGAAAGCGCTGAAATAACCCCGGTGTCTTTAATAAGAGACGCGAGATACTGAACAGTGTGCCTGTGTCCCTGCACTGAGTGCAGTGTGGCAGCAGTCAGACTGTGAGTCCAAGCGCGCTCCCTCACTCTCTAACGTACTCGAAGCTCCGCCCACCGTCCTGCTTCCTTTTAATCACACCGGGGCTAGTTGTCACACTACTCCAATAATATTTCTCAGGGTACATTTATTTTAAAATCAGTTTCTATACAGACACATACCTTAAAGTCTTTACTACAAAAAAAAAAAAAAAAACGATCGAACATTAATGCCCAGCTGAAAAAAATGCAGTTCATATGTCACACATTGTCTTTAACTTACAGCTGGCAATGTTGTCTATATTTGTTGTCACAGTGGGAACCTGCTTTTGACACCGATTTTTGAGACGAATACCTGCGTTTGAAAATAAAAGAAATAGGTGTATTGTCTAATGTCTAAAGTAAATTTCAGAGAACAAAAAGACAAAGCAAAAATGGTTAAAGTCTACTGAACATTCTGTTTCATTTCTAAACGTTTCTCTCCTTGCAGTATACATACTTTCCAGATTTGTAGGCTATATGTTTGCTTTGTATCTTTCTAGTGAGTTTTTTTTTTTCACTATAGTCCCCTTTATCTTGTTCACTGGGGGTTGTATTCTTAACGCAGTACTTAAACTGCTTACATTTATTGTGAAAGTTGCTTATCAAAAAAAATTTTTTATTAAAAATGTTCTTCTTCAGGTTTATAAATCCAACATTAAGTATAGCCAATTTAAGTTTGGAAACAATATGTTGTATTTATAATGTCACACTTATTATTTATCTAACAGTTTAAATGTTTTTTCATACATAAAAATATATAGATGCATTTTAGGAAGGGGGTCCCTCATAAAAGTTTCATCATATTTGGGGGTCCTTGGCATCATTAAGTTTAAAAACCCCTGGTTTTCGAACTGCAGGGACCCCCAGGGGCCACAAACGAGTAGGGGTGGTCCCTGGAAAAGTTTAGACTAGAGAAAACAAACAAAACAATCTAAAATTAAATAGATAATAAAAAAATAAGTTTAACTAAATAAATAGATTAAGATAAAAAAAAAAACTGATTTAAATAAATAAAAAAAAATTCAATTAATACATTAAAATTGTTTTAATTAATAAAATACATTCAATAAATAAATAAAAAAAAACAAATAAATAAATAAACAATCTAACAGTAAAGTACAGAGTAGAAAAAAGTAACATAATTGAAACCAAATTAGTCTTTACACATAAAAATATTAGCTAATTTTTGTTCTTAGCACGAGGGTGATCATATTTGGGGGTCTGTGGCATGATCGATCGAAATAAAGTAAAGAAAAAGTAGAATTCTCCAACATTGGTATTTTAAATGTTTTATAGGCTTTTTAAAAAAAATAAAAAAATAAAAAAAATAACTTTATACAGTAAAACCATTATAAAACAACAAGGAATTCATAAAAAATAAAAAGTAGGCTATCTAAATAAATAAAGTAAGTAAGTTAGTAATTAGCTAAAGTATAAGTAATTTATGGTGTGGCAGTCTTAGACTAAAATCTAAAGATTTTTCAAAGATTTGATATCACACCTTGCAAACATTTCCTTAAAAGCACTTGCATCAAATCAAAGTAAAACCATAAAACAAACAAAGGAAAAAACAAGAATGTATAAAATATAAATAAATAAAAATTCAAATAAATAAATACAATTCTGTCAATTCTCACCCTCATGTCGTTCCACACCTGTAAGATCTTCGTTCATCTTCAGAACACAAATTAAGATATTTTTGATGAAATCCGAGAGGATTTCTATCTCATAGAAAGCAAGATAATTGCCACATTCAAGGTCCAGAAAGGTACTAAAGACATCATTAAAATAGTCAGCGTGACTTCAGTGGTTCAACTTTAATGTTCTGAAGAGACCAAAATACTTTTTGTGCGCAAAAACAAAACAAAAATAACGACTTTATTCAACAATTTCTTCTCTACTCTGTCAGACTCGTACGCAGTGATCGCAGTTCAGTGCTTCCATGTGTACATCCGAATGCCGGCTCTGTATCGGCTGGCTCCTGCATCAACAGCACACGCATGTGTCATGCTGCTCATGTGAACAGCCTCGGCCAATACTTACATTCGGATGTAAACACTGAAGCGTTTAATTACTCACCCTTATGGAATGACATGAGGGTGAGTAATTAATGACATTAATTTAATTTTTGGGTGAAAGATATTGCTCTAAATATAATTCTAAATGTAAACGAATGGCAGAGTACAACTATAACGATAACAGCACAGAGAAACAATATCGTTGGAATCATTCTAGCTGATGAACGGTAAAAACATCGACAACCAATCAGAATCCATCCTGATTCAAAGAGACAAACCTGCAGCATGCGTTAAAATAAACGGAACAATATTATGCATTGGTGTGGACGCTAATCAAGCGTACGTCATGTTAGTCAAGCTCTAATCAGCTGACACTCAGCTGATTCACATTGACCTAGGAATACGACGCCTATCACCGCATTTGTATATGGTCCGTTTAGTATTATCAGCAACTTTAGCGCATTGCTCAGGAGCTAATTACCCTTCTCCATCCCCAGCTCCTCCTTTGTCCAATCAGGACTTGCCCTTCTGATCTCTCTTGATCAAAATAATTTCTTCAGTTATGTAATTACATTAATTATTGTCATTAAGAAAATTAATGATATTGCAATACTTGGTTCTGTTCTGTTTAAGGGGGGTTATCGCTGCTCTCCCTGCTCTTATCCACGCTAGGCTGCATGGATGGGCAGGGAGTTTTTGCCCAGAACAGAACCATACCACCAATCCAAACTGTATGCTAACTGCCAGTCATCTTTGACGATAGTGAACCTGACAGAAATATAGTTGTTGTTATAGATATATTTTTGTAGTTATCATTTTTGGTGTGAACGGGCGTTTAGATTTTACCATGAGAATGAGAGCAAATGTTCTGAATAGAAATTAAAATAAATTCTCGATTGAATAATTATTGCGGGTGCGGACTTCTGACGGGACAGAAGAGAGCATGTGTGTAAAGCTCAGGAGATGCTGGTGTAAAGTGGTGCATGCTGGAGAGGAGACCATAGCTGTGAATAATTCACAAAGCCTCACATCCTGAAACACTACAGAGAGCGTAACCCTGTGCCCCACCTCCTCTCTCCGTTTAATCCCTCTGAGGAGAAATGGGCTGAAATTCAATTGTGTTTGCCCTCTCTGGTGCAATATCTGTAGTTGTTGTGATTATTCATTGTCAAGGTAACTCCCCTTTTCCCTCTGGCAAGGTGAAGTTAATGTCAAGGCACTGGTTTGAAGTGATTTGTTGTATTTTGACAACAGTTACAGGTGCCATTTGTTACGGAATTAAATTGACAGCAAGGTGTGTCAGCACAAAAGATCACTTTTATTATGTTTGTGAACTTGTGAACTGATTAAATCTCCCCCAAAAAGAACCCAAACCCCTCTCATTCTCATGGGTCTGCCAGATTTTTCCAACAGTTGAGACTTTCTGTTGACTTTTATTTATTATTATTATTTAAATATATAAATATATTGAGCTAATGTCTCTTCTAACCCTAATCCTCCTTGCACAAACCTTTTCTGCATTTTTACATTTTCAATATATAAGCAATATCACACTCGTAGCCGTGCGATATTGCTCTATATCAGCACGGCTGTGATTCGGCCGTAGGTCACAGTCGTGCTGATATACAGCCTTATCGCATGGCTACAAGTGTGATATTGCGTTTATACAACAATTCAATGGCACAAGCGTGTAAATAAATAAGAAACAACAACGGATTGTCTTTAAAAACCCTCTTTTGTGAGGAACTACTTCTTCTGCCACAGATTCAAATCTCAAGTTGACAGTTTAACAGTTGAGCCCAAGCCTCCGTTATTAATTCTAAAACGTCACATTAGAACTAGTAACAAAGGAACTTTCAGTCGCTTTATTGAAGCTTATTGTAATATGTAGAGTAGATTATGGTATTATGAGAGAGAGATCGACTAAGCGATTACATTACCTGCATCTAGCTGATATTCTTCATAATCAAAAAATCAGTTTGAATGTCCACTGAGGAAAGCAATATCTTTGTCCTTTTAACATTTAAGACATTCCCATGACAACGCTAGTCAATGCATTTGTCAGTTGTCTCGTAAGATGTTGTTTAAAGTAAAAACAATGTCCTTGTTTCCTTGTTTCAGTCGATTTCAATTTAAAAGCCTTTGTGACTGACTGACTCGCGCATAAAGCTAGTCAATTGCTGCCATCTAATGGCGTATTAATGTAACTTTCACTGAAGTCAAAATCACTAACAGACTCTTTCTCAATACCAAAAAATACAGCATGTTATTTATATAAAATGTTATTTATTGAACAATAATATTTAAATTAACAACAATAGCCATTATAACAGTATAAGAAGTAAAATAGGAAATAAATACGAGCAAACAGTTCAGTCAAATGTACAAAAGCAGTGCTCTAGTTAGTACAGGATTTAATTTCAATGCAAATAAAGTTATGAAACTTAATATAGCCATTAAGCAAAATCTATTAGCTCTGGACCAAGTAATATATTAATAAGACCAAAGATTGCCCATTTGATATACCCAAAATGAATTATACATCATGTTTAAACACTATTTACACAAGAGCCAGCAGCAAATTCCTGAAAGAATGGCCAAGATGAAGCTGTTCTCTGTGGGTACACGAGCACTGAATGGTCGCTGACGGCCTGGAGCTCACATCTCTGAAAGCGTCTAAACAAATTTTAAAATAGGTGTTATGTTTATATATAAATTGCATATCTGAGGTCTAAACAACTAAATTCTTGCCTAAAAACTCAAATGTCTACAAAATAACAGTATTTATAAAAATAAGGTGGGTTTGCTCATCCACCATGATACTCGCTGTGAGAATGCTGACAGTGGAGTGAGTGATTCAAATGATAAACTGGTTCCCGTGGCGTTACTGGTAGAATATCGCATGGCTGGAAAGACCTCTCAGCCAATCAGATTCGAGAACCAGAATGAACTGTTGTATTAATAATTATAATATATAATATCATTTACTATCCGTATTAAGACATTTGGTCTCCACAATGTACGCAAAACCTGACTGACATACGCACACATTTATATAGCCTACAATGGGGAAATACCATAACCTTCTGGTTTTTAAGTATAGGCTAGTTGTTTATAATTACAAAAACAAACAAACAAACAAACAAACATTTACAATATATTTAAAAATATAATGATAATAATAAGGCTATTATTGTATATCATTATAATAATATGAAAATATATTTAATAATAGATTTTAGAATTTTTTTTAAATATATATATTTTTATATTTACTTTATAAAATGTATTTTGTTAAAATATATTAAAATATTTCAAACATTATTTATTAAGGTCTCCATTAAAATCAAAATCTTGGGGGAATAATGATTTATCCGTGCACATCATTATTTATTATTTTTAAATTCAGGTACCCTCATAATCTTTAATCAAAATAACATCCCCTCCCTCTTGCAGTCACATCTCTTCTCTGATGACGTGTTTACTGAAGCGAGGGCGGGGCAACCCGTCACTCACTCACATGACAATCCAATCAATTCCCCATGGACAAAACCAAGTGCCGGCCTACATTTTTTTCTTGTTTTTTCATTTTACTTCGATACGTCGCAATAGGGAAGAAAAGACTATCACAATTTCCATTTCATGCCGACTTTAAATATTTCCCTTCAATGACAACTTCAGCACAAATAGCCAAAGAGCCAAGTGGTTCCACCTGGGACGCGGAACTAAAATGTTCAGCACTTGTTGCAGTGGGAAGATTTTCTGGGTACTCAAAACAGCTTCCTGGAGGTTGACGTGGATGTTGATGATGGCAGAGACTAAAGCAGATCTGTCAACTGATGCTTCAAACCTTCACATCTCTAACAGCAGCGGGAATGTGTCCTCACAGACCAACAACCCTCTGTCCAGAAAACTCAACAAGATCCTGGAGACCAGGCTGGAAAATGACAAGGTCTGTGTGGGTTTGGTTGCGTTAGCTAACTTATTAGCCTCGCAGTGCACCTGTCACTACGTACTCTTTACAAGTATAATTTATAATAATAGTAAAAAAAATAAATAAATAAATGCTTCATCCTTAGTTTAAACATATATAATAAAGCGGTACAAAGATAGCACCAAAAGTACCAAAATTTCAGTACTGTGGTGTACTCTATATAAAAATGTATCATGTTATTACATGCTAAATCAATGGTACTTGAAAGTAACATATCCTGACGTTCATTTATTTTGGTATTTACTTATCTTTGTTTCTTTTTTAAAGAAATTAATACGTGTATTAAGCAAAGACACATTCAATTGATCAAAAGTGACAGCAACGATTACTACATTGTTACGAACTTTCTATTAATCAATGAATTAGAATATACTAAAATTGAAAACAAAATATTACTGATTTTACTGTATTTTTAATTAAATAAATGCAGCCTTGGTGAGCAGAAGAGACTTCTTTCAAAAACATTTAAAGAAAATCTTACCCAGTCCAAACTTTTAAACTTTTGTGTATCTCGAAAGACCATTGAATTTCCATGCCATCACTGTACTGTACTGCACTGTAACAGTACATTTGGTGAAGGTTTGCAGTAATGATTAGACATATTGCTTTGATCAGAACATATATTGTGTTTTGTAAATAGAATTATATCATCTGATGTATCTAGCCATGATCTTCCTGTCATATGGGTTGTAGGCAGGATGCAGTTGATGAACAATCAGCAATGAGGGTCCTGTTGTCTCATTTATTTTCTCTATTTCTAGGAGATGCTGGAAGCGTTGAAATCTCTCTCCGTGTTTTTCACTGAGAACAGTCTGAGAACCAGGAGGAACCTGCGGGGAGACATCGAGAGACGCAGCCTGTCCATCAATGAAGAGTTTGTACGGATATTTAAAGAAGTGACTGAGGTAAATTCACAGGCAGAGCAGAGTAGAACACAAGCAGTTTGAAGTTCATTATAGGTTTATACAGGCAGGTGCAGAAATGTACAGTATTTATTTTTTGACAACAATTTCTATGAAGCAGCTCAGAACAAAACTATTACATTACATAAGCTGCCTGTGGGGCTTTTTTATGATCTGTCATCTTTCTATGTAGTATGTACATTATATTTAAAGGGGTCATGGTATGTTTTTTTTTTTTTTTTTTTGCTCCTTGAGGTTAACTTATCATATTAATACATTTTTTACACACACACACACACACACACACAAATATATGTGATAAAAGGATTATTTTTCAACTTTCATTTTTGACATTTTTGGCTTTTAAGGCTTGTCAGTAAACGGCCACTGTTACGATTGGCTAACGTCACTGCGTAGGAAACAGTATCAGTGCCCACTCACTATTGTACGTGTGTTTTGAAAACATCCATATAGAACCATCACTTATAGACAAAGCCTTATGAAATCATTCATTTACAGTTTGTAATGTAGCTGCTTTCAGATACAGTTGTCTGCTTTATCTGTCAACAAAAATTTCTTCGCGAACTCTCATTACACTGTGCCTTGTTTACAAAACAAAATGCTCTGAACAAACATATAATCCTCAGACGTGATCTGGGACACCATTAAAAATAAACCATCCTCTTTTTTCCGACGCTGGGATTCTTCTGAAACCTGTACAGAGACACAAACAAGCTGTTTAAACTGGATGCGTCAAAGCGAATGTTCTTTCACTCTTCCATTTGTCCTGTTGTCAGCAGACTCAAGCGCGTGGAGTATGTAAGAAAATGAATGCACATCTGTATACTGTATCCAGTGTAGACAGCGTCAGTGATTAAAATGGGTTCTATTTGCTTTCGATGCGATGTAAAACTATCTGTCAATATCTTCCTCTGGAGGCAGTCATATGCAAATTTATTTGCCCGTGTGACATCACAAATTCCAAATTCTAGCTGTTTTTGGAGTTTGATTAAATTAATGCTTTGTTTATAATGAGGAAGATGTTTTGAACTATGAAACTTGCAGGTTGTTTTCTGGTACCTTGATGTCAAAAAGACCTTGATGTCAAAAAGACCTTGATGTCAAAAAGACCTTGATATCAAAAGATCGGTGTAAATTTGGCAAATTTGATTTCTCATGTCTTGACCCCTTTACACCCCTTTACCCTTTACACTGTATATTTATGCTTTTTACTTAAGATTTAAAATAATAATAATAATAATAATAATACACATTAATTCAGCAATGACACATTCAATGGATCAAAACTGAGACTTTTACATTGTTACAAAAAAATAAATTCTGTTCTTTTGAACACTCTGTTTATCAAATAATCCTGGGAAAAAAATACATTGTTTCTACAAAAATAAAAAGGAGCACAACTGTTTTCAACATTAATAATAATTAGAAATGATAATAATAATTATTTCTGATGATAATAATAAATGTTTCTTGAGCAGCAAATCATCATGATCTCTGAAGACTGGAGTAATGATGTAGAAAAGTCAGCTTTGGAATAAATTATGTATTAAAATAGAAAACAATTACTTTAAATTGTAATAATATTTAACAATATTACAGTTTTTACTGTATTTTTGATCAAATAAATGCAGCTTTAATAAACATAAGAGACTTCTTTCAAAATCCTTACAAAAGTATACCCAAACTTTTGAACTGTACTGCGCTTCAAATGTTGTTATTCTTATTATAAATTATGGATAAAAGCTTCTGACTAAATGTAAATGAGATATACATAATACACTTTGGTCCATCTGCACATGCTCTGTACCTTCTGCTGCTGTATAGGACTCATCTTCAGAGATCTTAAGTGTGTCTTTCTGCTTCAGGAGCTGGAGAGTGTTCATGAAGATGTTCAGGCCATGAGCTCCTGCTGTGAAGAAATGACCAACAGATTAAAGGTAATCGCGCATCATTGCTTTCAGATAGTTACCATCATCATCTGTAAAAGACCATGTGAAATCAAAATGGGACTTTTGGAATTTTATATCCATGTCTATTGGTTTTGAGGTCGTCTAGTGTACTCCAGAATGTTGACAAAATAAAAATTTAAAAGCCATTTCAAGGGTTTGAAGAAGATATTTGAATGTACATAGTTGAAGGACCAACATGCTTTTTCATGTTCTGTGTGTCAACAGGCAGCCAAAGAACAAACCCAGGACTTGATTGTGAAAACCAACAAACTTCAAGGAGAGAAGTGAGTCTGATATAATGCTCTGCGGTGTTGACTGATATGAGGTTTTCAGTAGCTGGAGAGCAGGCTTGCCGATGGCATATATTGAAGCATTATCAAAAGAACGAGAGTTGCAATGCAATAAAAAGTCCCTGTGGCACTAAATGTGATTTGGAGCCTGTGGTGTAACAACACATAGTGTCACAATATGTTGCAATACGAAAATGCAACAATATGTATCATGGATTGTGACAATATGTATTGTGTATAGTTCACCCAAAATTAAAGTTTAGTTTAGACAGATTTTATTTAGCATCAAATAGTAAAAGTCAGACATTTAAGCTTCCATGTTTATTAATTGTTATTAATAAAATAAAAATAAAATGCATTATATAATATAATAGAATATTTAAAACTTTAAATGTATGCATTTAGTCCGGTCCAAGCCTATTCAAGTTCAAGAATGTTAAAAACTCTATTTTGGCATTGTTTTTGGCTTTTCTTTTTCCTGAATGTGGAAGTCTCGCCCGACTCATAGAGGAATTATCCTTTACATTTTCCAGTATCTGATGTTTCTTGTCAAATTAGGGTATTTTCTGAGCCGATAATGTAATGTTAAACCTATGAAAATGGTTTAAAAAAGCACATGACTTCATAGTGCCACTACTTTACAGCAGTAACTGTCTTTTATCAGTGCCTCATCCGTCAAAGTTTAATAATTGCATAGATGACATGAAGCTGTCTGAAGTTAGCTACATTGAAAACAGATGGGCGTTCATATTCTACATACAGATCCAGATCGGGGTGAAGTTTGGGGGTGTTGGGTATATGTGCGCTCTTATCATATCCTCAAAATGATAAGGGCGCACATATACCTTTTATGGTGAGTATTTTAACTTAAGTACTGCACGCCATACTTTTACGAATGCCGTATACGGACATTCTTTTCAGATTTGCTGGTGCTCAAAACACATACTTTCCAGGAATTTCTTCAGTTTATAGCTGTTTTGGCAGTCACTAACAGCACAGCTTAACTCTGATTCATCAAGCTCAAATTGTGAAAGAATGGTTGGGAGGGAGCATTAATAATCATTTTCACACATGAATTGGCACATCTAAGTCCACTTGAAGGAAATAAATGTTGTGATTTTATTTCTATTAAAGGGTTAGTTCACTCAGAAATGAAATTGCTGTCAATTAAGTACCTCACCCTCATAACAAAAATAACAAAAATAATGACTTTATTTAACAGTTTGAACTGTTGTCATACGCAGTTGATGTAGTGAACGCATTGCAGGCTTCCTTGTTCTACGCCAGAATGCCGATTCATTATTGGCCGGCTCCTGCGTCAGCGCATCAGCATCACACGCATGTGTCGTGCTGCTCACGTCAACAATACTGAGCCGGCGTTCTGATGTATTACAGTGATACACACTTATGTATCAACTGTGTATGACAACAGTTCAAATTGTTAAATAAAGTTGTTATTTATTTATTTATTTTTTACACACAAAAAGTCGCTTCATAACATTAAAGTTGAAACAGTAGTCATTTTAACAATGTTTTTAATACCTTTCTGGACCTAAAAAGGTGCAGTGACATTGCTGCCAATGTGTGCTTCAGAAACCCTCTGATTTTATCAAAAATATCTTAATTTGTGTTCAGAAGGTGAATGAAGGTCGTACGGGTTTGGGACGACATGAGGGTGAGTAATTAATGACAGAAATTTCATTTTTGGGTGAACTAACCCTTTAAGAGGTGCATCAATTTTTGATCAAGTTCTTGTATTGACAATGCAAGAGTCAAGCACTCTATAAAGTCTACTCCAGCACATCCCTAAGACTTTAAATGGCTCACAATACACTGTATGTGTATTATACCACGGTGTAAGATCATTTCTCCCGTTGCCATTTATTCTGTTTCTATGCACTGATGTTTGCTTCTAAAATGAGAAGAAAAGTTCTGTAATTTAATTTAAAACTCTTGTTTTTGTAATTAATGAATATCCAGCACTCCTACCAGAATGTCACAGTGTTCTATTTCTGGTAAACATCACAATGTTGGACTATTCTTAGCAGTACAGCAGTGCCAGCAGGGCAGCCTTTCAGAGCAGATGACAACAAGACTGCGGTGTTACACGAATCTCATTTCCATTTATACGCCAGAGAAATATGAAAGAGTGTGCACATGTTCACCACTGAGCACTGTGATGTCCAACTTTTGATGAGGTCAATGAAGCATTCATCGTCTTCTGCTGGAAAATTTTATCTCCATTATATTGTACAATATACTATGATGGCGCAGTTTTACATTTCCAATTAATATTTCCTTATCTGTTTTGCTGCTAGCTTTGAATGCAACTGATTACAAGCTAGCTGCTGATAACGAGACAATGCGATACACAAAAGTTAATAATGATGCGGAGAGAAGAGGATTCTGGTATATGAGACTGTGTTCCTTGTTGACTTGATTGGTCGAACCAAATCATATCAGGGAATTTGGCTCTAGGTCTGAGACTCAAGGTGAAGGCACAGAATGATAAATCGAGGCTCTAACTTCAGCATATCTTGTACTTCCTGTGACCCACAGATCAGGTTTATGACCCTCACTGGTGAAATATACTTGTTTATGGCCTTTGAGAGACTGCCGATGAAAGTCATTTGGGTGGAATTGATTGAAGAGAGGGGCTGACGGGGCATTGACTCTGCCGGGCTGTGGTGTGCCATGTGGTGGACCAGTGAGATGCGGAGAGAGACAAATAGCTGTGAGGTACTTAGCTGTCTGCTTTCTATGGACAGCTGCCTTCTAAGCAGCATGTATGTGTCCACTGGTGTGGAGCTGAGTGGGTGTTTTCTGTTCAGTCTCTATGAGAGCTGAGCGGAAGGCTTATGCAGGGGATTGTGGGATTGACAGTGAGTATTTAGAGGGTTTAGAAATGTCAACTATATTCAGTTTTGATGATTGCTATGAGGCATTGATTTGTAATATGTTTGTTTGCTAATACTGCTGCAGATTCTGGAGGATTTAGTCTGAAGTAGGACTGCCCTTGACTAAAGATTTTTCTGGTCGACTAGTAGTCGTTCATTTTAAGCAATTAGTTGACTAATCGCATGTTTATTATTAAACCATATAAATCATAATAATATGCCTTTAATTCCAACATAGCTTAATCAGCGCTCAAGGGCACACATAAAGCTTGCCACAGCACAACGGCAGAAGTAATAATTATCAATGCGTCAGGGGAGAAAAGAAGGAGACTGCTTTAACATTTTAATAATTAAATGATAAACTAGTGTTTTCTGTATTTTTCGCTGCAGTGATGAAGTTGACGAAGCTGACTCATCATCTCCGCAGTAGGATGCGCCTATGCATGTTTCATACGTATTACATGAGAATATTTGTTTTCCAGTTGAAGTTGCTACTACTTACGTTTCAGATGATAAGCCATATTTAAGATCAATAAATGATGATAGGCGAGCGTTTGGATGCCCTGCCCGATGTACTGTATTCACCACATAGACCAGCTGGTAATGATTTGTCTGTCACAGACTGCCTGACTTCGCCACTTCCTGTGGAATTTTTTTTTCCCTGTGACTAATAAAATTTTGGTCGACTAAGCCTCTTCTCGTCTACTAATGGTTAGTCGACTATTAGGGGGCAGCCCTAGTCCTAAGCACATTTTTACATACTACTACATTTAATTTAATTTCAAATATAAGAAACTCATAGTGCGATCACATTCAAAGTGAGGGATAAATGTGATGCTGCCTTACAGAAGGTGTTAGAAGGCAACATAACTTTTGGAACAGACTTCACACCAGGTACGTGCCTATGATGTCTCAGTAGGTTGGAAACTCATTAGGCTTTGGAAAAGAGATGCAGACTTCAGTGAGGAAGGCGAACATTGTGAAGACAGAACAAGATCTTTTGATTAAGAGATGAGCTAAGTTCAGAGGTTTGTGCGATTAAACGAGTCTGAGATTGGCAGAGGAAATAATCCTGTTGTTTTAGAAGCGAGAGTCCATCGTATCTCTGACCTTGCGGAACGGCCCTTGATTTTGGCACCAAAGGAAATGCTGACAGCTGTGATGGACAGCTGGTGTCTCCACGCTCTACTACCATTCACCCTGTACTCGTCCAGCAGGAGAGTTTGTCTAAATCCACAGAGTGACATACAAAGACAGACAGGTGAGAGAGAAGAGATGGAGCAGAGAGAGAGAGGCATCGATGAAACTATAATGAGGTCATTTTTCTGGAATGTATTGTAATGGAATGCTGTCAGGAAATATTTGTCCAGGCCGATAAAAATGCTTAGTGTTCATTTCATGCCATTCCTTGAGGTTTCAAATTCGTTCATTTTAAAGGGGACATGTCACGGAAAACAAGATTCCCCTTACTCTTTTTGCTGAAATAAGAGTTTGGTCTACTGAATGCAAAAGCTTTCTCCTCAAACATGGTTGTTTATGATGCCATAACCATGAGCTTATTAATGATCACTGAAATTTGCATAGCAAAACCTGTTTAATATTCAGCAACTTTGTCCTCCCAGATCAGGGGTATCCAATCCTGCTTCTAGGGCCAACATTACCAATAGAAAGCTGCTTGGTTTGAAAGTGACTCCGGTGCTGCACTATATGGACAATATATAGTGGACCTTTTTGCTCACAAAATTATACCGAAAATTCGTTAATGTACTACACCTTAGGGGTCAGTGAGAAAATGGTCATGAAAACTAAATTAGGACTACCATTAAGTTGACTTCAATGGACAAAAATAAAATACTGATTAGTATGTCTACTTTACATCTAATAATATACATTAACTGCATTGTCCCATATGGAGTCACGTTTGGTATTCTATGAATATATGAAGTGTCCTTCCACATTATGTTGTCCTGCTGTTCTGTAGGGACATTGCCTGTCTCAGTGACATTTTCATCAGCCAGATGGGATTGTGCCTGCTTGTCCAGCTGCTTTTTAACCTTGCCTGACCGTGTCTGTCCCCAGAGGGACAGCTGTGCGAGGGACAGGTCAGGACATGGCTTGTCATGCTTTCATAGAGGACAGAAAGCAGGATCTCAAATATTAATACACACCTGCTGGTGTTCTATTTTCTCAATCTGGAGTTCGTCTTGCCAGATGACCTTTCTTTCACTAATATTGACTGAGAAAATTGTGTGGCAGAAATACCTGCAACAGGAGTTGATTTATATTACAACATGCATTCATTTATTAGTTTTCATAGCTTCATTTAACTGAAATGATTCATTGATGTAGAGGCTCAAGTTTGTGAGAGACTTGATCAATTAAGTAAGTTTTTATTGTTTACTCTGCAACACTTTCTGCATATAAAGTATAGTGTGATTCCGGACAAGCCCCCAATTTTTCACTCCTTAAACCTCTAGACTCACTTGTGGTGTAACAGGATGTTTTTTTCCTTCTGTATCAAAGATTTTGAAAGCACTTTGATGTCAGTGGAAAAGTCTGAGCACTGTTTCATTTGAAACTGAGAATAAATGCAAATATCATTAGTGACAGCAAAACACCAGTTCATGACAGCACTGAAAGCTCAAACATAAAAGACCAAGGACAGTCAAACAGACCAGGACCTGGCAGCATTGTTTTTCCACAACCTTCATCACTACCTCTCATTATATCTTCATTCATATCATTGAAGCTTTAGTTGGTGTTGAGAGACCTTTTTATTAAGAGGCAGGAAGTGAGTGCCATTGTGAAGGCTGTAGCCCATCACCTGTCTGAAGCCTGGTGATGCCTCTTGCATCCAACACATGTTACTGAAGATCAGCAGCAGATAGTTTAGAATGCGGTACCATTGTTTCTCAACTGGTTTTGCTTCAGGACCCTAATTTTACACTAGACGTCAAGTGGCAACCAAACACGTGGGATGTTTTTTTAGTTTGCGGGGTGAAGTGAAACCACCCAAGGAACTTGAATTTTACCCCCTGTAATTTTTATCCCTTGGAACGTGATTTTTAGCGGGGAACCTCCCCCCCACCCCCATGGTACGCAATTGGGCTAAATTTGGCCGTGATTTGGCAGGTTTTGAATAGCAATTGGACTGATTTTGTTACACAAACTTCAGACATCTGGATAATTTTATTTCTGGATAATTATATGGTTAGGTTTATAATAATAATAATTTAATAATATTGAAAAAATTGGGGGATCGTCCAGGATCATTGGGGAAAATAATACCCCTGAAATCCTATTACACAGATGTACTAAAATACAAATTCTTGAGAGATGAGTTACTAAGATGTGGGAAGTGGTGAAGAAACATCTTCAGACAGCCCTTGTCTTTGTGAGTCTAATGAATGTCCTTTTAATCTCTCATGAACTCTTACATGAGTTCAACTTCTGTGTTTACTTTCTGATCAGTTGTCCAAAATTGCGTAGAATTATGTGAATCCTGTAATCCTGAATGTTTGGAAGCTAAATAACTGATAACTGTCCAACCAGTGACATTTTGAGATGTGCTCAGCACCTTTCTGATGGATTTCTGATATAACATCAGAATAACTGATATAACATAAAGGGAAGACCATTTTTGAATTGTCTAAACCCTGTTATTGTTGTTCTGGTTTCTAAAGGGTCCTTCAATAAACTAGTTTCAAGTTTGATGGCTTTCTCTGGTAGTGATATTGCTGTAAGTGGAGACTTGCAGTGAAAATCCTGATATCCAGAAGGGTCTGTTATCTTATTGTGCTAATTAAGCTGGGACCTTATTACCCACCCACACAAATGTTCTCCGTGTTTCATACACCCCCATCCACATAGCAAGTAAAAGAAAGTCAATAAGTAGGCAAGCCTGCTGCTTTGTGTTCTGAGCTTTTGCAGATATGTTTTTCTGGGCTGAGGCAATGATTAAGGTCTTTACCACTCATTTCTGTAATATGTTGCGTTTGATAATCAGTAGATTTGATTGGAGGAGGCGTTAGGCTGAGGAACGAGTCATGCTTTGGATGGTTCTTTCAGTGTTAACAGATGCAGTGTTATTATGGTGCATCATAAAGCTTGCAAATGTTATTAAATAATACCTATATTTTCTCTCTCTCTCTGTCCCTCTCTCTCTGTCTCTCTCTATATATGTATATATATTAGGGCTGCCCCCTAATAGTCAACTAAACGTTAGTAGACTAGAAGAGGCTTAGTTGACTAAGATTTTATTAGTCGGTAAGTTTTAAAAAAAAAAAAAAAAAAAAAAAAAAAAAAAAAACGACAGTCAAGTGTTGACGTGTTAATTTTTTATATAATGTTTTTTTTTTGTTTTGTTTTTTTTTTCTGGCAAGAAACACAAAACGAGAAGTTTTAAAGAATGTACTAATCATAGTTTTTTTAATGCAGCAATAAAAGTTTAGTGCCATAAAAACATTATAAATAAGGGTGCTCCGATCAGGATTTTTGGGGCCAATTACGATCACCAGAAGCAGTATTGGTCGATACGATCACAGATACGATCACTAAAATAAATAATACTATTCTTAAAAACAATATTTTAAGTATTAAAATTTTAAGAAATGAGAACGTATCATGAATTGACATCTCTTTATTTATTGGCAAGCAACATGTGCAACATATTCCATTCCAGAGGTAATTAGGAACAGCTTAGAGCAGGGCTATTCAACTGGCAGCCCGCGGGCAACATCCAGCCCGCCAATCATCTTCATCATGCCCGAGGGCACCCCAACATCCCTCCTTCTCTTTTCCTGGCGGTGCAGCTAAATTTGGTTAGATACATGGCCGCAGTGGCGCCTGTAGCTGCACTGTTCGTACCATGCACGCTCCTCCGACTGACCTGAGAAACGTTTTATTATTATCCCGTATTTCTGTCGACGGAAACAGCGATACCAATCATTCGTGAATGAATCATTCTTTTGTCTCGATTCTTGTGAATTGGCCAACGCGCTTGCATAACGATCTGAAACGATTTAGATTCGTTTGGACCGCTCTGTCACTGAATCACCTGAAGTGGTTTCTCG
Source organism: Ctenopharyngodon idella (assembly GCF_019924925.1). NCBI lineage: Eukaryota > Metazoa > Chordata > Actinopteri > Cypriniformes > Xenocyprididae > Ctenopharyngodon > Ctenopharyngodon idella. Next base: position 7,050,924 of record NC_067234.1, read on the forward strand.
GTCAGTAACAACAAATACAGAACAAATAGCGCTGGTTTCATGTGTTACGATAGTTTACTTTAAACTAAGCAGTGGATAACGGAACGAAAGCATAAAGGAGCTGCGTTTATTCCCGGTTACGGATACCATTAGCGTTGCGACATCCGGTGAGAAGCGCTTCAATTTGACACACTCCTCTCGGTTATAAACCACAAATCACTTGATGATTAAACTAGTTTTAAATCGGATGAAACAGCCTAAACATTCCCCACAAGACTGAAGAGGAAAACAGGAGAAACGTGCTAAGAATGACGTTAGAAGACTTTTAAATCCCCAAATTACCACCCGTACAAACATTTACCATGAATGAACTGTAGTAATTTACCATGGTTCGTGGAAATGTGGAATATTTAATGAATACTATGTTATAGCCATTTATATTGCAATATATTTATTAGGTGGGTAGGGGAATATATAATTAATTTCTTTGTACAGGTCTGTGTAGTTTTTACCTGTGTTTAGGCGTTTTTTTTTTTTTTTTTGTAGGGCTATATAACATATCATAATATCATTTGGCAGTGGTAGTGAGTATCCATGTATGGTTTTGCCTATGGTTACCAAGCCTCACTGTCAGAATATTTTCATTTAAGTCTATAATAATTATAAATAAAATAATTCTTCCCCCTCCACCTCAACTTTTTGATTTGATAATCGGCCCTCGAATGAAACTACTTGAATAGCCCTGGCTTAGACCTTAACAAATGTAGCTTTCCTATGAAATATATAATAAAAATAAAAAAAACAGAACAGTCATTTTCAACAGAAAGTAATCACATGTAAAATAACACTGCATAGTCTTCACTGTATAAATTAAATATAGATGAATCCAACTAAATCTACTAAAGAGCAGATAGTGATTTTTCTCTTTGTCTTTTGTTGTTTATTTTATTTTATTATGTTGTTAACATTAATGACACAGACGGCAGCAGGAATATTAGGCTGCTGTCACTTTAAGACTGAATGCACAGATCCAATATACATGCAAATTATTTCCCAACTGTTTATGTTCACTTATGACATAACCAACGGTGTTTAAGCGAATACTCACCAAGCCGGGCATTTTGACATTCTGTGTCTTTTTAACCTTTTAGGCTCGAACCCAAAGCTTAAAGTTCACTTTGCTTGTCTGTGTTCCACTCTGTCTCGGAGGCGCACAGAAAGCCGCTTGGGGAACAGTATCACTTTCGCAGCTATCATTGCTGTCTCTGCTCTCTGCAAAAACGTTGCACATTTATTGTCCTTTTCAGACACATGGTAGAACTGTCTTCAAGTCTTCTGAAGCCATAGCCTAGTGATGCTTAAATTGAAATTTAGGTCACTGAAAATCTTCCCCTGCAATAGGCTGTTGTGACCGAATCATTGAACCACCAAGGCTGCGTTTAACTCCACTTTTAGAAATAATCGCAATCTTCCGTAGTTTATTTGGACAGACCCTCAATTTTGACCAAGGGAGCAAGTCTACTTCAAAGACCAGATCCATAGACCACAATGATGTCACAACAGCAACTCGCAGTGCTCGTACTTGACTAACGTGATTAAGCGCATAGGGTTTTCAATTTAAAACCAGTTGCAAGTGTTCCTCCAGTAGTGGCCACTCGTGCAATGTAAGCAATAGGAATGTGCCTGAAGCTGAATACCCAATTCGGAAAGGAAATAATGCATACGGAGCCCCTAAAGGGACATGGTGAAGGGAAAAAATATATTTCAATGCTTTTGCGTTCTCTTGCAAATACATAGTTGGGTAATTAGATATAATTATAATATATAATAATTATAATATATAATTTGCGGGCATCAGGGAGCCGCTATCAATATGCTTTGTATTGAAATGGGTTTTCAATGCACGCTCGCTTTTTACATTTGCTTTCGCATTCGCGATCACGTGTACTCTGTGTATAGGGAGCGTAGGTACTGATCGCACATTTTACAAGATAAAATATTTGTCAATGACACTTAGGATCACCAAACTTAGGTTGCACACCAAATTCTCTGCCATTGGCTGGTCATCTCTCCTCAATATCTTCATATGATAAGTAAAATCTGATGTAATGTAACCGACTACCGCAGCAAGCCTAACCATGTCCCTTTTGGGGCTCCGTTATTCATTTACCATGCCTTTCTGAATTCGGAAGTCAGCTTCGGGTACCTCTAGTAAGCAATGACTTGCATCCGAGTGAACAAGATGGAGGCAAGTTAGTGAGGGATGACATAAAAAAGTGGACTTAAACGCAGCTTAAGTTGAACTTCGGACCATTTGCAAACATATTTTTCAGATCGGGTTTCTGAATTGGATCAAGATCTGAAAAGATCTGACTCAGAAGAATGATTTATTCAAAAATTATTATTATTATTAACTAAAACTATTAAAATGTATTACTGTTAATTGAAATAAAGCTGAAACCATATACAATATAAATAGTAGATAAAAACAGAAGCGTGAACTTTTCCTTTAAATTGGATGCCTAAATTCCAGTTTTCTTTCCAGCAAGCTTGTCTCTTTGAGTTGTAATTTACATCATCTCTGACATTTACGATGTCCCTCACAGACACACACCCTGCAGAGGTAAACCTTGGGTGGCAGGGCATTATAGTCATTTAATACATCTTTGACATGCTCTCATTGTTCAAATTTTCCAGGTTGGATATCTTTCCCCTGGCCTAAAGCAAATGTCAAATACTTCTTTGAAACCGGAAACATGGAATATGATCCCAAAGCAAGTCCACACGACTAGACACGTCCCCTGAATGCTTACATGTTTCCTTTGGCATGTTAAACACTGTTACAAGCACGTAGCCATGGGGAGAGTTAAGGTAACATTATGTATTAAACTGGGGAAACATCTTACAGAGAGAATGATTTAGGGGTGTATGATATCCTGATTTTAGATTGTGAATGATTAAAATGTCTCCAAGATCTGCCTTTAAAGAGAAATCATAGTATTGTGCTACAACGCGACGTACATTCAAATCACATTTAGCAATGCAGCAGTAGGGTTAAGTTCATGTGACAGTACAGTTCTTTGCCATATCGAAAGTTTATTATTTGCATGTGTTTTAAAGCCTTGCCAGGTAAACTTTTTATTCACACACTGTTCTGACACAAGCTTTTCTGTCACACAGTGCGTGAGTACTAAACGAAGTTCTCTTTCATGTCTTATTGGTTTTAAACTGTCCAATACACACAAGGTTTACATAAACATGGTCATTTATGTCTTGAGTGAATGGAACCTATTCGGATGCATGTCAGTATATTATGATACACGTGTTTCAGTATATTAGATCTATGCATTAGGTCTTAAAGTGACAGTAGACTAATAAATCTAATGCCATTTGTGTCATTAATGTTAATCAAACAACAAAATACAAAGCACGAAAAGCACTCACTGATCTTAATAGCTTAAGTAGCTTTAATAAGAGTCAGTGTATATTTAATTCATACAGTGAAGTCTATGTAGGGTTTCATTGTTACATTTGTTAATTCAATTTCTGTCTTGAATGCTAGCGTTAAAACAAAACAAAGATACAATAATGAAACATAAGTGAAAAGATTTTGGTCGAATTGCCCACCTCTACTTTGGCCTAAATGGTCTGTCATTCTTTTTTCTTTTGTTACCTTGTAAGGCTGTTTAAAAAAAAAAATAGGGAAATTAGTTTGGCTGTACTGCATAGTGACTTGCAAAATAGTCTTAAAAACCAACATGAAAAAGAATTGTGATAGTTTGCCATATCACACACCCCTAGTATGATTGGAACTTGCCCTCACTTGATGTCTGTTGGCTAGGTCCGTCAAATTTGTCATCAGATTCTCTTATTCATTCTCTCTTTGCATTTTCTGACTGTGTCTGTTGAAGAAAAGAGTGTGTGAAACATTGTGAAGCTGTCTTTTTTTTGTCAGTTTAAAGCATATATAACATAATATTTTGTTTGTTTAAGAGATGCCCAGTGTTGTGTTGAGCGTTACCCAAAACTGGTGCATTCTGGGTGTAAAAGCTACTTTGAAACGATAAGTATACGATAACGAACGTTAACTATAAAGATAACGATAAAGATATAGCTCTAAAAATCTTTCTAAATGTAAAAGAATAGCACTGTCCACACCACAGCTATAACGATAAAGAGAAATAATATCATTGGGATCACTTTCAGAACGATTTTTTTCCAGCTGTTGAACGATAAAACACTGAGAGCCAATCAGAATTCATTCTAACTTTAAGGTCTTGCACATTTAAAATGGCAGACGTCATTGCAGAGACGTTAATCACCAAGGTCCAGAAAAAGCCACCACTGTTTGAAAAGTCAAACCCCTTTTTCAAGGATACTTTAAAGAAAATGGATATATGGAAAACAATTAGTCTTACCCTCGGAATAAATGGTGAGAAGTATTAACGATGAGATCATTATGCCAGGCTAGCAAACAGTGTAACACAAAATTACCTCAGGTATCCAGTGCTAGCTTCAACAACATGTTGTCTTGCTTCCTTTGAAGTTGAAGTGAAAAAGACTAGGCATTGTTTTATTCCACTAATGACTTCGTCAACTAAATTCACTGTTAGATTAGATTGATTACACTAGCTATTCACTCAAAACATAGCATGCTGAGGACATCTGCTGGTTAAAGCCATGTAAATGCAACAAGAACAACAAAAACACTTCGAAACCGCAGTGTGTGAGCTTAGAATAAACAGATTGTTATCGTTCGTTGGTGTGGACGCAAATATAGTTATTATTATAGTTATCTTTATAGTTATCGGTCTTGGTGTGAACTGGCCTTTGGAGAGACAACATTACTCTTGACCTAATAATTTACACTAAATTCTAAAACTTACAATAAAAAAAATAGAAGGAATTAGAGAGAAGTGTGATTTCTACGATACGGTTATGGATAGGGCAAGTGCTCAGACATATAGCGCAACTGCGCCTCTGACGACCCGTGTTCGATTCCTGACTCGATGTCCTTTGCCGATACCGTTGCCCTTACTCCACCCGGTGCTTTCCTCTCTGATCTGTAACTGTCCTATCCAATAAAGCAGGAGTCGGCAAACTATGTAGCCTCCGTTCATGCATACCTGGTCACTTAACTATCCAGTCGTGAAAAGACCAGGTGTAAATGCCCTCCGAAACATAAGGCATTTTTCCGCATTCCAGACGAAACTGGACAAGTATTAAGGCATGTTTGTTGAAGCCACATAAATTGTACTCCTCCCAAAATGTTATATATATATATATATATATATATATGTATATATGTATGTGAAATTGTGTTAAAACGGCTCCCGGTAGCCACATATGACTGCGCTACTGCAACAGGCATCACCACAGATATGGCCTGCCACAGAGGAGTAGCTGAGCATTTCTTCAGTAAGCCAACGAGCAAACTGCCCAAATGAATTATCTTGCATGTGCTGAGGCCGGTTTCTTTCCTATTGCGGTCTTTGATCTTGAAATTAGCTTGTGATAAATAGGCCTAAAATGAAGCTTATATCTGTTGCTGTCATTGGCATGAACTCAGTTGAATTTGCATACAGCCTGTGAATTGAAGATTAGATTTATATTTGTTTCAAATGTAAATTGAAGAGTTTTAGATCGATAAACAAACATGAATGACCAGGTATAAAAAGGCCCAATGGAAATCTGTTCTTCAAAGTTTAATTTAAACCTGAAAACAAGCTAAAGGATTTTGACAAATTTAAAACAATTTGTATTGTTTTAATAAAAAAAAAAATGCTTCATAAAAATGTAAGGTTCTACACTATTTCTATGTTAGTTATTATAAATATGTAAAGCTGCAGTCTGCAATTTTTTTTTTTTGGTTAAAAATGATCCAAAATCAATTTTTGAGCAAGTACATAACCAGCCAGCATTCAAAACTATCTCCTTACCTTAGCCCGATTCACAACGGTAAGCTCCGAATTGTACTGATGGGTTTCTGCAGGAAATTCGAGCATGCCGCTGTTCGTTTTTGCATCATTGTGTCACATCTGTTTAAAAAGGAGTCTCAGCTAGTAGGCTATATCGCATGTGAGGATGCTTGATGAGGCGGGTCATTTATAGCCTTTTCTTACAGCAGCTGGCATAATTAAACTTATCATTTTGATGGTGCATTGTATGGTATGACAAATTAACTTTATTGATTGATTAGACTGTACAGAAATTGAAATCTACAGGTAACACTAATACACACTAAATACACGTAGTTACGCAATTCTGATGTTGTTAACATTAAAAATTTGAGAAAAAAGTATAACAATAATAATAATTTGCATGGTTTGATGTGATATGAGCTAAGCGATCATTAGATTTAATCACCATTGCCAGGACCAGTGATGGGAATAACGGCGTTATAAATAAACGGCGTTACTAACGCCGTTACTTTTTTCAGTAACGAGTAATCAAACAAATGACTTTTTCTCCCGTTACAACGCCGTTGCCATTACCATAAAAAAAACGTAACTATAATGAGCACTGAAGAGGTTTTCATCCGAGTAGCTCTCTCTCAGCCATAGGACCTGCAAAGTTTTATCTCTGGTGTGTGTTGGGGTGGGACACATGCTAACTGATGATGATTGGTATGTGACTAGAGATGATATACCTACAAAGCATTTTGTTGTAAAGAAATAGTACAGGTTAGTCATACACAAATATAATTTTAAAATGATAATAATGTACAATGCAGGCTCTCTGTGTGTGTGTGTGTGTGTGTGTGTGTGTGTGTGTGTGTGTGTGTGTGTATCAGAGCATGCGAGTGGAGCACGAGCTCAAACCAGAATACCTTTTGTGACATGCTGCGAAAATATGTGAAATAAGTTTTTTTTTTTTTTTTTTTTTTTTTTCCTCTAGTCGACTAGTAGTTGTTCATTTAAGCCATTAGTTGACTAATCACATTTATATTAATTTAATTTCTTAAATACTGGAGAGAATAAACCATAATAAACCGTTGACATTGCTGACTCTCATCTCCGCATACTGAGAGAATGCACATTTCATTCGGATTACATAATCAGGGTAGCCTATTTCTTTTCATTTTGAATTATTTCTATTAAAAGTAGACATTTCAAGCTTTCTATAGATATATTTCTCATGTCTATGAAGCAAGCAGCTGCTGAGTTTCGGCTCGTTTAGCCTATAAGACGCTCTCCAGTTTATGTGCAAGTGATCGCGCCGGCGCCTCCATGTCATAATTATATTATCTGCTATATTTGCTTCTTATTTATTAAATCCAGGCAATTGGTTGATAAAACATTGATTAAAATTAAGATACAAATAAGAAACAAAACGAAATTCACTTTAAAGAAAGGCTTTCTACAGAACAAAACTTAATGAAGTGGTCAAAATCATGTCTGACCCACTCCATGTCTCCCGATATATTGCACATCATATGATGTATTCTATCTTACTCATGCTGTTTACTTTTCATAATCAAATGGATGAATTTAAAACATAACATAGGCTTATTTAAACATAAATATGAAAATACGTTTTCTTTAATGGCTAACAACACATAGTACAGTACAGAGAAATTTCATGTCGTGAGCAAGAGCGGATCATGAGTCACAAGTCGGATCAAACATCATTTATTTTTAGACTTATATTTAATATTGGGGGCATCCAAGTTATTTGACATATTTGAATTTTTTTTTTTTTTTTTTTTAGTAACGCAATAGTTACTTTCCCTGGTAATTAGTTACTTTTATAATGATGTAACGCTGGTCAGGAAAATGTATTGTAATGCTTCTTTTTCTCAGTTCGTCAGAACAAAAGTGGCAGATTTGTGGCAGACATTTTCTGATGAAAATTCTTATTTTGGTCATACTTCCAAGACTATCTGTACTACAGTCTGTGATTCCAAAGTATAGTATCTACACCGATGTGGTGACTGACAGCAAACATTAGATTCATCTGCACAGAGGTGCTGTGCCGATGCACATCCCATGTAAAGATAATTCCGCAAATAACTGCAATTGCAGGTTTCAAACAGTGATGGCGACAAAGAGACAAAACTTACGGACTGCAGCTTTAAAATAGTATGTGTTTTTATAAATGTCACAGTGATTCACTCAGAAAATAAAAATGGCACTTCATGACAAAAAGGTTGCTGTCCCCTGCAATAAAGGCATAAAAAGGCTAAAAACATAACTTTAAAAAAGTTTTACATTTGCTCGCAAAAGTTGCATTCCCCAGAGAAGTTTTGAGTTCACTCACAAAAGCATTGAGATATAGATTTTTCCTCTGACCTCATATTATTTCCATCACCAATTTTTGTGTTCTCTTGCAAAAGTTTTGTGAGCTAATGCAAAGTTTTTTGGGGGAACGCAAAAGCTTTGAGTGTTTTCTTCCATATCTAATTTTAATAATCACCATGTTATCATGTTGGGGGACAAAAGCTACATTCACAAAGTCTGTCCAAATCCGATTATTTGTTTATCAGATTGGAATCTGATTGTCCACACTATTTATCGCAGCTGTTCAGATCCGATTGTGTATTCTGTGGAGCTCTTTCATTTTCCGAAATATCTGGATTGGTTTCTATGGCAATGACATTGCTTTGATAATGCCTACACCAAAAAACAACAGCAGCAATATGGAGGGGTTTTGCAATACTGATGTTGTCTTACAACATGATGTGTAGTCATGGTGCTGTACTACTGCGCCTAATGAAGCAGCGACAGTTCACACTTGCTAAATATGATCTGATTCCAATTGGATATGCCCAACCAATAATTGATTCTTTCAACAAATTGTCACGTGGTGCTTAACGCTTTGAAAATATCCACCTCAGGAGCTCAAAAGAAATATAATATGGTGTGGAAGACTTAATTGCAAAATGCGAAACTTTTTTTTAATTTTATTAATTATACTTATGTTTATGTCATTACACATATTATGTTAGTATATTATTGCTTTAACAATAGCTAATTACAAGCAACTCCTCAAAATAAATACATAGTCTGAGTGCTGGTAGGCTTTATTGGTGAGAGGAAAGTGAAGAAATGAAAGAGGGCTGAATCAGCAGTGAGTTGCTCTCTGAGGACAGTGGTTGTCATGACTGCTATTGTTCTGATGTCATACTTTATAGATGTTCTTGTTCAAATAATGTTGCCTCGAGCCCTTTTTTCCCTGTGCTAGTTTTCTACACTTGCTCTTACTTTGCTCTTTTCTTAAAAATAAATAGATGAAAGACTAATGATATGTTTGTTTCAAAAGTTTTAAGTATAAATGTGAGTTGTATTTATGACAAGAGTGTGACTGCCATCTAGTGTTGGCTCAGGGAAGTTGTTTTGGATAGAATTTTCTGAGTACACAAATGAAATAAATGTAAATATGTCTCGCCCAAATGAAACCCTCTCTTTCTCTCTAGATATATTTATATGACTCTGCTGAAATTATTGAATTATGTAAAGTTATATTCCTTCTCTCTTTAGTCATCGGTTGGAGGTTCGAGCTCAGGTGGCCCAGGCATTCCTGTCAAAGTTCCAGCTGTCCGTCGCCGAGATGGCAACGTTACGCTCCGCACGAGATGGACCCATCACAGAGGTGACCTCACGTTATCCTACAAGAAACTGCTTGCTATTTCCTGTGAAATTTCATTTGAGAATCAAAGCATGTGAATGCTGTCAAACTTCAAAATGGCAGACTGGCAGCATTATTTTTTTATCTTGAATGATAATTATAAACAGTGTTGGGGGTAACGCATTGCAAGTAATGCGAGTTACATAATTGGATTACTTTCAAGCAACTAATAAAGTAACACATACAAAATATCTGAGGTCCTTTTTTCAAACACGTAATGCAAGTGACTGTTTTTCTCATTTATTGACTGGCTCCTGTCCCAATGTTGAGAGAAATCGTGAGTAAGTGCAGAGGCGATGTGTGCGCTGTGTAAACATGATGGTTATTGTATTTCTGGACTAATGAGAACATGCATTTACTCATCTCACTTGCACAAAAAAAGATTCACAGAGTTTCTACACAGTATGGAAAAGTATCGAAAAATATGGAATTTGATTTTTGTAATTTGCAGGTCTGGATAAGTCCGGAAAAAAGAAAACAGTGTATGGAAAAGACTCCAGAGTTTCTAGACCATTATTGACCCTATTCTGTTTTCTAAAATATAGAATATAGAATTTTTTAAAATAAGTGTTTTCATGGTAAAAGTTTAGAGATCATATAGTGATTGTCGAACACAACAATTTCAAGATTTTCATTATGAAACTTTATCAAACTGTTACCATAAGCGAGTCTCCTTTGAACGTAATTGCCACTCAAACCAGCAACAGATAAAGGATCAAATGATCATTTAATTCAGACTGTATTTTGTTGTTTTGTGATCGTGCAACATCGAACTACATTTAGTGTCAAACCAGTGTGTCAGAGGTGAATACATGCAGGTTATGAAGCATTTTAGATGTTGTTGCATGTTATCAAGTGCATGTTATCACTTTAAGAAAACAATTGGAAAAACAGAACATAAAACAGAAATATAACAGAAATATATTTACAGATGACTGTACTATATACCAATATAATGCTGAAAATAATGCTGTATGATCCATTTATGTTAAATATGGTCTGAAAAATCTACGGAGAGGTTTATAAAATTTGAGTCTGCAAAAGTTTGGAATTTTGAAATGGCAAATGTGTAGGAACCCTGGATTCAGTATTCCTCAAAATGAATAAAAATATGCTCATATATCACTCAATATATCACTCAAACCTGCAATATGTTAAATAACACACATATACTTTATTTAATCTCACTTTATGAACCAATGTCTTTGCTGCTGACCTTTGATGATCCAATTCAACCATACGAATAAGCAAAACATCACATTTGCTTTTCATTTTTTGTTTTTATTGTTGAAGTAAGAGCATTGAACTTTCTTCTCCTGTTCTTCTGTAATTCAGAAAAGCACAGCAGCACAGCTGAAATGTTTGTTTGAGCTGCGCCCTCTACTGAATTTTTCATTTCCTTCAGCCTGAGGCTTATTCATTTCACTTGGGATGTGAAAAGGCCCTCGGTTTGTTTTTATTTTGTTTATTTTTTTTTTAATAAAAAAACCTCACTTTGTTATTAAGGTAATGCAAAAGTACCGTAACATTACTTTCCATAAAAAGTAACACAATTAGTTACTTTTTTAGGACAATAAAAACATTACTTTTCCCCAACACTGATTATAAATGTAATAATTGTAATAATACATCTGATGCATTTAATTTTTTATTTATTTAGTTTTTTAACATCCCATTTAAAAAAAAAAAACATGCAGAACAAACAGACATAATTTCATAGAAGTACTCTGACAGGAGAAGTCTACAAACATTTCAACTCAATCTTCCAATTTTTAGAATGTTTCATGATCTTCTCAGATAAAACTCTTAAAAGAAACCATGTCTTGCAGACAAATTGAAAAATAAATGTAGACACAATCAGCTGTAATAGTTGAGTGAACTCTATTTATTGTGTAGGACTTCTTCAGAGCGCTGAACCGTGTGAAGAACATCCATGAAGATGTGAAGGTCCTACTGAGGACCAACCAGCAAACAGCCGGGTGAGAGAAAATATAATAGAATAAAATAGACTTAGAAAATGTCAAAATATACAAAAAAATAACTTAATGATAACTTGATTCTCATAGGCTTTTTTACATGTAGATGTTCAGTGATGTCTGTGCTTAAACTGCAGGCTGGAGATCATGGAGCAGATGGCTGTGTTACAGGAGACGGCATATGAGCAGCTCTATCGCTGGGCTCAGAGTGAGTGTGTTCTCTGGATCTCTCACACACACACACACACACACTCACACACACACAGCACACACACACACAGCACACACAGAGTCGAGAGAGAAGTTTCTGGAATATAAGCACAGCTGCTACTGCCAGAGAATTTGGAACAGAAAATTGACTCATAGCATTTAGAATGTCTTATGACACTCCTCTGTTTTTTCTGTCATTCATGATGATTTTAGTACTATATTTTAGTTACGTAATATAAATAAAACAAGTAATTTATGTGGCTTAGTGCTATAGGAGGCCTCATAGATGTTTCTGTGTCTGTCTTTGGTGTCTGTAGATGAGTGCAGAGGGTTGACTCAGGAAACATGTGATATTCCTCCTGTGTTGAGTCAGGCTATGGAGTCTCTCCAGGATCGGCCTGTTCTTTATAAGTGAGTTCTTCTGTCGCTCACACATGCACTTCAACACAGTCTTCCAGTGCCTGTAGAGTACAACAACGTACATTCTTTTTCAGAAGTGGTGTTTTACCCATTTATTTTCTCTGTGGGCTTTTTCAAACATTGTTTAATATAGAGTTCAAAGCCATGAATCAAGCCAGTCAGCTCCGAGGCAAATCACGAATTTACAAATATTGATTTGAAGCAATAAAGTATGTGCAGTTGGATAAAAGATGAAGGTACAATATTGTCTACTTAAACTGTTTGAGATTTAGCAAATATGTAAGTAGAAGTGTAGAGAGACCAACTCAATGATATAACTTTTTAAAATCTTTAATTAAGAGTTAAGTCATAATTTTTATTTGTGGTGAATACTGTTCGGAAGTTTGAACAAAACTTTTTTTGTCTCTTTTGCTCACCATTCATTTGGTTGCATTTATGTGATCCGAAATACAGTAAAAACAGTAATATTGTGAAATATCATTACAATTTAAAAGAACTGTTTTCTATTTGAATATATGTTAAAATGTTATTTATTCCTGTGATCAAAGTTGAGTTTTCAGCATCATTACTCCAGTCTTCAGTGTCACATGATCCTTCAGAAATCATTCTAATATGCTGATTTGCTGCTCAAGAAACATTTATTATATTGAAAACAATATTGAAAACAGTTGTGCTGCTTCATATTTTTGCTGAAAGCCATATATATATATATATATATATATATATATATATATATATATATATATATATATATATATATATATATATATATATATATATACGTGTATATATTATATTATATTATATTTATATTTTCAGGATTCATTGATGAACAGAAAGTTCAAAAGAACAACATTTATTTGAAATAGAATTGTCATCTTCTGATCAATTTAATGTGTCCTTGCTGGAAAAAACAAAACAAAACAAAAAAAAACTGAATCCGAACTTTACATAATACGTTAACAATTTAACCTGTTAACTGTCACTGGCCCACCGGTGGGCCCACAGCCATTACATACTTAAAACAGTAATATCCTGTACTAAAACTAAACTAATCTTGACAAACTATATATCATTTGAAAGCTTAGAATCTCTAGTTTTCATATTTGGTGACTGATTTTCAAAATAAATTACAGAAGAGCAGTAATTTATCAATTTGCAACAAGCATATTTTCATACTCATAAGGCATGTTCAGACCTTTATTTTGAAATAGCGATGAACATGAAAAATCATTGAAGATTGGTTGAAACATGTTTGTTTTCATGCCAAGAGTTCAAAAGATAACATCCATTCAATTTTTTGAGAAAAAAAGGTCTGAAAATGTTTTTAATAGGAAAAAAAATACATTTATGATTGTGGCGGTGATCTATAACCCACATACATGTTGTTTTTATGTTTATTAGAAGCTGAATTCATATCAAATTCTGCCAAACTTCCCATACTACTTCTATATAGGATGTCTACTTCATAAATTGTATGAAAATTATGGAAATATATGGTTCAGATCACTCAAACCATATATGGAAATGGAGGCGCCCTTATATGGTCAGTAATGGAGCTTGGTTGTCATCTAGTGAAAAAGTGTGGTACTGCGCCCAAATAAAATCTTACTGAAAGCACATTTTTTGAGATATCAACCTGAAATTTGGAACACAACTTGTTCAGATTTTTGGCTTTGATTTCCTTGCAGTTTTAGAGTAAAACTTGTTTTGTAAAATATATATTTTATATAAAATATTATATTTTTACATTTTACATTTTCATAAACTTGAACTTCTATAACTTTTTTTCTGTTTCACTTACATAAGTTATTTCACTTCTGCAATAATCTGCCAAATTTCATCTTTAAAACAAGACCAGCCTTATGTCTATATTCCAAAGTGTTCTTGAATTACAACCATTTAAGTTTGGATAGTAAATTTTCATGTCTAAAAAAAAAAAGTGGGGGTGACAGTTAACAGGTTAAAAACTAAATGTACTGAACAAAAATATATTAGGGGCAAATCTGATATTAATTAATCTTGAATTGTTATTAATTTTAACATATTAATTAATAAAATTATTAATATATTTGTCCACTATTTTAATAATTATTATTATTATTTAGAATTTTGTGGTTGCAAGTAAAAGTGATGTTTTTGCCAAACTATGGGATGTACTGTCTTGTCAAGTGTACATGCGATTGTGTAAGATTTAGCATTGGTACTGTAAACATAAGTGGTTACCCATACCTGTGAACAATAGGGAATCAGACTGCAATTCCATCATGTACCACAAGGTGTCAGACTCACACATCCTTATGGAAGCAGTTTCCTGTGTTTACTGTACCTTCCTCCAACTGTCAGTACATTATTAATGTTCAGACTTCCGTAAAAGAAAACAACCGTCAAGATTGATTAGTGTGTTTGAGTTAATGAGCCATATCAATACAATACAACAACAACTTGGTTTGCATGAATGAACACAGCCATAAAAATGACATATTTCTACAGTTTAAATAAACTCACTTCAGTATGTTTTGAATTCAGTTTAGATTACATAACATATTTTTGGTGAAGCCCACACAGGTTGTAGATATTATTCATACTCTTATTATTACTCATACTTAGGGCTAGCCATCTGAGAAAACCCCTTACCGAAAGTGCTAAACATCAGCACGTCCTGCACTTTTGTGCTATGAAAATGAATGATACCTCATATTGCATATAGAAGAGGTAATTAGACACATAATCAACCCAAGCTATCTAGAGACCTGAAAATCACAGATAACAACTTATGGGTGGGATTTTTTGACTTTGGCCAGTAAGCAACCACCCAGAACACCCTAGCAACAACTCATAACACCATGTCAACTAGCAAAAACAGTCTATCGTCATTTTGGTGAAATTTTTTTTTTTTTTTTGAGCTCAATTATTCGTAGGTTTCCAAACTTGTTAGCCAAACCCCGCTGACTTAAATATTTACTTGAAGTACCCCTGAGATTTAACAACATATTCGCATGATCACGGTTCTCTGATATCAGTTAATGGTCAAATTACAGACAAGTAAATGCAAAATATCTAACCTTTTTATTTAGTAAGTTTTAAAACGATCAAAGACTGTCATATATTGTGATATGGCATTTCATATGAAAATGTCTCATATTGCTATACCGAGACATCCAGACACAAAAAACAAAGACTCTACAGCTACTGTCTAATGGAAATAGTTACTTTTAAGGGTGTTCATACTTGGGTTCACTCTTTCCACCTGTTTTACTCATACTCTGTTTGCAGTGCATATGCTGTGAATATATTTTCTGTGCCTATATTCATAGATTAGAGCATTCACACGTCACACGGATGTGGCGCGGCAAATGCATTGCATGATCGGTGCGGTGTAGAAGTGAAAAGATTGTTTCTGCACAGAGTCTATTTTTGGTATAAGTTCTTTGACTGCACTCATTCACTGTGAACTGAGACACAGAGTTGATCACGTGCTGATCGCATGAGCGATGCGCACACTTCTCTTTGCGTGGTGCAAACAGACAGTCTTTTGCGGTTTGATAAGGACAAAGCCTTATCACACTTTCAATTTTTGTTTTTTTTTTGACAGCAATGGTGAAAAACACAACATTAACAACCATTTATGTTGTAATGAGAAGTTTAAATATTATTTATTAAATACAATAAATCTATGCATGGGAAACACTACGTGTAGTTACCTTATATTACCCAGTACTTTCTTAGGTAAGTACTCTGTACAAGTACTTGTAAGTGCACATACTGTAAAATAAAATGCAGCCCTATTTTTGCTGTTCTGAACGTGCTGAGTTAAGTTGATATCACATGGTTCGTTGTTGAAATGAACGTGGATGAGTTTGTTTATTTGACAAATATGAGGTAAAATACTAATTGTGTTACAACTCGTTTGTCAAGGATAACATAATAAAATTAAAGGGTTCACCCAAAAATGAAAATTCTGTGAATAACTTATTATGTCATGTTATTATGTCGTTCCAAACCCATAAGACTTTAATATTTTAATGAAATCTGAAAGATGAATCTGCTAAATTAATAAATGTAAATGTAAGATGCAGTCCACGCAACTACCACTTTGACACTTCAAAAAGTTCATAATGAGATGTTAAAACTCACTCGATTCATATGGATTAGTTGTACGATCTCTTTATGAAGCAACAAAGGCAAGTGGTAGTTGATTTCCTGACTGTCCATAGAGGGCCAGAAATCTTTGAGATTTCATTTAAAAAGTCTTCATTTGTGTTTTGAAGATGAGCGCAAGTCTTATGTGTTTTTTTTTTTTTTTTTTTTTTTTTGAAATTTGAAGTTTTCATTTTTGTGTGAACTAACCCTTTAAAAAAAACTTGTTTCTATTGTGATCCTTGATTTCAAAAACAACACTATTGCCAATGGATATATTGGCATGCTGTCGCAGCACAAATACAACTTCACAACCAACTTTTCACTTTAAAACTAAACCTTTAATATCCATAGGTAACTTATTCCACTCCTGTACTGTTCAATTCAATTCAATTCACATTTATTTGTATAGCGCTTTTCACAATACATATCGTTTCAAAGCAGCTTTACAGAGAATGCATATCAACATTACAATTTGGAGACTGCAGTTAGCTAATAATGTAATAATTTAGGCGATTAATATACAATCACTGTTAGCAATTTAATTGAAGGTAGAAGCAAAGAGCTCCTGGAAAAATTAATTACATATTAACAATAATTAGGATATATAGAAATTTGCGAATGTGCATGTTGATCCAGATGTTGCATCTTCTGAAGTCATCGCAGGAGTTGGCGCCGTCTTTTCCAAAGTTTTAGTCATCTGAGGTCTTCTTAAGAGGCTGGATCCAAACTGAAACTGATGTACTCTCTAGCAGAAAAGCAAATGGAGAATAATTAGCATAGCTGCTGTTCATAACATTAAGCAAAGATAGTCATGTGCAATTGATCTGATATGAGATGGATTATGTGAATGCTTGGCTAAAGAGATGTGTCTTTAATCTAGATTTAAACTGGGTGAGCGAGTCTGAGCCCCGAACATTATCAGGAAGGCTATTCCAGAGTTTAGGAGCCAAATGTGAAAACGCTCTCCCTCCTTTAGATGACTTAGCTATCCTAGGTACAACCAGAAGTCCAGAGTTTTGTGATCTTAAAGAGCGTGAAGGATTGTAGGGCGATAAAAGATCGGACTGTTCTGACTGTTCGGACTGTTCTGTTCACTCTTATAACTATTCAAACAACCTCTGCCCATACATGGTCTTACAATGACACCGATTAAGATCCATAAGACTTTGTCTAGTATTGTAAATTGTACTCTACTGGTAATCTTCTGTACAATTTTTAGTTTCAGGTGAGCTACTCTTCTTTCAATTAGTAACCAGCCAAGCTGTCGAAAATGGTTATCATCCACATTAGTAAAACAATGAAGTCCTACAACTAATCTAATCGATTTATCTTGTAACTTTCCCACCCACATACTAGATAAATCAGACATCCAAGAAGTTACAGGCATTCTCAAAATGGCATTGCACTAAGCCTGAAACAAGCAATTTTAAATATTCTTTTTCCAGAAAACTAGCATGTCTAGCTAGAAATTTAATCTTGGCATTTACCCTGCCTAAAACTTTCAAGGCCATGCTTGCACCAGTGAAAGGTAGGGTAGGCAATTTGTTTTATAAACACTTTTTGTTATACTGGTTAAAACTCTCTTCACATTCTAATAGCAATCAATAATAGAAGTGGTCTAAATATTAATAGATGTACATAAATCATCTGTGGAAGGCATAGGACCATAAAATGTTCGTCCAATCATTGCATTCTGTCCGATAACATACGTATTTCCATACCTCCGCGCACCCTGCTCACACAGACATCACACGTCATCAGTGCGTTCCATAAGACTATGCAGAGTTGTAGACAGACAGTCACTGAGTGCCACAAACAAACAGCAGCCGCCTTTTACAGTTCCTCCTGAATTAAAAACATTGAGCTTATGCTGCATTCATGCCATGTCGTAACCGTAATTACAAGATGGCAACCCGTGACATTCTACCCAGAGCTGTTCTTGTCCTCAGACTCTGATTTATGTGTTTCTATGTCAACACTATCAATGCCAAAATGAATCTGCAGCAGTCAGGTGGTACAAGTTGGATCTCAAGTTGTTTACTTTCATTATTATTGTAATGTGATGTGCTTTGAGACATGAGGTAATTTAACACTGTCTCTCATCTCGTGATGCTTTGCAGACTCTGCTCTGGTTGTGTGGGTTCATGTGTTTTGGAGGAGGCGTTGCTTTGAATAGCGCTCTGAAGGGAGGGTGGGATTTAATGCTTTCAAAGCTAACTTGCTATTGCTAGCCTTTCCGATGTTGCCTACCCTACCTTTAAATTGTTGCCAAAAACACAACATAAATAATAAACTGAAGTTTTATTTGATATTACACAGTCACCGACTTGACTTCCAACTCAGCAACTTTACGCAATTTGAATTTAGAACCAAAGAGTATAGATTCTGTTAGGGCTGCCCTTGACTAAAGATTTAGCACAACGTTTTGTTGTTATTGAGAGTGCACACAAATAAAAGTAGACTTTTCACAGATTCAAAAGATGTATTACTCTTATCTTTAGGACCACTTATGACAGAGTATTTTAAGTGCAAGTGATCTGTTGAATAAGACCTCCTATGAAAATCATAAATTGATCTTTTCATACATATTCATACATCTGTTTATGCACAACCTTTTCTATTATTTTTAAAGAATGGAATAGAGAATGGAGACCAGATGACCCCGGATCATGTATATTTCCTTTCTTTAGCTAATTTCTTCATCGCAACTTTCGGTGCAGCCAATCTGTAAAAACATCCCCAGCATCTCTCAATAGTTGTCAAAATGTTCAGATACTCTCACATTGTTTCCATTTCTATCTTTCCTAAAACTTCAGTTTATCTTTTTAATAGACCACACAGTTTCCCAAGGTGCCACAGTAGCGTCATGCGTTTTAACACGTGGATGGGCTTGCGCGTTTCCTTGTCATTCCGTGTTTTTTTTTTTTTTTTTCTCACACATTTTTATGTTTTCTTGTTCTCTCTCTCATTCTGTCTGTGTCCCCTTCTTTTATCCCATACTCTCCCCCCCCCCGACCCGCAGTGATTTTATCTACGGGAGTCCAAGGCCGAAGGAGAAAGAGCGAGAGGACGGGGCCCCCAGAGTTCCTAGAATTTGTGCCAAACTTCTCCATCCCTCCTCTCCTCCCTTTTTCTCTGGCCGCTGTGGTCGCTACTGTTTAGTCTGCACAGGGCCGTTCTCAGCCCGTAGATCAAAACATGGCCACATTTCCTAACTGTGAATGGGGCCCTCCATTGTTTTTGTCTGTGTGTGTGACCCTGGGTCTTTCTAACCTAAAGTATTTTTTTCTTGCTGATTTCGGTGACTGTTTTGTTTTGTGGCCCGGGCATTTAATCTTGTTTATAATAGAAATGTGCAAACTACATATTTTCAGTATGTACCTCAAGATGACTTAAGACAAAACAAGCATTAAAATAGGCTTGAACCAGGAAAACCTGGATAAATGAATTTAAATTTTAAAAGTGTGATTTCTAGATATGGAATAGTCATGATGGATAGTTGGAGTCAAAAAGGCTGACAACCATTATGCTAGGGGGTCTTCTGAAAATTTTAGAGAAAAAAAAACATTAAAAAACATTTTAAGAAAGGCAAATTTTACATTATCACCTATTAATTTTACTTCGTAAGGACTGAAATGAGTAGATTATTCATGATGTCATACAATTGGCATCCCTGGTTTTTAACAGTATGAAGTCAAAACAACTGTGCCATATAGAATTATATATATAATTGTAGAATATTTTATTTATTTATTACTGATGTTAATTTTTCCTAAATAATTTGTGTCTTCTTTGTAACAATATTTTTTTATTAAAAACACAATTCAATTTGAATCTTATGTGAAACTGAATCAAAAAGATTTCTCTCTACATTTTACTGCATACTGTATAACTTATATAGTTAACTAAATATTTTCCAGATAATGTTTTAATAATTATTTTGGTTTTAATACAATGACAATATAAAAAGACAATTATTTAATTTTGTAAACATGTCTTTATAATTTCATGCTTACTATTCCCAGTTATATGCATGAACTTCCTTTATTTTGCGAATGGGGTTCCTCGCTAGAGGGTCAGCATATATATGGAAGTTCTCAGCAACAAAACATGACCATGTGTCTAATCACTAAGGAGCTATGGGAAAAAAGTTGTTTGATGGCAGCTCGAGAATGATGTTGCGCTTTTAACAGGCCAATAAAATGAATCAGCAACTGCTAAGGCATTGACCCTACATTAAAAGAAAATTGAAATATTGTCAATATATATTGTTTTGAAAAAAAAATTCCCAGAAAAAAACAGCTAATTTGGAATGGCCCTCAATTGAGGAGGATCCTTTTTGCCTGCAGAGAATGTAGTTACAACATAAGATAACAGGGCCATGCTAACCAGCCAAACCATGACCTCTTGAATTCATATCTAATTCTCACTCTTTTTTCTCCTTCTCCCAGGTACACACTGGATGAGTTCGGAACGGCGCGGCGTTCTGCCGTGGTCCGAGGCTTTATTGACGCCCTGACCCGCGGAGGCCCGGGTGGCACCCCAAGACCCATAGAGATGCACTCTCACGATCCGATGAGGTAGAGTCCACGACAAGTGCACTCATTGCGATCATTCCATTCAAAAGCTTGCGGAAACACAATGGATGACATTTTCTATTCTACACGCTAAAAATTACTTCAAATCGGCTATAATTGAGGGTCATTTTGAGGGTCACGCCATTGTTAGCCACTAAAAGCCTCTCCATCGCTGATTAACGTCCTCACATGTGGAGCCGCCATGCTCCTTTATGTGCTGCGTATCCCGAAGCTGCAAATCCAATTCAGCATCTAAGCACATTAAACCCAACCTGATTCTTTCAGGGAAGTGCTTCCTCTTTCATAGAATTACTTAGTGTGGGTTCAGAGAAAGGTCGGGCTGTTGAGATCTATGGATCGTCACACGTGCTCCAGGCCGGCACCCCATCAAGCTTTCGAACGCCCTCCTCCCCCCTCCCGTCAGGAACCCGAGGAGAGAACATGAGGTTCTTGGCAGAACGTCGATAAAAGTGGGAAGCTGTGGTTCTCAGAACAGCACTTCCCCCTGCTGTCCGGTGTTAAAGGATATGGAGCCGATGTAATGATAGCTGACTGTGTGATGGCCTCAAATCTCAGGAAATCTATAACTCAACTAGGTGTAACTACAAATCTAGAAGAAACACTTCAAGTAATTTCCATTTCCAGTTCCTACCTGTGCAAGCTGTTTTTGTTTGCTAAGGCCATCATCACTATTGCAGTTGCTCATTGTTAGGGTTAGAGATTTGAACAAACTCCTAAAATGAGGTATTAAAGGAATAGTTCACCCAAAAATGAAAATTGTCATCATTTATTCTCCCTCATTCTAAACCTGAAAAGGGGCCAGTCACATAGAAAGTAGGGATGCACCGATACCATTTTTTAAGGACCGAGTATGAGTACCGATACTTTTTTTTTCTAGTACTCGCCGATACCAATGCATATACATTTATTAATCTCTTTTTTTTTTTTTCTTTTTTTTTTTTCTTGATGTTGCAGTTTTCCAAGCACAACACAGTGAGACTAATGAATGTAGGACAGCTTCTTTATTATTACTTTAATTTTATGTGCTTGTCACAAACTTAAACAACAAAAATTTCACAGTGTCCAATAACCTTCAAAGGGCATAATTACCAATATATGTAATTGTTGTTATATACAAAGAAATTTACAAACAAATTACAAACAATACAACAAATACTATAGAGATACAAATTAAATAAACTAGTTTTTCAGATACAGTAGGTTTATTTACCATGTATATATTTATTTAACATATTTTGTTGTTTTATTAACATTAATGACAAATATAGGCTACGGTCTCTTTAAGACCGAATCCATGGATACTGACACATATCCTGTTTTCACCCAAATGTTTACGTCCACTTAAGCCATAACCGACTGTATTTACGTGAGATACTCTACACGATGGACATTTTGACAACTATGTGTGCATTTGACCATTCAGCCACGAGGAGAACTGATCGCACACGAGCGAGAGAGAGAGCGCTTCTGGCCTGTGTCATTCAGCGCGATTCTGCCTATCCCGCCTTCACTAATCGATAACGAATTGTGATTGAGAGCATGCACTTTGCAATGTGTGTGTTGTCATCATTAATTTGAAGTATTTCCACACCCCTGAGGCTGACATTGTTTCTGCTGCTGCCGCCGGTGTCACTGTGCACGGAAAATTCACGTGAGGTATTGGTCTTTGGTATCGGGGATATTTTTACGAGTACGAGTACAAGTACATGAACTTGGTATCGGTGCATCCCTAATAGAAAGCGTTTTTGCATTCCACTGTGCTGATTTTCCATTGTTTTTATGTGAACATAAATGTGCTAGATGGATGTGTTGACTGCTGCATCTTTTGAAGACACGGCATGGCTTAAAAGAGTTAAAAGTTAAAAGAAATTCCACTGATATGTGAGCTGACATTATCGAGTATGTCACTCAATTTTCAAAAACCAAACAAAAACACTCCTTGAGAGTTTGTGCTTTCACGATGTGATGTAGCCTAGTAGAATGCACTTAGAATGACCCCAAAATTCAAGATATGGAGGCAATAAATGTCCCTGTATGAAGTTTTGTCTTATATTTCTAAACTATGTAATTAATCATTATCACTTTAACAAGAGTACTGTTTTTCCTGAATATGAGCATGTTTGCAAATGTTGATTTAATACAGCAGTTCAATAAACAAAAAGTTACTATTGTGAGTTACATTTTAGGCACAATGTTGCTGCTTAACTGCTTTACTAAAGAGCAATTGTGTTTCATCCCTGAATGAATCAGCATTTTTTTAACGAATCAGTGATTTAATGACAAAGACCGTCACTTGCTTCGTTCCTGAATGAATCAGCATTTTTGAAGGAATCGGATTAAATAACTGACTTTTTTTTGCATAAGAAAATAGTGTTTTTTGTTGAGTATCATAAATGATACATCAGGCTTTTATGACTCCTATAGTATGATACACTCTCAGCAAAAAAAAAAAAAAAAAAAAAAAGTACAAAAGCTGTCACTGGGCCGGCACCCTTTCTAAAGGTACTAATATTTAGCATTTATGTATTTAAATGGTTAGTTTTATGATCAAAGCTCTGTAGTTTTTAGTGTGGGGGCATATAATGCAATGATATCTAATGACGATTGAGAGATGTACAAATAATACAAATTTCTAAAAAATGTTGTACGGATAATGATAAATGATGTTTGTATCTCTATTTGTGCTTATACATGTCTGAACATACAATCATCCAAACAGGTATGTTGGGGACATGTTGGCCTGGCTTCACCAAGCCACAGCCTCAGAGAAGGAGCACCTGGAAGCTTTGCTCAAGCAGGTTACTGTGCCAGGTACGGTATCTACACTGTGTTTACACTGGAAGTGAGATTTGCTAGTTCAGAACTAGTTTGCTTCCAATATGAACAAATCTATCTACAATGTGACGTCACATTTGAGTAGAGGCCTGTGTCTTTATTTGTTTTCCTGTTCATCTATATACTATAGATATAATGTGTCAATTGATTGTTCTAAATTTAATTTTTTTTAAGTTATTAAAATTATTTTACTCACCAAAGTTTTCATACCATTTCTGTTGAAGATCAAATGGGATGCATTCACTCATTGTACAGATGCTGAAGTCTTGCCTCATGCTGCTCCATTGTTAAGAAAAGCTCCATCGTCAATAAAAAAAAAAAAAAAGAATTAAAACATATTATTGTAGTACGTTTTACAAGCATTTCTATTACAACTATTTCTAGTTTAAAATTTCACTTTAAAATTTCACTTTTAATTCAATGTTACTTGCCATTTCTTTATGAAGACAAAATATAACTGCACACTCTCTTAAGCACATTTGCTGAAAATGATTAATAAAATCATTTCCAGTTCCTGCGGTGTGAATAACCAAAAAGCGGATACTTCCGCCAATAGTTATAGGAACTATGAAAACGTCCCTCCGATGCGAAAGCCCTGTTGCTCAGTGCGACGAATTTTCATGCCCTCAAATTCCTGATAGCACTGATTCCTATTGGAATTTGCTAATGCGAATTCGCCACACTGATGAACAGAAATCTGTTGGTTTGAAAGTGACTTCTGTGTGAAAAAAAAATTGAAAAGAACAAGTGTAGAAACAATTTTCATTCCGAAATCGCTAGAAAAATTCATAAATAATTCGCTTAAGGGCATGCAAATTCACCGCACTGAGCAATAGAAACGGGGCTTTCGCATCGGAGGAACGTTTTCACAGTTCCTAACTTTTGGTGGAAGTATCCGCTTTTTGGCGTGTTCACATCGCAGGAACTGGAAATGATTTTAGTTAAAGGAGCGCCTTTTGGGGGGACTAAATTGACTCCTACTTCAGAGTAGGATCTAACCCAGCACAATAGGATCTACCAATGACGTACGCTGATTGAGCTAACACATGGCTTAGGAAACACCGGCACCCTCCATTTTTAAAAAGCCATGTAAACTCAGTTTACATATACTTACTCCACGAACATGGAAAACAGCGATAAGACATAAACATACAGAAAGTTAATGTTAACAGAATTTACCTGTCTCCTTTGTCTGTGGCGTTGTGTTCTTTTTTCTGCCTTGATGCAAGTTGTTGCAGGAGATTTCGTCTTTCTCCTTTTTGCTCTTTCAATCACTTAACTTAAACGTCTACATTCCATTTTCATTATCACAAAACCTACGACATACAACAAAAACACAGCTCTGATCATGGCGTCCTCCATCCTCCAGTTGTTGACATTGTAAAAGGCGCACTTCATAAATGACGTCACTGTTGACCGGCTTCCGTCACTTCAGAGTTCCTACTGGCAGTGTGAATGCAGCCAGGAAAATGTCCCTAGGGGAAAATTTTGTTCTCGGGGGACCACCCTGGTGGCTAGTTCCTATAACTACCCGGTGTGAAAGCCCCTAAAGCTACTTGGTTTGAAAGTGACTTCTGTGTAAACTGTGCTTCATATTATTGACAATGACAATTGACTTATTTTTGCCCATGAAATTTCACAGAATTTTCGATAATGTTACTTCACATTGGCCACATACATACTGTAAAGTTTCAGGAGTGACAGCCACATTTAAATACTGGGAGTGAATCCCCTAAATTACGTTTTGCGTGTGTACGGACCATGGCATGCTCTTGAAATTGCGATGATTGACAGTATGGTAACCATAGCAACGTTCTGGTGTCGTTTGTGTTTGGTATCTGCTATTTTTGACCAAATTAATATTACAGCGACTCATTATGTTCTACAATTTTAACTAAACCACCGTCGACTCGACCGAGACGTTGTGTTTTCTTTTTGTAAGCCTGCTATGCAGTGCACACACTTGAATTTTGCCATGTACACTTGTTATACATGTTTTGCGACTTGTTGTTTGCACTTGCCTCAATAAACGATCCAGTTTATGGAGTTAGTAAAGTGGGCAGATGTAGTTCGTAATATTTAGGTATTGTTTTCAATATAAAGCATTTTGATTTATCTCTGTGTATATGGGCTTGTTCTTGATTGTTGTTTTTTCTAGGAAGATTTGGCAACACAAATGAGTCAAGACGCATAACTCTTTCCTTGTGGTTTTCTTGCACCTCAAACATACAGAAGAGAGACACATCTCTGATGTGTATTCAAATACGTCATTAACCTCTAGTTGTTCAGTTCGGTTCCATACACTGCATAGAATTTTTTTAAATTTGGTTGTCACTACCTGCAATTTTCGGGAGTAAATTACTGAACTGTGTGTACAGAACGGGATTAATCACTAAAAGGTGAACTGACAACTAAATTTAACTGCAGTGTGAACATGACAACTTACAGAGTTTTACCTCGCTCTCTGAATGCAGTTGAGTTGTAGATAAATTGTTCTGCTGTGTTTGTGCAGGGGTTGAAGAAAACATGCAGGAAGTAGTTGGCCACATCACCGAAGGAGTGTGCAGGCCACTCAAGGTGAGATGAAACAATGTCATTAGAACTAATAATTAAACTTTTTAAAACAAATATCAACTCTGAGTTGTGGATTAGTGGTTAGTAGTTTAGCTCTGGTGCTCAAATGGGCAACCAAGGTTCAAGTCCTGCTTGCAACACGTCTTAATCCCATAAACACCTCATATGATTTTTTTTAATCACCTTTACTTTCCTTGGGACTGTGTAGTATCATATTTGAGTGATTCATATTTAGGCAAACCTGATCTGTGTTTTTATTTCCTCCACCAGGTGCGAATCGAGCAGGTGATCATTGCAGAGCCCGGTGCTGTTCTTCTGTATAAACTCTCCAACCTGCTCAAGTTCTACCATCACACCATCAGGTACACACACACACACACCTCTGTGAGCTTTATTGTCTTCATTTCAGACTACATTTGATGGAAGGACAAATCCTTCTTATTTTACTGAAGGGCTTGGCATACATCCAAAACTGAAATGGCATAGCCAAGTCAAGTCAAGTCACCTTTATTTATATAGCGCTTTTTACAATGTAGATTGTGTCAAAGCAGCTTTACATTGATAACTGGTACATTGTTTGGCTGCACAGCAGCTCTTAAAGAATAGTGTCAATGCAGGCAGATCAAAGCACTGTTGAATATCAAATGTCAAGTCAAGTGTCCCCAACTAAGCAAGCCAGAGGCGACAGCGGCAAGGAACCCAAACTCCATCAGGTGACATTAGGTGGCAGACAAGTGGCAAATTGGTGTTAAAATGGAGAAAAAAACCTTGGGAGAAACCAGGCTTAGTCGGGGTGCCAGTTCTCCTCTGGCCAACAGTGCTTTGTTACAATTCAGGTTGCTATCATAAGTCCAATAGGATCGCAACATTAAAAGTATTTATTTCAGTTCCATCCAATTGAGGATCGTATTCATCACGCCGGTATGGACGGTTGTTGAGGAACTGTGTCGTGGCTGTCGTGTCGATGAGGCTCTCACAGTGGATGATCTAGTTGACTCAATCTCTGCTGATACGTCAGGGCTGCGTTGTGGTCGTGTCAAGGTGCAGGTCCTTGGTCTCACCTGGATACGGCCCGGATCCGGTTGACTACGGTGAACCTCGGGATAACCAGAAAGACTAATATTAGCGTAGATGCCATTCTTCTTCTGATGTAACGAGTACATCAGGTGTTATAGGAAGTGTTCCCGGTTCCAGCTGACCTAATTTATGCAGCCTAATAATCCTTTAACGGATTTGAAAATATAAATTGGTAATGTGTTATGTGTATGCCAGGTTAAAGAGATGCGTTTTTAGTCTAGATTTAAACTGACAGAGTGTGTCTGCTTCCCGAACAATGCTAGGAAGATTGTTCCAGAGTTTAGGTGCCAAATAGGAGAAGGATCTACCACCTGCAGTTGATTTTGATATTCTAGGTATTATCAGCTGGCCTGAATTCTGAGATTGCAATAGACGTGAAGGACTATAATGAATTAGGAGCTCGCTCAGGTACTGGGGAGCTAAACCATTTAGTGCTTTGTAAGTAATTGGCAAGATTTTAAAATCTATACGATGTTTAACAGGAAGCCAATGCAGTGTTGACAGAACTGGGCTAATATGGTCATACTTCCTGGTTCTAGTAAGAACTCTAGCTGCTGCATTTTGTACGAGCTGTAGTTTATTTATCAGGCGAGCAGAACAACCACCCAGTAGAGCATTACAGTAATCTAGCCTTGAGGTCATGAACGCATGAACTAACTGTTCTGCATTTTTCATTGAGAGCATATGTCGTAGTTTAGATATATTTTTAAGATGGAAGAATGCGGTTTTACAGATGCTAGTAACATGGCCTTCAAATGAAAGATTGGTATCAAAGAGCACACCCAGGTTCCTAACTGACGACGAAGACTTAACAGAGCAGCCATCAAGTGTTAGACAATATTCTAGGTTATTACGTGAAGAAGTTTTTGGTCCAAAAATTAGAATCTCTGTTTTTTCTGAATTTAGTAGTAGGAAATTACTGGTCATCCAATTTTTTATATCAGCTATGCATTCCGTTAATTTTGTGAATTGGTAAGTTTCGTCAGGGCGCGAAGAAATATAGAGCTGAGTATCATCAGCGTAACAGTGAAAACTAATGCCATGCTTCCTAATGATATCTCCCAAGGGTAGCATGTACAGAGTGAACAGCAACGGTCCTAGTACTGAGCCTTGTGGTACTCCATATTGAACTTGTGATCGATATGACATGTCTTCGTTTACTACTACAAAGTGATAACGGTCAGATAAGTATGATTTGAACCATGACAATGCAATTCCACTAATGCCAACATAATTTTCGAGTCTATTTAAAAGAATATTGTGATCAGTAGTGTCAAATGCTGCACTAAGATCCAGTAACACTGGATTCTGTATTTTTGACAGAAAAGTGAGATTTGAGATCGGCCTGTAATTGACTAATTCTCTAGGATCAAGTTGTGGTTTTTTAATAAGAGGTTTAATAATAGCCAGCTTAAAAGTTTTTGGTACGTATCCTAATGATAAAGATGAATTGACGATATTGAGAAGAGGGTCTATGACCTCTGGAAGCATTTCTTTCAATAGCTTAGTCGGTATAGGGTCTAACATACATGTTGTTGATTTTGATGATTTAACAAGTTTAGACAATTCTTCCTCTCCTAAAGCAGTAAATGAATTGAATTTTTCCTCAGGGACACTACAATGCACTATCTGACACGATACTGTAGTAGACGGTTGCATGGTTATAATTTTTTCTCTAATATTATCAATCTTGCAAGTAAAGAAGTTCATAAAGTCATTACTGCTGTGCTCTTTGGAAACATCAGAAGTTGAAGCTTTATTTCTTGTTAATTTAGCCACAGTATCAAATAAATACCTAGGGTTGTGTTTATTTTCTTCTGAGAGTTTTGAAAAATAGGCAGATCTAACAGATTTTAAGGCCTTTCTGTACTCAATCATTCTCTCTCTCCACGAAATACGAAATACTTCTAGTTTTGATTTCTTCCAGCTGCGCTCTATTTTTCTGGCTGCTAACTTTAGGGCCCGAGTGTGCTCATTGTACCATGGCATTTGATTAATTTCCTTAATCTTTTTTAAACGCAAAGGAGCAACTGAGTCTAATGTGCTGGAAAAGACAGAGGCAATAGTTTCTGTTGCAACATCGAGGTCTTCTAAGCTGTCTGGTATGCTAAGGCGATGAAAATGATCAGGAAGATTATTTATAAAGCAATCTTTAGTGGTAGAAGTGATGGTTCTACCATATTTATGGCATGGAGGCAGTTTAGCCGCCTTGACTAAATGTAGTATACACGAGACTAGATAATGATCTGAGATGTCGTCACTCTGCTGCAGAATTTCAACAGCATCAATATCGATTCCATGTGACAATATTAGATCTAAAGTATGATTACGACAATGAGTGGGTCCTGACACATGTTGTCTAACACCAATAGAGTTTAGAATATCTGCAAATGCCAATCCTAATGCGTCTTTTTTATTATCTACATGAATATTAAAATCACCAACAACAAGGACTTTATCTGCAGCTAGTACTAACTCTGATAGAAAGTCAGCAAATTCTTTGATAAAGTCTCTATTGTGTCCTGGTGGCCTGTATACAGTAGCCAGCACAAATGTCAACTTACATAATGTTATGTAAAGTACCATAGTTTCGAAGGAATTATATTTGAAAGACTTCTGACTAATACTGTAAATATGCTTAAAAGTAAGAGATTCAAAACAAAGCTATACGGAGTTACAGACGCAAACCAATCTGAGCAGCGAGGCAGACAGGAGCAATCGAGAGAGGATGTTCGCAGCAGTGAGCAATCGAGAGAGACCTATCCCCGAAACCTATGTCCGAAACCAATGTTAGCTTCACATAGCCTTTAATATTGCAGTTTTTCTGAATGCATCTGTCTCTCTCTCAGTGGCATCATGGGTACCAGCGTTTCATCTCTATTGATGACCATCGATGAGATGCACATGCTCAGTAAGAAGATGTTCTTCAACAGTCTTAGTCTCCATGCCAGTCGCCTTATGGATAAAGTAAGTACCTATTAGTGTTTTCCTTGTCATCTAAAATGTAAACTTTTAAGAATAGTTTACAGTGGTTGAAGTAAAGCTGAAATAAAATAAAATATAAATATTAGAAGAAAAACCTAAACTTAAAAATGTAAATGAAAATTTAAGTTTAATTTGAAGTACTAAAATCACTAAAACTAAAACTGAAATAAAAATAAATTAAACCAATATAGAAATATTGACAAAAAACTAAAACTAATAAAAATTATCAAAGCACATAACAAAATTACTAAAACTTAACCTAAAACTAAAAAAAAAAAAAAAAACACTGGAAATATGAAAATAAAAGCTAATTCAGAGTATTAATAAATACTGCAATAGTATATAAATGATAATAAAATAACACTTACTGTACATATACCAAGTTCATCAAAGCTGTCTTCTGTTCTGTTGTTCCTATTTTCATATATCTGAAAAGATATGAAAATTCTGCCTTTATTTACTCACCCTCATGCTAGTAATCCAATAAATAACACTTTAACAGCCAATAAAAACACTTTTTTTAACAACTGCCTGAAAACAACCTAGAACACCCTTGCATTGTGGCGCTCTAACACAACATCCTATCCTTCTATAGTGATTGACACAAGTGTGTGTGTAAATGTGCCTTACGGTCATTCATCAGTTGGATCGCTTTTTTAACAGGCTGAAAAACAGCATTCTCGGACCAAGGATTTTAAATTATCCCCAAAATATCCTTGAACACGAACAGGCTACTTTGGAGAAAAAAAACAACACTTCATTGATAAGTGGATCAATAGCCAGAACAAGATGGCCTCCTCTCCACACTTCTGAGAGAATTATCACCTTAGCAGCACTCTAATCAAATCACCTCAGGCTTAGGACGTTACGTATCACTCCCTGACGTCACTCAGTGCCAGGAACACCAGGCCAAGCTAATAAGCGATATTAGAGGCAGCAGAGCCTTAGGTAGTGTTCGCGTAGCAGGGTGTTTATTAGTCAGCCTTCAGAGGTGTCAGTCTCACTGTCAGACATGCCTGGCTTGATTTTTAGGGTCTTGGACATGAGTTAGAATGGTAAATACTGCTATTAAAAGTCTGAATGTGCAGTCAAAAGCTCTGAATGTTTTGTCAGAGAGCCAATGACATGATGCATTTTTTTTTTGTGTCTGAACCTATGAATTTATTTAAGAAGACATTAAAAATACATAATGCAAAAATGTTACATACAGTGTTTTTAATACATCTCATGATGGACATGTTTTCAGTTTTTTCCATTAAAATTCATTTTGATATTTTTGTGGGCTTAAAGTCAAAATGTGGTATAACCATTTTCTCTTGGTTGATATTCTGTCATCATTTACTCACCCTCATGTCATTCCAAAACCGTCATTTATCTTCAGAACAATTTGGACTAAACCGCTCAATTCAAATGTATTAGTTTTACGATCTCTTTATGAACTTTTTGAATCGTCAAAGTGATAGTTGCGTAGCTGTCAATGGGGGGACAGAAAACACTCGGATTTCATCAAAAAGATCTTCATTTGTGTTCCGAAGCTAAACGAAAGTCTTACGGGTTTGGAACGACATGAGGGTGAGTAATTAATTTCAGAATTTTCAATTTTGGGTGAACTAACCCTTTAAATTAAAACTTGTGTTGAAATGGGTATAAAACACACACAACCTAGAATATATTACTTGTTTTTAAACAAGACCCTTAAAAGACTTTTTTTTTTTTTTTTTTCTCAGGTAGAGCTTCCACCTCCTGATTTGGGTCCCACCACCTCCCTCACTCAGACTCTGTCTCTCCTCAGAGAGGTTTTGGCCTCCCATGATTCATCAGTTCTGCCTCTTGATGCCCGTCAGGCTGACTTTGCACAGGTGACTTTTTATTTGATGTTTTGTGGAGGAATTCAGTGCGTTTCCACCTCTTAGTGACTGGAATGTGGTTGTCCGTGAGAAATACTCACAGGTTTTGTGTTTTGTGTTTGTGTTTTGTTTTGTTTTGTCAACTTGTATTTATGTACTATACAACATTAAGTGGTTTTGTAGAAGTGATACATTTTTGTATTATTGTTTAATTCTAGAAATGAATCGGTTGTCTTATATTTGTGTTTATGTTTATCCATGTGCATTTCAGTAATATTATACACTATTTTCCATATAGGCATGGAGGGCTGTACTTATGTTTAGTGTTGGGGGTAACGCATTACAAGTAACGCGAGTTACTTAATCAGATTACTTTACGTTATCAGATTACTTTTTTCACAAATATACCTTATGTATTTAATCTCACTTTATTAACCAATGTCTTTGCTGCTGACCTTCGATAATCCATTTGAACCATACTAATAAACAAAAACAACTTTTGTGTTTGGTTTGTTTGAGCTGCGCCCGCTACAGTCGTGAATTTGAATTTCCTTCAGCCTGAGGCTTATTCATTTCACTTTTGTTTGGCCCATTTACATTTGCCAAAAATATTTGTTATTATAAAACAAATAAGCAAGCCCAACCCAGGTGAGAAAAAGTAATGCAAAAGTAACATGATGCATTATTTTCCATAGAAAGTAACTAAATAATGCAATTAGTTACTTTTTTTAGGGATTAACACAATATTGTAACGCATTACTTTTAAATTACCCCAACACTGCTTATGTTTATGTCAAACAGAGGTCATGACTTTTTTTTTTTTTTTTTTTTTTTTAACCCCATCATCCTTCTCGCTGGTTCTCAGGTGTTGTCCTGCATCCTTGACCCATTGCTGCAGCTCTGCACGGTATCAGCCAGTAACCTGGGCACAGCAGATATGGCCACCTACATGGTGAACTCCCTCTACATGATGAAGACCACACTGGCACTCTTTGAGTTTACAGACAAACGCTTGGAAATGCTGGAATTTCAGGTGTGTTACACATGGACTTATTGCAAAATTAGAAATTATAAGATAATTTAGACAATTTAAAATTATAAATGGGTCAAACAGAGTTTAATTTTTTGTAATTATTTTTATTGGTGACTTACTCTAGATTGAGGCTCACTTGGACACTCTAATCAACGAGCAGGCGACGTTCGTGCTGACCAGAGCTGCACTGAGTCACATCTACAGCTGTGTCCAGCAGCACACGGCAGAGCAGGTGAGAACTAATGTGAAAGATTTGGGTAAGGAACAGCTCTTCTTGGATCACAGCTTGAACTGGCTGCTATGATACAGTGTATGACACATGCAAAAATCCCAAAAACTCTCCCCCTCTCTGTTCTGCTCAGTCGCCTGCTCTGCAACTGCAGAAGATTCCCAGCGTTACGGGAATTATATAAATTATACACAGCTTCACACCCTGAAATAAAGCTTTTAAAGAAATTATCTCCACAGAGCAGCTCATTGACAATTATTATCAGTTATATTAGTGCTGCTTTTATGCTGTTATTGCAGCCTGAACATTTTGAGTGTTTCTTACTTCTTATCAAGTGTATAGGAGCAAATGAGTGTATAAAAAGGAAAATTTCAGTTCTAAAATCTGATCGAATATTCAAAGCCGATAAACCTGATAAACAGCATGCAAATGAATGTGCTTGGAAATATAAACAAGTTGGTTAAACAAAATTACTTGGTGAAACAACTGATTATTTTATTATTTTTCATTTTTATATTTTTAGTGTCATTCATGTAGTACACATGATTATTATTAATATAAATCTATCATTATTACTTAAAAATTGTAATATTTTTTTTTAAACATTCGTGTCTTATTATGTTACTCCTGCTGCTGTTTTATAAAATCAAGAAGCTATGAGAGGCTATGTCGTACAGTGATTTTTTTTTTTTTCTTAACCCCGGTTAAGGGGGTTGTAGATGCGAACGATGCAAAGTGAAGTATTTTGTTACTTTATTAGTATTTTGAAGGTTGTTAAATTGTAACTTCTGACTGTAATGTAATGTAATGTAATGTAATAATGAAAAAAAAAAAGAAAAAGAAAGTGCTGTATGGGTCAATACTTTATGAGTGAGGACTTGGAGTGATAATGCCTGATAATAAATGATTTCATCAGTAAATTTATGTTACACATTATTATACTAGATAGCATAGCCTGCCGTTAGTTTGAAAATAATATTTTTAATAAATAAATACTAATAATTTATTTCTAATTAAATGTTCTAAATAAGTGTAATTTGTTACAATATTATTTTTGAACACATAATATGAATTTAAATGGTGGTGAGTGGGATGATGGTGAGTGGATGGTGACAAACATTCTGCGGCGATGGGTCTGCGCCACCAGGCACTAGACATCAGAGCTCACCAGTGCCGACAGCCCATGGTGGAGTCGAGGGAGGGAGGAGCCAAGGTGGTGTAACGACAGCTGGGGGACGACCGCAGGAGTCGAGAATGATGTATCCATCATCCACTGATGGAGATCCGAAGGAGAGCCGATATAGACGAGCGACATCGCTGGCACTGGAGACCAAGGCAATGCCACGGCGAGGAACATCGAAGGCAGAGCCAGAGGATCCGAGGGCTGAGGTGGAGCCGGTGTGATGGAGGACAGAGGCGATGCCAAGGGGAAGGAGGAACCCACTCCAGTCGTAGGGATGAAGGGATGGACTGCAAGTCCGTGGTGGAAGTGGTGTGACAACTGACCAAGGGGGAGCCAGCAGGATGAGAGAACCCGGTGGAGCCGCAAGTCCGAGGGTCTTCAGTGGAGCAGAAGTTGGGAGGAGCCAAGGTGGAGCCGCAGGATCCTCTTGCACTGAAGCTGCTGGTGGTAACATGACCTGCGTCTCGGCATCATAGCAGGGCTTCCACAGAGACACCGCAGGGATGTGAACATTTGGAAGCGGCTGGGCTGGAGGACTGGCTGACTCAAACACAAACAATACCGTCTGGTACAGAACAGAATGAAGGGAGGAACTTAAATACACCGTGATGATTAACTAAAAGACGAACAGCTGTGATGATTAGTGTTGGTGTCCATGGTGACTGATGAGTGGCTGGAAACTAGAACAAAGGGAACACATGTCATGAATGAAATTAAACTAACTGAACATAACTGTGACAGTCAGCAAATTGCCATTGTGACAGCTGAGCAGGCTTTATTCTCACGTTGGATGCATTAATGTCACATTTGCAAAGACTTTCCTATTTGAATTCATGATTGGTTGACTGCCAAATTAAAATATTAAACAGAACAATAAAATATCTTTATTAACCAGTTAAAGGTGTTATTAAATATGTGGTTCTGTTCCAAACGATTAAACTTCATTGCTTTTTGTTTTTGTTTATGTTTCTGTTAAAATTTTGTTATTTCGTCTGTTTTTGTTTTCGTTCCTTGAACTGGTTCAGAGCCCTGATATTCTGGCAATTGTTTATTTTAACAGTCAGATGTTACTGTAAATATGGTCTGGAAAATCTACAAATGAGTCTGGATATTTGAGTCTGGAAAAGTATGGATTTTTGAAAAGGAAAATGTGTAGGAACCCTGGGCCTTTTTGAGCTCTCTTTTGCAAAATGCTATTTGTGGCCATCTTTCCCCTTTTATATCACCTCCAACACACATGCACACACTAATAGCGCAAATTACTTCCTTATTATCTTTTTCTCATTTCACAGGAACAGTCTCTATTGTCTATTCCTTCCCTTTAGACCTTATTACCATGGTTACCCTATGGTTAGAGGCTCATTAATAAAATCACAGAGCATGGATTTTCAGTCAAATTCATCACATGGCAGGAAATGGCCTGAGATTGAAAAAGAACACAAAAATAAAGCTTATGCTGTAAACACGATTACCTGTACACATCCCTGTGTGCATTTACAGATTAGACCAAGCAAATGATTTACCTTTGTTTTGTTGTTGTTCATTAATGATGTGGCTTCGCACAGCTAAAAGCACTCAGCATCTCTTCTCACATTGTGTACTATATAAGGTGTATTTCAGACATTTAAGATCGCTGAAGACAACATTTTAGTCTGCCGCTGGTTTCCATCCACTTTCACTGTTGGCTCTTCTCTTTTTCAACCATTCTTCAAAGTTTCTCTTTTTGTGCTCTACAGAAGTATGTCGAATAGATTCAGGAACTGAGAACCAGTTATTTTTTGGAACTTATTCCAGATGTTTTCTTTTTTCTTTGTTGTGAAACAAAAACTTAACAGTGTAGTCCAATTCTCAAACCAGTGAGTCTTATGAGTTGTTGTTTATTTGTTTTTGTTTTTTAAATTAATCAAAAACATACAGTGTAACCAGTGTAATCTGATTCCTGAACTATTGATTTTAAATGAATCAAAACTGTACAGCTTGACTAGTGTAGTCCAAATGATTCTCATCTCTCATATTTTTAAATAATACAAAAAAAAACAAAAAACAGATGTAGTCTGATTCTCGAATGAATGACTCTTATGAATCTGTACTTTTTTGCAAATCCAAAACATACTGTACAGTGTGACCAGTGTGCTCTGATTCCCAAATGAATGACCCTTAAGAGCCAGTTCTTTTGAGTAAATCAGAAACATACAGTGCAACCAGTGTCTGATTCCCAAATGAACGATTCCTCTGCTAATGAACTGGCATTAATGAGCCAGTTCTTTTTAGTGAAAGAAAATATACAGCATGACTGGTGTAGTCTGATTATTCAATGAATGAAATATAGCGCAACCAGTGTTGTCTGATTCTCAAACAAATTAATCTTATGTATTAATCCCTTTTTAGTGAATCTCAAACATACAGTGCGACCGGTGCAGTCAGATTCCCGAATAAATGATTCTTTTGCCAATGAACTGGCATGAATGATCAAGTTTTTTTTTTTTTTTTTTAAATGAATCAATAACATACAAGGTGACCAGTGTAGTCTAGTTCTCCAAAAATTACTCTTATGATTCATTTGTTTTAGCATATCAGAAACATACAGTGAACTGTATATTCCCAAACAAATGATTCTTCTTCCAATGAACTGGCATGAATGCTCCAGTCCTTTTAAATGAATCATAACATAGAACCTGACTGGTGTAGTCTGATTTTTAAAAAATGACTCTTATGACTCGTTTGTTTTAAGGAATTTAAAACGTATAGTGCGACCAGTGTAGTCAGATTCCCAAACAAACGATTCTTCTGCCAGTGAACTGGCACTTTAATGAATCACTTGGAACATCTACTGACTCACTAAATCGTTATTCATCATGACATGACCAAGAATTGTTACCGTTTCATGTTGTTCCTATGGCTTTGAGCCTTACTTTCGTTTATGGGTGTTTGAGTTTATAAACCAGCATCTTTTTAGTTCAGCTGACTAATTGTCAGGTGAAAAAGTTTCCAGCAAACTTGGTGACTCTTTCAGACATGTAGCGGCACTTTAAGCAAGGTGTTATATTACAGAAGACAGGCGAGAAAGCAGAAGCATTGAAAGTAAGCACGGGTGTGTGTTTGTGGGTCTTGGCAGAGCAATGCAGTCTGGGCATTTCCACGCCTGTCCTCATCACACACCCCCGTAAAAGGCTGGCGTGTGACTAAGCGTCTCTGGACACCTGCTGTCCACAGCACAGGACACAACTGTCTCGCCTACTGCTTCAATATCTTCTCTGTCCACTCAACGCTGTTAATTACGGCCTGTCTCGCCTTTATATGGCTCCTGTTGCCCACAACAGACGTGATTCATGAATCAGGCCCTCAAAAGCCAATTTTGTTTCTCATGTCGATGGCATCATTTTAAAAACATTACGACCCTCCAAATTGTATATGCAAGCAAAAGACCATGAGGCTAAATGAAGAATCTTTGTACACTCTTCATATTGTTAGGCATGATGCGAAGTACCTAAAACCTAGTCAGAATGATCAGTTTTATAATAAAGCACTAAGCTATGAGTGGTTGTGCATAGCAGATTCAAATGTCTAAAACCTCCTTAATTTTGGTAAAAATCACTATATGAATGTTTCATCATTAAATGGTGGAAAGAGTGGCATGGTAAAAGCAAAAATAAATTAATAAATTATATTTATAATTATTTTAATGTAATGGCTGATAACTAATAATGGCCAATGTTAATATTTTTTACTACTTTGTCTAAATAAATAAAGAAAGAAAGAAAATTAAAAATGTCTACAACACTATCAACACTTAAATGAATCTTTAGCAGTCAGGTGGTACAAGTAAGAGCTCTTTAAAGGGTTAGTTCACCCAAAAATGAAAATTCTGTCATTAATTACTCACCCTCATGTCGTTCCACACCCGTAAGACCTTCTTTATCTTCGGAACACAAATTAAGATATTTTTGATCAAATCCGATGGCTCAGTGAGGCCTGCATTGACATCAAGATCATTTACACTTTCAAATGCCCAGAAAGGTACTATAAACATTTAAAACAGTACATGTGACTACAGTGGTTCAACCTTAATGTTATGAAGCAACAAGAATACTTTTTGTGTGCCAAAAAAACAAAATAACAACTTTATTCAACAATATCTGGTGAAGGGCAATTTCAAAACACTGCTTCCTGAATTTTTGAAGCTTTACACATCTTTTGTTTCGAATCAGTGGTTTGGAGCACTGCTAAAGTCACGTGAACCATTGAAATTTCGAAACACTTATGATGTAACGAATCCTTGTATACTGAAATCACGTCACTTTGGCAGTTTGAGATTGTATGATACACGCTCCGAACCACTGATTCGAAACAAATGATTCATAAAGCTTAGAAGCTTCATGAAGCAGTGTTGTGAAATCGCCCTTCACTAGATATTGTTGAATAAAGTCTTTTATTTTGTTTTTTTTGGCACACAAAAAGTATTCTTGTCGCTTCATAACATTAAGGTTGAACCACTGTAGTCACATGAACTGCTTTAAATATATCTTTAGTACCTTTCTGGGCGTTTGAAAGTGTAAATTAACTTGCTGTCAATGCAGGCCTCACTGAGACATCGGATTTTATCAAAAATATCTTAATTTGTGTTCCGAAGACAAACGAAGGTCTTACGGGTGTGGAACGACATGAGGGTGAGTAATTAATGACAGAATTTTCATTTTTGGGTGAACTAACCCTTTAAGATGTTTACATTCATTATTTATTATTGTAATGTTATGTTTTTGAGACATGAGGTAATTTAATGTCTTCTCTAGTGGTGCTTTGCAGACTCTGCTCTGGCTGTCTGTGTTCATGTGTTTTGAAGGAGGCGTGGGTTTGGACAGCACTCTGAAGGCTGGGTGGGAATGCTTTCAAAGCTAGCTTGCTATTGCTAGCCTTTCTGAAATTGCCTACCGTACCTTTAACCAGCAAAAAGGTCCATGTTCTATTGTCAGTAGCGTAGCAATGTTTGAAGCATAGTTGGTGAACGTGGGAAATTTGCATAAAATTTAACCTGTTGCAAAATCTGCATAATGAAATGTTTCACCCTTATGCAAAGTTCCCGATTGTGTGGATTCCTCTTAAAATAACTGGATTTTGCCTGCCAAATTTTTTTCTCATAAATGTAACCACATCTTAACAGTATTGTTTATAGTGATTAATTATAATTCATATAATGTTCAGTCTATGTGCGTTTACAAGTTTCTGAAAATTGGCTATTTTATAACGACTTAAAACATGTCTCATCCATTCAAATTTTAGAATCTACTGCTATCATAATCTGTACAAGTGTGTGAACATAAAGGTACATTAGCTTGATCTGCTGCATTCTGAAATGTGTCAGAACTCAATTCATAATGCAATACCAAGGATGTGTTGTTGCTGTACAATTGCATTGTACAATAGATGGTCAGATTGACATTTGGGATACGTTGTGTTCTTTTCTTAGCCATATATTTGTTCGTTTTCTCTCCTATTCATAAAAAAAAAACAAAAAAAAACAAACAAAAAAAAAACACCTATTCAACAGTCACAAAGCAGCTACGAATTGGGTTGAAATGTGAAATCTCTCACTTGGTGTGTTTTCAAGCTCTCCTGTTGCACCTATTCCTTCTCTTTGTTTGTGTTATATCTGTGCCACAGGTTGTGTCAGTTCACAGAGCTGAAGGGGAAGTAGTTGTGTATCCTTCACTCATGTTTTGCTGTGTTCTCCCTCGTAGGGTCCCTTGGCCAACCTCCCTGGCATGGACAGCACATCCTTAAAAACAGCAATGGTGAGGCCTGTTTTTTTTTCTTTCTTTATTAAAGTGCCCCTATTATGCTATTTTAAAGGTTTCTTATTTTGTTTTGGAAGTTTCCTACTAGTTTTACAGGCATCCAAGGTCAAAAAACACTTAAAGTGTAACTTCGCCGATTTTCAACCCACTTTGTATTGTTACAATGTCGGTAGTATATATAAATGAACAATGTTTACTTGTTTTCCATGTTACTTGGACTGAGAAATTCATGTGTATTCGTCAGCAAAAGTCCACCTGGTCACAGAAAACATGTTTGACACGTGTGAAAAAGTATATCATACTTTGTCTACTCTTTAAACAGCATTATGGTTAAAATTGAACACTATGGCAACATCTTTCTTACTTGTACGCGACAGCATTTTGCTTCAGGGGTAACTGAAGGAATAGCAGTCTCTTTCAGTTTTTCCCTTCTGTTTGACCTAAAACTGTTCTCATGGTCATCCAGTTTGAAATGTTGACTACAAACACAGAGGTTTTTCAGATTTCACATTGCGGCATTCTCTCCATATTTATGATTCTTTGCAGTCTTTAGGCCATGTCCACCAAAGCGTGCTGAAGACGCCTATCTGAGCACTTGAGAGCACTTCGGCAGCACAGCATTTTTTTTTCCTTTTTTTTTTTTTTTTTTTTTTCCAGTTGAGACGCTTTGCTTGCTATGATACGGAATATCCGCGGAAGTGTTACTAGTATCTCATTTCACAGATAGTTTGTTTCTGTACTGTTTCTATATAAAAATGTCGTTACAATATAAAGTATTTGCTCTGGCTCTTGTTTTAAATTATTTTTTTCCGTTATTATGCTTGTTTTCATCTGTTGACATTGTACAAGCAGAATGTGGCGGTTGGTCGGTGTTATATTTGTCCCGCCCCTCCTCCACTCTGATTGGACGGCTGGCCAAAAAGTGACAGTGATGAGCGCAGCGTTTTACTCAAAGTTGAACATTCTTTAGCTTGAGGCAACTGGTAAAAAACGCTGAGTGCTCAGCGCCTGAGTGTGAAAAAGATGCTTCAGTGCCTTGTTACGCTCCTGGCATACAATTCAACAATTGAAAAAGTACGCTAGCCACTGGAAATAAAATGCTTTGATCCTGAACGCTGGATCCTTTACCGGAAACCAACAGTAACTCACTCCCACTAAACATTTATTCTTTGAATTCTTGCACCGGGAACAATACAAGTCAACACCATTATGACTAAAAGTTTGCTAAGAAGTATTTCCTACCAAAAGCAAGGCGGTATTTCACTCTGGTAAGCATATCCATAGCAGAGTAGTGGGAGTGGCCTTGGATGGCAACATGCCCAGTGCATTATGGGTGTTGAAATTTTCCTACCTATTCGGCAAAAGGGAAGACAACAGCCTTTTTTCTGTTTTCTCTAGTTAGGTAGCACAGATTTTAAAAAAAAATAATAATAAATCACCTCTCTACTGCATAGGCAGCGAAGTTTTATTGAAAGCCCATTTTTCCAGCAGTGAAGTACCCCTTTAAATTGTCTCATAATATACATTGCTGCATAACCTCTTTTCTGAAATAGCGATCTGAAATAGCGATACTAATGATTAATCAATGAATTGACACACAGTATCTCATAAAAGTGAGTACACCCCTCACATTTCAGCAACCATTGTAGTATCTTCTCAAGGGGCAATACTGTAGAAATGAAACTTGGATATATTTTAGAGTAGTCAATGTGCTGCTTGTATAATAGTATAGATTTACTGTCCTCTAAAAATAACTCAACATACAGCCATTATTGTCAAAATAGCTGGCAACAAAAGTGAGTACACCCTAAGTGATAACTGATGTACGTCGTTTAACCATGCAAAGCCACATGTCCTATTCATCATGTTCATGTTTTTGTCTGCTTGACAGGACCATACAAATTTGTTTATCTTGTATTAGAGCAGTTTAAAATTGGTGCTTTGAGTACAATCCTCTCATACTGACCACTGGATGTTCAACATGGCACCTCATGGCAAAGAACTCGCTGAGGATTTGAGAATTAGAATTGTTGCTCTCCACAAAGTTGGCCTAGGCTATAAGAAGATTGGTAACACCCTGAAACTGAGTTACAGTACAGTGGCCAGGGTCATACAGGGGTTTTCCAAGACGGGTTCCACTCGGAACAGGCCTCGCAAGGGTTGATCAAAAAAGTTGAGTCCTCGTTCTGTGCATCAGGTGCAGAAGCTGGCTTCAAAAAACAGATGCATGAGTGCTGCCAGCATTGCCTTAGAGGTTGCAGAAGCGGAAGTTCAGCTTGTCAGTGCTCAGACCATACGCCGCAAACTGCAACAAGTCAGTTTGCATGGCCGTTGTCCCAGAAGGAAGCCTCTTCTGAAACTGGCTCACAAGAAAGCCCGCAAACAGTTTGCTGAAGACAACCTGTCCAAGAGTATGAATTACTGGATCCATGTCCTGTGGTCTGATGAGACTAAGATAAACTTGTTTGGCTCAGATGGTGTCCAGCGTGTGTCGACGCCCTGGTGAGGAGTACCAAAAAAACTGTCTTGCCTACAGTTAAGCATGGTGGTGGTAGCATCATGGTCTGGGGCTGCATGAGTGCTGCTGGTACTGGGGAGCTGCGCTTCATTCAAGGGAACATGGATTCCAACATGTACTGTGACATTCTGAAGCAGAACATGATGCCCTCCCTTCAGAAACTGGGCCAAATGGCATGAAAATGACCCCAAACACACCGCCAAGATGACAACTGCCTTGCTGAGGAAGCTGAAGTTGAAGGTGATGGAGTGGCCAAGTATGTCCCCAGACCTGAACCCTATTGAGCACCGGTGGGGCATCCTCAAGCGGAAGGTGGAGAAGTGCCATGTGTCTAACATCCAGCAGCTCCGTGATGTCATTATGGAAGAGTGGAAGAGGATCCCAGCAACAAGCTGTGCAGCACTGGTGAATTCCATGCCTAGAAGGATTAAGGCAGTTCTAGATAACAATGGTGCTCACACAAAATATTGACACTTTGGACACAGTTTTGACATGTTCACTTAGGGTGTACTCACATTTGTTGCCAGTTATTTAGACAATAATGGCTATATGTTGACTTATTTTTAGAGGACAGTAAATCTATACTGATATACAAGCTGCACATTGACTACTCTAAAGTATATCCAATTTTCATTTCTATAGTATTGTCCCTTGAGAATATATAATAAAATGGTTGCTGAAATGTGAGGGGTGTATTCACTTTTGTGAGATACTGTAGCTCCTCTTCTCTTCTATCGAAATCCTCCAACATTTTTCTTAAACTTCCTGTATTAGACTTCTAATTTGTGATGTGTGTTGTTTTGCTCTATCCTCTTCACTTCCGTGTTCGTCAGTTCTCACCTAAGATCACGCTATACCTACGTCATATGTCGGGTCAGAGGTCACCCTTCCACCGGAACTTGACTCTCTCAAGATTATGCTTACGCCCGTGGCCAGAAGCCAGTGATTATAGTTTGTTTTAAATATGGATGTTTTTTTTTTTTTAAGAAAGCCTGTTGCTTTGCTTCAGAAGGCATTTATTAACCCACTGGAGTCGTAAGAATTTCTTTTATGATGGATGGGCTTTTTGGAGC
This sequence comes from Ctenopharyngodon idella, assembly GCF_019924925.1. Classification (NCBI taxonomy): domain Eukaryota; kingdom Metazoa; phylum Chordata; class Actinopteri; order Cypriniformes; family Xenocyprididae; genus Ctenopharyngodon; species Ctenopharyngodon idella. Next base: position 7,095,023 of record NC_067234.1, read on the forward strand.
TTCAAAACCTGGGGCTCTATTCAATGCCATTACAAAGCAATAAAGATCGATTAATCGAGCCAGGATATTATTTAATATAGCTTCGATTGTGTTCAACTGAAAGAAGAAAGTCATATACAGCTAGGATGGCTTGAGGGGGAGTAAATTATGGGATAATTTTTAAAATTTTTGTGTTAACTATTCCTTTAAGGTTAACAATTAATCAATTCGATTATTTATGTAAATTCACCTAGTCTGAAACGTTTCGATCAAGGATTTAGTTTCTCCAAATCCCTCCTTTTCAAGAGTCTACTCTGCTCTGATTGGTCAGATGGCCCAGTCTATTGTGATTGGTTGACTGCTTACAGTAGGAGTGTAAATCGGACGGTTCGTCTCGATATTTTCCGATACCTCAAAAAGTTCTGCGATACAATTACGATACGATTCGATCCAGGGGTATTTTGATCAATATTTCGATATTATGATATTATGTGCCTATTTTACACAACCAGTTAAATTTGTATTAACTAACAACTGCAACCAAAATATACAGGTGCTGGTCATATAATTAGAATATCATCAAAAAGTTGATTTATTTCACTAATTCCATTCAAAAAGTGAAACTTGTATATTATATTCATTCATTACACACAGACTGATATATTTCAAATGTTTATTTCTTTTAATTTTGATGATTATAACTGACAACTAAGGAAAATCCCAAATTCGGTATCTCAGAAAATTAGAATATTACTTAAGACCAATACAAAGAAAGGATTTTTAGAAATCTTGGCCAACTGAAAAGTATGAACATGAAAAGTATGAGCATGTACAGCACTCAATACTTAGTTGGGGCTCCTTTTGCCTGAATTACTGCAGCAATGCGGCGTGGCATGGAGTCGATCAGTCTGTGGCACTGCTCAGGTGTTATAAGAGCCCAGGTTGCTCTGATAGTGGCCTTCAGGTCTTCTGCATTGTTGGGTCTGGCATATCGCATCTTCCTCTTCACAATACCCCATAGATTTTCTATGGGGTTAAGGTCAGGCAAGTTTGCTGGCCAATTAAGAACAGGGATACCATGGTCCTTAAACCAGGTACTGGTAGCTTTGGCACTGTGTGCAGGTGCCAAGTCCTGTTGGAAAATGAAATCTGCATCTCCATTAAGTTGGTCAGCAGCAGGAAGCATGAAGTGCTCTAAAACTTCCTGGTATACGGCTGCGTTGACCTTGGACCTCAGAAAACACAGTGGACCAACACCAGCAGATGACATGGCACCCCAAACCATCACTGACTGTGGAAACTTTACACTGGACCTCAAGCAACGTGGATTGTGTGCCTCTCCTCTCTTCCTCCAGACTCTGGGACCCTGATTTCCAAAGGAAATGCAAAATTTACTTTCATCAGAGAACATAACTTTGGACCACTCAGCAGCAGTCCAGTCCTTTTTGTCTTTAGCCCAGGCGAGACGCTTCTGACGCTGTCTGTTGTTCGAGAGTGGCTTGACACAAGGAATGCGACAGCTGAAACCCATGTCTTGCATACGTCTGTGTGTAGTGGTTCTTGAAGCACTGACTCCAGCTGCAGTCCACTCTTTGTGAATCTCCCCCACATTTTTGAATGGGTTTTGTTTCACAATCCTCTCCAGGGTACGGTTATCCCTATTGCTTGTACACTTTTTTTCTACCACATCTTTTCCTTCCCTTCGCCTCTCTATTAATGTGCTTGGACACAGAGCTCTGTGAACAGCCAGCCTCTTTTGCAATGACCTTTTGTGTCTTGCCCTCCTTGTGCAAGGTGTCAATGGTCATCTTTTGTACAACTGTCAAGTCAGCAGTCTTCCCCATGATTGTGTAGCCTACAGAACTAGACTGAGAGACCATTTAAAGGCCTTTGCAGGTGTTTTGAGTTAATTAGCTGATTAGAGCGTGGCACCAGGTGTCTTCAATATTGAACCTTTTCACAATATTCTAATTTTCTGAGATACTGAATTTGGGATTTTCTCTAGTTGTCAGTTATAATCATCAAAAATTAAAAGAAATAAACATTTGAAATATATCAGTCTGTGTGTAATGAATGAATATAATATACAAGTTTCACTTTTTGAATGGAATTAGTGAAATAAATCAACTTTTTGATGATATTCTAATTATATGACCAGCACCTGTATAACATAAATAATTATTTAAAAATTTCACATCCTGTTTGGAACATCCACAAATAAAAAATTCACACAGTATTCTAATATCAGGCTTATGACATGGCAGCAGTCAAGAAAGTAATTTTAGGCTTCTGTGCTAAAATGTGTAATGTCAAAAAACTGAAGACCTTATGTAGCCCCGCCCCTTTTCAGCGCTGCGCTCGTTGTCTTTTGACTTCCGGCTTGTATTTCCACAGCGATCTTCTGTATTTATGAAAGAACTGCTCATTTTAAAATCTTCCCGGTCTACTGACATTTGTTGAGACATCTGCTTTAAACATAACAATGCTCATGATAACGTTCATTAACTCTACAACAGGTAAATCCACTTCACCAGCTAATTATTCTTCAACAGCGATGCCATAAATATACACAAAAATGCCCTCAGTGTAAATATCACAAATATGCAGATTTATACATGTCAAAGCTGGAATATTCTGAAAGGATATTGCTTCAGACTAAATTCATATTTACACCAAAAAAATTTAAAAAAAAAAATCCTATTTTTTCCAGACAAGCAACTGTTTTACTCAGACAAGTGAATGACCGATTTACTTGTCCGAAGGGCGAGCACATGACAAGGCTTAATGTCGAGCCCTGCATGTAGTCTTAATGGGCCGCATTTCAGTCACCATTTCATACTGTCTGACAACAAAACAGAAAAATATATAGATGCAACAATTTTATTGGGAATTTGGCTGTATTAAAATACATTATGTGAGCACAAAGAGATTTGTTAAGACATCTGCTTTAAACATAACAATGCTCATGATAACGTTCATTAACTCTACAACAGGTAAATCCACTTCACCAGCTAATTATTCTTCAACAGCGATGCCATAAATATACACAGCTACCGCAAAAACGGAAGTTCAAAGACAATATTTTAAAGATGGTGGCGCGCTTGTTTCTCTGGTAAATAAGGTCTATATATTGTGTATATATTGTATATAAAATTAAAAGACATTTCTTTTAAATGTATAGCGCAGCTTTTTAAACAACAGCATATTATAGGTAGAACAGAAAAAGATAGGCTATTAATATTCTTTCATTGTGCAAAAGTATTATAAAGGCTCCAATACAGTGCGGCACAAAGCACGAATGCGCATCCCGCGTGCAGAATGATGCGCTTGAAGCAACAGAGTCATAGCGCGCAGCGCTCCTTCGCAGCAGTTTATTCATGAGCATTTTCTTTTAACAGTTTTACATTTCAGTTAGTGTCTGTGAAGAACGATTCATAGCGCTCTATTCTTCAGTGTTGTGATCTAACGGACACTGTTTGAGATTTGCGCGCTGCTTTTTTGCAAGGCTTTAAACACGAGCAAATTATAAACTTTCGTAAAGATTCAGCTCTGGTCCGATTGGGACAGTGACAGATCCATCTACTGTCCCGAGCGTCTTTCACAAGTTCTGAAAGGTAGTTTAAACCAGAATGCACGAGTTGGCGATAATGCATAGACTGACATTGTGTGAAAATGTGGAGAGTGTTAAAACAAAGGTGCCTCTATAAATAGCCCACAGGTATCGATTTTTTACGCGATGCATCGTATCGTTAGACATTAGATCGATGTATCGATCTATGTTGATGTATTGTTACACCCCTAGCTTACAGCGTGTGTTGGAAACCAAACCAAATATATAGTTTTAGGCTTTCTCAACACATGATACAGTGATACGAGTGTAACAATGGCGCTGGTTTTACTGTATCAATTCGAGCCTGAGTCCCTCATTCTTTTGTGTGCTGCAAAGTGCTGCAAAGTAGATTTGCTTTCGCAGTGGAGAAAAAAGTGTCTTCTCAACATGTTGACAGCACAAACCAAATTCTTCCAGGCCTCAGATACAACTACAATGTTTGAGGGTGGGCCAAAGTAGACTTTGTTCACATTCATGCAAATTTTCGAGCAGGAAGTAAGAATGAAATTACTAATGACTCATTTCAGGCAGTTCAAAATCTTTTTTTTTTTTTTTTTTTTTTTGGGAGACAATAACTCCATTTAAAAAGCATTAAAAGTCATTAAATGGATTTTGCGAAAATTAAGGCCTTAAATGGCATTAAAAGCATTAAATTTGATTCCTACAGGCATTACATTTTTTAGATAATTTTGAAGAAAAAAAATTAATACCAGTTTATTTTGAATATAGCCTTCATAATTAATAACTGATTTGCTGTCGCAAAATATGTACATTGGTGTGATACACACGCGGAACCAGTTTGGTAATTGCCTCCGGCCGGTGCAAAATTGCCGTAACGCCGTTTTTGATAGCGGATTGCCGGCTTGGACCTGGAGACCGAAGGCTGCATCAGTGTTGCCAACTTAGTGATTTTTTTTCCCAAGAAATCGCATTGTGACAAATATAGCGACTTGTTGAAACCTTATCTATCTTCCGAGACCCTCGGTACTGCCGCACGAGCGCGAGATCTTGCTTTCCTGCCGCAGGCGCACCTCTCTCTGCGTCTGTTCTGTTCAGTGAGTGACTGAGAGTAGCAGCGCATTCAGTTGAGGATGTCGGAGAACAAATAAAGTAGATACTATTGCTTCTAACCTGAGTGAACATTTTACATGTACAGCCAAAATCACAGCAAATGTCTTTATCTTATGTGTATGGTGATTTTGTCAGACAAAATTACCTCGTCTCGATTACAAATCAGGATTATAATGTCAGAGCTCGACACAGTTAGTCCAGGATAAGTGGATTTTTTGAAGGAGCAAGTGAAAGAGAATTTTACTTGCCCGGTCGGACAAGGAGCCTGATTAAATCGTCAATTTAAAAAAAAAAAAAAAACTTTTGGGAATCACCAAAACGCAAAAATTACAGATTTGATTATATTTAGTGTAAGTGGCGATCGATAGTGGATAATAATAGGCTGTATAATGGACTGAAGGTTACAAGGTTGCTCGCGCAGCCTTGTTTTCATTAGCCTACTGAATGATTCAGCGTTTTGAACGAATCGGTTGAGTCAAGCATCCCAATATGCATACTATCTGCCCTAAATAGTATTGAATATTACTAATGTCACATACTATTTAGGATGGATAGACTGCACATTGAGACGCAGGCAATGACTCATTAATAAACAACTGCCTCATTCTTGAATGAATCAGCCATTGAAATGAATCGTTTGAATGAATGACTCAATGACTCACTTATTAAGACGGTTACTTGCCTCCACCTACTGGTGGTTTAGTTTAATTTTTAAAAATATCATTTCTTATCATTTCCATCATTTCTTGAATTTTCAAAAATTGATTTTTTTTAATTATTTTTTATTATTTATTTTTTTTATTTGTAAATGATTTAATATGATTGCTAACAGCCTTTAGTGTCTTATTCTAATTGAATTTATTGAACACATTTAAGAATTTAAAAATAAAAGATGAATCCTACATTTTACATGAATCATACAGGATTGGGTGGGGGGAAAGGTAAAAAAAAAAAAATGCCCTCAGTGTAAATATCACAAATATGCAGATTTATACATGTCAAAGCTGGAATATTCTGAAAGGATATTGCTTCAGAATAAATTCATATTTACACCAAAAAATTAAAAAAAAAAATCCTATTTTTTCCAGACAAGCAACTGTTTTACTCAGACAAGTGAATGACCGATTTACTTGTCCGAAGGGCGAGCACATGACAAGGCTTAATGTCGAGCCCTGCATGTAGTCTTAATGGGCCGCATTTCAGTCACCATTTCATACTGTCTGACAACAAAACAGAAAAATATATAGATGCAACAATTTTATTGGGAATTTGGCTGTATTAAAATACATTATGTGAGCACAAAGAGATAGCAGCAGAGAGGCAAACAAATGTAAAGGGCTGATACTTGGTAGAATGCGAATGCAACTTAATGACATAATAAATATTGTAATTGCCATATGACGTCATCTGTTGACATTTAGCGACATATATATATATATATATATATATATATATATATATATATATATATATATATATATGACATTAAAATTTAAAAAATTGGCATTAAAAAGCATTAAATTAGATTTGATGAATCCTGTAGAAACCCTGTTGAAACTTTGCAGACCTTTTACATTCACAAACAGCTATATTACACACTACATAGATTCATGTTTCCAGACATATTTTGTGATTTTTAATCCAGTCTGAATCGAAAATGTCTTTTTCTCGCACAACCTGCAGAACAAATTACTAAATAGTTTTTACTAATGGATCATTAGTATTCATCATTAGGATTCAGACACTTTTTTAGGTGAAATAACAGACGTCCTTTGTTAATAATTGTAAATTAACAAATCAAATCTTGTCCAAATAGTGCTACCTAATGGTTTTAAAGGTGCAGTCACATTTGCAAAATTTCAGCAACATTTAAAAGATAGGTAGGCAATGTTTTTCATGAATGTTTTTTCTTTCCATTCCTGTTTTGTCTAACGGTGTGTTCTTTGTTTTACTCACAGGTTCAGTTTGACCGTTATTTGGCATCTCCTGATACACTTGTGATGCCGCAACTCAACTTCCTGCTCAGTGCTGCTATCAAGTACGAGTCAGCTTGCATTTACTGTATCACACACATTTCGTCTATAATACAGCCATTTGCCAAGAACATGAAGCCTTGCATTTCAAAACATTACAATTACAGATTACCTTTTATATACAAGGAGTTGAAGAGCATTTAAAAATGACAAGTTTACCAAAAAATGAAACTTTTGTGACTCTTTTTTTTCTGACCCTCATGTCAATCCAAACCTGTATGAGTTTCTTTCTTCTGTTTAACACAAAAGAAGATATTTTAAAGAATGTTGGTATCCAGACAGTTGACGGTAGCCATTGACTTCCATAGTAAAAAAATAAATAAAAATACAATGGAAGTCAATGGCTACCTGTGTGGTTACCAACATTTTTTTTAAATATCTTTTGTGTTCAACAGAAAGAAACTCATACAGGTTTGGAACAACGTGACGGTGAGTAAATGATGACAACGGTTTTCATTATGAGGTGAACTTTCCCCTCAAGGGCAATGGAAATTAATTTTTTTTTTTTTTTTTTTTTTTTAACACTGTATTCTCTTAAAATTCCCAAAAATGTTTGAACACAAAAAATGTGCGTTATTTATTGACAATTTCAGATTATTTCTAGTGTAGAATATGACCCCTTTAAATGTTGTGCTTTTGTAAAACATCCCATTTTTAATTTATTTCAATTTTAAGTTTAGCTACTCTATTCTTATTACTCAATCACATCCCACCTAAACAAATAAGGTTTTGGTTCATAAAATATATCTGTTCGTCAAGGAATTAATGAAGCGGTCAAGAGCATGACAGGTTTCTGGTGCGTTTGTCATGATTCTTGTTTCCCCCTCTTCTTTGCAGTTGGTGCTTTTAGCATCAGCACATCAGTGCGATGTTGCTATTTGAGCGGTAGAGAGGCGCACACATTGAGTCACATTGTTACTGGGAAATGTAACAGGCTTGAGGAGCACTCACTGTCCCTCAGGTTAATGTTCTCTATTAATGGAGATGGACTCGTGCACGGGCTTGGCACAGCTAATTAGCTCCTGGTCCATTTCTCTCTCTCTGGCTATCTCTCCCACACATAAACAAGCTGCACGTGACTCAACTCTGCGTGAGATACAAAGACAAGTTAAATGGAGATGGATCCATACGCACACACAGATTTTGTTCTGTTTACTTCACGTTAAAGGGATAAGTTCAACCAAATCTTAAAATGTTGCCATCATTTAATCAGCCTTGTGTCTGTTCAAACCTTAATGACTTTCTTTTCTCTGTGAGGGAGAAGTTTTTGCTGGAAACCCTTGACATCCACTCATGCTTTCCTGTCCGATTCATATAGGAATTGTTTTATGGACTGAATCTTTTTAGTGAATTGTTTGATCCGATTCTTAAAACTGTTCTGAATGATTTGTTCACAAATCTGACTATCTGTCTATCTATCTGTCTGTCTGTCTGTCTAATTGTCTATCCGTCTGTTTAACATTTATGCGTTTAGCAATTCGCTTTTATCTAAAGCAACTTAAAAATAGAGGAACAAAAGCAATTTGTCATAGAGTCAGCAATATTCGTAATGTACAATGCCAGGTTTATTGTATAGCTAGATTACAAAGCAAGCTAGAGCAGAGGAGAAATGCAGAGAAGAAAAAAATTTGGATTTTTATTTTCTTTTTATTTAATTTTATTTTTTGGTATATGCTTGTAAGTTAATTGGTTTAAATGTGTGGGGTGGTTAAGTGGTTGTGGAAAAGGTGATTTATGATACGTTTATGGTGCTTTTAGGGTGAGTAAATGACAACAAATTTTTATTTTCGGTTGAACTGTTCCTTTAAGGCCAAGCATTGATCTGAGTTGATATTTATATATGAGATGATGGTTTACATGCATGTAAATTGCGCAGTTACCTTCAAGATTGCCATATGTGCAAATGTGTAGCTGCACTGGTAGAAGTACATCTGTAGAGGGCAGTGTTAGTCCTGAACTGAACCCAGATCAGTGCCTTGTGAAGCTCTACTGTCTTTGCTCACTCGACCAGCAATATTCTTACCAGTTTATGTAGTTTTCAATTAGAGCCGATTCATGTGTGATGTGTTTCCAAGAACCTAGATCAACAAAAGTACCCTCAAAACCAAAACAGCACCAAGTTATGGCTACCAAAGTGTTCCTAGAGGCATTTATCTATGGTGTTGTTTTGAATCACTTGGTTTGTTCAGTAACACAATGTAAAATGTGGTTGTCAGATTAACCTTGACTGGTTTATTTGCCAATCATATATGGTAATCAGTTTTTAATTGCTACCCGTTTTATTATTTGAGGAGCACTTTACATTGTAGTGTCTAACATGATACATGAAAGTTAATAAATTTCAATAGCACCTAGTTTTTTACATTTTCTAAAGATATTGTGAACAGTTTCTCTATCTGTCTATCTATCTATCTATCGATCTGTCTGTCTGTCTGTCTGTCATTTTGTTTGTCTGTCTGTTTGTCTATCATTTTATGTCTCAATCATTTTATCTCTGTCTGCCTGTAATTTTGTCTGTCTGTCTATCTGTCTGTCTGCTCTGTCTGTCTGTCTGCCTGTCTGTCATTGTATCTGTCTGTCTGTTTGTCTGTCATTTTACCTGTCTGTCTGTCATTTTATCTATCTGTCTGTCTATCTATCATGTTATCTGTCTGTCTATCAATCTGTCTGTCGTTTATCTATCTACCTGCCTGTCTGTCTGTCTGTCATTTTATCTGTTTGTTTGTCTGTGTCTGTCTCTGTATTTATGTATGTCTGTCTGTTGTTTTATCTATCTGTCGTTTTATCTGTCTGTCTGACTGTCTGTCTCTGTCGTTTTATCTGTCTGTCTGTCTATCTGTCTGTCTGTCTGTCTGTCTATCATGTTATCTCTGTCTATCTGTCTGTCGTTTATCTATCTATCTATCTATCTATCTATCTATCTATCTGTCTGTCTGTCTGCCTGTCTGCCTGTCTGCCTGTCTGTCTGTCTGTTTGTTTGTCTATCATTTTATCTATCTGTCTATCTGTCTGTCTGTCTATCTCTGTCTGTCATTTTACCTGTCTGTCTGTCATGTTATCTGTCTGTCTTTCTGTCTGTTGTTTATCTATCTATCTGTCTGTCTATCTGTGTCTGTCGTTTTATCTGTCTGTCTGTCTGCCATTACATCTGTTTGTCTATTTGTATGTCTGTCTGTCATCTTATGTCTGTCTGTCATCATTTTATGTCTGTCTGTTGTTTTATCTATCTATCTATCTGTCTGTCTGTCGTTTTATCTATCTGTCTGTCATTTTATCTATCTGTCTGTCTGCCATTATGTATGTATGTCTGTCTGTTGTTTTATCTATCTGTCTGTCGTTTTATCTGTCTGTGTATCTGTCTGTTTCTATATATATATATCTATCTGCGGTTGCAAGAAAAAGTATGTGAACCACTTGCAGAATTTGTGAAAATGTGAAAAAGTTTAACAAAATAAGAGAGATCATTCAAAATGCATGTTATTTTTCATTTAGTACTGTCCTGAGTAAGATATTTTACATAAAAGATGTTTACATATAATCCATAAGACAAAAAAATAGCTGAATTAATTAAAATTACCCCATTCAAAAGTTTGTGAACCATTGATTCTTAATACGGTGTGTGGTTACCTGAATGATCTACGACTGTTTTTTTTTTTTTGCTTTGTGATGGTTGTTCATGAGTCCCTTGTTTGTTCTGAGCAGTTAAACTGAGCTCTGTTCTTCAGAAAAATCCTCCAGGTCCTGCAGATTCTTCAGTTTTTGAGGATTTTTTTTTTGCATATTTGAACCCTTTACAGCAGTGACTGAATGATTTTGAGATCCATCTTTTCACACTGAGGACAGCTGAGGGACTCAAACACAGCTAATAAAAAAGGTTCAAACATTCACTGATGCTCCAGAAGGAAACACAATGCATTAAGAGCCGTGGGTGAAAACTTTTTGAATTTGAAGATCAAGGTAAATTGTACTTAATTTGTCTTCTGGGAAACATGCAAGTATCTTCTGTTGCTTCCGAAGGGCAGTACTAAATGAAGAAAATTGATATTTAAACAAAATAAGAAAAATTTGTACATCTTCATCCTGTTCAAAAGTTTTCACCCCCTGACTCTTAATGCATCGTGTTTCCTTCTGGAGCATCAGTGAATGTTTGAACCTTTTTTATTAGTTGTGTTTGAGTCCCTCAGTTGTCCTCACTGTGAAAAGGTGGATCTCAAAATCATTCAGTCACTGCTGTAAAGGGTTCAAATATGCAAAAAATCCTTGAAAACTAAAGAATCTGCAGGACCTGGAGGATTTTTCTGAAGAACAGAGCTCAGTTTAACTGCTCAGAACAAACAAGGGACTCATGAACAACCATCACAAAACAGTCGTAGATCATCCAGGTAACCACACACAGTATTAAGAATCAATGGTTCACAAACTTTTGAACTGGGTAATTTTAATAAATTCTATTTTTTTGTCTTGTTGATTATATGTAAACATCTTTTATGTAAAATATCTTACTCAGGATAGTACTAATTAAAAATAACATGCATTTTGTATGATCTCTCTTATTATAAACCAATTATCACATTTTCACAAATTCTGCAAGTGGTTCACATACTTTTTCTTGCAACTGTATCTATCTATCTGTCTGTCTGGTTAAATTGTATAGAAAAAAATATACATTTTAATCACATTAAATTCACTGTTCATATTATTAATTAAAAAGTCAAAAAAGTCAGCATGGTGACATGGGTATTGTGATGTAAAATGTAACCATTGTTTAATGTGTTAACTTATATTGAATGTGTAAATTTAGCATATAATATTCAGAAACATTCTCTCTCTCTTTCTCTCTCAGGGAGCAGATCTTCAAACAGTCCACAGAGCTGGTGTGTCGTGCGTATGGAGAGGTGTATAAAGCTGTCACCAACCCTACAAACGCCTATAAAGACGCTGAGTCTGTCCTGCACAGATCTCCACAGCAGGTACAAACCCTGCTGTCCTGAAATGTGCCACACACACTACAAATTGTAACAAGCCAGGATGTGATACTCAACACACTCAGTTTTCCTGGACTGGCCACAAGACCATGTACTTGTCAGGTGATGGGAGGGGTTTCTCACTGCGTAATAATAGTTATGTGAAACAAAGACACTCCAATGACAGCGAGCGTACAGAAACATATCTGTCTGGATTTCTCACACGTTGCTCTGTGGACGCTGCTATGTGCCAGAGGAGAGAAGAGGAGAGGACAGCTCACACTGAGAAAAAAATATTTATTTTTCCTCCCCACGTGAATGGAGATCCCCACTAGCAGGCCTGGGGAAGCAAACTACAGACCATTCCACTGCTACACACATATTCACATGCACTCAAATATAAGTATAGTCATTGCATTACATACACAGGGGCTTTTTTCATTCACCACCACAGAGGTCTGATGTGACTCAGCGTCGGTCTGTAATCAGAAACAGTTCTGTCTTCTCTTTAAATCATATTTTTTCCTAAACTGGATTAAAATACTCAAAAGTTCACAGGCTTATGTGTGTCCATTTTTATCTATCTATCTATCTATTTATCTGTCTGTCTGTCTTTTCTATTCTGTCTGTCTATCTTGTTTGTCTGTCTGTCTTATCTGTGTGTTTGTCTTTCTGTCTGTCATCTATCTATCTATCTATCCTTTCTTCTCTTTTAAATCACATTGTTTTCTAAACAACATTAAAATACACTCAAAAGTTCACAGGCTTGTGTGTCTCACACACTGTTTTTTCCCTCTCAGCCTCTTCTGAAGGAGACAGTTAAATGAAATTTTGTGGCCACCCAGTGGAGAACTTGACCAATGGGGAGTAAGTCGAAGGCATTCTCTCAGACAATGGTGCTTTCATGTCAGCGGCCCAATGGCCAGTCACGCCATCCTTTAATTGCCGACAAAACGCCTGCCAGTGCTCGTTCGCCAACTAAATTTAGCAAAACACTGAAAAACAGCAGAGAAAATAAAAGCAGTATTACTCTCAGACTTTTAATAGAAGTTTGTACTAAATCTGAAATGAAAGCAGATGCAATAGTAAGCCTCGCAGAAGTGCAGGGTAAAGGATAGAAGAGCGTTAGGGTGTGAGGAGACTACAGTGAACTCAGTGTGTGAGAGGCGCTGGGGGCCACATGGCCTCTCATCTGGGGGAATATTTTGAGCATGTCACATGGCCGCATTAAAGGGACTCTCCCCGCGGTGCCTGTAGCCAAGAAGCCCCTCACATGCCTCGCATTCAGCTCGAGGCTTTCAACTAGTGAAAAGCAAAGTCAAGTGAAGTACAAGTGTGACACTGTGGTGTGGTTTACTGTGAAATGGGTTATGAATATAGACAACTATTTTTAACCCAGATCACATCTGTGGGAGGCACGGAAACCCATTTTGGTTATCACACAGCATCTAAACCTCCAGCTGAAATGAAAACGTTTGTGTGCAGTCCAGTGTCAGTATGAGTTGAGCATTTGCTTTTCTACATTCACTGGCTACAAGAAGTGTTCAAACACTGAAATACATTTAAGTTAACTCAAGTTAAAGTATGAATACTGTAAAAGTATCAAGCAAAAAATAAATAAATAAAATGCAGTACTTGTGAAGGTAAAAATGTTTCAAAATTAGATTGTAAAAAAGTAAATGTTTTTTCTTCGTTTTTGAGACTAATTAGTAACACTTTACAATAAGGTTCCTTTTTTTTTATTTATTTATTTTTTTATACTTAACGACACTAGTTAACATGAACTAACAATGAACATTTGTATTTTTAACATTAAAGATTAATACATGTCATTGAATGACATTGTTGGTTGCACCACATAACTTTATTTTAACAAACAATTTTCACATATTAGTAAGTGGTTTTGTTAACATTTTTTCTAAGAAACATTAACAAAAAAATTAGGCCAAACTACTTAAGATTTAAATTTTTTCTTCATTATGATACCACACAGTTTTACCGCTCTGACATTTTTTACTTTATATTCCTCCAAAAAATATTGAACTGAATTATAATTCATAAATTAAAAAGGCATCATAGAAGATGTGTATTCAAGTCAGTGTACAATATGTATGAATTGCATCTAAGTTTTGCATTTTCTTTATTACAGTATAAATTAATCAATCTGGATAAATGCAAATCATATTAAATGTTTTATAATTTTAATTTTACAAGGATACCTCATTCCTTAGAATGTCAGTTCCCAATTTTATTTCTGAAATTGAACTATCACTGAAAGTTAAATTTGGGCAGCTCCAAAATACATGAAAATGATCAAGATCCACTAAAAACACAATTTTTCTACCCAAAACCTTTCCATCTTCTTGAAGAAGTGCAGGTGTGTTGTATTGTACACTCAGCGTTCTGTTTATCACCAGAAAGGTCTTTATCTTGCTCTACCTTCCATTTGCATTACATATAATGTGATAGTGTTTTCTCAGTTCTCCATCAGAACATGGGCTCTTAATAAAACTTGGTTATTATGCAATTGAATAGTGATTTTTTTTTTTTTTTTTTTTTTTTTAAATGGGTGTGCATGACTAGAGAAAACAAGGCTGTGCTATTCCCTTTTGCCAAAAGGTATAGGAAAACTTTAACACCCATAATGCACTAATGTGGAAGTACGATCTGTAGTTTCCACAAAAGTCCTGGAGCTGTCAAAAGTGTCAACTTCTGCTAAATAACCAGGGATAGTTTAGTGCAGGTAACACAGAGAAAGAGCACACATTGTTATTTTACATATTACTGAAATTGCAACAAGACAAAGCTGTTTGAAATTTGGCAAAGTTACCCTTTAAAGGTCAATTTACTCAGCCTCAGGCCATCCAAGCCTGATGTAGTGTCTTTTTTTTTTTTTTTTTCCCTTCATTAGAACAGTAAAGAAGATTTTTAGCAAAACAACGTATCCTTGGTGATTCGTATAAAGCAAGTCTATGGCTGCCATCACTTTGAGTCAAAAAAAAAAAAAAAAAAAAAACATACAGGCAAAACAAAATTAATACCCATGGCTCCTTGACAATACATCAAAATGGTATTTACTTGTGCTTATCCTGGATGCTGCAACCTATATAAAAATTAAGATTACATTCACTTGCGTGATCTCAATTGGGAAGATTGACTTTTCATTCCCAACGTTTGAGCTTCCACACATACGTCATTATGTGTCAGGAAGCTCGAGCTCCAGACTGCTGTGAACAAACTCAGGATCATTTCCCCAGGCTGTAATTTACAGGTAATAATGCTGTGAATAATGTTCAGTTTCTTGCACAGACCAATCGTTTTGCTTCATAAGACCTCAATGTATTGTCAGGAGCCACGGGTATTAATTGTGTTTTGCCTGTATATGTTGTTTTGACTTTCAAAATGATGGCAGCCGTTGACCTGCATATATATATATGAATCACCAAGGACCACGGTTTAAAAGTTAAAAGTTGTCTTTAATGTTCTACTGAAGAAAAAAGGCATCTATATCTTAGATGGCCTGAGGGTGAGTAAATTAACAGCAAATTTTCATTTTTGAGTGAACTATCCCTTTAAATGTCAACATATTTTTTTGTGGGGCCACTGTACAACACTAGTTTGGGTTTAAAGAAATTATATATATGTAGTTAGCATATTAAGTTTGTCCCTGCAGGCCAACTTAACCTTGCATGCTCTTAAGTGTCACACCATGAGACATTATCTAAGCGGGGTCGATGCTGAGGTGTTGGACTCTGTAATGTGATGACATCATGGCTGTGGATAGACCGCTGGATTCAGAGCTAGACTAACCCCACCCCAACCCGTCCAAACCCACAATCAACACAGACCAACATAGTCCAGCTAAAGAAAATTGATGAGGTCCTTATATTATAAGCAGATGGGTTTTGTTACTTAAAATAAGTTATAATTGTATGAGTATTATCTAAGGGCTTTTTTTAACATTAGTGTTTTTTTGTTTTGTTTTTTTTGCAACTGACTGCGAGTCCCCATAGAGTTTACTTTTGGTAGATACAGAATGTTATATTAGTATCATTGATGTACTATTATATTGTTTGTTAATATTTTTAATTATATTTTATTTTTAGATTTTCTGTTACATCTTAGTTTTAATTAAAGTTTTAGTAATTTTGTTGTTTTTGTGATTTTTAATAGTTTTATTTAGTCTTTCTATAAAGTTTTATTTTATGTAGTTGTTTTAGTACTTCAACTTAAACTAAAAAATTTTTTTGCAACTAGCTGAAAAAAATAAATAATATATTTATTATTATACAGTGGGTACGGAAAGTATTCAGACCCCCTTAAAAAAAAAAAAACACAGAATTGTTGACATTTTTGCAGATTTAAAAAAGAAAAACTGAAATATCACATGGTCCTAAGTATTCAGACCCTTTGCTCAGTATTTAATAGAAACACCCTTTTGATCTAATACAGCCATGAGTCTTTTTGGGAAAGATGCAACAAGTTTTTCACACCTGGATTTGGGGATCCTCTGCCATTCCTCCTTGCAGATCCTCTCCAGTTCTGTCAGGTTGGATGGTAAACGTTGGTGGACAGCCATTTTTAGGTCTCTCCAGAGATGCTCAATTGGGTTTAAGTCAGGGCTCTGACTGGGCCATTCAAGAACAGTCATGGAGTTGTTGTGAAGCCACTCCTTCGTTATTTTAGCTGTGTGCTTAGGGTCATTGTCTTGTTGGAAGGTAAACCTTCGGCCCAGTCTGAGGTCCTGAGCACTCTGGAGAAGGTTTTCGTCCAGGATATCCCTGTACTTGGCCGCATTCATCTTTCCCTCGATTGCAACCAGTCGTCCTGTCCCTGCAGCTGAAAAACACACCCACAGCATGATGCTGCCACCACCATGCTTCACTGTTGGGACTGTATTGGACAGGTGATGAGCAGTGCCTGGTTTTCTCCACACATACCGCTTAGAATTAAGGCCAAAAAGTTCTATCTTGGTTTCCGTCGGGCCACTCTGCCATAAAGCCCCGACTGGTGGAGGGCTGCAGTGATGGTTGACTTTCTACAGCTTTCTCCCATCTCCCGACTGCATCTCTGGAGCTCAGCCACAGTGATCTTTGGGTTCTTCTTTACCTCTCTCACCAAGGCTCTTCTCCCCCGCTCAGTTTGGCCGGACGGCCAGCTCTAGGAAGGGTTCTGGTCGTCCCAAACGTCTTCAATTTAAAGATTATGGAGGCCACTGTGCTCTTAGGAACCTTAAGTGCAGCAGAATGTTTTTTGTAACCTTGGCCAGATCTGTGCCTTGCCACAATTCTGTCTCTGAGCTCTTCAGGCAGTTCCTTTGACCTCATGATTCTCATTTGACATGCACTGTGAGCTGTAAGGTCTTATATAGATAGGTGTGTGGCTTTCCTAATCAAGTCCAATCAGTATAATCAAAGACAGCTGGGCTCAAATGAAGGTGTAGAACCATCTCAAGGATGATCAGAAGAAATGGACAGCACCTGAGTTAAATATGAGTGTCACAGCAAAGGGTCTGAATACTTAGGACCATGTGATATTTCAGTTTTTCTTTTTTAATAAATCTGCAAAAATGTCAACAATTCTGTGTTTTTCTGTCAATATGGGGTGCTGTGTGTACATTAATGAGGAAAAAAAATGAACTTAAATGATTTTAGCAAATGGCTGCAATATAACAAAAAGTGAAAAATTTAAGGGGGTCTGAATACTTTCCATACCCACTGTATATATATACACAGGTGCATCTCAATAAATTAGAATTTTGTGGAAAAGTTCATTTATTTCAGTAATTCAACTCAAATTGTGGAACTCGTGTATTAAAGTACTTCAGTCTGTGTGCATTGAATTTATTTAAGTCTTTGGTTCTTTTAATTGTGATGATTTTGGCTCACATTTAACAAAAACCCACCAATTCACTATCACAATAAATTAGAATACTTCATAAGACCAATAAAAGAAAACACTTTTAGTGAATTGTTGGCCTTCTGGAAAGTATGTTCATTTACTGTATATGTACTCAATACTTGCTAGGGGCTCCCTTTGCTTTAATTACTGCCTCAATTCGGCGTGGCATGGAGGCGATCAGTCTGTGGCACTGCTCAGGTGTAATGGAAGCCCAGGTTGCTTTGATAGCGGCCTTCAGCTCATCTGCATTGTTGGGTCTGGTGTTTCTCATCTTCCTCTTGACAATACCGCATAGACTCTCTATGGGGTTCAGGTCTGGTGAGTTTGATGGCCAGTCAAGCACAGTAACACCATGGTCATTGAACCAGCTTTTGGTACCTTTGGCAGTGTGGGTAGGTGTCAAGTCCTGCTGGAAAATGAAATCAGCATCTCCATAAAGCTTGCCAGCAGAAGGAAGCATGAAGTGCCCTAAAATTTCCTGGTACATGGTTGCGTTGACTGTGGACTTCAGAAAACACAGTGGACCAACACCAGCAGATGTCATGGCAGCCCAAATCATCAGTGACTGTGGAAACTTTACACTGGACTTAAAGAAACATGGTTTCTGTGCCTCTCCACTCTTCATCCAGACTCTGGGACCTTGATTTCCAAATGAAATGCAAAATTTACTTTCATCTGAAAAGAGGACTTTGGACCACTGAGCAACAGTCCAGTTCTTTTTCTTCTTAGACCAGGTAAGACGCTTCTGACGTTGTCTTTGGTTCAGAAGTGGCTTAGTACAGTTGTAGCCCATTTCCTGAAGACATCTGTGTGCGGTGGCTCTTGATGCACTGACTCCAGCTTCAGTCCACTCCTTTTGAAGCTCTCCTAAGTTCTTAAATCGGCTTCGCCTGACAATCTTCTCAAACCTGCAGTCATTCCTTAAATTGAAATTAAATATTCTAATAATTTGAGATACTGATTTTTTGATTTTGATGAGCAGCAAGCTGTAATCATCAAAATGAAAAAGTCTGGAAATATTTTACTTTGTCTAGTAAATCTAGAATATATTTAAGTCTTACTTTTTGAATTAAATTACAGGAAGAAAAAAAAAATCATGATATTGTAATTCATTGAGATGCACCTGTATGTATTTATGTATAATATATACATTTATTTATTTTTTTGTATATAATGTATATGTGTGTATATAATACATATATACATATATACATTATATATATATATATATATATAAAATGGGATTTAGAACGTTCAGAGACGTCACTTAACTGCCAGATTCTGACTGGGCTTTCACACTTTAGCTGGCCAGAGCCAGAGATGGACGCGCTCAGCAGCGCTTGTCATTTATCACAACTATGCAGTGTTTTCAACTACATTGTTTATTTTAGGTTTCGGACATTTAAATATACATAAGTACTAGTAAAACAATACATTTAGACTTTGTAAAGTACACACCGATGAAGCAGCAATAACAGTCAATTCAACTGTAATTTACCGACTTCTTTTATTCATATCAGATACACATAGTGTAAGTAACTATACAGTTTACTCTATTTTTCTCTCAGATCACAGGCCACTTACTTACATGGATTTCGGGAGAAATTTATAAATTCACGTGCTGTAAATCCGACTGACAGGACTCTCTGACCTGCTGCGCAAACAAACATGGCAGCGCCCATCTCGATCAAAATCGTTTATTAACATTTTTAAACGACAAAACACACTCACTTATACATATGAGAATCGGAATATCAGATAGTTGATGACATGGTAAGCAAGTTTGTGAATATTTTGAATAAAAAAAAGGAGAAACGAAATAAAAGCGTTACATCTGTCATACAGTGTTATTGTGGCTGCGGTGTGTGACGTGACAAGCATGACGCGTCGCCATGGAAACAATAAGGGGAAACGTTCTAAAATAATGGTCTTTTTTAAAATGTGATGTTAATAAAATAAATTAATACATTTTAACAGTTAAACTTAAAGCCTAGTTTATTAACATTCTGTTGGGGCGATTGGGAACAGATGGGGCTCAGAACCCTTCCCTACTTCCAAAGTGGGGAATGGCAGAATAAGATTGAGAAACATATATATACACACACACACACTGTTGAAGACTTCAATCAGTTTTAGGGATTGCCAGTGGGGGACTAGTTCACCACAGATGTCCGGTTAGAGACATGAAGCAGCAGCATGAAAGTTCTTTGATGTTCGCTTTATTTCACCACCTTACTCCACAGTGTCAATAAACTTTGAGCACGTAAGTGCAATAACATTGACATTTGAGTGAGTATGTGTATATATATATATATATATATATATATATATATATATACACACACACACACACATATCACCCAACATGAAGGAAGTAAAAGGTCTGTTTGTTTTCACCTGCTCCATGAGGAGCTTTACTCAGAGAAAGCTAATCAACGCCACCGGCTGGAAATGGGCGGAGCTTAGTGTCTTTATGTTGCTGCTTTGACAGCGCGCTCTGACATTGGCTGATTGCCAGAGCAAGTCTCTCAGACATAGATACAACCTTTTTAACAGCCGCCCCCAGATTTCTAAAGAATGAGGAAATCTGTATATTATAAAAAGGGTCAGAAGTCAAAATTTAGTCTGGAACCTCAGGTAGCTGAATAACCTTTGCCACAGGTCATACATAAAACTTGTCCTTAACTTTTACTTCAACAGTCCTGATTCTATTGTCCACCCAGGAAATACTTGAGAGATCTGACCAATTGGCCATAGGGCCCTAGGAAGTTGAGGGTCAACAATCATAACTAGTTCCCACCATGATGTGGGGTGACTCTAGTTGCCACTTGCTACGAGTCTAAAGATCAGGCAAATAAAACTCAATAAACCACTTCCAAAAGTGATCTGCTAGGATTTGGCTATAACGCCAAATTCAGTAGTTCACTTTGAGGGTATATCACTTGAGGAAGGGACGTATCAGGCTGCCCCATAAGGAGTGAATTAGGGGTAATGGAATCTGGATCGGCAACATTAGAGGATGTATACCCCAGGGGTTTAGAATTTAGGATCCCTTCAATTTCAATGAGCACAATGTGAAGAGTTTCTTCTGGTATAGGTTGAGTTCCTAAAGTGACCTGTAGAGCCTGCTTCAGGCCCGAAATGCGGGGCATGAGGTGGGTTGAAACGGAAGATAAGCTGCTGACTAACAAGCTGTTCCTGAAGCTCTGGAACTAGTGCAATGAATGTCTGTTGCAGCTCCTTTTCCCCTCCTTTAAAATTGGTACCTTGATCAGATAAAACCTCAAAGGGTTTCCCACGTCTGGCTATAAAACGTCTGAGGGCCGTAAGGAAAGAGTCTGTGTCCAGTCTGGGAAGGAGGTCAATGTACACTGCACGTGTAGTCATGCACTTGAACAGAATACCCCAACGCTTCTCATTTCTGCGTCCAATCTTTTCTAAATATGGCCCAAAACAGTCAATGCCAGTAGAATAGAAAGCGGGTTTGAATAAATGTAGCCTGGCTGGAGGCAGATCTGCCATTCTGGGTCTCTGTGGATTTTTCCGGAATTTCTAACATACTGGACAGTCTTTACGCTGATAACGTCGAATTGCTTCCCTACCCCGAAGGATCCAGTATTTCCTACGCATCTCTGCCAGTATTCTCTCAGGACCTGGGTGAAGCAGCTTTGTATCATAATCCTTAATAAGAAGTGTAGTGACAGGATGATGGGAATCAAGCACAATAGGATGCATCAACTCGGGCTCAATCTCTTCACAGCGGAGAAGACGACCTCCTATCTTAAAGAGTTGACTTACACAGTCAAGTTCAGGAGCAAGACAAGCGATGTGCAGTATTAGTCAGACCACAGAATGTAGAGTTTCTAAGTTCATCACTGTCAATAAGAGAGGATGGGGGTGTAACTGGCCACTGATCAGATGAGAGATGAAGGAATGGTTGCCCGGTATTCCAACGACTTTGTGGTCCTAGTTCTGCCAGCCTTTTCCCTCGGGTGATATCATCTACCGGGTTACTGATTGAATCAACGTAGCTCCATTCGCAGTGGCTGGTAAGGTCCTGAATTTCTGTCACTCGTGTACCAACGAAGACCTTGAAATGACAAGATTCGGATTTAATCCAGTTCTAGACTATGGTGGCATCAGTCCATAGGAAAACTTGCTGAATGGGCAAAGTCAGTTCATTCTGCAGGATCTTGGCCAACTGAGCACCTGTTAGGGCTGCACATAGTTCTAAATGAGGTATTGACAGACGTTTTTTGGGAGACACTCTTGATCTGGACACTATGAATGTGATCTCCACTTCTCCCTGTTGGTCTTCTGTTCGAAGATAAGCGACAGACCCATAAGCTGACTCAGACATGTCACAGAAGATATGGATATCTCGCTGGCTTGAAACATCATCCTTTAGTGCACTGCAATAGCATCTGGGCAAAACTATCTTTTGTAAGTTACTCAGCTCCTCTGCCTATCCGTTCCAAGCATCTACTAAGTCTTCAGGTAACTTGGGATCATCCCAATCTCTCTTCTTGTCCCATAGTTGCTGCACTATTACCTTTGCATGTGTGGTGTACGGGATGATGTAGCCAAGAGGATCATATTGGCTGGCAAGTACCTTATAAATACTGTGCATAGTAACTTCCTGGCACTCTATAACACAGAGCTTATATAACAAGGTAACAGTTTGACAGTTCCACTGAAGTCCAAGCACTGATTCATGGTTTGAGGCATTACCCTTGGTAATCAATCGCTCAGCACTGTCAGATATGGATGCTGCTGACAAGTGACTTATGGTTAAAGGTGCGTTACTGGCCCACTGCCTGAGTTCAAATCCTCCTTCTGCCAAGATACTCTGCAACTCATCTACCATGAGCCTTGCTTAATCTACAGAGGTCAGACTTTGCAGGTACTGTAATTGTCTACATAAAATGACTTCAGTACAGCATCATGTACTTTTTCACTAGGCTGACTGTTTTCCAGGATATGATTCTGCAAGGCAAAGACAGCACAACATGGGCTACTAATGGTCCCAAAGGGGAGAACTTGCCATTCATATATTCTGGGCTGCATTTCTCTTTGTTGATCTCTCCATAGGAAATGGAGAAGGGGTCAATTTTCAGGAAGGAGTCTAATCTGGTGGAACATTCCCTTAATGTCGCTGCTGATGGCAAAAGAATGTTCTCTGAATCTCAGTAGCACAGCCAGTAATGAGGAAGTCAATGCAGGTCCTGGAAGTAACAGTTCATTGAGATTGTTTCCTTGAAACTGGAATGAACAGTTGAAAACCACTCTTATGTTTCCCATTATGTTCAGCCATATGGTGTGGAATATACCAACTCACTGGAGTGTCTTCTGCTCCTGACTGCAGTTCAGCAATGTAACCTGCCTGCTCCAGTCGTTTAATCTTAGCCTGGTAGATAGCTGCTTGATCAGGAGACTTACTGAGGTGATGCTCTAGGCTTCTTAGGTCAGGCATTACCGCTGCTTTAGGTGCACAAAGAGGAGGCATATTTTGAACTGAGCAGTGGGGTAGCATATCGCTGAATCCCATCGACTTCAACTCTGACAGTTTTTTGTTCCATTAGTTTTAGTGACTGCTGGTCTTGTACTGATCGAGTACTCATCTTCTCATCCCTCCAAGGAAGGACATCCATTTGCCAGAGTCTTACAACTTGTTCGTGCAGAGAAGCAGAAGGTGACAAACTTGTGAACAGACATTGTTGCTCTGTGGGGCGATCTTGCAGAGCTTGAACCTTGCAAAGTCCATCCAAGGAGAGTCTTAAGAAGGACCTCCTGGTGGGCCCAAGCGAACTGGTTCGACTGGAATGATTAAATGAGGGCAGTCTGATCCAATGAGCAAAACTGGATGAGCAGCTTCAATATCTTGGAGGGGAAGTCCTTTAAGGTGACGGTACATTTTCTGTAAAGCCTTAACAGTATGACAGTGTACTCCAAGCCCCAGCTCTGATGCAGTGAAAGTTCCACTGATTGGATATACCTTGTTTGGCTGACAGCCTGGTGAAAGGTTGAAGGAAACAGCCGCCCCATGCAGGACCTTTAGCTTTTGTCTGACTGTGCGCAGTGGCAGGTCCTCTGGATTACCTTGCAGCAAATGCAGCAAAATGCTCCTTTCTGAGCCATCATCAAGAATGGCATAAGCATTCATGGATCAATCTCCATTTCTTAGAATGACTACATATCTTCAACAGTACCTTCCGACTTCCTGGGGGCTTGTCAATGAATAACACATCGTTGACAGCCTCCCCCATGATAGGGCTAGCAGATGGATCCTCTCCTTCCACTGCTTTCTCCTTGTTCCGTACATTAATTTCATGAAGAACAAGCAAGTGATGCCCATTACATGCTTTGTAGCGCATCTTAAGATTACACTCTGATGATCTATGGCCCCGTCCACAGCGCCAGCATCTGTTGTGCCCCTTAATCCAATTTTGCCTCTGAGATTTGGAGTTGAGAGAAATTGACACAATTATTCAATGAGTGTTTGTTGTTGGTGGATCCCGAGATGACCAGGTTGAGTACCCTCTACCAGAGCGGCTTCCATACCTTGTGGAATCTTCTTGCACTTGGATTTCATATTCTAATCTAATTTCATATTCAACATCTAATGGATAGATGAATCTTCTGAAACTGCTTCTCAGATCATGTGGCAATTTACTCAGAAGTCTGGACACATGAGATCCACATTTTAATTCCACTCTGCCAGGCTTACATAGTTGCTGCAACATTCCCACCAAGGATCTCACTCAGAGCATACATTCGGAAGGTTTTGATATCTCCTGTGTTGATGCCTGGCCCCTCCATCAATTCCACTATGCGCTGCAACGCCAATTGATGTGGCTGGCCATACTACTGATTGAGGGCATCCATGGTGTTAGTATAAGGATGACATGAACTGCTGTAAGATTCAGCAATTAGCTGAGCTTCTTCAAGCTTGAGATGTTCTAGCAGAATATGGAATTTGAAGTGCTCTGTGGTATCAACTGGCAGAATGTTTTCCAAAGTAATCTTAAGCCGTGCAAACTCTCTGGGGTTTGGGTGAATCAGGTCAGGAATCATAGGAATAGGTCCACGATATACTCTTTCTTGGTCAACAGATGAACTTGGAGAGTGGTGGTGCCTTCTCTTATTCTAAAATGATAGCTTGAGCCGTGGCCTGGAGGAAGATTGTGAAGAGGGAGATCGAACATGACTTACATCTCTTCTCCTACTCTGTCTTGGTGGACTGGTGTTATCTTTCTGGTGCCTGGATGAACTCAGGCGCAGGTTTCTCATGCCATCAACAGTAGAGGAAAGACTTTGACTGCTTGAACACTCTGAGCTCTCCACACTGTCTGTTGAACTACCATCTTGTAATGTATCATGAGATGCTAGGGTATAGTTTGGATTTGACACAGGTTCAGTTAATCTTGGCCTCCGTGGGGCTGGCACTGGTTTAGGATCTTTGACTGACCAGGTACAGGGAGTGGAGATGAAATCTGAGGAAGTTGTGGCTGCTGATTTTGCCAGCTTAACAATTGTTTCACCTCTGCTTGTAATTGAGTCATGTGATGAAAACTTAGTGTTGGCCTGCTTAAGATCATCTCTTTCCTCTTTCAGTTGCCGTACTGTGGTAATCAGGTCACTGTGGAGTTTCCTTAAATCAGCATTTTCCTCACGTAGTGCTTCCACATGTTGGTCCCACCGATCTGTTGTATACCACTGTTGTGGACTGTGATAATCACCATGATATGCTGCTGCCTGTGGGGTGTCCGTCCTGACATCCTCTTGGGCTGAAGCAGCACATGAGAATTTTTGTGAATAGCTGGTCGTGGGTCTAGGTAGGTTATAACCAGTCGAGTCATAATCCTGCAAGTGTGCTGGAAGAGCTGATTGTCTCCTGGGTCGCTCAACATGAACTTCATCTGATGGCTGCATAACTGTGGAAAACTCTGGCTCTGGCTCGAAGGACCATAAAGAAAACTGTTGAAGACTTCAACCAGTTTTAGGGATTGCAAGTGGTGGACTAGTTCACCACAGATGTCCGGTTAGAGACGTGAAGAAGTAGCATGAAAGTTATTTGATGTTCGCTTTATTTCACCACCTTAATTCCACTGTGTGAATAAACTTTGAGCACATAAGTGCAAATACATTGACATTTGAGTGAGTATGTGTGTGGTCTGAAACGCTTTGTGATAAAATAAAAAACAATTAACAATGATAAAATATAACACAAAATTAGAATAAGCACACAATATTAAATAAACTAAATTAATTCACATGGGAAATATAGTATGAACACTTCCATGAACAATAATCAGCATTCAGAAACAATCAAATCATTATCATATACTCTTTAAACAAGGAATATCAACATAAAGCATGATATAAATTCAGGATACTCAAATGGATAATACATCTTTAACACCACAATTAACAAAACAGTGCATAAATCCACTTACTTGTTTCATACTATATACGCACACATCACCCAACGTGAAGGAAGCAAAAGGTCTGTTTGTTTTCACCCGCTCCATGAGGAGCTATATTCAGAGACAGCTAATCAACGCCACCTGCTGGAAATGGGCGGAGCATAGCGTCTTTACGTTGCTGCTTTGACAGCGCGCTCTGACATTGGCTGATTGCCAGAGCAAGTCTCTCAGACATAAATACAACCTTTTTAACAATATATATATATATATATATATATATATATATATATATATGTGTGTGTGTGTGTTTATATAATGTTTGTTTTATCAGTTAATTATTTTATTTTAAACTTAAAAATTAGAAATGTTGCCTTGGCAACTAACTGAAATAAAATTAGTTTAAACTGAAGTACTAAAATTACTTAAAGCTGCAGTCTGTAACTCTTTTTGGTTAAAATTTAACCAAAAATCAATTTTTGAGCAAGTACATAACCAGCCAGTGTTCAAAACTATCTCCTTACCATAGCCCGATTCACAACGGTAAGCTTGTAATAATGTTTTCTAATAAGAGTGGTACTTGTGGGTTTCCGCGGGAAATTCAAGCATGCAGCCGTTCGTCTTTTGTCATTACGTCATGTCTGTAAACAGAAAGGAAGTCCCAGCTAGTAGCTATATCATGTGAGGATGCTGCTTGTAGCGGATCATTTATAGCCCTTTCTCACAGCAGCTGAAATAATTAAACTTAATCATTTTGATGGCGAATTGTAATCCAGAGCACAATCATCAGTGACAACTGGAGATTCACCCGTAGTCAAAAGAAAAGAAACTGAAATCTACAGGTTATACACACTCACACTAATACACACTAAATACACATAGTCACGCAATGCTGATGTTGTTAATATTAACAATTTGAGAACAAAGTATAACAGTAATAATAATTTGCACAGTTTGGCATGATCTGAGCTAAGCAATCATTAGATTTAAATCACTACTGGCAGCGCAATTTATTGTAGCCCTAATGCTTTTTTCCTCATTTGGTCAGAAGTGGCAGACATGTTACTTGCTTGTTCAGATGACATTTTCTGGTGAAATTTCTTATTTTGGTCATACTTCCAAGACATAGAATCTGTGTTTCTGAAGTACAGTATTCACACCGATGTGGTGACTTACACCAAACATTAGATTCATCCGCACGGAGTTATGCCGATGCACAACGCACGTAACGATAATACAGGTGCTGGTCATATAATTAGAATATCATCAAAAAGTTGATTTATTTCACTAATTCCATTCAAAAAGTGAAACTTGTATATTATATTCATTCATTACACACAGACTGATATATTTCAAATGTTTATTTCTTTTAATTTTGATGATTATAACTGACAACTAAGGAAAATCCCAAATTCAGTATCTCAGAAAATTAGAATATTGTGAAAAGGTTCAACTTTGAAGACACCTGGTGCCACACTCTAATCAGCTAATTAACTCAAAACACCTGCAAAGGCCTTTAAATGGTCTCTCAGTCTAGTTCTGTAGGCTACACAATCATGGGGAAGACTGCTGACTTGACAGTTGTCCAAAAGACGACCATTGACACCTTGCACAAGGAGGGCAAGACACAAAAGGTCATTGCAAAAGAGGCTGGCTGTTCACAGAGCTCTGTGTCCAAGCACATTAATAGAGAGGCGAAGGGAAGGAAAAGATGTGGTAGAAAAAAGTGTACAAGCAATAGGGATAACCGCACCCTGGAGAGGATTGTGAAACAAAACCCATTCAAAAATGTGGGGGAGATTCACAAAGAGTGGACTGCAGCTGGAGTCAGTGCTTCAAGAACCACTACGCACAGACGTATGCAAGACATGGGTTTCAGCTGTTGTGTCAAGCCACTCTTGAACAACAGACAGCGTCAGAAGCGTCTCGCCTGGGATAAAGACAAAAAGGACTGGACTGCTGCTGAGTGGTCCAAAGTTATGTTCTCTGATGAAAGTAAATTTTGCATTTCCTTTGGAAATCAAGGTCCCAGAGTCTGCAGGAAGAGAGGAGAGGCACACAATCCACGTTGCTTGAGGTCCAGTGTAAAGTTTCCACGGTCAGTGATGGTTTGGGGTGCCATGTCATCTGCTGGTGTTGGTCCACTGTGTTTTCTGAGGTCCAAGGTCAACGTAGCCGTATACCAGGAAGTTTTAGAGCACTTCATGCTTCCTGCTGCTGACCAACTTTATGGAGATGCAGATTTCATTTTCCAACAGGACTTGGCACCTGCACACAGTGCCAAAGCTACCAGTACCTGGTTTAAGGACCATGGTATCCCTGTTCTTAATTGGCCAGCAAACTCACCTGACCTTAACCCCATAGAAAATCTATGGGGTATTGTGAAGAGGAAGATGCGATATGCCAGACCCAACAATGCAGAAGAGCTGAAGGCCACTATCAGAGCAACCTGGGCTCTAATAACACCTGAGCAGTGCCACAGACTGATCGACTCCATGCCACGCCGCATTGCTGCAGTAATTCAGGCAAAAGGAGCCCCAACTAAGTATTGAGTGCTGTACATGCTCATACTTTTCATGTTCATACTTTTCAGTTGGCCAAGATTTCTAAAAATGCTTTCTTTGTATTGGTCATTAGTAATATTCTAATTTTCTGAGATACTGAATTTGGGATTTTCCTTAGTTGTCAGTTATAATCATCAAAATTAAAAGAAATAAACATTTGAAATATATCAGTCTGTGTGTAATGAATGAATATAATATACAAGTTTCACTTTTTGAATGGAATTAGTGAAATAAATCAACTTTTTGATGATATTCTAATTATATGACCAGCACCTGTAATTCCGCATATAACTGCAATTGCAGGTTTCAAACAGAGATGGCAACAAAGAGGCAAAACTTCCAGACTGCAGCTTTAATTGAAATAAAAATAAATTTACTAAAATAAAAATGGCTAAAATAATATTGGTCATTTGTAGAGAAATGAAATTATAAGCAAAGAACATTAATTCTTTGTTTTGTTATTTTTTGATAAAGTCTCAGCTTTCAAATTGTGTCAGTTTTATTACAAAATTTAAACGATAAGCGCTTTGCTTTGATTTTTTTTTTTTTTATTAAATATTTCAATTATCTCAATATATCTCAATTTTACATATCAGCAAATTATACAGCAAAATATGGAGCTCTCATATTGTCTGCAGGGTCTGGATTTGGTCTAGGTTCTGGAGGATCAGGTACTGGTCTAATCTGTGATGGTCTGGTATGGTTTTGGGACTTGAAAGGTCTTGTTTGAATCTGGGATTTGGAGGGTCAGTGGTTGGTCTGGTTCCGATATCTATATTAATGTCCACACCAGGGGGTATTCCAGAAAGCAAGGTTATCTTAACATCAAACATTCACTTGGTTGATTAACCCAAACCATGCTTACTCGAGGTCTGCTGATTACTAAAAAGTGTTTGAGAGTAAGTTCAGCCAACCCAGAGTATGTTCACGGTTAACACAAGGCATTCTCAACAGAGCGACGAATCCACAAGTCACCATGAAAACGTACGCTAA
The DNA here is from genome assembly GCF_019924925.1 of Ctenopharyngodon idella. Taxonomy (NCBI): domain Eukaryota; kingdom Metazoa; phylum Chordata; class Actinopteri; order Cypriniformes; family Xenocyprididae; genus Ctenopharyngodon; species Ctenopharyngodon idella. The sequence continues at coordinate 7,124,561 of NC_067234.1, forward strand.
GAAAAAGCGTGCCATACTACTACTTTCTTCTTTTGTTTAATGGCGATTTACATACGTAGTGCATATCGCCTCTATGACAACCCACCAGTAGCATGTTTACCCACCAAGCAAAGCACACAATTGCGTGGGGCCCCACGGGCTTGGGGGGCCCCCCTGCAATTTCTCCCGAGGGGGACCCCACGGTGGTGTAGTCTACGTGTATATGCCGTATACCCACTAGGAAAGGTCAAGGATTTTCATATACCCGCTTTAAAAAGCGCAAGGATACGGATTTGGCGCTCTATAATGTGCCATGACAGATCGTAACGCCTCAGTTCTAGAGAAGCGGCAGTCTGACGCGCACGTGAACTGATCCTCTCCTCCTCCTTAAAACCAGTAACGGCGTGAAATAAACATGAATGAACAACTAAAGGTATGTTAAAAGATACAGTTCAACTTATCAAAATCCATACCATGTCTCATGTAATCGCGCTCAATCATTGTTTCATACGCGGAAAGACGTTATTAAAAACGCTGGTAAACAACAAACGTAACGTCAGATTTACCTTAGAACAAACATATTCAGTAACCATAACCTTGTTAGTCAGCGAGAAAAATTAAGTCTAGAGAGGAGCATTTAGCTTAATATATGTACCATATTAGGCCTACATATTAATTATATTTTTTAATGTTCTTTAATATATAATACATGTTTGAATAAATCCATCAAGTTGACAGCCACCATTTAAATGTTTATATTTCAAAAAACGAATTGGAGTAGAAATAATTTTAAAGTTAGTAGGCCTACCAACTTTATTATTATAAAAATGTCCTTAAGTGTAATTTAAGTTTGTATACAAATCAGTTCATTTTAACCTTCAATATTAATGTAGTACCAACTGATTCCCATGTATGTTTTACAGCATTAGTTGAATTTTTATTTATTTTTATTTTTTTGAGAAAATTTGCCATGTACTGTACCTGATATACAGTATATCCAAAATAACTGATACTGAATCGAATTGCAAGCTTGTGTCAAAATGCATAACTATGATGACAGACTGGCAGGAAATTATGCAAAACAGAAAACAAAGTCCAAACAGGGTGATATTGTGACATACTGATAAGCCTCATCTTTCCATTATTGTTAATAAGAGTTGCGACCTGCACTCTTAAATGTGCATTGAAAATTGCCAGCTGATAAACCCCCGGGAACGCGATCACGGGGCCCCCTCCTGGAGATTTGCTTAGGGCCCCCAATAACACGCCACTGCAACCCACACATTGCGAACTGCATGCTTTCAATCACAATTCGTTAGGGATATGTGGAATCGCGCTGAATGACACAGCCCAGAAGCGCTCTCTCTCGCGTGCGCTTTCTCTCGTGCGCGCTCTCTTTCTTTCTTGCGCGCGATCAATTCTCCTTGCGCCTGAACGGTCAAATGCACACATAGTTGTCAAAATGTCCATCGTGTAGAGTATCTCACGTAAATACAGTCGGTTATGGCTTAAGTGGACATAAACATTTGGGTGAAAACAGGATATGTGTCAGTATCCATGGATTCGATCTTAAAGGGACCATAGCCTAATTAAATATTTGTCATTAATGTTAACAAAACAACAAAAGATGTTAAATAAATGTATACATGGTAAATAAACCTACTGTATCTGAAAAACAAGTTTATTTAATTTGTATCTCTATAGTATTCGTTGTATTGTTTGTAATTTGTTTGTAAATTTCTTTTTATATAACAACAGTTATATATATTGGTAATTATGCCCTTTGAAAGTTATTGGACACTATAAAATTTTTGTTCTTTAAATTTGTGACAAGCACATAAAAATTATTACTTTTTTCATTAGAGTAATAATAAAGAAGCTGTCCTACATTCATTAGTCTCACTGTGTTGTGCTTGGAAAACTGCAACTTCACCAAAAAAAAAAAAAAAAAAAGAGAGAGAGAGAGAGAAAAAAGAGAAATAATAAAGGTATAGGCATCCATATCGGTGAGTACCAGAAAAAAAATAACGGTACTCGTACTCAGTCCTTAAATAATGGTATCGGTGCATCCCTAGTTACTATGGCTACTTACATACCCTGAAAGTTACCTCCGTATTTGGAACCGAAAGTTGAGGTTGTGCGTTACTTACTCTTAAACATAACCTGCTTTCTGGAATACCCACCATGGCACAATAAGGTTCTCTTTATTGTAAGCGTGCACTGCTGGATTCTGATTGGCTGTCAAAGTTTTAATCGATATATCGTTCCTTGGTGTTGTTATTGTCATAGTTGTGCTGTGGACTTCCCTATTCTCAATTAGAATGATTATTAAAACTTTACGATTATTGTTATAGTTACCATCCTTCATGTGACCAGCATTTAGTCTGAGTCTGGCTCTAGTACTGGTCTAGGCCTTGAAAGGTCTGGTCTTGACTCCAACTCTGGTACAGCAAGTACACAAATACCACCTGTGAATGGGGCTCTTTTGATTGGCCTCCTGTTATCAGTTATTATTTTACACCTTTCCTCAAAGACCCCTCTAAAAGGTTCGTAAAAAGTATCTAACTGTGTTATAAACATTTATACCCGCTTGTGTCAGTGAAAGTGTTCTGGGTTAATGAGTATTACACCAGCTGGTGGTTGGGGTTTGTGCATGTATCAGTGTGCAATGAAGCACATGGCCATGTTTAACTAGACTCACACACGCTCATACCTTCCCATTAGCACGTGTTATATGGCGGCCGCACCGGTGTGCAGCAGGTGTTGTGTTCCATGAGCAGGTGTAAGAGGAACCATTAGGGTTAACACTTCAGTGCACACAGCTGACATATCCTTCCATCCATCCGTCCATCCGACCATTTCTCTGTCAGTTCCCTCTTAATTAACCAGAAATGCCCTGCGTTTGCCCTTTTGACCTACTTTGCGTTCAAATTGCTTTCGGTATGCACTAAACTGTTGGCAGGAGATCAGTTTCACTTGGAACACTTTGCTCTGTGCTGCGTCCCAATTCATCCTAGTATGCACTAAAAGTACTTTGTGTTAGTTAAGTACATACTTTATGCACAATATCTGGTGCAATCATTTTGAGTTGGAAGTTTCAATGAGTCGTTTGCAGTGTTATTAACTATTTCCTTGCCATTTTCATGGCCCCCAGAATATTTTGCTGTATGAATATATCAAAAGAAAGAACTGAGCCTTTGTGTTTAAACAAAAATAACCATTTAAAGGTACGTTTACATGACAACAATGTACTAAAAAAAAATTTTCCTTTGCGTTTTGGAAAAGTTTGTATACCATGATCCCCGTGCAAGGATTTGTGAAAATGACTAAAAACACTGTATTATTCATGCCAGGCCAGTAGTTGGCGATGTCACTTTGTCACTTTGTAAAGAAAAACTCATAATACTAAACACATAATACACATGCGCATGACGTCACCGTTTTCACAAATTTGCATTTTTGTAGTTTACACAGACACGATAACAGCTGTTTTGATTTATATGCTTTTGAATGCTTGATGATCACATTAGATTATATGTGCGTAAGCAACTTCTATTGCTTCTATTCTACTTCTTCACTTATTTTTAGATTGGGAGATTCTGTACTATTTCAGAAGATGCGTAACAGCACCCCCTACCGTATAACACTGAAAACACGGATTGCCAGAAATTTCTGTTAATGGCGGGGAAAGAGTTAAACAACTTAACTAAAACTATTAACAGTCATTTTCATTAGCTGAAATAAAGCTGAAATAAAATAATATAATCTAATATAAATATTAGATTAAAAAACAAACTTGCAAACCTAAAAACTTAGAAATGTGGCTTTGCACCTAACTGAAATAAAATGTTTAAGTTGAAGTTCTTTAATTAATAAAATTAATTAATTTCAAATTATGTCAGTTTTACTACAAAATTCATACAATAAACATTTTGCTTCTCTTTAATGTGGTGTGACAGATTGTTGTAGCACAAATGCGGAAACCAATCATCTCTTCCTCTTTACCAAAGAGCTTAGAACCCAAGAGGCGACACTTCGATACTTTTTGGGTAACAGCCACTAGATGGTGCTCCGGTAGCGCGGCCGCCATTATGGGCTGAAAATACTAACTGGACCATAGAATCCTTCACATCTTACGCACCCAAAATCGGCGAATTTCACTGCCAAATCAGAAGCGCAATAGAACAGTTTTTTTAAATTAAGTCACCAGTAAATTGTATGGCTCCTACAGTAAATGTTGTATTGTCTTATATATGTTTTATTTTACCAGTTGTGGAATCCAACCATCTGAGGTAACGTAGTTAGCCTACTTTATTGAGTATTTCCATTTTATGCAACTTTACACATTTATTAATAGTAAATTAATAATTAATAAGTGTAAGATCATCATGTTTGCAGCGAACAATATATTTTAGACCTAGTGGAATAATAGTAATAATATCTAGGTCTGAATCGAAATAGGCTATATTGTACGTTTTAATGGATCACGCTACAAACATAATAATCTTATAATACATGATGCATTGCTGTGTCCGTTATCGCATAAATTCCCACTTTTGTACACTTTTGCTTTAACGGACATTAGACAACACTGCAAAATCAAGCTGTTATATTCATATATTTATTGTCCAAAATTCCCAATTTTTCTGATGCGTGTCCTTAATTTAATTTCATATGCTGGTAATAATTCAGTGTTTATAAGCCTTTTACAGAATTTTAACCCAAACTGACTGGGTTTCTAGAGAGCAAAGGTTTTGTGAAAAAAGTGGAAGACTTAAACACAAAGTGTGTAAAATAAACTGTAAAAAGGATTTGATGATCATTAGTGATAGTATTTTATTCTGTGTTGTCATCATTCAGGTTGGATTTCAGCTTTAATGTACTTTTTTTTAACAAAGCAGCTGATATTGCCATAGAAACTAGTGGACTGCCGACTCGCTTTCACCCCAAAATGGCGGAAACGCAGGGCCGCTGCTGGGCGCCGGTGTTTCAATGTTCTATTGAGTGTAAGGAATGTTCTATTGAGTGTCGCTTCTTGTTAGTGTATATTCTTTGTCTTTACTGTATGGAAAAACATGAATGAAATGTATGTTGAAAGATACAGTACAACTTGCATTATTTCACTTTTATTTTTTTATTTACTTGTATATATTTATTTTATTTTTTAAAGTGTGCTTGAATAAATCTAATTCTGTCATAATGTCTGAAAAAATAATTTTCTCAAAAACTACTTATTATGACAACACCATTTAAATAATTACATATATGACTACAATTTAAAACAAAAATTTAAACCTAATAATTATGCCATTACAATGCAGAAATGGAAATAATGACCTTTTTCATTCAGTGCATGTAATTAAAAATGTGTTTCTGGGTCAAAATGGTTTAAAATGATATAGCAGTTCAGATATTGGGATGTGCTAACACGTCATAAATGATCGTCTTTAGCCACACACCCTCCTGTTCATTCTTTCCACACATGAATAGTATGCAAATCAGGATGGTGCATGAGAGTCAAGATTTGGGTCAAGCTGATTTTGGAAGTGCACAGATAGTCCAGTTCAATCAGATGTGATAAAGCTGTTCGATGGGAAGCAGTGGTTGAATCAATGAGTGTTGTTGGACTTTGTCCATTGCTGCCACGAGCTCTGCATGATGTCAGACACATTCCTCAGACTGAATCCTATTCCTATCTTGATCTGTTGCATATCTAATTCATTAAAGTGAAAGGCATCCAGTCTAGCAGTGTGTCAATAATGCTGATCTGTTTTCTAAGGTGATATCAGAGGTTAGTTCAATCTCTGGCAATAGATTTATGCATTCCTTAATCACTTAATCATGCATTCCCCTCATTTTTTGCTTCTAAAGTGGCCGAGACCATTTTCTGCAGGAATTCACCATCGCAGCCAAATTCCTCAACTGCTATTGTCTGGTTAATCTTGGCATCTGTCTCCCCCCCTTTACATTCATCAAATCAGAATGAATGCCTTGGTTATGTAATACACACGCTTGTTACCGCCTGTTTCATTTAATGAGGAAAATTAGGATTATTCATGAAATGTTCTATGATGCCAACAGTTTTGATGACAGTGCTGGGTTAATCGTAGGGCTGCTTTTGTAAAATATTGGTTAATCCAGAGACAATAGACATGTTTTGCCTATTTGACCTTGAAATTGTACATAAATTACATATTTACATTTAATTACATATTTACAATGAATTCAAATTTACATCATTGTCATTAATCTACCTTGTTAAGTAAAATCCATATAGCAAATCACTACAGCAAATTATGCAGGTTTACTGAAATATTGTAATGGAAAATTGTTTTGTTTTGTTTTAGGGTTTTTTGTTTTATTCTTATGTTAAATTGTTGTATTGTTTTGGTTTAGGGTGTAACGGTGGTGGCCCATTCAAAAATAATCTTTCAAATTTTTAATTAAATTTTATTAAATTCGGGCGACAGATAGGATTCAACCTATCACCAGGTACAAAAAGGAAAACACACCACTTTAAATCATGACATAAAACGTCTCGGTTACGCATGTAACCCTTGTTCCCTGAAGGAGGGAACGGAGACGTATGTCAGTAGTGACCGCCGAATTGGGATACCGCCAGAGAGCCCTATCAGCTTCGAGTGAAACTAAACAAGCCAATGAAATTGGCGTGCAATATTTGCATAATGCGCACCGCCCCCGCCAGGTGTGTATAAATAGGGAAGCGGATGCAATCGCACTCTGTTTTTCGCTGAGGAGACAACCTTGAGTCTGCACTACAGCGAAGGCACAGGAACTGTGGCGACGGGACGTACCTTCAGGGAACGAGGGTTGCATACGTAACCGAGATGTTCCCTTTCAGTCGGTCACGTTCGACGTACGTCAGTAGTGACCAGCGAATTGGGATCCCAAATAAAGCGCCACAGTTACTGACCCCTTCCAGCGCCCAGCGTAAGCTCCAGCCACCCGGCGCACCTGGGGGGCGGAGAAGGGGGCGAGCTTACACTGAGAGAGTCTACTACTGTTCCGCAAGACCCACTACAGTAAGACTTAGACAACACTGGGGAAGCGAACCCGTAGGGGATGCTGCGGAGACCACAACCTACCCTGCAGGGGAGGAATTATGTGGGAATACACATATGGACTGACCGTGGGCAGTATGCATATGGAGACCCTGTGATGGCTCCAGCCTAGTGATAGGGGGAGACTCATCTGACAGGTGACAGCAGAGCGGGCTCTGCTAAGGGAAAGACACGGGCTTACCATGGGGAGTTGACCATGGAAAATACACATATGGTACCACTCACGTAGAGGGGTCACAACATATGGCACCCAGCCAAACATCAACGTCGGAGACGGACATTTGGCCTGGCATCAGACACTCCACAATGTCCGAGCCGCAAGGGGAGGCGGAGGAGCTCGACAGGTCGGAGCTCTTAACCTGAGCAAGGCATGCCTTGGGACTGATAAGCCAAGGCGATGGTGTCCACTATCCAGTGGGCCATCCTCTGCTTGAAGACAGCCTTTCCCTTCTGCTGGCCTCCGTAACAAAGAGCTGATCTGAGGTCCTAAAGCTTCGCGTTCTATCCACGTACAGGAGCAGAGCACGGATGGGACAGAGCAAAGCCAGGGCTGATTCTGCCTCCTCCAAAGGCAGCACTTGCAGGTTCAATACCTGATTTCTGGATGGAGTAGTAGGAACCTTGGGCACATATCCAGGCCGGGGTCTCAGGATAACGTGAGTCACCGGGCCGAATTCCAGGCACGATTCATCGACAGAAAATGCGTGCAGGTCCCCTACCCTCTTCACCGAGGCCAATGCAACCAGGAGGACGGTCTTAAGGGACAGTTCTTTAACTCTACTGACTGCAAAGGCTCGAAGAGATGACCCCGGAGAGATGTAAGTACCAGGGAGAGATCCCAAGAGGGTATAGAGGAAGGGCGAGGCGGATTCAGTCTCCTCGCCCCCCTCAGGAACCTGACGATCAGGTCGTGCTTCCCCAAAGACTTACCATCGACTGCATCGTGATGTGCGGCAATAGCGGCAACATGCACCTTGAGGGTGGAGGGAGACAGCCTTCGCTCCAAGCCCTCTTGTAGGAAGGAAAGCACAGACCTGGCCGTACATGATCGGGGGTCCTTTCAGTGAGAGGAACACCATTCGACAAACAGGTTCCACTTCAACGCATAGAGGTTCCTCGTAGAAGGAGCTCTAGCGGAAGTGATAGTGTCTACAACCGACTGGGGGAGATCACTTCCCAGGTGAAAAAAAAAAGTACATTTCTATAATCTTAAAGTGCTCTATTTTCGTGCACTAATTTTGTACTTAATATACTAAAAATTCTTCTGAAATGTATTTAGATACTACTTATAGTACATTTGAACCCATAGTGTACTACAAGTGGTAACTAAATATATTTTTTAAATACAGAGATAGTATATTAAAAGCACATTTTAGTTCATATTTCATGGTGTCTCAAAATAGCACAGCTGAGTACACTTAGATGTTCTTAGATAGATTATCTTAAGAAGTACTAAAGAAGAATTTTTAGTATATTAAGTACAAAATTAGTGCACGAAAATAGAGCACTTTAAGTACATTATTGAAATGTACTTTTTTTCACCTGAGTTAGAACCTCCGCGTCCCGTCCAGGGACCAGACATGGAGTTTCCAGAGGGTGCCCCATCTCTGAGTCAGAAGGTCCTTCCTCAGAGGAATGGGCCAAGGAGGTGCTGTCGCGAGGAGCGAGGAGTTCCGAAAACCAGGTCCGAGTGGGCCAATACAGAGCCACTAACAAGACCTGCTCCTCGTCCTCCCTGACTTTGCACAGGAGCTGTGCGAGAAGGCTCACTGGGGGAAAATGCATATTTGCGTAGTCCCCGGGGCCAGCTGTATGCCAGAGCATCCGTGTCGAGAGTGCCCTCGGTCAGAGGGCATGTGGCAGAGGCATCTGTGGAGACCGCACCAAAGGCACCACAGACGTACCCGACGTGGGGCAGCGAAGCAGAGTGCTGGGACCCGACTCGGACGGCATAGCGGCCCGAAGTGGGGTCGGACTCTGCGAGGTGACAGTGTGTGTGGGAGACAGCACAAGGGAGGTGGCCTCGACACACACAGTGGGACCTGCTGGTGAGGTGAGAGGGGACTGAGAGTGGTGAGGCGGAGCACCACACACTGCCAGCCGCACCCTCTTGGGACCTGGAGGATTGGGAAATAGCTCTTTTTGTGAAAAGGTGGGTACCGCTGGACTCCGGAGAGCCAGCGGCGGGAAATACGAGACACAAATTCCCCCCCGGCCCTTCTCCGGGGGAGGGAGAGATGCGGGCATCATCTCCCGAAGAGCTGATGTCCTCTCCTCCAGGTCGCCCGTCTCAGGACCGCTTCCTAGTTCTTTTGCCACCTGGCTTGGCTGGGGTCTGAGCGGGCGTGGCGTCCGCGACCGCGACCGGCTCCCTGCTGTCTGGCGGGTGGAGGCTGCTGCTTCGCAGACTTAGCAGGGGCGGAGGATGATGCAGGGGGGGCCCTCGGCGACAAGTAGACTGAGGCTGTGCGGCCGGCGGTGGGGTGGAGGCAGCAGCGGACCGGCGGGGCAGGATGTGCTTGATCACCTCAGTCTGCTTCGACATCGACATCTGTTCATCCGCAGGTGCACCGAAGGAAACGGATGGTCGCTTCATGGAGGGACCAACACGCTCCTCCGGCAACACCACAGGCTGCAATGTTGTAGAGCGGAAAGGGGCCCGTGGAGCTCGGCAGGGAAGCCCTAACCATAATCCTCAAGTCACCCTGCCTACACGCCGACGTGCCGCTCCCCTGGCCGGAGCCAGAGAAAACGGCCGTACAGGGCATAGGAGAGGGGACCCCTGCTCCCTGAGAACCAAGGAACGAGAGTCTAGACCTCAATACTGAGATAGTCATAGTGAGAACATGAACTGTCCACAAAAGCTGCCTCAGCATGCTGAACGCCCAGGCATGTGATACAGCGATTGTGACCATCAGCGGGGACCAGGGAACGACCGCATCCAGTAATGCACAGACGAAATGACATCTTGAAAAAGACGCAGGGTTTGTCTGTGATGCTCTTTTAGAAGGGTGAAAATTCAGCTCTTGTTCTTTGTGCTGAAGCACACAGGGAACAGCCGCGATGGTACACCACTCCCTGAGTCACACACACAGAGGAACCGGCCCAAATCGCAAACCAAACGTGGCAGAGAATGCTGTGAAAACAGCAGTTGAGAGCTGTATAAATAGCTTGAGAAGCTCACTCTGGAAAGTTCGCTGTTTCGCTGTAGGGTTCCTTAACACCAGCACTGCAAAACAATAGCTCTTCAAAGGCTTGAAAAGTCACTTGAGGCCTGAGTCTAATAGCAGGAACACACAGGTTGGCTCCGAAGCGAAAGACAGAGTGCGATTGCATCCGCTTCCCTATTTATACCCACCTGGCAGGGGCGGTGCGCATTATGCAAATATCGCACGCCAATTCCTTTGGCTTGTTTAGTTTCACTCGAAGCTGATAGGGCTCTCTGGCGATATCGTGTGTGATATATAGTGTGTGTGTGTGTGCGCGCGCGTGTTTTTTTGGGAATGACTTGAGGAGAGCTTGAGGGGTTTAGAGGACTTGCAGGGAGAAGAAATACCTGAGCACTTTTCTGCATGGAAACGGCACATTGCTCTGCAGCCAATGTTAGGAGTAAAGCGCTGCTTTGATCACACTCTCGTTCGCCCCGGTGGATACAGTGTGTGAGCCACGTCATCACAGAAGAGCTGGAACCGAGTTTTCAGCAGTCTTCAGCAGGGAAAACGGCACAGCCTTGCTCTGCTGCCAGTGTAAGGAGTAAAGCGCTTCTTTGATCACCACTCGTGTTAGTCACGGCAGATACTGCGAGCCGCGTAACGGAAGAACTGGAGCTGGTTCAGCAGGTAAGTCGATTCTCTTTCCTCCCTCGAACACTTCACTTCCTCTCTCCAAGTTTTACTTCCCTTTTATAATTTCTACCTAATTGTTTCCTTACCAGATATGGGCATGGACGGCCGGAAGGTTCACGGAACTTCCGCACCACCACAAGGGTCTTGTGTTTTTGTTTGTTGGTTTTGGTTTGGTGGACTGGAAGGACGAATTTAATTTAGGATTATAAGTTAAAGTGAGACAGCAGATGGCAGTAATGCAACACTATGGATGCCAACTGCCGTAAAACTCCAACGAAGAAGAAGAAGGTTTTGGTTTGGATTAGGGCTTTGTTCTTGTTGTAATCCATTTTAAGTAGGAGATTTATTATAGCAAATTATGCAAGTTTACTAAAATATCCTAACAATAAATTGTTTTGTTTTGTTTTTAGGGTTTTTTGTTTTGGGGTTTGTTTTTTGTTTTGTTTTGGTTTAGGGTTTTGTGTTTTGTTTTAGGGTTTTGTTTTTTGTTTTGTGTTAGGGGTTTGTGTTTTGTGCTAGGAATGTGTGTTTTGTTTTGTGTTAGGGGTTTTTGTTTTAGGGTTTTGTGTTTGTGTATTGTGTTAGGGGTTTGTGTTTTGTTTTGTGTTAGTGTTTTGTGTTAGAGGTTTGTGTTTTGTTTTGTGTTAGGGGTTTGTGTTTTTTGTGTTAGGAGTTTGTTTTGTTTTAGGGGTTTGTGTTTTGTTTGTGTTTTGGGGTTTTGTTTTAGGGGTTTTGTTTTGTGTTAGATTTGTGTTTTTGTATTGTGATAGGGGTTTGTGTTTTGTTTTGTGTTTGAGGTTTGTGTTTTGTTTTGTGTTAGGAGTTTGTGTTTTGTTTCATGGTTTTGTTTTTGTCTTGTGTTAGGGGTTTGTGTGTTTTGTTTTAGGCTTTTGTTTTAGGGGTTTGTGTTTTGTTTGTGTCAGGGGTTTGTGTTTTTTGTTTTAGGGTTTTGTGTTTTGTTTGTGTCACAGGTTTGTGTTTTTTGTTTTGGGCTTTTGTTTTGTTTTAGGGATTTTTTGTGTTAGGAGTTTTTGTTTTAGGGTTTTGTGTTTTGGGGTTTTGTTTTAGGGGTTTTGTTTTGTGTTATTTGTATTGTGTTAGGGGTTTGTGTTTTGTGTTAGGAGTTTGTGTTTAGTTTTGTTTTGTTTTATGGTTTTGTTTTTTTGTTTTGTGTTGGGGTTTGTGTGTTTTGTTTTGTTTTAGGGTTTTTGTTTTGTGTTAGGGATGTGGGGTTTGTGTTTTGTTTTGGGGTTTTGTTTTGTTTTAGGGGTTTTGTTTCGTGTTAGAGTTTTGTGTTTTTTTTGTATTGTGTTAGGTGTTTGTGTTTTGTTTTGTGTTAGGGGTTTGTGGTTTGTTTTGTGTTGGGGTTTTGTGTTTTGTTGTAGGGTTTTGTGGATTTGTATTGTTTTATTTTAGGTTTTTGTCTTAATATGTCTTAAGTAGGAGGTTATAGTCCACTATAGCAAATTATGCACACTGTAAATACTGTTAAATTTACAGATTTTTGGAAGTGAAAAAGAACAAATCATTGTATAATTTACAGTAAAAAAAAAAATAATAATAATAATTATAAAATGTAAATTGACATTCCCAGAACTATCAGAACTTTCTTAATAGTTTTTCTTAGGTTTTTTCTAATCAGTTATGTACATTAGGGTTTTATGTTGTTAAATTAATGTATTGCATTTTTTTTAACGTCATGTATGATACCATGATGGTGTTTGGTGTTTGTGTGAATGACACTGTGCACCTTCTATATATTAGCAATTACTTTCTCAGCTTGTGGAAAAGCCTAAAATTTTACCGTATTTTTTACGGTAAATTTCTGGCAACCACAGCTGCTGTTTGTTTGGGTTTTTTTTACCGTAAATTTAATGGATTTTTTTTTACTACAATGTCAGGAAAAAAGGTACGCCGCTTGTCACTGGGGTTGAGGTCACCCTAAGAGACAAAAGTGAAAAGGTACTTATATGTACTTTTAAAGTACTAATATGTACTATTTAGGGGTAAGTAAGGTACAAAGATGTACCTTTTCACTTCTGAACCTTAGGGTATTGCCCCAGTGACAGCACCGTACCTTTTTTCTGAGAGTGTAAAATATGCTCCTATGTGGTTGCTAAGGTGTTCTGATGGATGTTATCTGATTGCCATACTGATGCTAAGGTAATCTGGGTGGTTTTAGGTGGTCATTTACAAGTCGAAGGGACCCCATGCCAATATCATATCTGTCTGGACCGTAACCACAGTAGACATTAAAGGGGGCCAGTAATGAATAAGCCCTGTGCTCTTTAAGAACTGCAGTATTTGACTTTAAAGAGGAAGACTTGCAGTACTTTTACCCTTCATTAACATAGTGCATGGCATCTGTGTGAAAGAGAGTGAGAAAGAGGTTATCTAATGTAACATGAAACACATGAGACACAGTGTCCCAGTGATTCTAGCGGGCAGCTCAGCCGAGCGCTCTGGTCTCTTCTCTTCTTCATGTGGTTATTCATTGCTCTGTCAGAGAGCCAGACGCTCATGGTTGGACCAACTCTAAAGAGGTGTAAAAAAACACTGCCTGCATTTCTGACACTCTAAATGGGAGTGGAACTTTTTATAACACTCTCAAACTAATTTGGACCGTTCAGTGCCACGTCAATATTATACTGCAGTTTTCAATCTCCCTTTAATTTGAGGACAAAAATAAATGCTCTAGTTTTGCATAGGGGGAAATACATTTGTTTTTAAGACAGTTAGCACTTATAAATAGGTAAACGCATTAGAAAGAAGAATCACAAATTAGATCTCTTTAATATCTCAATTGGTTTTCTTAGATTGCAGTGAGATTATATGAAAAACAAGTGGAGATTATTCATAGCTCTATACTCTTATGTTGTATGTCAACAAATGTGTAATTTGTCATATTTTTCCCAAGGGTTTTTAGGAGAAACATTTGAGACAAAGATGATACATAAAACATAAGAGGTCTCAAATTGTGCATAGAAGAGATCTCAAGTGTCTCAAGTGTTCAGATTTGCCAAGTCTGCAATCAAATGCTGACGATCTCAGTAGGAACTTAAAGGGGTACTTCACTGCTGGAAAAATGGATTTTCAATAAAACTTGGCTGCCTATAGACTAGAAAGGTGGGAAAGTATTGAAATCGGTGCTACCTGACTAGAGAAAACAGAAAAAATGCTGTTGTCTTCCCTTTCACTAAATAGGTAGGAAAACTTCAACACCCATAATGCACTTAGCATGTTGTCGTCCAAGGCCACTCCCACCGGTCTGTTATGGATACGCTTACCAAAGTCAAATACTGCCTTGCTTTAGTAGGAAATACTTCTTAGCAAACTTTTAGTCATAATAATGTCGACTAGTATTGTTCCCAGTGCAAGAATTCAAAGAGTAAATGTGTAAATTGTGTTGTAGGCAGTGGCTAAAGGCTGCAAAGAATTGCAAATGCGGAGAGAACGGCACAATGGGAAATCTGAAAAACCTTTGTGTTTGTAGTCAACATTTCAAACTGGATCACCATGAACACTGTGTTTTAGGCCAAACGGAGGGGAAAAACTGAAATAAACTTCCGTTCCATCAATTCCCACAAAAGAAAAACTTTGGAAGTATAAATCTATAGATTTCATGAAAGCCTGGAGCTGTCAAGCGTGTTTTGCATAATCCTATGGACTTCTGCTGACAAATAAACATAAATTTCTCGGTCCAGGTAACACGGAGAACGAGTAAACATTGTTATACAATCGAGTCCCGACATTGTAACAATACAAAGTGGGTAAAAAAAATCAGCGAAATTACAGCCAACGTGACATTTACAACTTTAAGGCCCGATATACTTCGAGCAAAATCAAAGAACTGGTGTAATGTAATTTTGAGCAAAATCAAGCCACAACAAAGTTTGAAACGGAGTTTGAAACAGCTTGCCAAAGCAAACTTTCCATGAAAAGTTTGCTCTGGCTGGTAAACGCCTTCGAACTACCATTGGTCCATGGTGATGATGTAATAGGTAGGTGTAGCTCCGCCTTCTTTGACGTGGAAATCTTCTCCATTTCACTTCTTCTGTTCAGTCTGTCGAGGTCATACGTCCTCAAGTGACAACATAAACACTGGAGATCCGCTTTATAGTAGAAATTGAAGTGTAATTCTAATTGAAAGCAACACTGACACTGTTTTTTCATGTTTAATACTGTAAAGCTGTTTGGTTTAAAGTAATCTTTTGTAGGCCTATGAAGTGCTATATAAATAAACTTGACGTGACTTCTGTCGAATTGCAGAGCTGGTTCAAACATATCCACATCGCTATGATCAGATGCTTTCTTAACTGCTGTTTTCTAACTGCTGTCATTTTTGTTGTGTTTATTTTGTTATTGAGAGGAAAGCACACAACACATATTTACATATTCATCTAAACGTCGCTCTCAGCAGCGTGAAGTGTCTGGATGTTCATTAACATTATATTGCTGCAAAGGTGTTTCAAACTTCTTTTTAACCCCTCAGCGAAGAGTGAAAAAGAACTTCACTATGAGTATATCAGGCCTTCAGATGACGCCAACTTTGGATCGACATACAAAACTATCCAATACTACATTGTATATTTTCCTTATATTGTAATCGTTATGAGCACAAGTTGTAGTTGCTGCTCAACACATTCGTTGTTTGCTTAACTGAATTTCTATGATGTTAACTAACCACATAACATGTTATGTTATAGCTGTATATTATATGCCATATGAACATTACTTTGACACACTCGTCTAATAACAGAATACTTCCTAAACTGTTACATTGAAACAACTTTTTTCTGTAAAGCTCCTTATGTATTGTGAAGAGCGCTATACAAATAAACTTGAATTGATTTAATAGCTCTATGCTCTTGCTGTATGTCATCAGTTTGTGTCTTTCTTTAGTCTCAGTTAAGCTTTTTATTTAATTTTAAAGGGGATTTTAGGAGAAACATGTGAGACAATGTTGTCACAGTATTTGTGCAATCACATTGTTTTTATGTATCTTGACAGTAGAGCCAGACTCCCCTGACAGTGCCCCAAAATGCTTTTACTGTACCAAACATGCCAGCGATGCCCTATTGTGCAAATTGTTTCCTCTAATCACCAAAGAAATGTGTTTGCTTAGCTAATGTGAACACTTTGTCCAAATTCCTGGAACCTTTACAAAACCGCTTACATAATTTCCAAATAGTGCCACTTCAGACCCTGTTTCTGGCTCTGCCGTGGGTCATTGTTGTGGTTCCCTCACCCCCCTCCCCTCAGTGATGCTGTTCTTGTTTTTGTTGTTGTTAAGTGGCAGGAAAGCGGTGACACAGTTGTAAATATTCAGCTCGGCAAGCGTAATCTCTGTTGGCCCGAGTCATGATTACATTGTGTACTACATCAGAGGGCTGATAGTAGAGTCGGGTGGAGTCGGGTTACTCATTCATGACTTTATGTCTGGCAGTGTGAAACCATCATGTTGACAGTGACTTTCACCATAACACTAATTGGTTTATAGTTATTCATTATGTAGTGTGATTAGGACTATATATATTCTATAATATTTAAAGAAAAAAGAAATCTAACATTTTACTATACCAGCTTTGAACTTAGGAAATTATTGTTGTTATTATTAAATATTAATATAATAAAATATATTAAATATTCCGTTAAAAAATTAAACTGATATTTTTTTACCTTTTTTTTTTTTTTTTTTTTTTTACTCTTTCTGCTTTTTTCATTTTTCAGTTTAAATTAAAATTCAAGAAACTGCAGTTTTTTATTTATTTAAAAAAAAAACTTGCCTCTTAAAAATGCTACTTTCAACTATATTTGGGTTGTTATTTTAAAATAAAACAGAAAAAGCAATATTTAAAAGAGTGTGGTTCTTTGTACTAAATTTTTATTTTAATTTTAAAAAAGCCTCTTTCGACTGTAGTTGTTGTTTTTAATAAAATAAAATAAAAAGGATTTGAAAAGATTTTGGTTCTTTTTTCAAATTTTTTTATTTTTAAATAAAATTCAAATATAAATTTTAAAAAATCCTCTTTCGACCATAGTTGTTATTTTTATCTATTTAATTTTTTTTTTTAATTAAAAGATTGTGCCTTTTTCTACTTTTTAATTTTTACATCTATTATATATTATATATTTAAATATAAATTATTAAACAATTGCTTTTAACTATAGCCATTATTTTCCAATAAATGATTGTAGTTCTTTCTACTTTCTACTTTTTAAGTATTACTTCAAAATAAATAAACATATAATTTAAAAACTGCTTCTTTCAATACTAGTTTTTATTTTTAAATACATTTAAATAAGAATTTTAATGATTAATGCTCTTTCTACATTTTTTTTTTACTTTTTCTTTTAAATATAACTTAAGATTCGAAAAGACTTTAAAATATCAATTTTATTTTTAATAAATATTAAATAATATTTTTAAAATCTTTGCCTTGTTCAATCATTTTTGTGTTTCTTTTTAAAGAAGAATTTAAAGGTACACTATGTAACTTTTGGCCCTCTAGCAGTTAAAAAAACAAAACTGCATGCATTTTGCAGAAGAACATTGTTTTGGTTGTGCTTGAGTTCTTTCTTATACCTAAAATAAGAGAGAGAGATTATCCTACTGCTCATAGAAGAGAGATATCTTAAGAGATATAACTAGTTTAGATGGAAAGGATCTCAAGCTGACTAGCTGAAGATGTTACTGTAGCTTTACCCATTAATAGACACGGTACTTCATGAAAATAAATTCTAGCTCAGCGCTACAACAACCATAATGAAATGACCCTTCACATGAGATAATGCTTTACAATGAACTCTGTTAGAGAGCTGCATATGGAAATTTATCTGTTCAATAAAATACCTTATCTGTTGAGTAATAAAAGCGTCATCTCTGCATCGCTTTCACATTTCAAATCCCTCAGTTCTCGCCATCTCTGAAAAGCCAAGCCAATGTCGATTCTTGTTTTATTACAAGCTCTGTCACGTTTCCTTTTTGCTAGCAAACTCTCCTCTGTTTACTCTTTGTTTAAAATGGGTGATTCTCCTTGAGGTTAGAGATTTAGCTGCTCTATGTCAACCTTTATTGCTCATTGTGACAACTAACCTCTGCCTCTTCCACACCATACACACATCAAAGTAGAGACAAGTAGTAAGTCAAAACATGTTTTGGAAGAAGGATTGATGATGTATTGGGTGATTATTTCAATCTTGTTAATTCTGAAAAAAAAAAGTTACATAGTGTACCTTTAAGAAACTGTTCCAGTCATTACAACAATAACTACCACCATAGTGCAAGAACAGCAAATGGCTCCATCCTTCCCGCTCTGTTTGAAAAACAAATCCAAGCTTTGTCACACTGAAGTCAGTTTTCCTGTCAACAGCGAGCTGGTGTAGATCTATATCACGGGGTCATGACAGCAGAGCAGGTACAGTGTTGTGCTGCATCTTGTGGGTGGCAAGGTCAGTAAATAAGCAGAGTGAAGATGATAAAGCAGAAGGAATGGGAAAATAGATCAATTTCCCACCTTAATACTGGATAATTTATCATGCAACATGATAAATTACATGATAAAAGACAACAAGAGCACTCAGTAGGGTGTTGACTAACTCGATTAAGGGAAGACCGAAAGGCTGGGGTTAGAAGAGGAGGATAGGTAGAAGCGCAACAGAAGCGCTGCCGGAGAGGCCTTTAAGAGGGAGGCAATCGCCCTGGTTACTCAGTAACCCGGAGCAACAGTTGTCGCTCACCTCTCCCCTAATACCCTTCACCCTCAGGCCCACGTGAAGAGGGACTGCTCTGATCTGGCCAGCTCTCTCTCTCTCTCTCTCTCTCTCTCTGTCGGAAGCTGGCAACCAATGCCTTAAACACTTTGATCATAAAGAGACTTCCTTCTCGTGATCTTTGCAATTGTGTCCGGGGCTGGGTGTGGCGGATCGGAGCATTTATTTAAATGACAGCTTGTCAAATCAACCAATTCTTCTTACGACTGTGTTGACATTCTGCGTTTCAATAGCAAAGCCATAATACAGCAAAATATGCACGGGGTACCTCACCGCATGCACCATAATCCAGAGGCCCAAGAGGTTTGTGTGACTCACTGGAGGAGTGGCGTGGCTTTTGTGCGCTAGATGCGTGTTGGGATTTTGTCGCACACACACACACACACACATGTCCAGACTAGCACAGGGAGGTGCTGAACGGTTGGTGGCAAGAGGAACCAGACTGAACCAGTCAAAGTTCTGAAACCACTTTCCACAGCCAGGGAGGATGTGACTGAAGCCTGTTTGGAGGCCAAGATTTTGACTAACACACAAAATGGTACAAACACAAAGACTCTGGTTAGGGTCACTCTATTAGGATTGACTCAAGAATAAGAGAGCTGCTGATTCTGATGGGCGCCCCAGTATTTGCTGATATACTTTTCCATGAAGATAATGTAGCACCTGTGACCCTCAGTTTGACAAGCTCTGTGGTAATAAACCATACTGGATTATTTGGGTACACCATGTTTGGAATACTAATGTTAATGTTGATGCTATAGAATATTTAAATAATAATAATAATAATAAATGTATTGCTTTTTTTGTACCTCAGTTTAATTCAGGTCATGAGTGCAATTTCCAGGGAATGCAGAGGCTAATAAAATGTATAAAAAAAAAATACAATATATTTACAAATATGTAATAATATATACTTATTATATGCAAATATATAATATTTAAATATGAATTAATTATAATATACTGTGTATATTATAATTATTGTATTATAAATATATATGATAAATTATAAAATACATTATAATTATATAAATATATATTCTAAAGTTATAATTGTCATTTTAATATATATTCTATATATTCTTTATATATTCTTCACTATAACTATACTATTTATATTATAAAACAAGATATAAACTGTCTTTTTTTCTTTACTTTTAAAACTAGCAGAACTAAACATTTTTTCGTTCATAATTTCTTGAACTTTTTGTTTACAGAAATGGGTCTGTGGAGATTTCTGGGTGGTTGAATATGCTGTTTGCCATTACTCTTATTTAACCTTTTGAATTTTATAAACGTTGGAAACCATACGAAAACAACCAGAGACAGAATATGTAATTCAAGAACAGTATTTATACATTTGAAAATCTCAGATAAAGTTGTTGTGGTCTGATGCCTTAAGTCATGTAACAAAAGCAGATTATTCAATCTCAGGTCGGGCAGGTCATGGCTGGAAAACTTTTCCACACATGTAATGGTAAGAGGGACTTAGCCGAATCAAACTAAACTTTCAGTACTGTCACTGAGGGGTCAGAGCCAAGTGCTCATTAATTGTAATTGAAAAGTAAAACATGAACTTTCTCTCTAGCCTTTTTGCTGCTGTTGCTGTGCCTAGTTGCACTAATTGAATGTTTTTCAGATTTACCGAGCAACAGTGTTTTTTTTTCTTTTTTCTCTTACATCAAAGAAGACAAAATTTGAGAACTTTAAGCTTCAAGGCCATGTGTATGCTAGTGTACTTCTCAAAGTTGAAAAAAAAAAAAAAAAACTTTAATCAGATATACACATTTAAAATGTCTTCTGGGAAAAATAAGGGTGTATACAAAGTTTCGTCCAATCAGATGCTCTCCAAAGTGAACGCATACACTGATGCTATGGAAATCCCACATTTCTTACTTGGCGTTGCATCAGTAATCAGCTATTGAACAAAAGCTTCATTCACAGACTTCCCTACAAAGAGCAGAGTAAAGACAATAAGCAAAGCCATTTACAGCAGGTTACTGTCCAGCGCCGCTGTGAAAAGACTATCTCACGCTCTACGTGACTCCTCGTTTTGTTCCTTTGGCTGCTCCGCTTTGGACAGCCATGTAAATGAATGGCCGTGGGTGAATCACACACACGAATGGAGATTAAGTCTCGAGTCCTGACTCACAAGATGAATCACGCAACCTGTTGAGAGCCCAAGTCATCAGAGCAGCTGTCTCAACACTGCAAGGTTACAGCCCTCCATCGGTACTCGCGGTGGGGTGTGTTTTTATGGCTATCAATCTGGGGGCGTATTTTGGATTCTTTTTTTCGATTTTTGGCCTGAGAGAGTTCAGCTGGTGTACTTCACAATAACAGTTGAACTCGGTGGCCACTTCGAAACAGGTTGAAAAATAAACAGTTTTAAGTGTCCGCTAGGAAAAACATGGCCGTTTACCGGCTAAGAAATGCCTCATATTGTTTTAAGTTACTGTTACTCAGGATAAGCTCTCTTAAGGTCATTTCCTGCCATTCAGCGGCGACAGATCTCCTCTTACTTTTGGCTGAGAGTCCTTAGCTGATGAACACGGTCCAAGTTGGTTTTGAAAATAAGCTGGGTAAGCAAATAATAATTGTTCCACCACGGTACAGTGGTAAATGGAAACTGGACAAAGCTAGGACTTGAAAATATCTCAATGAAATTATACAGGGAGTCCAATTTCAGCCCACCGGCAACTATAGTTGCCACAGTGTATAGTTGTCATTTTCCTTTTGTAAGTATTTTTCTAGATGTTATCCATGTTTTATGTCTCAATGACATGCAAGAAAACAACCAAATAAAGGATTTCAAGAACAAAAAAAAGGTATTAACTTCCTTCCTGCCACATGAGGCTGTCAGCTTCTTACACCTACTTCCAGGAAGCATGGCGAAGGCAAACTCTCCCAGAGAAACGTAGTTTTCATGTTACTAATAAGTATTTTTTGTTGACATATACATATCTACATAATCACGAAGGTCTCTAGAATCATCCAAACAAAACAAATCTTATAAGAGATCTATAGTTTTTTGTACACTTAGTCTAAAGTCCGAGCGGCAACTATAGTTGCCGGTGGGCAAATGACTTGTAAGTACATATATCATGGGGAAATGGGGTATACTGTGTTAATAGCTTATTAAGTCAAGGTTATTGGTCTTGTTTAGTGCTTTTTTCTTTCATAATATCCCACCTAGAACATATCATAACCCTTTAACTGACATCTCTGCTGTACAGCTTAATTTGATAGTGATGGACACACTTTCTTTGCATGTGAGAAATGCGGTGTTGCCTTGCATGTTGAGTGCTTCAAGAAATTTCATGCAAACCACTAAAACTCTACCCAAGAGAGATAGAAAAGAGGAGCGGGGAGGACACATATGACATAACTTCCTATTCTGAATGTCTTTTGAAAGAAATTGTCTGTGTGCACTGTTATTTATTTATTTGTTATATGTGACCCTGGACCACAAAAAATGTATACATCATCTGAACGCTGAATAAATAATCTTTCCATTGATGTAGTTGTTAGGATAGGACAATATTTGGCTGAGATACAACTATTTAAAAATCTGGCACCTAAGGTGGAAAAAAAAAAAAAAAAAAAATCAAAATATTGAGAAAATCGCCTTTAACGTTGTCCAAATGAAACCACTCACAAAAATACATTTTTGATATATTTATGGTAGGAAATTTACAAAATATCTTAATGGAACATGATCTTTCCTAACGATTTGGGGAATAAAAGAAAAATTGAACATTTTGACCCATACAATGTATTGTTGGCTATTGCTACAAATATACCCGTGCGACTTATAACTGGTCTTGTGGTCCAGGGTCACATATAGATGTAAAATTTTCTTCAATCTATTTATTTTTATTTATTTATTTTCATTTAACTTTTTGATTCACAATGTCCTGTTGGGGCAACTTAATGGGCTGCACTTTGTTCTGCACTGTGTTCCGCCACTTTAAAACAAATGGATTTGTTGTGTTTTCATATTCAAGAGTTTATAAGCTAGATGCAGCTTTTTTGGGTTTGCATCGAATGTTCTTCGACTTTTATACATAACAAATGTGTTTATGAATAGAGATTGATCTGTTGAAAGCAGTTATTTTGAGTTAGATGCCAAATGTTCACCTCCTATTCAAATTTGACAATGAAAGGGTGCTTAAAAGGACCGCGCAAACGTGGTGCTTTTGCAACTTGATTTTGCTGTTGCAGTATACACTGTTCATTTTTGAAAAGTTTTTTTTTTTTTTTTTTTTCATGGGTTCTTTTGAAAAACAGCAGTCCACTAGATAGTAAGCACGAACTCTTTCCGCGCTCAAGGCCAAAGGAGTATAGGCTACTTTGAAAGGCTCGCGCGCTCAACTGTGCACGAGACGGAGCGGGACGCGGAAAATGAAGTAAGGCCTATACCCGCGCCTTAAGACAACTTTTATTTTCTTTCACACACAGCACAGAGAAACAACTTTCTAATAAAGCAACCAAACTGCCTGCCAAGTGATAGACAAAACTGACAATGATTTTTATCTTTTTTCAACTGAAATGAAAGGCAATGTGGATAAACATTCACAGCCACGATGTACAGAACACCACATAAAGATATAGAAGAAAATGAATAAAACATTTTGGATCAATAAACCTTAAAAATATATATAAATAAATGCAGATAGATATGCATTTCACATGTCGGCAAATCAAATTAAATCGGCTAAATTGAATGTGCGAGGAAGATTTAACTAATCTACAGCGCAACATCGATGCACCAAAAAATGAAATAGTTATAATCAAGTCACAAGTGCAAAATTCCTGAAGTGCAGGGGAACATATTCAAAACACAAGCCACAAATAGTTAAATTATATAACCAAAAGTGATCAATACATAAATTAAAATTAAAGAAATTATTAAAATAACGAAAGTATAGCCAGAATTGTCAACTTTGTCTTTTTAACTGCAGAGACAATAAACGCTAAACTGGAGTGGCAGTCTTTTTAGCTAAACATTCACGGCATTTAAAAATCAAATTAGAACCGGCTGAAATGTTTTGAAATCACTTGTACCCTACCTGATTGAGAGAAAAAAAATCGAGTCTTTCACGCGATCTGCCTGTGTCGGTTTGAGTCTTTTCAAATACCAAGATGCTCCTCTCGTCCTCTGTCGGTCACGGATCATGGAAGTGAAACTTAAATCTGTCACAGGGGTGGTTGGATTTATTCACATTAAAAATATATATTAAAAACTTATTTATTTTCAAATTTTTATTTACAGCATTATCATAATAGGCTGTATATTAACCTATTGGGAGAGAACCCGTAGGTCTATGTAAAATCAGATAGGCCTATTGAGTATTTTGAGTACCCCCATATCTCGTGTCATAACACCTCTGCTAAGATTCGACTGTGAGATTGGTAGTCGAATCAGGCTCCTCCTAAGCATCGAATCGTCGACTATTCAGGGTCACCCCTAATAGATAGATAGATAGATAGATTAACATTTTTTATAAGTGTGCAATTAATCACAATTTCTATATATATATATATATATATATATATATATATATATATATATATATATATATATATTAGAGCTTCTGTGTAAGTCTATGGGTTGTTTTGCCCATTTTACCTGTGAACTGTACTACACATATGTGTGGTTTACCATGTGAATTCATATGCATGATTATTGTTTATTAATTTTAGAGCTTTGTTGTGGTCATGTAGCTATGAATCATAAAAAGAGAGACCAAAAGAAATTGGTCCAAGTTCATATTTAGAAGTGCTTGCTGGTCGTTATAGAAACCGTTGATCAGATGGTACAGCAAGCATGTGAGTCAGTGATGTGACTGCTCAGATCTCATCTGCTGTCACGATATGAGAAGAGAACGCTGCTGATTGCATAATTGCCATCACGACTCATATAATTACTTGCCATTTTAACAGATGCTTTTTTTCTGTGTGTGTAAATCAAATTGCAGTACACCAACTGCAGCCACCAGGAGCAGCTAGGGTCTCTAAACCAAGAAACCATTACTGAGAATGCAAAACCAATATTTGCTCAAAAGACAAGTGCTGATTTTGTTGGAAGACTGCCTTTTCTGCACTGATATTGTGGTAAGATCTGCATAATGAATTTAAAATAGGTTACAGAGTGTATTGCACTTTTATTGGCTGCTGAAATTAAAATAAAATGAATCCTGAAATTTAATTTTTAATCTGTTTAACTTACTGAACTGTACAGCAAAACAGGCAAATCAACCACTAATTCCCGCCTTTCACTTTCTTCTAGTGTGAAGAACATTTTAATAATCAGAAGAACCATTTTAACATATATATATATATATATATATATAGGTCACAACTTTACACTGTTAATCCATTCAAGAACAGAACTATCTATTCTTTAGGTTTTTTTTTTTTTTTTTTTTTTTTTTTTGATTTGCTAAGTGACTAAACCTCAATGGAGTATAAGCAGAATGCATAAAAATGTACAAATGGGATTGTGCAAACTTATGAATTCACCACCAATTCATCAAAACTTGAAACAGTTGTGAATTGCCATTGGCTGCTCAGGTTGTCATGTCATAAACTAGTGATTCTCACTCTCTGTGACCAAAATCTATTACCTTCCTCATTTTATATACTAGAAATGATTACTCAGACTTTGGAATAATAGAATTCAGATCCTATGACATGGTGTGATGACATTAAAAGCTGGGGAATCACCACCGCTATTTCACAACTTGTGAAACTACTCGAATGAGTGGCGAAACACGTCTAGTTGGCTAGATTATCTGTACTAAACATTACTATCAGTTGATTTTACCTCAATAAAGTGGAATTTTTAGAATTATTGATTGGACTGTGAAAAGTAGGTGTTCAGTACAAACATGCAATCAAACTTGAATAACCATGATACCAATCATAATATGTGTTGTTCGCCAGCATAACTTGGTCTGAAACCAAGCAATGAAGTCAATGACAGGAGCAGCCAGCACTCTTTTTACTGTCACCCAGCCAGCCCTCCAGCTGTTTGCTTAACCTGATAACATGCAGATCTGGCCATGTCAGGATCACTTCTCACATACATCCCCAGAGATTCAAGGTATCCTGCTCAGACTTGCCATTCTGAATATAATCCAAATCCCACTGGTATCAAACAAGCCTGTTGTCATATAGTAGCATATAGCTTTATCACAGAAGTCAAGTAATTACCAGAGCCATGAGGCTGAATCAGACCTGTTTATATGGATTACTGTAACATAAAATGGATGAGGTCTATGGAGTCATGGAGGTTTCCACACTACAGTTTTAGGTGGAGATGTTTAACATGGATTAAAATGAGTAACTTATCTTTATTTTGATTGCAAAACAACAAATCGATGATAAATGATGTGTGTGTGTGTATATATATATATATATATATATATATATAGTCACAAAGGGATGAGGGACAGACACAGAGGATGAGTGCAACACTGAGCTTTAACACTCCAGAGTGTTAAGGACAGGACAGAGCAAACCGGAATGTAAGCCATGTAGTAGAGAGAATTGTAGCACTTAACTGAACTCTGTGAGAAGAGCTGGGTCATTGTCTTGTGGTACCCATGATCTTTCCTTGGGTCCATACCCCTCCCAATCAGTGACATATTCCAAATGACCGCCCCGACATTGGGGGTCCAGGATGGTGCAGTCTACATACACTGGTCCATCATCTAGCAAGGAAGGAGAAGGAGGACCATCAGCTACACCAGACCCTGCAAGTAGAGGAACAAGTGAAGGAAGGTGAAGTTTTAGAAGGGAGAAATTCTGTAGTGTGATGGTAAGTTTAGATGGTAGGCAACTGCATTTATTTGTCCCTGGGTGGTGAATGGGCCTATGTATCTTGGACTCAACTTGTGAAAGGTGGATGTCCCTGGTGAAGAGCCAGACCTTTTGCCCAAGTTGGTATGTTTTGGATCTTCTGATGTAGATCTGGCTCTTGTGCCGTCTAACTGCCTGTTGCAGATGGACGTGAGCTGAGTCCCAGACCCTCTCACTCTCCTTAAACCAGTGGTCAACAGCTGGAGTCTCTGATAGCTTACCTGACCAGGGAAACAGAGGCGGCTGAAAGCAAAGCACACACTGGAATGGAGTGAGTTTGGTGGTAGGTTGTCTGAGGGAGTTCTGTGCGTACTCAGCCCAGGGAAGGTACTAGTTCCAACTGTGCTGATGGTTGTGGCAGTATGTTCTCAGGAAGTGGCCTATCTCTTGAATATTCCGCTCCATTTGCCCATTCAATTGTGGATGATAGCCAGATGTTAAACTCTCTGACACACCTTGAAGAACGACTTCCACACTCTCAAGATAAACTGGGGTCCTCGATCGGAAACCATATCTTCAGGTAGGCCATAGTTTCTGAAGACCTGCTGTAAAAAGGCCATCACAAATGCGGTGGGTAGTCCCTTTATTGGTATAAGGTAGCAGGCCTTAGAGAACCGTTCTACTACCACTAGAATGCATGTGAAGGTGTTGGATACCGGTAAGTCTGTGATGAAATCTACTCCTAGGTGTGACCGAGGTTGGCGTAGAATGATCAACAGAAGAAGCTTTCCCTCTGGCAAGTGTCTTGTAGATGGCATAGGTAGGACATCCTTGTATAAACCGATAGACTTCTTGAAACATACTTGCCCACCAGTATCGAAGGAGAGATGGAAGGAGAGAGGATGTTTTCAGGAGGAACTGTCAGGGGAATGCAACTGAGAGAGAGTTTCTGCCTTTACATTCTTGGATCCAGGTCAGTATGATACAGTAAAATTGATACAGTAAAACTGGCAGGGGGTTGACACATCGAGCTTCGTAGGTATTCTAGGTTGTGGTGGTCTGTAATTACCTCAAAGGGATATTTTTTTTGTTTTTCATACAACAAATATTTAAATGTGGACATGAATTTCACTATTTGTTAATGTTATTAAACATGTAATAATTCATATTTTTATGATGGATTTTCAAGATTGGAAGTTAAAATTGAAAGTCTGGGTCTGATGGATGGATGGATGGATGGATGGACGGACGGACGGATGGACAGACAGACAGATCGATAGATCTATCGATAGATCGTTCGATCAACGTGTTGCCCCACACAGCCCAGCTAATCGGGATGAGGTGTAAGAAAAAGCCCTGACCTGGCTATTCTCTGCTCCAGACCTGAGGCCCTACTTAACAGTCTCCTAGTATGAGTCTAATGAGGGGTTAGTATTTCAGCTCAAGAGCTCAAAGCTCTGGAGACCTGGTCACAGCTCTCTTACTGCGGCCTGGATTCAACAAGCCAAAGGCAGGCCATATTAATTAAAGCTTCTCCTGGGATCCAGGAGCGTGAGAGAGAGATAGTATGTGTGTGGAAAGGAAAATGCAGACACCTGTTGTCAGAGGCTGTCAGAGCTTAAAATATAGAACTCCACAGGTGCATGATGAGTTACGCAATTCATTACGGGACATTCTGTGCAATCTTATTTCTTGTTATGTTACAGTAATTTTAAGTCAGGTTATGTAAGAATATAGTACTTTTGTAATGGTGGACGTAATATTGTCGCTCAGCTAATGCTAATGAAACTCAGGACTATTGATGGGGGCACAACTGATCCCCCAGGGCCTGTGATGAAGGAGCACACAAGGAGCACAAAAGCTACTTAAACTGCAGCTAAGCTCATAATAATTTAAAGCAGTTAATCTGCAGTCAAGCTACTGTACATGAAAAAAAGTAGTTAGCTAAAAGCTACTAACAAAAACTAACTGCATTGACACTAAAATATTAATTTATTTAAAACAGAAGACATAAAAAGCCACAAAGGGATTAAGTATGTTTGTTTGTTTGTTTGTTTATAACAGAATACATAAAAGCAGGGAATATTTTAATCATTTTTATTTATTTTTATTTTTTTACAAATTCATTCATATGATTCATTCAAATAAACTGATTCACTAAAATGAATCAGACTTCCCAACATACAGTATGTTGAGTGTTGAAGTGAATCTTTAAAAGTGAATCTTTGTTCATTTTTATTGCAATCAAACGGGCAAGTTTGATTATGCTAGTCTGATTATTGCTTTACTCACTCGAGTGTTGGGGTGTGTCCACAATACATGACATAAAATGACATGTTTCTTGTAAATTAATTTTAATGACATTCTTGTAAATTAACCTGAGACTAGTAAAACACTAGTCCACAAATCCAAAAATATTGTTGATAGCATTAGGTTACTACTCCCCGACTCTGCACAAATTCTACTCACAAAAAAAGTGTAAATGTGACATAATGGTGTACATATAAAGAATTTAATATTTTTGCCATTCATTAAACTTATGATACACATTTTGTAGATAAATTTGTTGTAGATAAAATCAGTCTGGCAATCCCCTTAGTGACGCATACTAAGCTAAACACATATATATATGGCCTTTTTATCAGTGTCTCTGGCCTCACTGTAAAATGTAACTGATGATCTTACTAATAAAATTAAGTGATTTTAACTTATTTTGAGTAAGTGTGTTGACCTTACTGAGTTTAACTAAGTAACGACAACTTTTTAGAACTGAAAGATATTAAACTCAATAGATTCAATTATCCTCTACTTAAAACAATGAGTAGTACGACATTTTTTTGAGTGGTCAGTTCTACCTGTAGGTGGAGTCAATTTGCAACGTACTCTGAGGGGAGAAGCACATGGAACGGTGAGTTGGTGCTTGTTTGTCATATTTTAAAATTTCTGAATTGTTTAATATACATTAATTGATAGTGTAATATAATCAGATTAAACAATTTACACAGTGACTCTGGGTGTGATGTTATATTATTGAAATTGTTGAGTGTGTTTGATTGTGCTAATCGAAATTAGCAGTTAGCATTTGCAAGTTACTGGTCTTTGGCTGCATGTTTTTAATAAAGGAACGTTTTTTATGTTTTAGATATTTTTATTATGTCTACAATGTAGACTGGGGAAAACTTTACTAATTACTCTACTGATTTATATTTGGATGATAGTTTAGGTGTGTTGTACAGGGATGTTATAATTTGTTTTTTTAATTTTTTTTATTTTAGATTTCTTAAGATTAAAATGTTTGAAGACTACACAATGGTTCGTAATTAATATTTAAATCTATATAGTAAGAATTATTTTCTTAATTTTCAGAGCTTGTTTTGTGGAACGAGACATGTAGATTAATATAAGGCTATTTTTCTTCATTTGCAGGATCTGTTTTGTGGAATGAGATATGCATTAGAAATGTAAGTAGCCTGCTGTATTTTTCCTTTGAAAATAGAGCTCTACTACTGTAGCAATGTCGCTTAAAACATGGAAGCTGCACCAGATCTAGTTTAATTCCATGCCTTCACACTGACTGTATTTGTGTTCATTCAAGTTATTTAATTAATTGAAGGGGTATTTAACAAGAAATCATTCTAAACATCTTGATACAAAATAAACAAGTATGCCTTGAACACACTAACTGTGAACCCAGTGTACATTTAACTTTTATTTTCCCTGTCACAGATCAATGCAGAGTTCAATCACATCACAATCAGAAGCCTCAATCAAGAATTCTTCTCAGCGCTTTATCAACCTGCAGCTTGAATTCTGGAAATTTGTGCAACAAAGAAAGTGGCAGTTGAAAAGAGAGTTTCTTGCGCAAATTAAATCTATGGTAAGCTTGTCAATGCTTTTTTCTTAATCAAAATTCTGTTACTGTATTAGCTCAATTTTATATTTCATTCAATGTTGTAACATTTATCAGGGCACTGATGTCACAGATTTTTTTTTTATACTAGATTTTTTCGCTCATTTGATATTTCAGTCTAATTTTTTTTTTTTTTTTTTTTTTTTCCACAGCACTGTCATCACTGCTAAGTGCACAGTTCTTCTTGGCCTTCCTCTTATTCTTGGAGAAGAAACCTCTGATTTTTTTAAACAGTGCTGACAGGTAACTTTCTCTGTATATTACATTATAAACTATGATTCCCCATACATACATTACATATAGGCATTCAGTATGCTTCATTTAACTTTTCATTTATCAGACATTCAAACTCTGCATTTGTTTCATTTCTTTTTTTCTTTTCTTTTTTTTTATCCAGCATTTTGTTAAATGCAAGTTCTGTCATCATTATACAGTTATTTTTTTTATTTTTATTTTGTCTGTCTTCCAGACAATACTTTAAAGGGTTAGTTCACCCAAAAATGAAGTTTCTGTCATTAATTACTCAGCTTCATGTCGTTCCACACCCATAAGTTCATCTTCAGAACACAAATTAAGATATTTTTGATGAAATATGAGAGGTATATGACTCGTCCATAGACAGCAATATAATCATCACTTTCAAGGTCCAGAAAGGTACTAAAGACATTGTTAAAATAGTCCATGCGACTGCAGTGGTTCAACCTTAATGTTATAAAGCAGCAAGAATACTTTTTGTGCACAAAAACAGATGTGCTGTGTTTGACAGAAACTTGGCTAAAACCGGACGATTACATTACTTTAAATGAGTCTAGTCCTCAAGGTTATGATTATCGACACAATGCCCGTCAGAAAGGCAAAGGGGGAGGTGTTGCTGTAATCTATAGTAATATTTACAGTATTAGTCAAAAGTCTTTCAAATATAATTCCTTCGAAGTGATGGTACTTTACGTAACATTATGTAGGTTGACATTTGTGCTGGCTACTGTATACAGGCCACCAGGACACCATACAGACTTTATCAAAGAATTTGCTGATTTTCTGTTGGAGTTAGTATTGGCTGCAGATAAAGTCCTTGTTGTTGGTGATTTTAATATCCATGTAGATAATAAAAAAGACGCATTAGGATTGGCATTTGCAGATATTCTAAACTCTATTGGTGTAAGACAACATGTGTCAGGACCCACTCATTGTCGTAATCATACTTCAGATCTAATATTGTCACATGGAATCGATATTGATGCTGTTGAAATTCTGCAGCAGAGTGACGACATCTCAGATCATTATCTAGTCTCGTGTATACTACATTTAGTCAAGGCGGCTAAACTGCCTCCATGCCATAAATATGGTAGAACCATCACTTCTACCACTAAAGATCACTTTATAAATAATCTTCCTGATCAGTTTCATCGCCTTAGCATACCAGAAAGCTTAGAAGACCTCGATGTTGTAACAGAAACTATTGCCTCTGTCTTTTCCAGCACATTAGACTCAGTTGCTCCTTTGCGCTTAAAAAAGATTAAGGAAATTAATCCAATGCCATGGTACAATGAGCACACTCGGGCCCTAAAGTTAGCAGCCAGAAAAATGGAGCGCAGCTGGAAGAAAACAAAACTAGAAGTATTTCGCATTTCGTGGAGTGAGAGAATGATTGAGTACAGAAAGGCCTTAAAATCTGCTAGATCTGCTTATTTTTCAAAACTTTTAGAAGAAAATAAACACAACCCTAGGTATTTATTTGATACAGTGGCTAAATTAACAAGAAATAAAGCTTCAACTTCTGATGTTTCCAAAGAGCACAGCAGTAATGACTTTATGAACTTCTTTACTTGCAAGATTGATAATATTAGAGAAAAAATTATAACCATGCAACCGTCTATTACAGTATCGCGTCAGATAGTGCATTGTAGTGTCCCTGAGGAAAAATTGAATTCATTTACTGCTTTAGGAGAGGAAGAATTGTCTAAACTTGTTAAATCATCAAAATCAACAACATGTATGTTAGACCCTATACCGACTAAGCTATTGAAAGAAATGCTTCCAGAGGTTATAGATCCTCTTCTTAATATAGTCAATTCATCTTTATCACTAGAACACGTACCAAAAACTTTTAAGCTGGCTATTATTAAACCTCTTATTAAAAAAACACAACTTGATCCTAGAGAATTAGTCAATTACAGGCCGATCTCAAATCTCACTTTTCTGTCAAAAATACTAGAAAAGGTAGTATCATCACAACTATGTTCCTTTTTAGAAAGAAATAGTATCTGTGAGGATTTCCAGTCAGGATTTAGACCGTACCATAGTACTGAGACTGCTCTCATTAGAGTTACTAATGATTTGCTCTTATCATCAGATCGTGGTTGTATCTCTCTATTAGTGTTACTGGATCTTAGTGCTGCATTTGACACTATTGATCACAATATTCTTTTAAATAGACTCGAAAATTATGTTGGCATTAGTGGAATTGCATTGTCATGGTTCAAATCATACTTATCTGACCGTTATCAGTTTGTAGTAGTAAACGAAGAGATGTCATATCGATCACAAGTTCAATATGGAGTACCGCAAGGCTCAGTACTAGGACCGTTGCTGTTCACTCTGTACATGCTACCCTTGGGAGATATCATTAGGAAGCATGGCGTTAGTTTTCACTGTTACGTTGATGATACTCAGCTCTATATTTCTTCACGCCCTGACTAAACTTACCAATTCACAAAATTAACAGAATGCATAGCTGATATAAAAAATTGGATGACCAGTAATTTCCTACTACTAAATTCAGAAAAAACAGAGATTCTAATTTTTGGACCAAAAACTTCTTCACGTAATAACCTAGAATACTGTCTAACACTTGATGGCTGCTCTGTTAAGTCTTCGTCGTCACTTAGGAACCTGGGTGTGCTCTTTGATACCAATCTTTCATTTGAAGGCCATGTTACTAGCATCTGTAAAACCGCATTCTTCCATCTTAAAAATATATCTAAACTACGACATATGCTCTCAATGAAAAATGCAGAACAGTTAGTTCATGCGTTCATGACCTCAAGGCTAGATTACTGTAACGCTCTACTGGGTGGTTGTTCTGCTCGCCTGATAAATAAACTACAGCTCGTACAAAATGCAGCAGCTAGAGTTCTTACTAGAACTAGGAAGGATGACCATATTAGCCCAGTTCTGTCAACACTGCATTGGCTTCCTGTTAAACATCGTATAGATTTTAAAATCTTGCTAATTACTTACAAAGCACTAAATGGTTTAGCTCCCCAGTACCTGAGCGAGCTCCTAATTCATTATAGTCCTTCACGTCTATTGCGATCTCAGAATTCAGGCCAGCTGATAATACCTAGAATATCAAAATCAACCGCAGGCGGTAGATCCTTCTCCTATTTGGCACCTAAACTCTGGAACAATCTTCCTAGCATTGTTCGGGAAGCAGACACACTCTGTCAGTTTAAATCTAGACTAAAAACGCATTTCTTTAACCTGGCATACACATAACACATTACCAATTTATATTTTCAAATCTGTTAAAGGATTATTAGGCTGCATAAATTAGGTCAGCCGGAACCGGGAACACTTCCTATAACGCCTGATGTACTCGTTACATCAGAAGAAGAATGGCATCTACGCTAATATTAGTCTTTCTGGTTATCCCGAGGTTCACCGTAGTCAACCGGATCCGGGCCGTATCCAGGTGAGACCAAGGACCTGCACCTTGACACGACCACAACGCAGCCCTGAAGTATCAGCAGAGATTGAGTCAACTAGATCATCCACTGTGAGGGCCTCATCGACACGACAGCCACGAAACAGTTCCTCAACAACCGTCCATACCGGCGTGATGAATACGATCCTCAATTGGATGGAACTGGAATAAATACTTTGAATGTTGCGATCCTGTCGGACTTATGATAGCTACCTGAATCGTAACAAAGCACTGTTGGCCAGAGGAGAACTGGCCCCCCGACTAAGCCTGGTTTCTCCCAAGGTTTTTTTCTCCATTTAAACACCTATTTGCCACTTGTCTGCCACCTGATGTCACCTGATGGAGTTTGGGTTCCTTGCCACTGTCGCCTTTGGCTTGCTTAGTTGAGGACACTTGACATTTGACTTGACATTTAATATTCCACAGTGCTTTGATCTGCCTGCATTGACACTATTCTTTTAAGAGCTGCTGTGCAGCCAAATAATGTACCAGTTATCAATGTAAAGCTGCTTTGACACAATCTACATTGTAAAAAGCGCTATATAAATAAAGGTGACTTGACTTGACTTGATGCAGGAGCCGGCCAATACTGAGCTGACATTCTGACGTAGAACACGGAAGCTGTGGACTGTGTTTACTACGTCAACAGAGTAGGAGACTGACAGGGAAGAGAAGAGATTGTTGAATAAAGTCATTATTTTTGTTTTGTTTTTGCGCACAAAAAGTATTCTCATCGCTTCATACCATTAAGGTTGAACCACTGCAGTCACATGACTGTTTTAACAATGTCTTTATTACCTTTCTGGACCTTGAAAGTGGTAATTAAATTGCTGTCTATGGAGGGGTCAGAGAGCTCTCGAATTTCATCAAAAATATCTTAATTTGTGTTCTGAAGATGAACGAAGGTCTTACAGGTGTGGAACGACATGAGGGTGAGTAATTAATGACAGAAATTTTCATTTTTGGGTGAACTAACCCTTTAACAACCATAATTAATCTCTGTTAGTTGTATGTAGACCTGGTACTTTGTAGTATGTACATTTGTGATTTTAATTTGTAATGTAACCAGAATTGTGATATTGCTGTTCCCTTTTTATTAGGACTGTGAATGTGACACACCCTTCTTGGGGATTCTGACCGTGATAACAGAAGACAGCCAGGATTCTTCCTCCACAAGAACTACATTTGGAGTCTTCATGCACAGCATTATTCTAGACTGAGCCATTGTCATGGATGAACTTAAAACCTTCCAGGTGCCATGTGACTAATTTTTGGGCTGATATGTGCCAAATTTGGAGTTTTTCTTTCCCTTGGACCCAATTCTCTGAAATCAAAACTACATTCACTTAAAACCCTTCTGTTGATGTAAGCAAAGGCTGTTTGAGATCGTTAAAGGCTTAGTTCACCAAAAAATGTAAATTCTGTCATCAGTTTTTCACTCTCATGTTGTTTGACTTTGGTTAGTCTTTCAAACACAAATTTAGATATTTTTAAAGAAAACAGGCTGGAAAACTTTTTGGATCTTTTAAGTTTTGGTTACCTGGACTTTCAGTTGGAGGGACAGAAACCTCTCAGATTTCATTAAAAATATCTTCATTTATGTTTCAAAGTCTAACCAAAGTCTTATGGGTTTGTGACGTCATGAGGGTGAGTAAATGAGAGAATTTCATTTTTTTCTCTTTAATCTTGTGGTTGCACTAAAGTCAACATTCTTTTTCAGTCATGATTTGTAATCCATATTGTTATATTAATGAAAAATGTTTAGAATTTAGGGGTGCCAGAATGGCATTGTTTGGTACATTGTAGTGTCTGAAGAAAATTGATGAGCAATAAATAATGTTTTGCCTAAGATCTGTTGTTGCTTTTTGTCTTAACTTATATTTTTTAGTTCAGCTTACTTGAAAATTTTAAGACAATCGGTTTCCTAAGATTTTCCTAGTAATGTGAACACTAGTAATAAGTTAACCCAACTAATGATTTTGAGTTAACAGAACTTAACCAATAAGTTCTCTTTACTTAACTGAATTAAGTTATGACAACTAAAAATTAATACACTACTTTACTTGGAAATTTTAAGGCAATCGGTTTCCTCACTTTTTCTAAGTAAAGTCAACTTGTTACATTTTACAGTGCTGTAAATTCAAGTCACGACTCTGATGAAACTACATTCCCTTTCCTTGGTTCAGCCCTGTAGGTCTTTTAACTCATAACTGTGTGTCCGTGGCTACAGGTTGTGTTGTAATGTCTCTCTAACCAGGCGCTGATGGATTGGTTTGGAAAAGCTCCTGGTAAAGGAGGAAAGCACATGTGCCGTACGGCATAGCAGGTGGCAAGCACTGACTTGACAGCAATTAGATGTACAAATCTTTGATTAGGCTCATGGGAGCGGGAGTCATTAGTGCAGCTGAGTGCTTCTCTCTCTCTCTCTCTCTTTGTCTTTCACGTTCATCACCTTCTCTCTTTCATTGACATTTTAACTCAAGTCATCAAATGAAATGTCCTTAGCTGAACTTTTTGTGTGTGTGTTGGCTTGATAAATTAAGATGTGAATAAGAAGTATTGATTTTTGTATTAATAGAATATTGTAATGTTATAATACATTTATTATTAAATAATATTATTATATATGAATATATGATAACATATTCTTACATATACATTTTATTAACTATCTAATGTTATTTTTATTCATTTTAAATTGTTACTTTATTGTTTGCAACTTTCTTATTTAACTGTTTGTTTTAACTCTGTAGTTTCCTATTAGGTTAAAATGTAACCAAGAATACTTTCAATAACTTGAAACTTTTTTTTTTTTTTTTTTAAATGCATACATTGTTTTATATCTGTGGTGTAAAATAACATGTGCTCACTGAGCTGGGAATAATTTGTGTGAAGAAGAATAAATGAACATTTTTTTTTAAGAAGCTTGTCATTTGGTGTTAGTGTTGTAAATTTAATGCTTGACACAAGAAAGAAGCTACAAATAGAATTTATTTGCACTTATAAAGTAGATAGAGGGTGTAATAATGCATAATGACCACCTTGAAGATGTAGCCTGTTTTGGGAGAGTTGAATTTTTCACTAAATAACTGTCATTAACTTCAAGATAACGGTTTGTTGTAACATTAATGGCAG
This sequence comes from Ctenopharyngodon idella, assembly GCF_019924925.1. NCBI lineage: Eukaryota > Metazoa > Chordata > Actinopteri > Cypriniformes > Xenocyprididae > Ctenopharyngodon > Ctenopharyngodon idella. Next base: position 7,161,797 of record NC_067234.1, read on the forward strand.
TTTGTTCAGCATTTAAGTGCTTTGGAAATGCCACTGTATTTCACAAGGGCAGTTTGTCAGAGAAATGCTCAGCAGTAACCAAAGTATTTGTATTGGTCATGCCTTATATACAGAAAACTGGTCTTTTAATGTCCTTTTTATGCATCAAAAGCATGAACTTCAAAAGCGCAATAAATACATTTAGTCAAATTAAATGAGCTTCAAATAACTGAAATGAAACATTTCTTCGGTCCTGATTAACTGTTAATTAAATTCTATCATTACGATATTCTAGTATATTTAATCAAAGTTTATTGTTACAGACAGAAAATACAAAGCGGTGACAATAAACACATTTATATTGTTACAAAAGATTTCTATTTCAAATAAATGCTGTTCTTTTGAACTTTCTATTCATCAAAAATTACAGTTTCCACAAAAATATGAAGCAGCACAACTGTTTTCAACATTGAAATCAGCATAATCAGCATAATAGAATGATTTCTGAAGGATGTGACACTGAAGACTGGAGTAATGATGCTGAAAATTCAGCTTTGGATCACAGGAATAAATTACATTTTAAAATATATTACAGTAGAAAACAAAATTGTAATAATATTTCACAACATTACTGTTTGTACTATATCTTTGATCAAATAAATGCAGCCTTGGTGAACAGAAGAGGCTTCTTTCACAAACTACCAATGCCAAACCTTTAAACAGTGTATGCCACTTTTTTGAGCATTATTTTACGTGAAAACCTGCGTCTTCTTTAGTAATCACATACAGTTTAAGATTTTGTGGGTATCAGCTGATTGGGTGCTATAGAACAATGTAGACAGCATGAACAGATAAATGGCACTATACAAAGTATTGTACAATGTAATTAGTAATGCATAATTGGTGTATTTACTGGTATCCATTACATTTTTGAAAACTAAAAATGAAAATATGATTAAAATTATTACAAATGGAGTAACCCAAAATAGTCAGGTTGATTATATCATTAGAAACAACATATAAGACTTGACTAAAACTGATTAATTTAGATGTTACTACACAAAGCACATTTTAAATTCTTAATACAGTGTGCTTTCTTTAGTAATGCTCAACCTAACGAGTCCCCTTTGACAGTCCATCACCTCCAAACTTCAGCGTCTCCCTCGTTTGCTAATTAGAGCTGCAGGTCTTTCCCGCTTCACACTTTCCCAGGTGTGGAGTTCACTGTGGACGCCTCTCACCACGGAAACCAGGCTTGGATTGCCCAGAGGCCATTCACCTCTTATTACTCATCTCTCAGCATTCCTCCAACAATACACGACTGCATTTCATAATGCACTGCCAGTAAATACAAGATACTCCAGTTACCACACTTCAATTTACGATAACATGCTTTCAGTTTCAAATGTCTAACTCACTATCTGATATGTATGATTGTCTGTGCAGTGGTTAGAAAGGATGATCCGACACTCTTGGCTGTGGATCTCGGAGGAGGGCCGTCATATGAGCTTTGCTCTGGGTGTCTTGGGAATATGTCGCTATAGTGTTAAGGTGGTATTCCTACCCCATTCATTCTAGAATCTGTCTTAACCAGCCTTCTCTGGACAATAAAGGAAAAAGTGCTTTCACTGTTTGAAGTATAAATGTACTTTTGAGTCACAGAACGTGGTTAATATGGTTACATTTTTTAAAGGGGTCATGAATTGAGAAATCAAAATTTCCTTTATCTTTTGACATTCAAGAGGTCATTGTACTATAAAAATATCCTGTAAGTTTCAGAACTTCCCGATTAATACAAAAACAGCTTTTATTGAAACCAAGCTCCCAGAATGACTCGTTTCAGATTTTGTCTCAGTATGACATCATAGTGTGACGAAAGACCGCCTCTGCAGAAGATCAACACCTACTTCTACATCATTGCCTCTTTAGCCCCGCCCACTGATTCACGCATGTCATATAGTATTAAATACGAGACAGACGTAAGATTATTCCAGAAACAAAACCATAGAGATGCCTCTGATGATTACAAGACATTTTGAAGTGGCAAGTTGTGGAAAAACGTTGCATTCTCATCCTTGTGATCCTAACATTAAGAAAGTGTGGATGAACTTTATTTTTAATTAAGTTCCAGTCAGATCGCATCACTTCATTTTACTGTGGATTCATTTTTAAACAAGACAGTTTGACACAGGCTTTTCAGAGAGACTGAAATAAAAGATGCTGCAGTGCAACTATATTGAATTCAACAGTAATATTTCAACACACAAGTGTAACAATGTTTTTACCATGTGTCACTATTGCTAGTCTGTTACATAGTTTGATATGTACTCACTTTACTTTCATGATGAAAGATGAATATAAGAGCGACAGTGCGGCAAACGATGTTATTCATTCATAATTTGTTTACATGAAACACAGTAAGTTTATCAACTGTAACTGTGGTAACTCCAAGTAGGCTACTTAAACTTCACTTTTATTGGCCGGCGACAGCCTATGACGTCATTAAAGATGCGACCCGGAAGTATAAAAGGAGTGCCTAGAGAAGCAGTCAGTACCTTATCGTCTGAAGGGACTGTTCAGCAGGCAGCCCCGATGCATGGCAGGTAACATAGTGTCTCGTTCCCTGTTCTCAGGGAACCATGGTTACATATGCAACCTGAGACGTTCTCTTTCGAAAGGGAACACTACACTGCGTTTGAACGCATATGGGGAGTGCATGCCAGAAAATGGCTAGACAAACATCAGAACTAGCAGCTTCAACTGAAATGCCAGAACCCTTCCCCCTACGGGTCATACATAGGCTGTCAGTGACAGCATTCCCTATGGCCACCAGCCCAAGCTATAAGCTTCAAAGAGGCCTTCCACAGAAGACCTACCAAGGCCGCTCAAAGGCTTCTGGGACCAACTTCTTTTTTGAAGAAAAGAGGGTACCTCTAAGGGAATGTAGCCAGGGGGCCCGAAGGAACCCTAGCCAGTTAACCCTGAATGCCACCAGGGAGGCCGACCTGGTCTAATTAAAGCAACCTAGTCTTGGCCAACAACCTGTCTGATCACAGAGTCTCAAATCACATTCTTCAGAGAAGATATCCAGTAAGAGGGACTGCAAAGAGGCAGTAACCAACTCAGACCAGAGCATAGAGACAGGCAGCCTGGAGAGCAGGACTCAGCTTAGTGCTTTTAACCCTTACCAATGAGGTAACACTCTGCTCAATCCTAGGATCTACTCAGCGCCTGATTATTTGCACTGAGGAGGCTGTGCACTCTAAAGGAACCCAACACAGGGGAGTACATTAATCAGCCTAGGGGCTGATCCTCCATAGGGAGGCCTCAGAGAGGCATTCAACCACTGACCAGCTTAGGGAGCAAAGTAATATGCAAGACAACCCTCAAACGAGGGGAGTACAGGGCTCAACCTAACAGATAAATCATACTGTAGGCACAAAATCATGGACATAAATTCTACATAGTGTAGAAATACATCACAGCAGCCTTGCGAAAGGCCAGACATGTGAAACTGCATGCTCAATCTGCTAAAAGAACACCCAGATGTGGGGGGAAAAGCTTAAAGGGCAGCCTGTGAAGACCACACACCTAGAACAGCTCGCTTGCTTATAAGCAAGATCCCACAAACATGGAACTCGTTCAGAATGAAACCGAGTCAACTTAGCAGATAGGACTGTAGAGTGCCCACATAACAGTCTACCTTAACACAATCCGACAAGCAGCGTACTCAGTAAAAACACTTTTTACTCTTAAAGCAAGAGGAGTACAAACATACGCCATCACGCTCTGGAGGAGGCCCAAAAAAGGGCCTATGACTTCCAGAAAGACACGTAGTGTCAGCTCGTGGCAGTGTTCTAAGCTCTAGGGAGCCAAGTATGATAACCAAACTCTTCAGTGAGGTTAACTAGTTTAACTCGACTTAAGCCACCATTCCAGCAACCAATGTACTCAGTAAAAACACCTTTTACTGTTTAAGCAAGAGGTGTACAAACCTACGCCATCATGTTCTAGAAGGAGGCCCAAATGGACATGTGGCGTCAGCTAGTGGCAGTTCTAAGCTCTAAGCTCTAAGAACCAAACTATCAAGTGAGGTTACCTAGCTTAACTCAACCTGAGCTTAAAATCTACACATTCCAACAGGTAATGTACTCAGTAAAAACACTATTAACCCTTTACAGTAAGGAGAGCACAAAGAATATATGCTGCCATGCTCTGAAGGAGGCCAGAACCGGCCTACTACTTCAAATAAACACGGGAATAAACCTGTGGCAGTGCTAGTTCTAAGTGAGCAAAACTCTAACCAAACATCTACCAACAAACGTGTGATACAACAAGCTATTGTGCTCAGAAGGAGGCCCAAACAAAGCCTTCTACTCCAAACAACACAATCAACATCTTGTGGCAATATTCAAACTCTAAAGGGAGCTACATAAGAACCAAACTGAATAGTGAGGTTCAGAAAGCAAACTCATAAAGCAAGGGGAGTACAAATGTCACCATGCTCTGAAGGAGGCCAGAACAAAGCCTACTACTACAGAAACAGGTGCTAACCTGTGGCAGCAATAGAGTTACAGCTCACATTGTGTAGGGCAAAAACTAGAACTTAAAGCATAAACAAATGCTTTACTTTCCATTCATACCATCCTGAAACTCAAGGAGGACGCTTTTCACCAACACAGAAGTTCCTACATCTGTACTGAACCCTATAGGGAACAGGAGCTTGATAAAAGCTAACACTGTTTCACTCAAACTTGAATGTTAATTCAAGGGGTTCAGGGGAAAAGACTAAACAAAGTATGAATGAAAATTCTAGAAAAAAGTGGGGCCTAAGCAACACTAGCATTCACTTATCTACATAATGATAAGGGGCCTACCACCTGAGACAACAGCACCAGGGAGACTAGCCATAGCCTGCTACCTTAGCTGCTATCTATCTTGCACCTACACCAAACGGGTAATGGGCCTTGGCCTGACAACTCTGATAAGAGGAGGCCAGAACTAGGAGGGAAGAAGTAAAAAGGTGAAATGCTTTCAGTATATCACCTAAACCCTAGCTCTAGCCTAGGCCAGCTATAGCTGTGGGCCTAAAGGGCCACACATAAGCGGAGAGAGTAGACGTAACTACCCTCACGGAGAGCCTGCTGGTGCCTGTGATTGATTACCTCCCTCAAATCCTGCTTCTTCTTCCTGGAGTCCCGCCTTCTCTGGGACCTGCTCCGAGGACGAGGAGGTGCCCGAGAGGCAACACTGGACCTATGGCCCTGTCTCCGATCCTTGAATCGGGATGGGCCAGAACCTCCTGTCTGTCTGGGCCCAGGATCAGATCTGAGCGGTATGCAGGTTTTAAACGCTGCTGAGCGCGCCTTCGCCTCTCCGAAGCCACCTCGCCGAAGGTATCAAAAAGTTCAGAGGGCGAAACCGGCGCATTGAGAAGAACGCCCTTTTCTTTCTCCCCGATGTCAGCCATGTTAGAACAATTCTCCCGACAACTAAAGATAAATTCACAAATAAACTGCCTGATCTGTCTCACCTGCTCATTGTACCCAAACACACAAATGATCTTGAGAAAATTACTAGCAGTATGTGCACCACTTTCACTAGTACATTAGATACTGTTGCACCGATGAGATTAAAAAAGGTTAGAGAGAAAAATACTGTACCATGGTACAACAATATTACTCACGCTATCAAAAGAGAAACTCGTAATCTAGAACGCAAATGGAGACAAACTCGTTTAGAGGTCTTTAGAATCGCGTGGAAAGACAGCTCGTCCCGTTATAGAAAGACTCTAAAAGCAGCCAGGGCCGAGCATCTCCGCAAACTCATAGAAAATAACCAAAACAATCCAAGGTTCTTATTTAGTACAGTGGCTAGATTAACAAATAAACAGACATCACCAGAACAAAACATTTCATTACAGTTTAGTAGCGATGACTTTATGAATTTCTTTACTGAAAAAATCGAAAGCATCAGAAATACGGTTGTAAATGTACAACCCTTGACAGAGTTTTATGATTCAGCCTCAATTATCGTCCCTCAAGAACAGTTGCAGTGCTTTACAACTATAGGACAGGAAGAGCTAAATAAACTTATCACAGCGTCTAAACCAACAACATGTTTATTAGATCCAATACCCACTAAACTACTGAAAGAATTGTTACCTGTAGCAGAAGAGCCTCTTCTCAATATTATTAACTCGTCTTTATCCCTAGGTCATGTTCCAAGACCGTTCAAGTTAGCAGTTATTAAGCCTCTCATTAAGAAACCACAATTAGATCCAAATGTATTGGCAAATTACAGACCCATTTCAAATCTTCCATTTATATCGAAAATATTAGAAAAAGTGGTGTCGGTCCAATTGTGCTCCTTCCTGCAAAAAAATGCTATCTATGAAAAATTTCAGTCAGGATTCAGGCCTCATCATAGCACAGAAACTGCGCTCGTTAAAATTACAAATGACTTACTTCTAGCTTCTGACCAAGGCTGTATCTCAATACTAGTGTTACTTGATCTCAGTGCTGCGTTCGACACTATAGATCATAAAATACTCCTAGATCGACTACAGAATTACATTGGTATCCAGGGACAGGCATTACGGTGGTTTAGGTCGTATCTATCAGACCGTCACAATTTTGTTTATTTAAACGGGGAAGAATCTAAGATAACGATAGTAAATTATGGAGTGCCTCAAGGATCTGTGTTAGGCCCTCTGCTATTTTCAATATACATGCTGCCACTTGGTAATATTATAAGAAGACATGGAATTAGTTTCCACTGCTATGCCGATGATACTCAATTATATATTTCAACACAACCAGATGAAAACTCTAAATTATCCAATCTGACAGAGTGTGTTAAAGAAGTAAAACATTGGATGACTAGTAATTTTCTTCTATTAAATTCAGATAAGACTGAAGTATTACTTATTGGGCCAAAATCCTGTACACAGAATCTCTCAGACTACAATTTGCATTTAGAAGGATGTACTGTTACTCCATCCTCGACAGTTAAAGACCTGGGTGTTATATTAGACAGCAACTTGTCCTTTGAAAATCATATTTCATATGTTACAAAAACAGCCTTCTTCCACCTCAGAAACATTGCTAAGATACGGAATATGTTATTTGTTTCTGATGCAGAAAAGTTAGTTCATGTTTTCATGACGTCTAGACTAGATTACTGTAATGCATTACTAGCTGGTTGCCCTGCTTCCTCAATAAACAAGCTACAATTGGTACAAAATGCAGCTGCTAGAGTTCTTACCAGGTCAAGAAAATATGATCATATAATACCAATTTTATCATCTCTTCACTGGTTACCTATTAAGTTCCGTATCGATTATAAAGTACTGCTAATGACCTATAAGGCTCTAAATGGTTTAGCTCCTGTGTACTTAACCGATCTTTTATCGCCCTACAATCCTTCACGCTCTTTAAGATCACAAAACTCTGGACTTCTGGTTGTACCTAGGATAGCTAAGTCCTCTAAAGGAGGGAGAGCGTTTTCACATTTGGCTCCTAAACTCTGGAATAGCCTTCCTGATAATGTTCGGGGCTCAGACTCGCTCACCCAGTTTAAATCTAGATTAAAGACACATCTCTTCAGCCAAGCATTCACATAATCCATCTCATATCAGATCAATTGCACATGACTATCTTTGCTTAATGTTATGAACAGCAGCTATGCTAATTATTCTCCATTTGCTTTTCTGTTTTACCTCGGGACGCCCGTCCCGAGGTGACTAGAGAGTACATCAGTTTCAGTTTGAATCCAGCCTCTTAAGAAGACCTCAGATGACTAAAACTTTGGAAGAGACGGCGCCAACTCCTGCGATGACTTCAGAAGATGCAACATCTGGATCAACACGCACATTCACATTCTATAAATCCTAATTATTGTTAATATGTAATTCATTTTTCCAGGAGCTCTTTGCTTCTACCTCCAATTAAATTGCTAACAGTGATTGTATGTTAATCGCCTAAATTATTACATTATTAGCTAACTGCAGTCTCCAAATTGTAATGTTGATATGCATTCTCTGTAAAGCTGCTTTGAAACGATATGTATCGTGAAAAGCGCTATACAAATAAATGTTCAGCCACAGGTGTCTCTCCGTATCCATCATTGCTGCCATCGATCTACCAACCGAGGCAGCAGTTTGTTTAGTGGCCCGAAGAGCCAGATCCATTGTGCGGCGCAGCTCTTCTACCGCCTCAGGGGACAGACCTGCCCCTGATCCAGATCCTTCAGCAAATCAGCCTGGTAGGTCTGTAACACCGCCATGGTGTGTAAGGCCGCACCAGCCTGACCCGCTGCCGCGTATGCCCTGCCATTCAAGCGAGAAGTCACTTTAAGGGGCTTGGAAGGCAGGACCGGAGCTTTCAGTGTCGGAGCTCGCCCTGTGACGAGATAGTTCACAAATGTCTCGTCAATAGGTGGCATCGACACATACCCATGCTGGCTCAATCCCTCAACAACGAGCCGAGTATGGGTTCTTCCATGCCTTCTCGATCTCAACATGAAGATCAGGAAGGAATGGAAGGCTCACGGGGGCTGTTGTGTTATGGCCAAAAAGGAACCGCTCGTCAAGCCGTCCGCGTGCGGCACCTTTCTTAACACGCTCCCAAGGCAGCTGCAGCCTGCCAGAAGCGTGCTCCATAACCTCAAGCAGCTCCGCATACGCAGGGCAGGGAGGCTTTGAAGTCTCAGCAGGCTCACCCGCTTCCTCCTCAATAACCATCTCCTGCTCTCTTGGGCTTGACGCCAGAAGAGCACTCGCTGCTGGATCTGATGATGTCAACGAGAGGACATCATCATCATACAGAAGCTCGCCCTCGTCAGCCACTGAGGGTTGAGAGAGATTTACACATCTCTCAAACTCCTCAGTGAGCTCCACCTGAGAGCCCCATGATTTCAGCGCCCGCTCTGCCTCAGCACTGGCGGGACCAGAACCACCAGGCACAGATGTCGGCCCTTCTTCCCTCGAGAAGAGGGCCAGACGAGAGCGGAGCGTCCTAATAGGCAGACACTCACAATTTACACAAACAGCACCCTTAAGCACTGTCCGTGCGAGCTCCTCTCCCAGACAGAAAACGGACAGATTGTGTGTGTCACCGGGTGTCAGAAACCTGGGACATGGATCCACACACTTCCTGAAACGTTTGCAATCAAACAAAAAACAGTCCCTGAAGACGATGAGATACTGACTGCTTCTCTAGACGCTTCTTTTATACTTCCGGGTCACGTCTTTAATGACGTCATAGGCTGTTGCTGGCCAATAGGATTGGTGAGATTTGATAAATGCTTTCAGACACCGGTTCACGTGATGACGTTCCCCATATGCGTTCAAACGCAGTGTAGAGTTCCCTTTCGAAAGGAAACCACATTTTTTTATTGTGATAAATTTTTTTAATAATCTACTATATTTCTACTATAAAGATCATTCCATGGGTTAAAGGTTCTTCATGGAACCATAGAAGACCATAAAGAGCCTTGACTAAATGGCATCTTATGAACTTAAAATGACCTTCTATGGGAACAAAAGGTTCTTAAAGCTTGCTAAAACCTTTCTTTTTATGAGTGTCTGCATAATTTGATTCGCATCAGATTGAATTCCCGTTTCTCCAATAGCACTCGTTTTGTGTTTTGTGGAAGTAATAATCAAAAATCTTTCAAGAGGCCCAAAGCTCAAGATTAATTGTCTTGCTCTGATTAATTGCATGTCATTTCCCGTAGGAAGGATTGTTCTCCACTGTTTTGCTATTTCTGCGCTCAGTCAACTTCCCTTTCTTGGTTCTCAATGCAACAGCAATGAAATTCAGCAGCACTTTAGACATGTTTTGGGGAAGAAAGTTTACATTTTAGTAGGCTGTAATTTCCATCCATTAATGTTTAGGTTAGAAACCCTTGTTTAAAGAGTCAAATATCATAGCAGACTGTCTGTGTTTTGTGGGAAAACAGTGCAAGCAGAATCTTAGACAGGTTATATTTGGCTATAGCCTACTGGACTATACAGTCCGACTCAGATTATATTTTGCGTTTTAGTTTATTAACCCTATTAGTTGCCAGCCAGCGCCAGCAACTTTTATGGCCCCCAGAATATTTTATTGTATGAAAATGTAAACAGTCAATATATCAGAAGAAAAACAGAGCGTGTTTCTTTTGAAAAAAAAAAAAAAAAAAAATATATATATATATATATATATTATTCTTTTTATCAATACTTGAATGTAAGTTTCATTAAAAAGCAACATTTTGGACAAAAAGCAGAGAAAATTGCGTTTTTGTCAAAAGACTGTCCGGATCGGATTCAGAACGATTATCAAAACATAGATTGAGTCCATCAACAAAGCCTCACAGTCTTGTACCTCTTCCTGGGTCGACAGTTCATTCGATAATGTCACGCAGTTTTGATTTATACGCTGTTAAATAGTTAATGATCACGCTTTCAAAAGATCCGTAACAATGCCCCCTACCATACAACAGTGAAAACATGGATTGCCAGGAAAACTTGTCAATGGTCAATGGCAGAGAAGCATTGTCATAAAGGTTGGAAAATCTTGTCAATGACAGGGAAAGAGTTAATCATTTTCACTGTATTTTCACAAGCTCCCCAGTACCGCCAACCAATATGCTGTTTGCTCAGCTAAACCATTTTCAAATCCCCCTTCATATGTTTTCTAATAGACTCATCCTCCCCTTTAAAACTGAGCCAAACCCGCTAATCATGCGATCAGGCCGGCGCTCCGAGCCACGCATGCCTTTGCACATGGCAGGGCAAATTAGAGTGTCTCCAGCAGTCTGGATCTCTAATTCAGCAGCAGCAGGCCTTCATCTGTTCCCTGAATTACAGCTCAACGCTTCCCGCTGTGCATCCCGCTCGGCGCTCACACAGAGACACTGCAGCTCGGAGAACAACATGAAACGAGCATGCAGAGTGCATGAGATCAATGAGACACAACCTGTGGTAAACACCTTTAGATTAACCATGTGAAAGTTGAGGCAAAATAGGTAATTCGGATCACGGCAGGGTAACCTTTAGGGCAGGAATGGTTTGAATATCCTGTTTTACTTGGAAATATGTCACATTATACAATATAAGACAGTGGCTGTGTCCGAAAGCTTAGGCAGCTGGCAATGACTATCAGACAGACTTCTGAAGCAGCGTAACGGTTTAATGAACTACAACAAAATAGAGAGAGCTTTGGTGATAACTACTGTAAGTGAATATTTAATTATTTCAATAGTAATTTCTTACTAGAAATTACATCAAAAGTGGAAAACGTTGGTCAAAAACATACATTTACACACAAACTTTCACATGCCATCTTTATTTTTTATCTCCACTGGCACAGAATGGAAAGCACAGGATTGTGGGATATCAAAAGCAGTAAGTATACATCTATGCTGCCTTTAAAAATCGATCAAATGAAGGTATCTCAGGAGACAGGAAGTAAAGCTAACATTAGATTCGGACATGCCTTGATGCCTTCTTAGCTTGGAATGCATGCTCCGAAGGTGACATTTTTCAGCTTTCGGACGCAGCCAACATGTCCCTGTTGAAAAAAAAAACTGCATATGCTGGTTAGGTATGTTTTGAAGCATGGCAGCTGGTTTAAGCTGGTGCTTAGTTGGTCCTTAGCTGGTCATGAGCTGATTTAAGATGGTCAAGTGCTGGTCCTGTGCTGGTCCTAAACTGGTCCTAAGCAACTAACTCCAGCTCAGGACCATCTTAAACCAGCTCATGACCAACTAAGGACCAGCATAAACCAGCTCAAACCAGCTACCATGCTTCAAAACATACCTAACCAGCATATGCTGTTTTTTTTTCAACATGCGTGCCAGAGATTTTCTGACATTTGTTCCTGTGGAGCTGTAATCTTCATCCCATGATGGCCGTTCTCTCTGGAGATGTTTCTCTGGGAACATGAGAAGCCCAGAAGAGAATCTCAGGTCAGAGAGAACTGAGCCGTGGAGCCATGACTCACTAAATTCTTAACAATCACTAGCAATTTCTTTGCTTTTTGTTAGATGTAGCTTATTTTATAATTAATTTTTTAAGCTTTTTGCCTTTTAATAGGAGAGTAAAATGGAGCAGTGTTGTTATTGTTAACTAAAACTATTAAAAAACTTTTGAACAAAGTCTGAAATAATATAAATATATTAATATTTGATGAAAATTTCTTAGGGCATTACACCCCATGTTAATAGGGTAAAAAATAAAAAATAAAATAACCAATAGATATCACTGTACTTATCCAGTTGATTACATTAAAACTTCCCTGCCATTGACAGAAATTTCTGGATTCGATCTACTCCATCTATGTTTTGATCATCGATCTGAATCTGATCCGGATGTAGTCTTTAACAAAAAAATTTGATATTCTCAGCTTTCTGTTCAAAATGTTGCTTTTTATGAAATTACACACATGAAAGTTTTGTGAAAATTATCAATAATGCTGGCGAAGGCTGGCAACTTAAAAAATATACTGGAGGAGAAAGAGATAAGAATTGCAAACAATTTTTGTTTTACAAGTTTTCTGAAATGGTATGTTTAAATATGCAAATGAGGCATTATCTAATAAAATATGCATTAAGATAAAAGATATATATTTTTATCCCTCCATAAATCAGAAAATACTGTCAACAGCCAGAAAAACAATGCATATTCAACATGAATAAATTGTATAAAATCAGCCAAATTATAAATGAAAAAAACCCTCTGTAAAAACCATCATAATACAGATAGGAATAAAATTGTTAAAGGATTAGTTCACCCAAAAATGAAAATCCTGTCATTAATTACTGACCCTCATGTCTTTCTCAACCCATAAGACTTTCGTTCAAGCTCAAGCTTGCTGCATAACACACAAAACTGAACCTCACTGGTTCTTGCGAAAGCTCAAACGTGCTGCATAACACATGAGAATGAACCTCATTGGTTCTTGCGAAAGCTCAAATGTGCTGTAACACATGAGAATAAACCTCATTGGTTCCTGTGCAAGCTCAAAACGTGCTGTGTAACACCTAGTAATATGTATGCTAATAATAAACTAGTTAATAGTGAGAATTGGACCCTAAAGTAATTTAAATAAAATTATTACAAAAAGCTAATAAAAATGGCAAAACCACATAAAATTACTCAAACAAACTAAAAAAAAAAATCTAATTTTACCTGTAAACCAGGGTCCCCAGCAGCTTATATTTGTTCTGAGCAATCCACTGGCATTTTGGGGCAGTTTCCTGGACAGAGATTAAGCCTAGTCCTAGAATAAAATGGCCCTTTAAACCAGATTAACAGAAATCTGCTTTCTCTGTCATGGTTTAAAATATTCCTAGACTTAGTATGGTCCAGAGTTTAATAAGCTGACTTACTAGAGCTACTCCAGGACTAAATTGAGGCTTAAATTAAACCTACCAGCAGGCAGGTTTAACTTCAGATTAACGTTGTGTTTAAAAGAAGACACATGTATTACTTGGATATATATCAATATTGATATAAACTGTACGTATACAGTGGCAAGAAAAAGTATGTGAACCACTTGCAGAATCTGTGAAAATGTTAATAATTTTAACAAAATAAGGGAGATAATAAAAAATGCATGTTATTTTTTATTTAGTACTGTCCTGAGTAAGATATTTTACATAAAAGATGTTTACATATAATTGACAAGACAAAAAAACAGCTGAATTTATTAAAATAACCCCATTCATAAGTATATGAACCATTGATTCTTAATACTGTGTGTGGTAACCTGGATGATCTACGACTGTTTTTTTGTTTTGTGATGGTTGTTCATGAGTCCCTTGTTTGTCCTGAGCAGTTAAACTGAGCTCTGTTCTTCAGAAAAAATCTCCAGGTCCTGCAGATTCTTCAGTTTTCCAGCATTTTTTGCATATTTGAACCCTTTACAGCAGTGACTGAATGATTTTGAGATCCGTCTTTTCACACTGAGGACAACTGAGGGACTCAAACACAACTTTTAAAAAAGGTTCAAACATTCACTGATGCTCCAGAAAAAAACATGATGCATTAATAGATGGGGGGTGAAAACATTTGGAATTTGAAGATCAAGGTAAATTGTATTTAATTTGTCTTCCGGGAAACATGAAAGTATCTTCTGTTGCTTCCGAAGGGCAGTACTAAATGAAAAAAAAAAAATGATATTCAAGCGAAATAAGAAAAATTTGGACCTCTTCATCCTGTTCAAAAGTTTTCACCCCCCGAATGCATCGTATTTCCTTCTGAAGCACCAGTGAATGTTTGAAACTTTTTTAATAGTTGTGTTTGAGTCCCTCAGTTGTCCTCCATGTGAAAAGATGGATCTCAAAATCATTCAGTCACTGTTGTAAAGGGTTCAAATATGCAAAAGATGGTGGAAAACTGAAGAATCTGCAGGACATGGCGGATTTTTCTGAAGAACAGAGCTCAGTTTAACTGCTCAGAATAGACTCAATCTACAGTCGTAGATCATCCAGGTAACCACACACAGTATTAAGAATCAATGGTTCACAAACTTTTGAACTGGGTCATTTTAATAAATTCAGCTATTTTTTTGTCTTATGGATTATATGTAAACATCTTTAATGTAAAATATCTTACTCAGGACAGTACTAAATAAAAAATAACATGCATTTTGTATGATCTCTCTTATTTTGTTAAAATGTTGCACATTTTCACAGATTCTGCAAGTGGTTCACATACTTTTCTTGCCACTGTATATATATGTTCTATTATGTAAATGTTTTTGTTATGTTAATGTTTTTGGAGATTACCCTAGTGGTGAAGTGTTGAGCTTGTGCTTGGGTTGAGGACCTGCTAACAAGAATTGCCTTTTTTATATAATGAAGCAACCACTCTGATAGTGCTTTGGATCAAACCAGTATCATTTCTAGATGGCCAACATTGATTATCACATGTGTAAATAGTTAAGTTTAGTTTGTTGCTATGTAAAGGACAAAACAAAAGCATTAATAATCATATGATTATTATATATATATAGAATTCATCTATTTAAAAATAATTCATTACAAACAGATTTCCAGGCATTTCTTTTTTTTTCACATCTGATGTATTTTGCTTGCTTTAAAATAAATGTCTCTTGTTTAGTTAAGTTTTTATATTGGAGTCTTTTTTGCTGCCATTGTTTTCCTTGGATTTGCTTCTCATTTCCATGCAATTTTAAGCTTTTCTTGCTTCATTCCATGTTTTACAGGCAACCTCTCTCATGCTAATTCAGATTTGCACAGTTGGTTTTAAATTAATCTGGTTTATTTTAATTCAAGACTCCATAGTCCAGGTTTTAGTAATCTGTACTTAATCTGTGTTTCAGAAAGCTATTTTTTAAACCACGATTAACTATTCTGGATTAAGGCCTATCCTGGCTTAATTTAAACCCTGTCTGGGAAAACGCCCCTTTAAGAGCCATATTTATTTATTTATTTATTTATTTATTTATTTATCTATTTATTCATTCAGAAAATGCTATATATATGACAGTTTCATGTTGAGATGTGGTCTATTTGAATATGTGTAAGGAACTGCATGGAGACATGAAGGTTGAGGATCCAAACGCAGTATTTATTAGAAGTTGTAATCCACAATCAAGTCCAAAAACAGGCAAATGGTCAAACACAGATGGGCAGTCCAAACAATGATATCCAGAACACAGGCATACCGAACAAGGGAAAACACAACGAAATCAAGAAAACCAGAAAACCGGAAAACCAAGGCTAGGGAAGCAGTGTTAACACTAGTAAGACTAAGCAATGAATGAGACGGAAACCAGGGTTTAAATAGGGTGTGACTGATCATGTAACAAGACACAGCTGTAGACAATCATGGCAGATTAGTCTGGGCAATGGATTATGAAGTCCAAGATGAAAATGGCAGTGAACAGGGGAGTGTCCTCTGGTGGCTCTCAAGGGCACTCCAGCACAGGACCGTAACATAACCCCCTCCTAAGGAGTGGCTTCCAGATGCTCCTAACATGAACTGAGAAGTCAGGTAGGGCGGCGGTGCGGAGGCGGACCAGCGGGCGGGATGGAGGGCCAGGTCCATGGAATGGAAGAGGGTCTGGAGACTGAAGCAGAGCAAGCGGCCAGGGCCGAGCAGATGACCAGGGCAGAAAAGGCTGTGCAAGTGGCCAGGGCGGAGAAGGCGTTGCAGAAGTGCTTGAAGACCCCCACAGTGGAGCAGATGACCACCACAGCAGTGCTCTTACTGACATCAGTGGTGTGTCTTCCAGACTTGAAGCCAGTCTCAAGTGCCGAGGAAAAGCCTTAATGTCTTCATGTGCAGCGCTCATGACGACCGGGAACAGAGATGTGGCGTCCATGACGGCTGGAGATTCTGGCACCTGTGACAGCTGGAGGCTCTGGCGTGGCAGCCATGACGTGAAGAGGCTCTGGCGTGGTAGCCATGACATGAAGAGGCTCTGGCGTGGCAGCTATGATGGGAAGAGGCTCTGGTGTGGTGGCCATCTTGTCTGAAGACACCGGCGTTGCATCCATCTTGTCTGAAGACAGGCGTAGCGGCCATCTTGTCTGAAGACACAGGTGTGGTGGCTATCTTGGCTGAGGACTCTGGCATGGCGACCATCTTGGCTGAGGACTCTGGCATGGCGACCATCTTGGCTGATGACTCAGGTGCGGCGGCCATGTCATGAACAGGCTTTGGTGTGGCAGCCATGTTGTAAGCAAGCTCTGGTAGGGAAACCACAGGACAGGAAGGTACAGAAAACTGGAAATCATTAAAACAGGACAAGCTGGTGACCAAAATGGCCCTGGTGTATGGGTGAGACTGATGAGGTAACAAGACACCGCTGTAGACATTCATGACTGATTAGTCCGGGCAGTGGGTTATGGGTAATGAAGTCCAAGATGAAAATGGCAATGAACAGGGGAGTGCCTTCTGGTGGCTCTCAAGGGCACTCCAACACAGGACCGTAACAATATGATAATTATTTAATATTTTGTATACAATATATTTAATATCACTGAACCTTGAGAGCATTGCAACAAGCTTAATAAAAATGTTTATCCAAGATGGCAGATGGAGTCAAGAGAAATGTTTATTACAAATACTTTCATTACTTAAAAAAATATTGATTAAAAATAGCTCATTGTAATTAAAAGTGGAATATTTTACTCAACATTTCTGTACTGTTTTTATGCATGTTATAGTACAATTAGCTTTAGCTTACCAACATGCTAATGTCAAACTGTATGGCTTTCAGAATTACTGCGTACAGTATTTGTTCACTTTAAAGGAGTCATGACATAGTTTTTTAAAAAATTATTTTAATATGTTCTTCGAGGTTCACTTATCATGTTAATAAAGATTTTTTGCACAAACAACAAACAACAACCAAACATCTCAGGTTACACATGTAGCCATGGTTCCCTGAGAAGGGGAACAAGACACTGCGTCCTCTAGATGACACTTTGGAGAATGCCTCCAGCATGACCAGTGTCTGAAGTGTTAAAATGTGACAATGTCATTGGCCGACGACAGTCTATGACGTCTGAAGATGTAGACATGCAGGCCCAATGCATGGGAGGGTACACTCCACGATAGCCCCTGCAGTCTGGGGATAATCTCAAGCTCTCTTGTGGGAGCAGAGGACCTACTTACAGACCACGAAGGGGAAGCCCAGGCTCGACCACATTAACTAGGCAGTTTCTACTTTGCTGCTTACTCAAGGGAGCCATCTGCTTAAGAACCTATTATAGGAAAGGCAGCTACACCCTTGCGAATATGAGTTTGCATTTTAGGGAAGCTGCCTATTAAAAGAACCTAAAACAGGGAAGGCAGTTTCATCTAGTTTCAAATGAAGGAGCCTCCTGCTTAGGGAACCTCAATTTTGGGGGAGGCAGCTACGACTTCGTTACCACAAGAGAGCTGCCTGCTTATAAGACCCATATCAGGGGGAGGCAGCTACAACCTTGGAACTTCAGCATTTCAAAAATGGGACCCACCTACCAAGGCTTGCCTCTAGGTTATCATATGGAAGCTGCCTGTT
This sequence comes from Ctenopharyngodon idella, assembly GCF_019924925.1. NCBI lineage: Eukaryota > Metazoa > Chordata > Actinopteri > Cypriniformes > Xenocyprididae > Ctenopharyngodon > Ctenopharyngodon idella. Next base: position 7,179,802 of record NC_067234.1, read on the forward strand.
TCTTATAGGGAACCAACACAGAGGTGGAAGACAGCTCACCTTACCTCAGAGATCTCGAGTTCTCAAAAGCTGTGACAAAAGCTGTGAAAAAATCTTGCTTAGAGCCCATAATGGGAAAGGTACAACTTGTTCTGCCAGCCTCAAGGGGGGCTTCCTGAAGCTTACGCAATTTTAAGGAAGCCCATGCTTTGGTAACACTCGAGAGATTCCTACTTACTGTGGAAAGATAACGTGCTAGCGAAGAAGCAAGCCCTGTTGCACTGACAAGAGCCTCGTCGGATAAGATGGACAGTGCACTCGGATTAAAACCACCGCCGAGATTGATGCTGGACTCGAGCAATCTGGCAAAGACATGGAAGCCGTGGAAAGAAGAATTTCAGCTGTATCTTGATCTGACTTTGACAGAGGTGCCGGAAGGCATGAAGGTGAAACTTTTCTACTATCTGGTAGGAGAAACAGGTAGAGAGTTATGTGAAACTTTAGTGGGCTCATCAACGGAGGACAGAACTGTAAAGCTATTATTAGAAGCATTTGATCAACACTGCAACCCGAAGCTAAATGAAACAGCTGAGAGATATTGTTTCTTTATGAGAAATCAAGGAACTGATGAAAGATTTGACAAATATGTCACTGAACTGAAAATGCTCGCTAGCACATGTAATTTTGGGGACATAAAAGACTCTCTAATCCATGACAGGATTGTGTGCGGTACAAATATTCCAAGTCTCTCTGACTGTTAAGAGAGGAAAATTTGACGCTGCAGAAATGTGTCCAGATTTGTAGGGCTACCGAGTTGTCCAGAGAGAACAGCAAAACCATTGAAGGAAAAGCAGTGGAGGAAATTCAAGCTTTGAAACAGGTACCGACACACAAAACACTAAAGGATGACAAACGAAAAGCTGACATTACCTGCAAATTTTGTGGAAAGACACACGAAAGAGATAAACAAAAATGTCCAGCTTATGGGAAAACATGTAGGAAATGTGGAAAAGCCAATCATTTCGCTGCATTGTGCAAGTCCAAACGAGAACGTGGAAAAGTTGTGAATAATGTGACTGAAACTGAGAGTGAACAGTATGAGGATATCTGGAGCATCCCAACTGAGTCTGTGAACAAAGTCACAAAGAGCCTGGACAGGCAGCCCTGTCAACTGTTTGCAGGTATGTTGCTCGGGAAAAATTTAGTCAAATTTCAGTTGGACTGTGGGGCAATGTGTAACATTATCCCCATAAACTTTGTGAATCCAGATGTTCAAATAGAGAAAACGTACCAGGTGCTTGTTATGTACAACAAAAGTACACTGAAACCAGTAGGCAAATGCCATCTGAAACTGAGAAATCCACGTAACAAAAGCTGTACAGACTGGAGTTTATGGTCGTTGATGCACACTCTACAGTACCATTACTAGGAAGCAAAGCAGTCCAGGGGATGAAACTGGTTGAAGTACAATCTGAGAATATCCTGGTGGTGGATAATGTTGTGACAAAGACAAACAGAGACGACACAAGTGAACAATGGACAATGGAAGAAATAACAAGTGTTATTTCTTCCAAGTGTTATTTGTTATTATAAGAAACCCACTGGCAAGTTGAGAATTTGCATAGACCCCAGACCATTGAACAAAGCCTTAAAAAGAAGTCACTTCCCTCTGCCTACAATCGAGGACATTTTGCCCGAGTTGTCAAAAGTAAGAGTATTCACGGTCTGTGATGTAAAAAAAATGGCTTCTGGCATGTCCAATTGGATAACCTATCAAGTTATCTCACCACGTTTGCAACACCTTACGGGAGATACAGGTGGTTGAGAATGCCTATGGGAATAAGCCCGGCGCCTGAGGTTTTCCAGAGAATGCTGAACCAGGCATTAGAAGGTCTTCAAGGCGTACACATAATCGCAGATGACGTGCTAATAACAGGGGAAGGTGAAACACTGGAAATGGCGAGTAAGGACCATGATCGAAAACTGAGATTGTTTCTAGACAGATGCAGAGACAGAAATATCAAGCTGAACGCAGACAAATTCAGACTCAGACAAAGTAAAGTGCCATATATTGGACATCTGCTCACATCTGAAGGCTTAAAAGTAGATCCAGAGAAAAGTACGGGCCATAAATGAGATGCCAAGACCGACTGAAGTGAAAGGGGTACAGAGAATCCTAGGCATGGTGAATTATCTGTCTAGATTTTGCAGACATCTTTCAGATCACTGTGAAGTGCTCAGACAGCTGACACACAAGGATAGTTTGTGGGACTGGTCTGAGGTGCATGAACAAGCCTTTCAGAGTATAAAAGATCTCATAACCAGGGTACCTGTACTGCGTTACTACAGCCTCAAAGAACAGTTAGTTCAACAGTGTGATGCATCGGACACAGGCCTTGGTGCAGCATTGTTGCAGAGTGGAGAACCTGTTGCTTTTGGTAGCCGTGCGTTATCACTAACTGAGCGGGGTTATGCCCAAATAGAAAAAGAGTGCCTAGCCATAGTGTACGGCATGGAGAAATTCCATCAATACACATATGGACGGAAAGTGATCGTACAATCAGACCACAAGCCTCTTGAGAGTATTGTTAAAAAGCCATTGCTGCATGCACCCAAGAGACTTCAAAGGATGTTAATGAGAATCCAGAAATATGATTTCATCATTAACTATGTTCCAGGAAAAGAGATGCTGTTGGCAGATGCGCTGAGTCGGGCATACCTGGAGGACACCGCACAGGAAGGATCTGTGGAGAAAGAGATAGAAAGTGTGAACATGATTCAGTATCTCCCAATATCTGAAGAGAGACTCAAAGTAATCAGAGGTGAGACAGCAAAAGATGACACACTCCAGACACTGATAAAGACGATAAAAGAAGGATGGCCAACAAACAAAAGAAACATGCCAAGCAAAATAGCTCACTACTACTCAATCCAGGATGAGCTAACGGTGCAGGATGGTATTGTGTTCAAAGGTGAAAGAGCTGTGATACCAGATGTACTCAGAAGCGACATGATACACCAAGTTCACTCTGCACACCTTGGTATTGAAGAATGCTTGAGGGGAGCAAGGGAATGCCTCTATTGGCCTGGAATGAATGCACAGATAAAGAGATACATTAAGAAGTGTGATATGTGTAGATCACTGGAAACAAAACAACAGAAAGAGTCACTTTGCCCACACGAACTGCCTGAAAGACCGTGGTCCAACGTGGGCACAGATCTGTTTGTGTTCAACAGTCGGGACTATCTCATCACTGTGGATTATTTTTCAAATTTCTGGGAGGTAGATTACTTGCCAGACACAAAGTCTTCCACGGTGATTAAGAAGCTGAAAGCCCATTTTGCCAGGCAAGGCATACCTGACGTTGTGTTCTCAGATAATGGGCCACAACACATGTCAACCGAATTCCAGCAGTTCAGTAGACGCTGGGAGTTTCAGCATAAAACATCATCACCCACTCACGCACAAAGTAATGGGAAGGCGGAGTCTGCTGTCAAGACAGCAAAACATCTGATGCAGAGAGCCAAAATGTCAGGACAAGATCCATACCTGGCGATATTAGATCACAGAAACACTCCCTCGCAGGGTCTGAATGCAAGCTCTGCTCAGAGACTGTTAAGCAGGACGACACGCACGCTCCTCCCAACACACAGCAATCTGTTGAAGCCAAAAGTAGTAGACACCACACAAGGACTGAGACTAAATCAAAGACGACAGGAAATGTACTACAACAGACACACATGAACATCCTGAAACCAGGTGACCAAGTAAGAGTACAACCAACACAGGCACAAAAGGTTTGGCAGAAAGCAACAGTTCTGGAACCGGTTAACAAACGATCATACAGGGTTGAACTGGACAGTGGTGGTGTTCTGAGGAGGAACAGAAGGTACCTCAGACACACTGGCCATCAGGGTCAGGTCACGAAACAAGAACAGTTTGCGGAGAACAACAGGCAAAAGGAGCATTGTGTTCTGCCAAATAGTGACACCAAACCTACTGTCACAACCAGAGCAGGTCGGATTAGTGTCAAACAGTATTTAAAGGACTATGTTACTTAGTTAAACATGGACTGATTCTTACAGCCTCTCTTTTTAATATAAGAACTGATGTGTTTTGCAGGCTGAGAAAAGACTGTCTTTAAATCTAAAGCCTAAATTAGAAGGAAAAAAAAAAAGAGAGGAGGGGGAGAAAGGAAATTGTTTTGAAATGTTTAGACAGTCACTATGTTCAGATATAGAGATAAATATGCGTTGTTGCACTTGAGAAAAAGAAAAAAAAAAAAAAAGAGAAGGATGTAACCTTTTGTATGTTGCACTTAAGATGTGAATTCAGTTCAGTAAACACAGAGTCACGGACGTATAGCAGTGGTCTGAGTTATTTATTCACTTTAGCGAAAGAATAAAAGTGAAACAGTATTAAGGTGCTTCTTACTTAAAAGGAACCCCCTCAGTGGTGAGGATACTTTATTAACACTCTGGAGTCGGGTAACGCGCCGGCGCATTTTGCAGGATTTTTTTTCACATTGCAGCAAAACAGACTTAAAATACTCCATCATTTTTTTGGTCATAGAGACATAAGTAATATATCAGTTGAAACTATAGAATGTCTTCTTTTATTTGTGTACACTCAGAGTAAAAACAAAATGTTGTGCTTTTTGCAAAATAAAGAAAACTAACATGATGCGTGATTTCTCGTCCCCCTCTGAACGAAGTCCAATCTGATAGTTCTCAGAAAATGAACTGTAACTTAGTGAATACTACTCACAAAAAATGAGACTTATGTCTAAAGAAACGTTGAAATGTCAGGAAAGGTTTTAAATCGTGTAAGTCAAATCAAAAACAAAATTTCTCTATTTATGTAATCTGTATAAAAACAGAGACATGTCAGACATCCGTGAGTCAGCTCATTATCCGCTAATGCGGCCACACCCACAGAGCAATCGCTATTCAGACGCAAATTCTGTGGCAATACATGTATACATCGTTGCAATCGTGTATTTATTATCTTCAAAAGTGTTTATCTTCATGTTATAGCCATGATTATAGCGATCTCTGGAAGCCTCTGTTAGTTCCTGGAATGTCACATGGTATGCCTGTTCTTCATTAGAGTAATTTGTGGACTAAAGGTGCACAGAGCGCCCTCCGGCTGCAAGTATGAATTGAAAACACAGCATCCAGCGCTCATAGTGATGACAATAAATATTGAATAAATATTACTCCTCTGTATAGAAAACTGACATAAACATATGAGAATCCATCAATATTTCTCCAAATGTGCATGATTTTATGCCAAAAGCCTATATGAAATGCCATAGAGGTAACATGAATGTTCAGACGTTTTGCATCACAGAAATACATTATATTTTAAAGTATATTTAAATAGAAAACCATTATTTGGTTTGAGACTTCTTTTAAAAACATTATAATAGTAATGCATCCAATCTTTTGACTGGTACTGTAATTTAAACTATAATAGGCCTATACAAATTTTTCTTCACATGATGTGCAATAATACGTGCATGCATGAGATCACAAAAATCATGTTTCACGCATGTTCCACGCTAAAAAAACAATCATACAGTTAAACTAAGCGTCATGTTTATAGTCTTGTGGAGTGACATAAGTTGGTGCGATATACAGTTGTGTCTATGCAGCAGCAAATGGTCTATTGTTTGTTTGAGTATACGCTGTCTAAGCTATGGATGAGAAGATTAAAGTAAAATAAGCATTCACAGTAATGGCTTACATCGTTACTGCAAAAAAATAATAATAATGACATTCTTTTATTTCAAGGGATGTGTTTTCATTAGCTATGTTTAACATGTTGATGCAGCGTCAGAGCATGCTCCTGTCATTCATTATCACTTCTAATGGCTTTCATTTATCAAATAAGAGTATAAGGGTTATGTAATCATTATCAAATGACTTATTGATAATACTTGCTCAGGTGGTTGCTGGGTTCCTATCTCTATCAGCTTGCAATGTTATATCTATTGTTCACGAGAACACATAGCATGCATTTCTATTGTTAAGCCAGTCTGCAAGGTAGCCAAGGCACACATAGCCTTGGGTCAATAGTGGCGATAGATCTGCTGTTTTGGGGAGTGTTTTCCTATCCCTTCCTGTTTCCTGTCTATGTCATCATTGTGCAGATATATACATATCTGCCGATGCAGCAGCTTGTTTTCTCAATCAACATCACGTGTATGTTACTTGTATTGTCTACTTCTCCCATTATCCTGTGCAACTGTGTAGGGTAAAAAAAAACTTGCTTTACAAAAGTTAAAATATAATAAATAGCAATAGTCTTCTTTCAGCTGTTGCACAACAGCTTTATTGGCATTGGCTCTACAACCTGTAAACGATCTGATTAGATGTTTGTGATGAAGAGGGCTCTGCCCTTTTCTCCTGTTTTGTGCTTTGTTGGTGGTTAATTCATGTATGTTACATGTGCAGCAGCAGCAGCTTACATGCTCACAGCAATGTCTGTGAATGTATTGGCAGTAGCAAGTCTCGGTACTTGCTCTGCAGGAGCAGCAGCGTAACAGATCTATTCCTCCAAGACCAAATACATTAACATTGCCATATCCATTACTATGCCAATCTCTATTGCCATACCAATCTCCCGAGAGTTGTCATAACAGAATTACATAGTTCTGGCATGAAACTCTAGATGGCGTAGGCTGATAGGTCTAACTTGTTTGGTAGCGATCACGTCATTATCTATATAGCACAGTTGATTGGCTGTTGTTGCATCAGCGGCCAAAAAGCTGCGGCTCAACATTCAGACAAATACCAGAAGTGTTTGCTGGTAGCAGTCTGTAGCATGCTTTCAGAAACCCTCCACCTTCCCCAGCTCCACCTGTATAGATCTGCTGCGGGAGTTAAGTCATGTATATTACATGTGCAGCAGCAACATGTCTTACATGCTCACAGCAATGTCTGTAAATATATTGGCAGTAGCAAGTCTTGGTAGTTGCTCTGCAGCAGCAGTGTAACAGATCTATTCCGCCAAGACCAAATACATTAACATTGCCATATCCATTACCATGACAATCTCTATTACCATACCAATCTCACGAGAGTTGTCATGACAGAACCTAAGTTTCGAGAAGGGGTCACCCGCTTAGGGACCCAATCTCTGGGGAGGCAGCCGCAACTTCACGCAACATAAGGGAGCTGCCATAGGGGGAGGCAGTTTCAACCTTAATAGAATGTAATGGCTCATGAATGAGCCACCTACTTAAGGACTCCAATTCTGGATAGGCAGCCTAACTTCACGAGACTTAAGGGAGTCTCCTTCTTAAGGAACCCGCCATTTATGGGGAGGCAGCTTCAACCTTAATAATTTGAAATAGCCCATGAAGGAGCCGCCAACTCTGGGGGAGGCAGCTACAACTTCAGGACCTAAGGGAGCTGCCTGTTTAAGGGACCCGCTCTCAGGGGGAGGCAGCTTCGACCTTAATAAATTGCAATGACTTGTGAAGGGGCCACCTGCTTAGGGTACCAGCCTCTTGGAAGGCAGCCGCAACTTCACGAAACATGAGGGAGCTGCCTACATAAGGATACCTTCATTAGGGTGGGGTAGCTTCAACCTTAATACAATGCTATGGCTAATGAAGGAACCGTGTGCTTAAGAACCCCACTTATGGGGGAGGCAGCTACAACTTCAAGGACAAAAGGAAGCTTCACCTTATATCAAAAGAATACTTAAAAATGAACTACCTACTTAATAAACCCCAACACTGGAGGCAATAACTGCTACTATGAGGGAGCTGCCTACTTAGGGAACCCTAATTCTGGTGGATGCAGCTCCACCTCATTTTGAAGTGCAGATCTGGATCAGGATGGTATAAATATTTTAAAGGCTGTGCCTTCGTCTTTCTAAACGTAATGACCTCTGTGTTGGCGGCTGTGCCAAAGACGTCAGATAACGAGACTGGCGCATCGAGGAGAAATTTTTTCTCTCTTTCTCCCCGATGTCAGTCTGGATCAGATCCTACAACAGATCAGCCTGGCACGCTTGTAACACAGTCATAGTGTGCCAAGCGTCACCAGCCTGCCCGCTGATACACTGCTATCTTACAGGCCAGCGGAGAGGAAGAATCGCACAACCTAACAACCTGCCTGCACTCCTTTTGTATCTAATTCCTCAGAATTAGGCCTCACACCTTAGACAGTTAATACTTTACCTTATTTCTGCATGTAATTCCTTAGAATTAGCTCTAGCAAATTAATAAGTAACAGTATCAGAGCTAGCAAGAGGAGCTTAAACAAAATATTCCTGTTCGACTCCACCCGTGCTCCGCCTCGGTCCCACCTCACCGCAATGGCGGCCACGGGACCCAAGCTGCAGAGAGTAGGTGCTTAACTCTCATCCATCAAGAGAAAATCAAGCCTGGGTGGAACAAATCACTGCGACCGCATCACACTACGTGCATTTAACCCCCTTTAACCCCAGATTCTGTCATTCTGAAAGATTCATACAAGAACAGCCACAAATGCATTGCTATGCCTTCAACTTCCTCGAGAGCTGAACATGCTTGTGCAAACACTAAATACTATCCCTCAGGAGGGAACAGAAAAGACAAAGCTCCTTACCTGTCTCTGTAGATAGTTTTGCGAATACATCCTCTTTGGGTGGAATGTCTCTTTGACGAGTCAAAGGCATTCCACCCAAACCCACCTCCCACATCCATAGAGAATAGTGACAACGCGAACACAGCTTTTCATTGAGAAATCCTCCCAATGTGCGCATTCAGCTCCCTCAAGAACTAAACACGCTTGCTCCTCACTCATGCACAAAGCACACCAGATGCAAACACTGTCTGAAAATGCTTGATATTCACGTCCACACGTATGCAAACAAATGCACCTGAAGACCAAGAAAGCTGATGACGTCTAATACAGGTGCCCTTTTGCACTCACAGTCACACCAGAAGTGACGTCATGGACTGTCGTCGGCCAATGACATAGTCACGTTTAAACACGTGCTTCAGAAACCGGTCATGCTGGAGGCATTCCCTAAAGTGTCCTCTAGAGGACGCAGTGTGAGTTCCCATTTGAAAGGGAACAAATAGATATGTGGAAAAACAAGTATTTTCAATCTTCATTCTGACCCTCTGTCTGAAATTATCAGTTTTTGAGGGCTGGCTCCTTTAAAGGGTTAGTTCACCCAAAAATGAAAATAATGTCATTTATTACTCACCCTCATGCCGTTCCACACCCATAAGACCTTCGTTAATCTTCGGAACACAAATTGAGATATTTTTGTTGAAATCCGATGGCTCCGTGAGGCCTGCATAGCCAGCAATGACATTTCCTCTCTCAAGATCCATTAATGTACTAAAAACATATTTAAATCAGTTCATGTGAGTACAGTGGTTCAATATTAATATTATAAAGCGACGAGAATATTTTTAGTGTGTCAAAAAAAACAAAAACACTGCTTCAGGAAGCTTTGGAGCGTTATGAATCAGTGTATCGAATCATGATTCAGATCGTGTGTCAAACCGCCAAACTGCTGAAATCACGTGACTTTGGCACTCCGAACCGCTGATTCGATACGCTGATTCGACACGCTGATTCATAATGCTCCGAAGCTTCCTGAAGCAGTGTTTTGAAATCAGCCATCACTATATAAGTCGTTATTTTGTTTTTTTTGGCGCACCAAAAATATTCTCGTCGCTTTATAATATTAATATTGAACCACTGTACTCACATGAACTGATTTAAGTATGTTTTTAGTACCTTTATGGATCTTGAGAGAGGAAATGTCATTGCTCCCTATGTAGGCCTCACGGAGCCATCGGATTTCAACAAAAATATCTCAATTTACGTTCCAAAGATTAACGAAGGTCTTACGGGTATGGAACGGCATGAGGGTGAGTAATAAATGACAGAATTTTCATTTTTGGGTGAACTAACCCTTTAAGGATTGTCAGTAAATGGCAAATGTTATGATTGGCTAACGTCATTACATAGGAAACAGTATCAACGCCTACTCACTGTTGTACATGAGTAAGTGTTTTAAAAACATTATCTATATAAAACTGCCATTTATAGACAAAGCAATATGATATCATTTACTTACAATTTACTTACAAGCTGTTTAAACAGGAAGCGTCAAAGCGAACATTCTTTCACTCTTCCATTTGTCCTCTTGTTGACAGATTCAAGTGTGTGGAGTATGTCAGAAAATGAACGTGCATCTGTATACTGTCCAGTGTAGACAGTGTCAGTGATTAAAGTTCTATTTGCGTTTGATGCGATGTGACGCTCTCATCCGGTGTAGGCAAATGTCAGCCGCTAAGTGACTGGATGCCAGTGGGCAAGGCCTATGGTGGCCTATGGTGTGATGATGTATAACTATTCACCAGTGACTTGCTCTGGAGGCAGTCATATGCAAATGTATTTGTCACAGATCGTGCAATATCAAAACAAGCCATTTTTGGAGTTTGATTAAATAAATGCTATGTTTTTAATGAGGAGGATGTTTAAGCTATGAAACTTGCAGGATGTTTTAACATTATAAAGACTTCTTATATATCAAAAGATCAAGGCAAATTTGATTTCTCATGTCATGGCCCCTTTAAGTTTGAGTGTTACATCAGCACAAAATGTTGTGTAACACAGCTCAAACATTTTTACATTTCTATTCAAATGAAATGAAAGTATCTGATAGGCCTTCATCTCTCCTGTCATGTTCAGCTGCTGTGACAGACTCAGGTCATGGCTTTTGCCTCTCTGATAAATTTGTTGAATAATTCTAGTGCTGAAAAAGATGGATCAGGTTTGGTTGAGTGCTGGTACAGTTTCTCAAACTCTAGTCTTGAAGCACCTGTGTGTGTCTCAGTAGTGGGCGACTCAAAGCTTATTTCTCTTTGCTCCAGAAATCTGCTGAGGAGGCAGAGACTCACAGCAGATGGGCTGAGATGGAGCCAACATAACATATTTCTCCAGGATTAATTGTTTGGCCCTGTGCTCCATCCTTCTCTCCTTTTCTTGTGCATTAGACAAATTCAAATTCTCATTGGTAATCAGATTTTTGTTTACAACTCCTTCGCTTGTATTTAAAACAGCTTGACTTAACCCAAACCTGCAGGAACATATAACTTTAATATCATTTCAAAACCGATACAGTATGTGTCTAGTACATCCCTCTTTTAAAAAGAGTACTTATTACCTAAACAATAAACTTTAAAAAATATTCTTAAAATAGTCTTAAAGACCCCCTTTAAAGAAAGTTTTTAATGTTGTTAATATGTGGTGTTTTAATATGCTTTTAGAAAAAAACATGTCCAAATTCATCAGTCATTGCTGAGAATGTTCTCTTTAAAACTGCAGTGTACCAAAGTTTGAAATGCAGTTTGAAACCACCCGTTTCCTATCATCACAAACAAGTAACCAATCCCATCAACGTGTGGGGCGAGGCTTTTCCACTGTGAGCACAAGAACATCTTTTAAGGTAGGGACAGGAAAAATTGAGTACAAATACCAATATTGCGGGTGAATTATGTATATGATGTATATTACAAAGTTATGATGAACTTTCTATACTGTTCAAAGCGTTTCTAAGTATGCTGATTATTAGAAGGCAGCTGTCTGACTCTGAGATTACCATTCTGACACATGGACTTGTAGACAATAATTAGCTCTTCTTCTTCTTCTTCTGAATCAGTTTCTGGTTCAAACATATATGGCTGAATTAAACAAATATCTCCACTTGCCATAGTGTAGCATTTACTACAGCTGACCAAGTGTAACTACCTGCCTATCAATGTATGTATTTCCATAAATCAGATTTATGCATTTCTTTGTCAATGCCTAAATGAATCTGCAGCAGTCAGGTGGTACAAGTATAAGAGCTCTTTAAGTTGTTTACATTCATTATTATTGTAATGTTATGTGCTTTGAGACATGAGGTAATTTGTCTCTCGTCTTGTGACGCTTTGCAGACTCTGAAATGTGCGTTCATGTGTTTTTAAGGAGGTGTGGCTTTGGAGAGCGTTCTGAAGGGAGGGTGGGATCTCATGCTTTCAAAGCTAGCTTGCTTTTGCTAGCCTGTCTGAAATTGCCTACTCTATTTTTAAGTTGCATTTTATTTTATTAATATTATCTGCAAGTACAGTTTTTTGAAAATATACTTTTAAGATTTGAAGTGCACTACAAGTGCACATTCAGTACAGCCAAGCACACTTCTTTTCACAAGGTACATAAGTTCCCTAAAAGCATGTTCATAAAAAGCAGTATTTAAAGGTACACTATGTTACTTTTTTTGTTTAAAATTTACAAAATGTAAATAATTAGTCAATACATAATCAATCCTTCTTCCAAAACGTGTTTTTGTCTTACTCTGATTCACTATGGTACACCTATTAAGTGTTTATATTTTAGACTTGTCAGGATGGTTTTCATAGGAAATTCCCATACGTAGCTCTCTAATGCCTGCTACAGACTGTGTGATTTCGGCAATCCTATAAGATCATTACAAATCACACTGTATGACATGGATCTAATAAACTTGGGTACGACATAGATCGTACAATGATCACACCTATTGAATCGTAGGCTGCAGTGCAAGTTAGAATAAAATGTCATCAGCATGTGCTAGTGGTAAACCCATCTATTATTGGGTAAAGCTACAGTAACATCTTCAGCTAGTCAGCCTGAGATCACTTCCATTTAAACTGGTTTAATCTCTTAAGCCTAGTAGTAGTGTTTTACGATCAGTAGGATACCTTTAACAAAATATTAATTTCACTACACAAATAAATGAATGAATAACACATAAAAATGCCAGATTTCTGGGAACACCATTGTGCGATGACTCAAATAAACCATTTAAATGAGTTGTCCAAAGAATGATTCATTAAATTGATTTGGTCTTTTCTACCAAAAATACTCAAGTGATGCTTCCAGTCAGCCAGCCATAGCTCTAAATGATGTATTTTAACATAGTTTAGTGTTTGTGGTGTACACATTTTGCCTTTGAAAACTAGACAAAAAAAAAGACTAAAGAACAAAAACAAGATTGTCCTTTGAATATCAAATTGCAAAATAGCAAAAAACTTGTCAAATAGCAAACAATGTGGGTTAAAATGTCCATGTTGAACACAAAGAGCTAGCGTTGACTCATTTAAGTTATTATGAAACTTAAACATGCAAAAATTCATATAAAAAAGCTCTGATAAATGTGTAACTCTAATTAAAAACAGTTGTTGAACTTTTTGGTACTTTTCCAAGTTTGTTCACTGGCTTAGAATGCAAATATTTAGCATTAACGCACAACTGGAAATAACATATTTGGCTGTCGACAAAGGCTTTCGTGAGAGCAGAGTGGTGTGGTGAAAGTTATATCCTTTACAGTACAGCAAATAAATTTGTTATTAGCAAACAAGCTTGTTATTGGTCAGTGTTGTTATTGCATTTTGAGAGAGTGGCTCGAAAGCCTTACTGAATGGAGCGTGCTGGAGTAAAGTAACAAAGCAGGGGAAGGAAACACGCTCACACACACACGGTTGTTTTTGCTGTGCTACGAGGTGTTGTTTTCAATCCTTTGCCACCCACGTGGCATGTTGGAGTGTGAGGAGAGGGTTCAGGTAACGCCATGTGTTCCCGATTAATACAAAAACAAACACTGGAGGTCAGCAGGCAGAACAGACGCCATTACACTCATTAATATATACATGACTTTTGACTGGCCTCATGGGCTGATGGATGCACGTAACCATGGGTCCTGCCATTGAGAACGCCGTGCCATGATCACAAACATCGGTGGTTAAAGATGGCAAACTCTCCAGATGGGAAATTAATGTTTGCGCCATCAGCTTTGGTTGTTTAATTTACAAGTACTATTGTGTTTATATCTTTTTCCCCTATTGATGTGTATTCTTGGATGTTTTTGTCCTTTCCCATTGGCAGATGAGAGCAGGGAGGCTGATATATAATACTGATTAGTGATGATAAACTGATATATATATATATAAAGATCTTATTTCGGGTATTTAACTAAAAACTCATTGACTTTAGGACGATGGATGCTAAAATGCAAACTTGTATAACTGTATAATGTTACAATGCAAATTTTTTTGTGACGTGGACATGATCTTGACAGTTTTCATGAGATTCAGACACTCTCAGGTTTGAAACGAATGAAGTGCAACTGAATATTAGAATATGCAGAAAAGTTAGTTCATGCGTTCATGATCTCAAGGCTAGATTATTGTAATGCTCTACTGGGTGTTTGCCCTGCACGCTTAATAAACAAACAGCAGCTAGAGTTCTTACTATAACCAGGAAGTATGACCATATTAGCCCGGTCCTGTCAACACTGCATTGGCTCCCTATTAAACATCGTATAGATTTTAAAATCTTGCTAATTACTTACAAAGCACTAAATGGTTTAGCACCTCAGTACTTGAGTAAGCTCTTAACACATTATAGTCCTTCATGTCTATTGCAATTTCAAAATTCTGGCCAGTTGATAATACCTAGAATATCAAAATCAACTGCAGGTGGTAGATCCTTTTCCTCTTTAGCACCCAAACTCTAGAATTGTCTTCCCAGCCTTGTTCGGGAAGCAGACACTCTGTCAGTTTAAATCTAGACTAAAATGCATCTCTTAAACCTAGCATACACAAAACACATTATCACATTTCTATAATTCACATCAGTTAAAGGATTGTTAGGCTGCATAAATTAGGTCAACCTGAACCGGGAACACTTCCTATAACACCCGATGTACTTGTTACATCGTAAGAAGAATGGCATCTACGCTAATATTAGTCTCTCTGTTTATCCCGAGGTTACCGTAGTCATCCGTATCCGGTCCGTATCCAGATCAGATGGTGGAACTGCACCTAGACATGACCACAAGGCAGCCCTGAATATCAGCAGAGACAATGTCAACTAGACAATCCCCTGTGAAGGCCTCATCGACATAGGCATCGGCACAGATCCTCGGCAAAGACCACAAGAATCAGACAGGTCCTCCGCACAGGAACTGGATGAAATATTTGAATTCTACTGATCCACAATCTAATTTCTGACTTGTGAATCATAATCACACCGTGTTCATTCGTTGGCCAGAACTGGCCCCCCGACAGAGGTTTTTTTCTCCATTCTGTCACCTGATGGAATTTGGGTTCCTTGCCACTGTCGCCTCTGGCTTGCTTAGTTGGGGTCACTTAATATTCAACAATATTATTGATTTGACTGCACTGACACTATTGGATGAGAACTGAACTGAGCTGGACGATGACATCACTGTTTTCTGCAGAACTGCTTTGTAGATGAATTGAACTAATTGAATAATTGACAATCTTTACAATGGAACTGAATCAACACTGAACTGACTTCATCTGAACAATGAGAATATTTTCTTTCAGAGCTGCTGTATAGCCGAAAGGAACTCTGTTTGCATCACTGAATCATTTTCCTGTTATCACTGTAAAGCTACTTTAAATCAATCTGTATTGTATAAAGCACTATATAAATAAAGTTGACTTGACTTCAATAAAATAAAATCCACAAATCTAATAAAGCAATGGCAGAAGTATGGCAAAGCGATTCATTCGACTCATGCTACCTCAGAAGGCATGCAACATGGGCAGCATGAGTGTACCAATGTGTTTTGCTGTAAAATACAAGGAAGCGAGTCATGAGACAGGCACTGGGAATCAGCACGGCACCACCCATCAGTCCCGTTCCTGCCTCACGTGTAATCATCAGTTCGCGGCACCCGTGCAGAACCCACTTCCTCCTCTACCTCCTAATTGTGTGCAGCACGCAATCTTGGAGTGACAAATTACTGCCTGTGTGAGACAGAAACAACTTAAATTAGCAGAGTTTCAGACATTTTGGGTCATTTTTGTTTGTTTTTAAAGTGTATTTGTTTTTGTGTCATCCATCCATCCATCCATCCATCCATCCATATAAATATCCAGTATATGTTTTGTTTTATGGACTTTTAGTTTGTATCACCTTGTTTTCCTGTGTTCTGTTCCTGTTTCCTTTGTTCCCCATGTTCTTGCTCTTCATTTGTTGCCATGGTTACCAATATGTCGCACACCTGTTTCTGGTTGAGTTTGTCATTATCTTGTGTATTTAAGTCCTGTCTCCTGTGGACAGTTTTCTTGTTGGCTTACCTTGTTTTTTGTTATTAAAGTTACTACAGCTAGTATTATATCCACATCTTCCTTGCCTTCGCCTCGGCTGCACCGTAACTATAATATACAGTATATATTGGTAAATGTAGTTTTATATATATATATATATATATATATATATATATATACATACAGGTGCTGGTCATATAATTAGAATATCATCAAAAAGTTTATTTCACTAATTCCATTCAAAAAGTGAAACTTGTAAATTATATTCATTCATTACACACAGACTGATATATTTCAAATGTTTATTTCTTTTAATTTTGATGATTATAACTGACAACTAAGGAAAATCCCAAATTCAGTATCTCAGAAAATTAGAATATTACTTAAGACCAATACAAAGAAAGGATTTTTAGAAATCTTGGCCAACTGAAAAGTATGAACATGAAAAGTATGAGCATGTACAGCACTCAATACTTAGTTGAGGCTCCTTTTGCCTGAATTATTGCAGCAATGCGGCGTGGCATGGAGTCGATCAGTTTGTGGCACTGCTCAGGTGTTATAAGAGCCCAGGTTGCTCTGATAGTGGCCTTCAGCTCTTCTGCATTGTTGGGTCTGGCATATCGCATCTTCCTCTTCACAATACCCCATAGATTTTCTATGGGGTTAAGGTCAGGCGAGTTTGCTGGCCAATTAAGAACAGGGATACCATGGTCCTTAAACCAGGTACTGGTAGCTTTGGCACTGTGTGCAGGTGCCAAGTCCTGTTGGAAAATGAAATCTGCATCTCCATAAAGTTGGTCAGCAGCAGGAAGCATGAAGTGCTCTAAAACTTCCTGGTATACGGCTGCGTTGACCTTGGACCTCAGAAAACATAGTGGACCAACACCAGCAGATGACATGGCACCCCAAACCATCACTGACTGTGGAAACTTTACACTGGACCTCAAGCAACGTGGATTGTGTGCCTCTCCTCTCTTCCTCCAGACTCTGGGACCCTGATTTCCAAAGGAAATGCAAAATTTACTTTCATCAGAGAACATAACTTTGGACCACTCAGCAGCAGTCCAGTCCTTTTTGGCTTTAGCCCAGGCGAGACGCTTCTGACGCTGTCTGTTGTTCAAGAGTGGCTTGACACAAGGAATGCGACAGCTGAAACCCATGTCTTGCATACGTCTGTGCGTAGTGGTTCTTGAAGCACTGACTCCAGCTGCAGTCCACTCTTTGTGAATCTCCCCCACATTTTTGAATGGGTTTTGTTTCACAATCCTCTCCAGGGTGCGGTTATCCCTATTCCAGGGTGCGGTTATCCCTATTGCTTGTACACTTTTTTCTACCACATCTTTTCCTTCCCTTCGCCTCTCTATTAATGTGCTTGGACACAGAGCTCTGTGAACAGCCAGCCTCTTTTGCAATGACCTTTTGTGTCTTGCCCTCCTTGTGCAAGGTGTCAATGGTCGTCTTTTGGACAACTGTCAAGTCAGCAGTCTTCCCCATGATTGTGTAGCCTACAGAACTAGACTGAGAGACCATTTAAAGGCCTTTGCAGGTGTTTTGAGTTAATTAGCTGATTGGAGTGTGGCACCAGGTGTCTTCAATATTGAACCTTTTCACAATATTCTAATTTTCTGAGATACTGAATTTGGGATTTTCCTTAGTTGTCAGTTATAATCATCAAAATTAAAAGAAATAAACATTTGAAATATATCAGTCTGTGGGTAATGAATGAATATAATATACAAGTTTCACTTTTTGAATGGAATTAGTGAAATAAATCAACTTTTTGATGATATTCTAATTATATGACCAGCACCTGTATATATAAAACACATTGTGTATCTGAGATTGAGATCAAAACATTCAATCACAACGCTAATACTGCAGCTTTAAATTTTGCTAAAACCAATATTTTTTGAAACCGTTGCCCGTGAGGTGAAATAATTCTCAGCTACAGTCATACAAACAAGCCACCAGTGCAGTTTTTGTGACGTGGTTTCAATAGTTATTAGCATGTGGCCAGATATCTTTCACTTCCCCAGTGTAAACTCCATGACCTTCTTTGGAACTGGTCTTTCTTAGACAATGCAGAAATGCTGCATCATTTCAAAGTGATGAAATATTGCTGGCACATGCAGCAGTGTGATTCACACACACTTAGGTTCCCGAAAGTTAATTCAGATATTTTGTTTCTTATTTTAACTTGATTTATTGTTTTAAGTAGTGCATTTAAAAAATAAAACCTTTGCTGTTGTTAGTTTTGCTGTTGTGATCATGTAACATGAGGTGCTGACTGGAAATTCAACAGGAGTCTCCTAACCGCACAGTCTTCAAAAGAGGAAACAGATTAAGTTATAGCGCTGTGGCACTTCCAAAATACCACGTTATGATCAACCATGAGACTCTGTCTGCACAGCCTCATGCACTTCCCTTAAGAGAACTGAAGACCCATGCCACACCATGACCAATGGACTGAAAGAGTAGATAGAGTTTTTCCAAACTGCAAATAAATAAATAAATAAAATAAAAAAAAATCTTCCACACAAGACCAGTTTACACCCTAGAACCATTTAATTGATATGTGATTGTTTATTTATGTGTAGATGGCAGTTTTTTATGCTCATCTGAACTGATACATATAAACCTTTTAATGCACAGAATAAGATGACTCAAGAAGGTGCAAAGGTTCAACATGACTGCAATATTTTTCAAAATAAAATATGACCGATTATGACACGGTTTAATATGTTTTTATTTAGTATGAATGTCATCAGGATGTACTACATTCGTCATGTTGTCATTATCATGTGACCTACAATCATCACAACTCCCCTGCCATGGCCTCATGGGATAGTAAAATTTCAGGGAATGTGCACGTCAGAATCTTGCCGGAAGTAGTAGGTCATCTGGGAACTTTTCACTTACTGTGAATTTGGACATACTGCTGTTCTCACATATTGCTTTTCACCTACTATACACCGATCAGACATAACATTATGAGCACTGACAGGTGAAGTGAATAACACTTTTTATCTCTTTATCACGGCACCTGTTAGTGAGTGGGATATATTAGGCAGCAAGTAAACATTTTGTCCTCAAAGTTAATGTGTTAGAAGCAGGAAAAATGGGCAAGCGTAAGGATTTGAGCGAGTTTGACAAGGGCCAAATTGTGATGGCTAGATGACTGGGTCAGAGCATCTCCAAAACTGCAGCTCTTGTGGGGTGTTCTGCAGTGGTCAGTATCTATTAAAAGTGGTCCAAGGAAGGAACAGTGGTGAACCGGCGACAGGGTCATGGACGGCCAAGGCTCATTGATGCACATGGGGAGCAAAGGCTGGCCCGTGTGGTCCGATTAAATAGACAAGCTGCTGTAGCTCAGATTGCTCAAGAAGTTAATGCTGATAGAAATCTGATAGAAAGGTGTCAGAATACACAGTGCATCGCAGTTTGTTGCGTATGGGGCTGAATAGTTGCAGACCAGTCAGGGTGCCCATGCTGACACCTGTCCACCACCGAAAGCACCAACAGTGGGCACATGAGAATCAAAAGTGGACCACAGAGCAATGGAAGAAGGTGCCCTGGTCTGATGAATCACGTTTTCTTTTACATCACGTGGCCAGGTGCGTGTGCGTCGCTTGCCTGGGGAACACATGGTACCAGGATGCACTATGGGAAGAAGGCAAGCCTGCGGAGGCAGTGTGATGCTTTGGGCAATGTTCTGCTGGGAAACCTTAGGTCCTGTCATCCATGTGGATGTTACTTTGACACGTACCACCTACCTAAACATTGTTGCAGACCATGTACACCCTTTCATTCCCTGGTGGCTGTGGCCTCTTTCAGCAGGATAATGCGCCCTGCCACAAAGCAAAAATGGTCCAGGAAAGGTTTGAGGAGCACAACAGTGAGTTTGAGGTGTTGACTCGGCCTCCAGATTCCCCAGATCTCAACCCAATCGAGCATCTGTGGGATGTGCTGAACAAACAAGTCCGATCCAAGGAGGCCCCACCTCGCAACTTACAGGACTTAAAGGATCTGCTGCTAACATCTTGGTGCCAGATACCACAGCACACCTTCAGGGGTCTAGTGGAGTCCATGCCTCGACGGGTCAGGGCTGTTTTGGCAGCAAACGGGGGACCAATACAATATTAGGAAGGTGGTCATGATGTCATGCCTGATCGGTGTATAGGGAAGTGATTGCAGGATGCAGGATGTATGCATGCTGTTGGTGGAGGCAAGAAACAAAGCTTTTAAAAAAATCGACACGGTATTACTAATGGAATTTATGTCATAGAATAAAACATGAAAATATCTTGAGTTTGCATTAATCACAGACCTTATTTCAGGCATTAAACCAAAAACAGATTCAAAAACCCGTTGACTTCAGGAAGATGGAACTGGGTTTTGGCCTCCAAAGATTTGGCCTATGTTATTCCTGCAGCACACTATGATGGACCATTTAGACCTCACCGTATAGGCTCAAACAGTACTGATGGCTAACTTTGTAATGTGCGATATTTAGATATCCTATTCTGTTTAGCTCTCATTTTAACAAGTTGTAAACAGCCAAATAGTCCCCCTAAGGAGCTGAAACAGTGGGAGGTGATTTGGAATGGGTTACTGCAAAACTGCTTTCTCATCAGCAAGGGAAAGATCAACTAAAAATGCTAATACTGTCATCATTTACTCACCCTCATGTCATTCCAAACCTGTTTGACTTTCTTTCTTCCATGAATCACAATGTTTTGCAGAATGTCTGAGCTGCACAATGTAATTCTGAATGTTTTACTGATGCGAGACTTTAATTTTAAAAGACGTGTGTGAAAGCTGTTGAATTTTCTGTCCGATGCAGTAAAGAGTGCCTGAGAAAAACGCGTTGTCCTGATTCAGTATTTGCGGTCAGATGAAATGTTGTCAGGCTATATGTCAGTGTCATTATATTTGTAACTTGTTAAGAAATAAAAAGTCTCTCACCTCAGAAAAACAAATGCTCTTCTGCTGTCAGAGATTATGGTGTACTGACCCTAGAGCGCACTCTTCAATTGCATGTGGAAATGCGGAGGTGCACGTTATACTGTATATCGCTTCACTATACAAGCAAAATAAATAACAAGCATGCAACGTTGTAGTTACATTGTCAATTAGTAAGTCATTACCAAAAAATACCAGTTAATTACTTAACTGGTACATTGTGTGTTAGCTGGGAAGGATTTGCATGCAGGTATAATTCATCAGGATCAGTAGCCTACATGTTTTATTAATACTTCATGTTAGTATTGTGCATTTAGGATGGTACAGTATCTGTAGTTTCCATAACCTTAACCCAAACTACCACTTATTTTCAGTTTGTGTTATTTTCTGTATTTCTGATGACTGTACTGTAAAAAATTAAAATTTTAAGGCAACCAGCTGGAGGAGATTTTTGAGTTCTCAACTTGTTGCATAAAAAGTTCAATTTAGTTGAGAAAACTCAAATTCCTGCAGCTGGTTTCTCAACTTTTGATTTTTTTTACAGTGTGTGATGGCTCATAACAAATTTACTGTATTAACAAAACTAATTTGGGACTGCTATTTAATAGCTTTACCTTTTACCATTTATTCATCAGTGTTAGTGATATTCTCACAATATACGTGTATGTTATGTAAAGTGGGAAGGTACTTACCGGTATGTGTGTGTCAACCATTTTTGAGAAATAAATACTTCATTCAAATTCCTACAAATGTCGGTTGTGGCTTAATGACCATGAGAAAATGTGGGTCCCATGGCCAAACCAGTTGAGAACCACTGCGTTAAAGTATCAAAAAAGTAGCACTTATAAGCACTATAAAGCTATTGTCACGTGACGTGTATTATAAACAGCAGGCAGATAAGAAAGAACAATGAAAACAGGATTTAATGACAAAACTCAGAATACTCACGCTAAACATCTATCATTGATGAGAACAGACGAAGACAGTTCGGCCCCTCCCGGGGAGGCATGTCCTCGCACCGTAAGAGTCCAAATGAGGAGGGAGGTTGGGGGTTCTGGAGGAGGGCGAAGAACTGAAGATAACCAAAAAGAAAGAGAGTCTAGGGCACAGAAAACAGTCCATGAGGGAGTGGAGGGTGGGAGGAGCCGGGGGAGACCAGGAGCAGAATGAGCTGGTGGAAAATCCAGAGTCTAGCCAGGATGATGCCCCATGGCGGAGTCGAGGGAGGGAGGAGCCATGGTGTAAATGTCTTCGACGAGGCCATGGGGATGACGTATGGAGATGGAGCCGGTGGAGAACTAGCCCAGAGCGCAGATGGATGGCCGATGACCAGACACGATACTGCGGGGGGGGGGTCAGGGCAGAAGAGTCTGGACGAGTCTGGATCAGAGGCAGGAGGCGGAGCCAAGGGATCCAAGCAGGCCCGAGGTGGATCCACACCACAGAGGGCTGGTGGAGGAGAAACCGAGGGGCCGACGGGAGACAGCGGCGACTGGGCAGAGGAACTGGATGAAGTCTGAAGAGGAGGCGGGAGAGGGAGGTTGGGAGGGAACACTGGAAACACAGGAGAACTTTTGCTGGACGGAACCAGCTGATACTCCCTCCATCTGCGGTGGACTCTGGCTCGTTGTCCGTGCAGATGGGTGATGACAGGCTGGACTCTGGATTAGGAGCGGGGCTGGCGAGTTCCTCCTCAGTGAGGCCGATGGTAAATGGCGAATCACAGCTCACCAGCACCCATTTCACATACTTGGCGAAATTCCCCCAAGGACCCACACTGGGCAGGCGTGCCGTAGTTTCCGCGCTGAGGCTTGTGTAGAAAAAGACGCTCAGCACTTCATCTGGAAAGTTGGTGAGGCACACCAGATCTAGAGGTCTCGTGTGTGGGTCTCGAGGGATTGCTGCTTCTGGTCGAGGCATAACAGCTGACAGCCGGTAAGTCCATCTTCGGTTGTGGTCCGTTCTTCTGTCACATGGCGTGTGGCAGCAGGCAGACAAAGAAGAACAATGATAACAGGATATATTGACAAAACTAAGGAATACTCACACTAACACATCTAACATTGATGAGAACGGACGAAGACTGAGGGAGAACACAGGGTATAAATGCATGAAGCAAACAAAGGATCGTAACAAGGTGATTAACAGGACACAGGTGAAGGAAATGACTAATTAGACAACTCAGGGAAACTAGGCCAAACGATGGGGCAAACTAATCACAGAAAACATACACGTTACAGCTATAAGTCTTCTAAAGCCATATGATATGTTTGTGGGAGGAACAGGTTGAAATGTAATTCTCTATTCACTGGAAATTCACCACTGTAGCTTTCAAATCTCATTTGTACTTGAGCACATTCAAACATAATGCCTCAGGTTTGATGTGGTCTCAGAAATCATTAGATCTTGCATGTTACATGCGTGATTGTGCTTGTGAATATTTTCAACAAATAACACACATTTCGGTCTAATTATGGACTGTTTTTATGGTTCTTTTATTGTCTGTTTTTGTGGCTTGACTAAATTGGATGTAAAAGAGCAGCTTGGACATTCTGCAAAATAACTACTTTTGTGTTTCATGGAACAAAGAATTCATACAGGTTTGAAATGTCATTAAGACAGAGAATGATGACAGAATTTTCATTTTTTGGTGAACTATTCCTTTGGAATAATTGGAAACATGTCAGTATCCAATACTCCAAGAGTTCTTTCCCACCCAGTCGGGTGATCGTCACACCAGTGTGGTCAAGAAATAGGTCAATTGAGGACAGCAGTCTGAGACGCCTCATCTCTCTTCACAAAATTGTCCGCTACATGCTTCTCTTTTTTTCTTATCCTTTTCTCTGTCCAAGTGGGTTGATGAATGCACTAGTTACGTTTGCTCTTGGCAGAGCATGTGTAATTTAGGGGCTGAATGCTTTTTCAGAGTCTCTAACTGGCTCCATATGGAGATGCAGTGTGAGACACTTCAGAGTTTCATCTCCAGCCACCACACTGACTTCCATGCAAAGACTGCCATCATATATACCACACTGCACCAATCTGCTGCTTAGACGGCAACGCAAATCATATGGTGACTTTCAAACCCCTCTTTTGGAATAGCTTGGCTTTAGAGGCATTTTATACATTGGATGGGTATTTTTGACCTTGTAATAAATAGAAGTAGGATTTCCCAAGCTTTTTGTTTTCTTGTATATTGATTTGTTTTTGATTTCATGGGGACTATAAAGTTTTAATTATTTTTGTTTGTTAAAGCAATAATCACTACTATTATTGCTTATACATACACAAGTTTAGAGGATGTACTAAACCCCTAACTAACCCCTACTAACCCTAAATTTTACACTTTTATGCTACAAATATGAATACTGCTTCAAATCATGAATTTTGTTGAGGAGAAGTGTGCTATTAGTTTAAGTGGATCGGACTGACAAATGATAAAACAGAGAGATAAAATCCCATGGATTTACATGTGTTGACCCAAGCCATAGGGACTTGAGTGTGGGTTTATCTTTTTCTTTTTTTTTCTTCTTTTTTTTAATTTTGCCAGTAAGCCAACACCTAGCAACTGCATAGTAACACACAATGCCCTGGAACACTCAAGCATTGTGGTGGTGACATTTATACTTGCTAGATTCACTCTCATTATCTCCAGAATTAAACAGTTAAAGAAGGGACACATGACAGAATTTCTGCACCACTAGGCTGGAAACAGGTAATGTTTTCAAACAGGTTTCCTAAACATTCCCCCATTGGTCAGCCCAAACTCACACCATTGGTCGAGTCAGTGTTGCTATGTTGGGCTGGGCAGGAAGATCAAACAAACAAAGAAAGATACAACAGAAACTGTGTTTCATGTTTTTAGAGGAATCAACCTTGAAATGCTTATAGTTGTCAGCATATTAAACTGAAATAGGCAAAATGATTTTAGCATTTAAAAAATTATACACATCACCTTTAAATACTGTGCCTGTGCTCTTTACAAATAAAGCTATCAATGTAAAAAAATAAAATAAAAAATTACTCAAAACAAAAATAATCAAAAATAATGTAACCAATTTCCCACTTCATTTTTTAAGTTATACGAATTTCAACTAGAAAAGTTCAAAATAAAAGTTTAAATGAGTGGTACAATAAATTTGATTATACTTAAAAAAATTAAGTTGAGTTGCTTGTAAGTTGAATTAAGTGGGACACTCCAAGGAAGGAAAAATATTTTGAAACCCTCTTTGTTCACTCAATAATACAGGAGGTTGTTGAAAAGAACCTGAAAAACCAGTTTAAAAGACTCCAGATTGTACCAGCGCCACATCTGTGTGTCCTCACGTAACCTGTTTTGCCATGTGCCCTCTGTAATGTAAGGGACACATATACATTTGGCTGCCGTCCACACCAATCTTACGCACACACGCGGAGAACTCACATGTACTGCATTCCACAGGAGCCTGCTCATAAGGGGCCTTCAGCAGGGTGGAGATCCCTCCTCCTCACACTTCCTCCTTCTCTCTGTCAGTACATGCCGCTTAAAGTGAATGTTGGACCACACTGCTAAGGAAAGGAGCGAGATGGAGAGCAAGGCAAAACTCAGGAGAGTTGTGAGAAAAAGTAGTAAATGCCAGTTCTCATATTGCACTGAGCTTTACCACCTGTTCATCTCTCAGAACCCAACGTAAGTCCTTGGTTGACCCACTCAGAGCCACTTTATGTATATTGGATCCAGATAACTCTCTTGGCTGGGTGTTGTCCAAAGGCAGAGAGATCAGGGCATAATGTCAAGATCATTCTAGTGACGAGGACCAGCTGGAAGCCTGAACCATAATAGAAATTCAACACCCAGACCTGGAGAGAAATGCAAGGAGAAAAAAGTGCCAGTTAAGCACTTTTTTTCCTGGCGTCCTTTACTATAAAAGCCAGGACAAAGATCCCCACTGCTTTTCACACGATTGCTTTCCACAGGACCATCTGGCTCCAGAAACCCCCAAGCCGATCACATCTCAGTGCTGAGGAGGAGCCAGAAAGAACCCAAAGCCTGAAATGGGGTGACTGAGTTCATTCTGACTGAGGGTAGAGGGCTATTTCTGGGAGAAAAGTCAATGCGCTTCGCTTTTTACAAACTTCGATTAGGATTTATCAGTGAAATATCACCAGCAGCCCCTTTAAAGTTGCACCAAGTGAGTTTACAATTATTTTACACCTTAAGAAATGACATACTTTAGATTACACTACTTTATTTCAAATAAATGCTTTTCTTTTAAACATTCTATTCATCAAAAAAGGATCACAGTTCCCACATAAATATTCTGTTTTCAACATTAATAATAATAAATGTTTCTTGAGCAACAAATCATTATATTAGAATGATTTCTGAAGGATCATGTGACACTGAAGACTGGAGTAATGATGCTGAAAATTCAGCTTTGATCACAGGAATGAATTACATTTCAAAATATGTTCAAATATAAATAGTTATTTTAAATGGTGAAATGGTGAGTTATTTCAAAAATAACTTTTAACCAATAGTGTAGCCTATATGTTTAAAGCGATGAGAATACTTTTTGTGCGCAAAAACAAAAGGAAGATAAAAAAACTCTCGGATTTCATCCAAAATATAATTTATGTTTCGCAGATGAACAAAGATCTTACAGGTTTGGAATGACAAGAGTGTGAGTAATTGTAAAAATGCTTTCTCCTCACATTCTACCAGTCATGAAACATTTTCGGTTACCATTGTTGAAATACTATATTCGCAGGCATATTTGTCGCCCATTGTAAATTTATTCCACAACCGATAAAATTAGTGGGACCAGCCTTATGTGTGTGTGTGTGTGTATATATATATATATATATATATATATATATATGCAGTATTTGATTCAATGTTTACTCAAATGATTATTTGAAGGTTCAACTGACCTTGTCTGACAGATGACAGTCTGGCTACTGCTTTAGAGGAACATTTTAAGCATGTGTGTGCAATAAGTCTGTCAAAACTATTAAAGATGTGTCCCTGAGAATATAACACTTTTGTATGTGTTACATTTTTCATAATCATAATAATTTGTTTCTTTCCAGATTTTTCAAAGAGGACACATACCTGTACTGTACTTTTTGGACATTGATTTTTAGATTTCCCCCAAGAAGATTCTTCATAGAGCTCACATTTCTCCCTCTCAGCGCAGTAGATTTAGGGCTGATTTTTCTCCTTTCTTTTCCAAATGCAAGACAGAAATAGGTAGTCTTATTCACTGCTTGTGGTTCTGTAACAAGATACAGAGTTTGTGGTGTGATGTTTCTGAAGAACTGAATAAAGTTTTAGGTGTTTCTTTGGTTCCAGACTCAGCATCTTAAGCCGGGGACACACTTAACGATTGCAAGGCCGATTGTGAATGTAATTTGATACTTACGACCGATCATGCCCAAACTCGCCGAGTCAGAGCCAGTTGCGTTCAGTCGGTGTTTAAATTCCATAGTATTTAAATCTGCTTCAGTCAAAGGAAACAGTCTTTGGGCCTCATTTATAGTGTGCGTACGCACAGATTTGATCTTAGAGTGTGCGTACACTTAAATCCACGCCAACACTCATATTTATAAAAACGGTCTTTGACGTGGAAAAGTGCTTAGCACCACGTCAGGGTCTGAGCAGACGTACGCGCTTTTCCTGTCAGATTACTGCAGGTTTTTGGAAATCTAAGCTATTCTAGCAGCTAAATGAAAGGATTTGGATGATGACTGGTGATCTTTTATATGTAAATGACATTAATTAGGTGTCGTTTACAACGCAAAGAACTGAAACCATTCAGCTGCGCTAGTTCAAGATCATTTGCGATTTATAGATTTCACATCTGAAAGAGAGGCGTACGCTCGTTTTCTGTGTGTACGTCCATTCTATGAATCACACGTACGCACATCTTAGAAATGATCGTAAGATCAAATTTAGGACGGTTTCTGTGCAACATTTTATAAATGAGACCCCTAGTGTGTTGAGCTCAGTCTTAGAATGTTTTAGCTAGTCGTTAAGTGTGTCCCTGGCTTCACCAACTGGAATGTCTCCTTCTATAGTACTTGATAAATTAGGGTTTTTAATCTCCTCATTTTCAATGCTAGAAAATGTTTACTTCTACAATGGATCTCGGATAAAGACCCCTCTGTTAAAATATGGCTAGAACTATTCTTGAATATGTGTATCACTAGATTATCTGACTTGCATGCTACATGACAGGAGCAGAGTGTTTCATAAAATTTGGGAAGCTTATCTGACATAATGCTGATCTTGACATTGCCTCCATCCTGACAAGATGGTTTATGTAAGGATGGCTTGTGGGGGTCTGATTTTGTTAGCTATACAATAATGTTTACTTATTGTCACTACTACTTCATTATTGTTTTATTTTTCCAGATTTATTGAATTTTCATGCATATGTGTATATGTACATGCAATTTTTTTTAGCTGAAATGTATATAAATGTAATAATGTATATAAATGTAATAAAATATATTTCTGTTGTTATTCTTTCTTTTGTGTAACTTTTGTTGTCATGCTATTATTATAGCAATTGTTTAGCAATACTATATAAAATATTTTTATTTTTCTATAAAAGTAAAATTATTATATATGTGTGTGTATATATATTATTTATTTTATTTTATTTTTTAAAGAAAATAAAAAAGTTAAATTTCCCATAAGTCCTCAAAGCTTCAAAAGTAGCCTTGTGAATGAATAAAGAGAGACAGTCACATTGGATTCTTCTTTATATAACATAATTTATATACACATGGCTTTTTACAGCGGCAGCATGTTTCTTGTACAGAAATACAAGCACAACATCAGCATCAAGAGCAAAAAACAGAGCTCTGTAGCCTCACATTTCACAAACGGTTTGCTCTCTGCTGATGAACTTAAAGAATGAAGATATAATATACATATGTCAGTATTGGCATGTCAGCTTAACAATATAATTTCTCTTATAGATTATTACTTTCTCAAATACATAAACAAATTGCACCTTTAGTTATATCATCTTCTGATTGTGAATCAAATCATTTCTGTACATAAGTTAAGAAATGTAACAGTTTGTTTCAAAATAGACAATCTTCACTTTTTTTTTTGTCTCTCTAGGAGAACTCATTACATCTATAGACAAAGTGCAATATTTTAATTTAAAGTTTTTTTTTTCATTAAAAATTGGTCCAAACTCCACAATCTGAAGAAAACAGCTAAATTTTCTTCCAAATTTGTCTCAATTATTATGTTTTTTTTTTTTTTTTTGCCTTTTCATTTGTCCAAGTTTTCTACAAACTGCTGCTAAATACAAGAATATCAGTGTCAGTGTACAAAAAGCTTTGCATGTAAATTATCTTCTACTCTAAATATACTTCATCAGAACTATGAACTAACATCTGTGACATTAACATAACATTAACTCCACAGCTCTATCAAACATGAAATATCAAATATCTCGTCATCGATAAAAACATACTGGAGATGACAATAATCATACTAATCATTAAAGTACATGGATGTGCATAGGTGGGGTCACCTGCTAAATTCACAAAGCAAATGCATGTTCATGATGGTGGGCACAGTGATATTAGTAAAAAGTATCTGATCTTTTCCCTGTGCTGAGTGAGGCAGTGGGGGTCAGAGGTTATTAATAATATTTTTTATGGTGTGAGTTATTTGTGAAGTAGACAGATGTCTGACTTTCGTCCCACAACTGAACCTCATTGTATCCCAACCAGGCGCAACAAGAATTATTCATACTGAAAATGAAAATTATGGCACAGCTAATCATATTTTATGTTAGATATAGAGTTATGTAGAGTGGAATTTTGGACCAATTCGATTTCACAATGGCCAGGGCTACACAGTACAAAGCCACAGGAATAGAAACCTCTATCACTATTGTTGCTCTATCACATTCCATTTCCTTAGAAAACGGTGTTACCGTCCTCAAGTTAGAAAGAACACTTCTAATAACATTTAATAATTTAAAAGTTGGCCAACAGTGAGAACCTAATGTATCATAATCTTCTCAAAAGCATTAAAATGTCTTCAGCGTTTGTTTTATAACACTACTCAAGAAATCATTTTCAATATTTTCAAGTCTTCAATGAATTATCTGAGAAATCGGCACCCTGATTCAATTTTTGCTTGCCAGTTTGAACATTTTTAAGGTCTACCTGTAGTAGTGCAAGGAAACAATTTTCGGTGAAGTGAACGAGAAATGAAAAGGAAACAAAAAACAAAAGTTGAGGCAGCACAGACCTGGAAAATCACCACAAACTTGTAGAACGTATACATCACAGTGCCTGCAATTTGATGTGAAATAAAACAGAAATATAATACAAGTGTAAATGATACAATCACACCACTTCTCCTTCAGCCAAATAAATAATTTCAAAAACGCACTACACTTTCTTAAAGGCAGACTGTAGCATTACTACAGCAACAGATTCAATATGGTGGCGAAGGCATAGGAGTTTAATAGCGCTGTAGCTCTAAACTACTTTAACCACTGTAAAAGGCTTTGGTGGTGTCTGGGGCCCTGTGAGAAATTCTTAAGAGCAAATCCAACAATTTTTTCTTACCAATGGAATCTTTAGATTTAACTCTTATATGGGTCATAACAAAGACAGGATTGATCTTTTTTTTTTTTTTAATGCAGGAATGCACAGACGATTTAATTTATTTATTTTTAAATGCTAAATTTGTCTTTTGAGGACCCCAAACCTCTGAAGAAACACACTAAATACAGCTTAGAGGAGTAATTCATCCAAAAATTAAAATTCTGGGATCATTTACTCGTCCTCCTGTCATTCCAAACTTGTGTGACATGCTTTCTTCCATGACACACAAAAGATGCATTTGAATAAACCACTGGTGTTTGCCATTAAATGATAATGATGACGATTTGATTTATTTTAATTACATGAGAAAGAGCAGCCAGGACATTGTTCAAAAAAATCACCTTTTGTGTTCCACAGAATAAATAAATGAGTTTGGAATGACACAAGTAAATAGGTTTTTCATTATTGGGTGAACCATTCCTTTAAATAACAAAAATCTCAAACCAAATAAATCTGAAGCCAATAATAAACAGCAATACGAATAATTATGATAATACAAAAAAAACAACAAAACAAAACAAAAAAAAACAACTAAATATTTCTACTTTATATGTTTTTGAAATATATATTTCATGTATTTACAAGAAATGTGGAAAGATGTATACAATTCAGATGAGAAACATTCTTCCATGTAAGCCCTCCAAAAAGTAAAATATCAAATCCAGTTTCTCTCAGGTTTAGAAAACAACATCAAATATGTTGCCCTGATTGTTGATATCATTGTGTAAACTCTATGTACACCAGTTTATAGTAACATACTCTTTAGAAATGTAGTACTGTACATCTGCTCTATGTCAAATATGCTGACGAGACAGAAATGAAAGTGTTATGATGTGCTGTATGCGACGTAGTTCAACTAGTCTGCAACAATTTCCCTAACGTTTTTAAGGTCTTGTTTCTGCAGGACCATTTCTAAATAAATCTATTTACAGTCATTCCTGCATACAACTGTTCCAGTTCTTCTTCTCAATAAGGCCAATCATGGAGTCTCCATGAAGCACAGCATGAATGCATTACCCTCAGCAAAAATTGCAGGGTAGGGTTTTGAACTGACAACACAATGAATGAAAAAGAGCTATTAACTTGGGTGTCACTTTTCTGAGGTGTCTCAAATGTACTTGAGGTGTGCTGCCTGGTCTTGGATTAGGTGGTTATACCTTATCACAGTTTGCCCTTAATGGAAAATGTGGCTTTAAAATCATTCCTGTAAATTGGTGTGGACATTGGTAAGTGTGTGCTGCAGCAGATGTAAGGGCCTCAGGTTTTCGTTGCCCTGATTTGAGCACAGATTCTCTACAGCAAGAAGAAGGCAGTAAAATAAAGCTTGTCAATTTGGCTATGGAGCACAGGCACCTGGTTTGGCACTTGGTTTGAACGTGAGTCCCATTGTCTGAGGAGAACGTCCTTGCAATTTAGCTCCGCACTGAGCAAAATGTGCATGGCAGTGTGAGGTTTATCTCAGCCGCCTCTGCTGAAGAAAGTGAAAGAATAACAGGGGCTACTTTCCCTGACGAGGGGTTGACGAGAGTTTTGGATGCATGTGGACAGCCGCTCAAGTGTTGCTGTACTTCAGTTGAGAGTTTTTACCTGTAATAAAGACAAAAAAGATGTCAAATTTTCTTACTGTCCAAGAGGCCACCTCACATATCTAAGTCATCTACATAGTGTCAAAATGTGCATTACAAAACTACTCAAGAAGGGAAAGGGTTAGTTCACCCAAAAATGGGAGAAAAAAAAAAAAAAAAAAAACTCAGATTGTGTTTGGCTGAAAGAAGAAAGTCATATACACCTAGGATGGCGTAAGGGTGAGTAATTTATGGGATAATTTACATTTCTGAGTGAACTAACCCTTTAAGTTTCAGGTCTCTAGATACTGATTAGTTGTAAACATCTTATTGACCCCTAAGTTTAATAAAAGTAGTGTCCTACCCAGACACCCAGCTGTGGGTGGTGGTCTTTACACTGTGAGGCGGGAACCCCTGTTGGGTTGCCATGGGGTCGAAGTTGAAGTCCAGTGATTCTCCATCCATGAGCGTATCATGCAAGATGGACTCCACGTCACATTCGAAGCGCTCCACAGGCATACCGTCCAGATCACTGGGCAGCTTCTCCAGGTGTTGCTGTTGCTGGTGGGGCAGCATCCCTGGGCTGCGGCCATATCCGTTACTGTTGATGCTGCAGTAAGGAATCCCACCTCCAAGATGACCGGAGCCTCCGTACTGCATCTGCATGGCTGACTTGATGCTTCCCAGGCGTCCACCGGGACCGCTGTGGCCAATTGCGGCCAGAGGGTGCAGCGATCGCCCGTTCAATGCCACAGATGTGGGTGGGGCTTGTCCGTGCATATTGTGCGGATGAGAGAGGGCATGGCTATGAGATGCTCCACCTCCCATAAGTTCATTCCGCCCACTGCTGTAGGGGGGCAACATACATCCACCACCTCCAGCTGACTGGGAGACAACGGTATCCACCGAGGGCAGGAGCTCTCCAGGCTCCCCATCAGACGTAAGAAGCTCCTTCAGCAGCCCTGCTGTGCAGTTAAACTGGCCCATAGTTCCTGGACCGGGACCAAAACTGGACTTGCTTTCTGGCAGAGACTGCATAGGCATGGGAGACATGCTGCCCATTCCTGCCTGGCCGTAGAGACACTTACGATAGTCTTGTTGGGTCTGCTGGTTGACTGCAGCCAGGCTTGGGGAACTGTAGGGGGAGTAACCAGGGCTGGCCTGCATGAGCGAGGAGGGTGAAGACTGGTTGGATCCTGACCCAGGGCCTCCTGTAGGCCCCACTGATTGGTTCTTAGGTGAGAGCAAGTTGAGGTTATCCAGAAGGTTTTCCATCACATTCTCAGAGCCACTGTGACCCATAGAACCAGCCATTTCAGACAAGCTGGGGAGGGTGGAGGTCATTTTGGCTCCTGACCCAGGGCCTGGGTAGACCATGTGGACGTCAGAGTCGCCAAGTTCGTCGTCAATAAAGGGCGAGAGACGACCGCTCAGTGTGCTGGCATTAGAGCTGGTGCGGGGACGGAAAGCCGTCCAGGCATCAAAGTCATCGTTGCTGTGGGAGTTTGGACTGCCAGGCCACTTACCGTACTGAGAGCCTGGGCTGTCTGCACCCCCCTCGGGCCCACCTTGAAGAGCCAGCTATAAATATAGAGATGAACAGAACCACTTGTGAGAACTGTATACTCATGGATAGTGTGTACTGTTTATCAAAGAGATCACAACAAGGTTTGGTGTGCAGCTTTTACCTTTTTCTTTGCCGCTCGTCCTCTGCTCTTGGCAAACTTGCTGTTATTGTCCATGGAGGCAGCTCGGCGTCGAGGCGACTTGCCACTTTTGCCGCCTTCAGGGTTGAGCATCCACCAAGAGCTCTTACCTGTCCCCTCATTCTGCACACGGATAAACCTACTATGTAGGGACAGGTTGTGTCTGATTGAATTCTGTGGAAGAGAAGGAGAGCAAGGAGAAAAAGCATGAGTGTTATGTTCGGAGTTTGCCTCGTTCCCGTAAATTCCCCTCTGACGGTAAATCAACAGAGTGCAAATCCTCACAGCAGCTGTTTTCTATTAAACTCTCTTTTCTCTTCACCTCCGCTTTCGTCCACTCACCCTTTCCTTCACCTATATGTATAATTTTCTGTCATTCAAAGGAGACAGTTTTCCTTGAACATCAGCCATTCTTTTAAACATATTCTTGCAAATATTTACAAATTGCTCTCAGTGGTGCATTCAAATAGAACAGAGAATCCCTTCAATGTTTTGCTGTGAATCATAAAAACATAATTCTATTTTTAGTGAGGATGGACATTCCTATTTGAAGTATAATCTTCAAGTTTAGACCACGTTTAGACTATGTGTCTTGGAAATACTACCCTTTATCTAGTAGACAATTTTAAATGATACAATTTGTGTACAAGAGAAAGAATCTGTTCCTCTGAATGTGGATCAATTGATTTGAAAGTATTAAAGGTTACATGCACCCTCTCAGTTTTATATGCAAACGCAACTATGAGTAAGCCATTTGTAAGTTGATTTACTATAAGAGCATAAACACTGGCACTTTCAAAATATTGCTTTGTTTGTTTGAGTGGCTTGGCCTGTCAACTTCTGCTCTCAACCAGTGATGTGTTTGGGGCAAGACTACCTGTTCATCTGAACAATGGAAGATGGGGATTGTTTAAAAACCTATTTTGAAATAGTCACATGCAAATTCCAAGAACATTTTTGGTTTTTATTATCTGTTCCTTTACAGGAGAGCAAAATGATCAAAGAAAAACATAAAAAAGCATTGCCACATGCTCTGACTTAATTAGCAACAAATCACTTAAATAGCAGCCTTTCTTAATGACCAGCCAAAGCAGCCATTTCTATGCCTGCTATTCTACTCTTGCCAATAAATAGTTGTGGCACTAGGGCGAATTTAGTCTAGTATAATTATGAACTTTTCTGTCATTCTGATGAGTTCACATACCGTAATGTCTGGCAAACATGGGTAAACATTCAGCCTGGCATAGACACATTACCTACGTTGTCATGGTGATCTCAATCATTAGGACCATTTTCCCCAGAGAGGTGGAAAATGGGGGATTTTTGAAATGCTGGCCTAATGCTTCCTACGTCTAATTCAGAGTTGTTAATGGATAGTTACAGGATGTGATGGCAGCTTAAGATGGTCTTTGCGGTTGTTTGTGAACTAAAAGGCTTCATGAAGCACATGCATGACATGATTTTTATTTCCTTTTTTTTTTTTTTTTCCTTTAAATCTGACCCATTAATCCTATAGTGAAGCAGTTTCACATATGGTCATTGTGACGTGCTCACAGTGAAACACATCTTGACAGACTGAATTTAATTAATATCGAAAATACTATTAAACATTCATTTGGAAAAAAATACTTTTTTAAATGATTTATATTATCTTACATTATTATATTGCATAATGCCTTTTTTAGTCTTGCATTTCAATGCTGACTCATTTTCTGCCAATTCTTCTTTTTTTTGGGGGGAATTTGTGCAAAGGATTGTGGGTGATTGGAGGACACAGATGACACTTGATGCATCCTTCAAAATATGCCAAATTAATCTTTTAAATTGAGAATTTAATATTTGGCATGTGCTTCTGCGGGTCCCTGTGTGTGTAACAAGCAGAGTGTACGCGCTGTGCACCCACCTATAGGCGCATATTACTAACACACCCTTTAAATAAAAAAAATAATAAAATACTGCGCCATTGACTTTAGACCAGGTTTTTGTTGGTTAATGGTGCAGTCGTTTTCAGTTGCCTCAAAATAGCAACACGCCAACAATGCACCTGAACACACCTCATTTTCAGACCAGCACACCCATGGGCGAACAGATGGGTGCAAGTACATTTGCTATTTAAACAACGTGGGCGCCGGACATGGAAATGATAACTGCGTCAGGCTGAAACTAGCAAAAAATACTTGCGTTGCGCCTGGTGTTGCATTGGCGCGGGTGTATGATAGGGCCCTCATAAATTTCTGGACTCCCAGAAATTGCATGAAGCCAGCCAATCAGAAACAGCTCCTGCCATTGTTGTGGGCAGTATGCATCACATGGTCCATGAACAGGGATTATCACAATGACTAGACAGATAATATCCTATGAAGACTTACACTATATGTGCCAAAATTAACAGAGGGAAGCAAAACCTGAAAATCAACAGCACTTCAAAGCTACGCACAACACGAATCCAAAGCAGAAGAGTACCAGCTGACCCCACTAACCATAACACTGTCCATCTGGCTTAAATTTGAAAATCCTTTCCACACATGGCAGAACTGAAAACACAGCATCACTGCTTTAAAACACAACTTTGCATGTCATGTGAAATGTCTCTTGGCCAGTCCGCAAACTTGTATAGCATGACAAATTTAACCACAACCACATTAGAAGAGGATTCACTGATGGATATATGGAGAGGTTTGGAAGAATGGGAGCCCCGGGGGTCTGGGGAATATCAGGACAGAACATAGCATTCTGAGGCTGAGTACACATTAATCCGGATACATTTGAAAATGCATCTTTTTCTCTGCCCTGTGATGCATATTGCACCAATAGATATCTATGTTTATACCAGTATGTGCCTGCTACACTATTCACATTCACAGTGTTGCTAAAGATAAATGTTACTTTGTACAAAGATGTGTATAAAAATGTATTCACAATTGCTGTCCTGTGACAAACATGAGGGCAAATGCATTTTAAACCAAATATGGAATGGCAATTGAGTGCGACCTTGACGCTCCTATAAGTGGTGAGATATTTTGCTAATAAAATGGTTGTGCCAGAAGTGTACCTTGAGAACCTTATTATGTCTGGTCTCTCTGTATTATCTCTTTTTTTTTATGTTTTACGCATGCGCAGTAAGGCGATTTTAGCGTTTTCCAATGGATGTATGAGGAACTTTTAGAAAATGCTTGAAAATGCTAGTGTGGATAGGGGAGCATTTTGAAACAAAAACACTCTGAGAACATACGGCCAAAAAACGACACAGAGAACCCAAATGATATCAAAGCACACTCATCCTGTGTGCAGGTCTGCGGCTTCCTTCCCGATTGACACATTTTTAGCCTGTTTTGACAATAGTTGATGTATTAGTGGCGGCAGAACACAGGAACTTCGACATTCCAGCTAATCACTGTGTTCAAAGTTCAAACGTAATCACAGCTAGCCCGCTAATACCCTATCTCTTCTGGAACTACAGTGTCCCAATACACATTCCTGTCTGTGGATACTAAACCCCAACCATCACTCTTGTTGTATGAAGATCCTATAATCTTGGGTTCACAACAATACTGCCATTCCACAGATACCACAACAGTACCACAATGAGACGACATTATATAAAGCGGAGCGATTTCTGGAATGTTATGATTGAGTACGAACACAATGTGTCATCTATGCATATGAATCAAATCATTATGTTGACCTACAGTGGAAATGCGTATATATTTTATTGTCAGCATGGTATATTGTGAAGTGCTGAAAAACGTCAATTTTCAATCATTTCATATCCTCTCTACAACTGTACTATCTGAATAAAAATGACTAAAATGCCAAAAATGAATTACAAATACATTTGTAGTAACTTGGTGTTATGCTGTATTCCATTCAAAGTGAGATATTCTTACTTTATATCACTGATTTATGACGTTTAAAGAAAGGTGTGTGACTGTCAACAGAGAAGATCATTTGCTGCGTTTAACACATTGATCTCTGCAAATGTTTGCTAAACTTTTCCATAAAGTTTTATGATCATATAAAATGCATCTATGTGTCAAAGTGCCTACATTATGTTTTAAAAGGAACTGATTTTAACTGAACATTTCCGTGGGTGCCGCCATCTTTGCCTGAGGTCATACATCTGTCTCTGGAAGTAGTTTGGCAAACTATTGTACTTTTCCAAATTTCATTGGAAATTCAGGTTTTCATTTTCATGGAGCACACCACTGGCTACAGCAAAAAGATTCTGCAAGTTGTACACTGTATGAAAAGAAAATAATTATTAATTTCATATTATTTTTTAATTTTCATGTAAAATTTTCTGAGCAATATGTATATGTATATTTTAAATGCAGCTTTCAAAAAAAATCATTTTTGGTCAGTCCATTTGTGTCCAAACTCACTCTTCTCATGGCACTGGAAATATTATCAAAAATGTTATAAAAGTTGTTATCAAAAATGTCAAATTTTCTCTTTTTACATACAACGAAAATGTTTGATAATCACTGGCTGTCAAATTCAGTCACAATTATGCATTACATTTTTTTTTAAATCTTTTTTTAGGTCAGGGAAAAAATTAATAACATATACACTATTATCGTTTAAAAATATAAAAAAATTACAAAAATGTTTCACAAATGCTCAGGTAGAGGATTTTGGAAGTGAACAAACCAGGGCCCTCAAACCTTTTGAACGCTGACATTTCTGGTCATTTGTAATTGCTGAATAAGATTTTTTCAGAATGATTTTATATAGGTTGTGTTGACAATGAGCACTTTCTTGCCAAGCTGAGCATAACAATTTCCATGACTTTCCCTTGACTATTCTTTAAAAACACAACTTTCATACTCCCTGATATTTGCAAGTTTTCCATAACCGTGGGAACCCTAACAAACATGTCATCATACCCTTGCATGTACTGCTATTACATATTGAAAGTACTAATTTCACATACACATGATTTGAAGACCCTACTGCAGGAACAATGAAGAAAGTCAACAGCAAAACCAAACACCAGGAAGTGACCACATGAAAGAGGACTGTCACAGGAAGCCGGCCTCACTTCCTGTCTTTCAGGAAGCAGTGGTTGTGTATTTGAGCATGTGAGTGTGTGCAGAATGGACTGGAATGCCAGGCCACAGAGCCGAGCTGGAGGTGGAGAGAGAAAGAGAGAGAGCTCCCCCACTGCACTCCTCCTCTGGCAGACTTCTGTTTGGCACCAGATCCAGCCACAGTCATTCTCACTCCCAAGAGAATAAACAAAGCGCTACAGACCACAGATACAAACCTAAGAGCTCAACTACTGCCCACTCCATTGCCCCCTTAAATAATGGACATCTCAACATGCCTTAAAATGTCTCTATAAATCACAGCCATTCAAGCATCATGGCCTGATAAC
The DNA here is from genome assembly GCF_019924925.1 of Ctenopharyngodon idella. Taxonomy (NCBI): domain Eukaryota; kingdom Metazoa; phylum Chordata; class Actinopteri; order Cypriniformes; family Xenocyprididae; genus Ctenopharyngodon; species Ctenopharyngodon idella. Next base: position 7,219,139 of record NC_067234.1, read on the forward strand.
TATAAATGTTACAGAGAACAGCTTTAAAAGAATATTCTGGGTTATTTAGCCTATCTAAGAACCGCATGCGTAGCATGCTTTTGATTAACATGCAGAGTAAAAAAAAAAACGGGATATTTCTTAAATATGCATACTCTACCCAAGTACGTGAATTCAAATGCTTCAGGTACAAGTGTCATTACATTTGGAAATATGTTCATAATATATAACGCAAAGTACACACTGCATTCTCAGCGTCACCACAAGGGGCGCTATAGTAGGCATCGGCTTAAAAAAATGTCTTCTTTTACCCTGTACTACAAAGGCACAATGATTGGATCAATGATGTGACAAAATACATTGAAAATGCAATTTATACACACCTATTCTGCAATTAACACAAAACAGAAAGGTCACTGTGATACAACTGAAATGAATCTCAAAAAAATCATCAAAAGCATGAAAACCTCAAAAGGACATCATGCTGCTACACCGGATGTGAGCAGCACGACACAATACGCCAAAATTATTGAACCCATTATAGTCAGTGATTCTGTCTACACTGGATGTGGTTTGATGTGGCGTGAAAATGATGCCACATTGTATGTTTGATGTACTCTATGAGCTTGCGTGACTTTCGACAACAGTCCAAATGGATCTGGAACAATAGTTGCGTCTGGTTTAGACATGGTGTTATTTGTCATTGACCCAACTAAGCCAACAATGGAACAGAGAAAATTCATTTAAATACTTTGATTTAACTTTGATTTGATATCAGTTTTCAATCTGATTTTGGTCATAACCATAAGTGTGTATAGTTACTGCATTTTGCCTTTATAGAGTGGACCAACCAACAGTCTTTCTGAGCAAGTTAGTTGAAGTCAGTTAAACTGTCGACATGTTTATAGTTAGCTACCAGAAAAATAACACATCCAGTTCAATAGTGCAGCTACTTACTTCAAGGTAACTTTATTGCCTGCTTGAGTATTGAGGTTGGTTTCTGCCAAAGTATGCACACTTGCTGGTCAAGCATTCGTGTCTGCATACTTGTGAAGAGTATAGTTCTGGCTTAAGTGAGTGGTCATATATTTGGTTGTATATGAAAATGTGAGTGATTTTGTGACACACTAACATACATTAGTGTGTGTGTGTTTGAGTGCGTGTCACTGTAAGCTGCACAGGCAGATGGAGGTCATGTGTTTGGGCCAGTCCACAAGCCAAGGACACAGAGTTCCATTTCTATTTCTCTCCCTCCTTACTTCAATCCCTTCCTCCAAGGAGCCTGAAAGGCCACACTGTTCTATGGCTGCGACCCCTCCTTTCCCCTCTCATTCCATCTCTAAGTATCCAAGATTCACTGAAGGCATCAGCATTGGGAATCAAAAACCAGTTCTTAATCAGAACTAGGGATGTGCAATATAACACATTTTCAGAATTGATTAGTTGGTGGGTTGGCTAAACAACTTTGACTAATAGGCTTTAACTCGAAATAGTTGCGATGTTGCCCATTACAGTTTGGTACAGGCATCAGAAACGCAGTCTCCTTGCAGTAGATCTTCATTTGTGTGTGCAATGGAGGAATCCCTGGCATTGTTTTGACTCCTTTACATATTTTCTAAGCTTTTTGTGAGTTCTCAGCTGGTAAATATACCACCATATGTACATACATACAACATTTTTTTGGATGTTCGGTAAGTTCTGTTACAAAATATACTTCATAAAGTAATTTTGTTTGTTTGTTTGTTTATTTTGTTCAGTCTTAAAAATGACAGTGTGAATGCTATGTGAACCAGGACTGAATGTATAATTCACCACTTCCAGAGGTAGTCGAAAGACAAAAACGTACCAAATTCAATGTTCTCCCACCATTCCTGATTTCTAACACGCACTCACAACGTTCGGCGTGGTCTTGCGGCTGTCAGAGCAGAAACGAAAGCTGATGCTCTCCATGTTTTTCCTTTGTCTCTGGGTGTGTTCATATGTAAATTGTGAAGCTTATTTTGTCCATTAGATCCAGAGATCTGAAAAAACCCATACATTTACCCGCCCATAGACCCTCCCTTGAAGAAATCTGGACAGAATTGGTTGAAAGTGCACAAAAGATACCAGGTGGAAATGGGTATGTGTTCCCCATCATCCACTTGTGATCCGATCAACCAAAATGTATCTTAATACCAGGTGTAGACAGGTCCAAAGAAGTTAACTTACACCGACACCAGTTCAAGCAAATGATTTTCATGATGGCGCAACATTCTAAAGTTTTAGCTGATTTGTGTTTGCGGTCTGATTTGAATGTGATGAGGGAACCTGTAGGCCTGAAAAAGCAAGGAACAACTTCTTAAGCAGAATTAAAATGTCACTAAAATTGTCTTCTGCGCTCTAAAATGGAAAACTCCCCAGCAAAGAACGGCGAAGAAAAGCTCGGTGTGACTCAGATGTAGCCACATGTGGGAGCTTCTCTTCTGGATGAAAGCCAGCACTTGATAATCAGACCTCAGAAAAGACTGAGGAATAGCACAAAGTGTGCTAAGATGATCCTGTCCCTAAAGGACTTCAAAGCAGTTTCTTGCAGCCGTGGGGGAGCAAATGTTGTGACGCCTGTGCAGGAGAAAAGCAGAGACCGCAAAAAGGCCACAACAAATACACTTAAGCACCTTTACAACATTCACATCTTCAAAACACGAAGTCCAGCATAATACGGGGGTCTAATTATGCATTTGTTTTGAGCCTTGGCCTCGTGTTGGGTCATGTCTGGTTGGGACAGCGCTGCTTTCTGCTGACAGACATCAAGAATGTGTGAGTGTGGTTAGCAGGAGACAGAGAGACCGCCCAGACCTGTCATTAGCTCATCACTAGCTCAGCAGGTCTCACACGTACTAAGTATAACCCAAGCCTCAGAACTGAAGCAGTCAGGTGGAAACCAATCCAAACGTTTCAAAAGGTTAGCCCTGGAAAGAAGCTTTAAGTTTAGTGTTATGATCAAAATCTTAAAGAGGATCTATTAAGCCCTTTTACAATGTCTTGATTTTGTTTTTGGGCTCTACTAGAAATGTTTTCCATGGTTGGATGTTAAAAAAACAATATTTTTCACACGTTTGACATTGTTGCAGCACCTCTCTTCCCAGGCTGTCAGTAATGCTCTGGGGTGAGTTTCCCAAAAGCATTGTTAGCCAACTATGGTCGCAAGTTCTGTCATTATCAGCATAGCTCAACGAGTCTGTGTTTCCTGAAACCATAGTTCCAGCGAACATTCTCAAACAGTATCGCAAAGTTGTGTGGTTGGAACGACAGCTCTCCAGCTGTGGTTAGAAGCATAGTTTCTTGTTTGCATGACATGTGGACTTAATAAACCCTTATCTGAAGCAAAATAAGCAAGCTGACATACAGTATAATCTATATCTTTTATTTTGAATTATACATCATGTCATTTACATCTTATACCCTCGGTTTCACGGACCAGGCTTACGCTAGTCCCACTAAACTGCATGTTTGAGCTGTCTCAATATAACTTACACTGACATATCTTAAAATATGTCAGTGCCATTGTTTTGTCTCAAGATGCACACCAGTAATATTTCTATCTAAGGCATTTTTATAAAAGCTGCTTAAATATCCTAATTTAACAAAGGCCTAATCCTGGCTTAAGCTAAGCCCTGTCTGTGAAACCGGGCCTTAATTTGTCAAGAGATTTGTTTTGGAAGAGTGCACATGTGCGTTCGAGCTCTAGTACATAAAAACGAGTCTATGATTGAGTCTGGAAATAAAGCAAAATAACTGAGAAAAATTAGAATTAGTCCTCAGATGCCATGCCCATAATTTATAGCAAAAATCTTGCATTTACTCCATCTCAAATGGATTAATTAAAAAAAGTTATTACTCCACCACCTGCATGACATCATTAACCATCGTGGTTGAATGACAAATTTCGACAATATGGTTACGGGAAACAGACGTGACTAGCTAGTTGATTTCTTCAACGATGCATCATACTATGGTAGTTAAGCAATGAGTTACATCGTTGTACAAGAACACACCCCTGTTTAGTTCCTGTCTCTATGAAGCCCCTCCTTCTGAGGAGCGCAATGTGCTCTGATTGGCCGGCTGGACCAGTGTGTTGTGATTGGTCAACCGCTTTGATCGTGTTTGGAAATTGTGTCACGCCCCTTACGATAACCGCTAGTTTCAACGCACTGCTAACACAACTCAATCAGGCCTCATCCCTTTTTTGACTACAATGGAGGCGTTTCAGGGAGTTCAAAAACAGCGTTTACCGATATAGAGAATAACTTCCTCAGGAGTGACTTTGTTCTTTGGAACGTTGCCTTTTTCATGCTCAAACATCAACATTACACACAAAAATATAAAAAAGCATGACAGCATCAGCATGTGTTACATCACGATATATAAAGGTACTTTTGTGGGTAATTCCATGGAAAAAATGCTTTGTATATTAAATACCCATTAGCTAATGCATAATTTTGGATGATCGAACGAATTAAATACTTTGCAAATACAAGGTAATCTCACTTGGCTTAAAAAATTACAGAGTCATCACATAAAATTGGCTCATGCCTTTCAGGAGGTGTCACGTCTCCCATGACCGCTAATATGCTAACATGATGTGTTATGCTTTCACAAATACTGTAACTTTGTGGTGGTGTTGCGCTTGATGTCATACCAACTTTCATATTCAGTTGTTATTCTTTTCCCCCAACCAGACATGACACTATTTGATGACTGTTTTTGTCATGTTGTAAATGCTTGCTTCTTGAGTATGCATAATACTGTGCTCATTTGTAACAAAGTCTAGTAAATACATTAAATATCCATCCATTTTTGACATAATAGCCCTTAGTCAAGGTAGATTTGAGACACAAATGAAATTGCACATATATCCCTTCATTAAAACTATTATAATATAATATAATATAATATAATATAATATAATATAATAATGTCATTTCAAATTAATGCTGTTTTGATTTATTTCTGAGGGATCAAGTGACACTGAAGACTGGAGTAATGATGCTGAAAATTCAGCTTTAATCACAGGAATAAATTATATTTGAACATTTTTACATAGAAAACAGGTATCTCAAATTGTAATAATATACACAATATCACTGTTTTACTGTATTTTGATCAAATAAATGCAGCCTTGATGAGCATTTCATGTAATTAATTTGATTAACATGTTTAATCGATTGACAGTTCTGTTTCTTATGCAACCGCATTGCACCAGACAGCACATCAGGGAATTCCCTGAGCTGGCAACAAGTGTGGAAACTCAAAAACAATATCCGTGCCAAGTTCTGTCCATTTTAAAATTATTGTTCAGTTGTTTGGCTTTTTATTCAGCTCTCCCCAGACTAACCTGCAATGCTCTCAATGCCAATGGTACCCATTATCGGTTCAAACGGGGCGCGGGTTTTGCCTTTGAACAGCGCCAGTATGCAGTCACACTGGGAGATTATAAAGAGACAGGGACAGATAAGACACCCACATGAGTATATCTCTGTTCTCAGCAGAGAAGGAGACGTTGATTTATTGCCACATTAAAGTGAACACTCAAACTCTCTCTTCCTGTCATACATACACATACAGAGATTCCGATGAGCAGAAATACACAACACAAATCCAACTCTTTCTATCTCGATCCTCACACACAGACACAAAGAGGCAAATGTTTCCTAACGTGCCAAGTCAGGTCAGTAGGGGTGTCAGAAGTTCAGCACTAACAAGGAAACAATCTTCTCTTAGATTTGCACAGAATGCAGGCATACTGTGCTCGCCACTTCCTGTCGCGTATTTCCTGTAAATTCCGTCACTGTTGTGCTGAAGCTGAAGAAAAAAATCATTAAAATCCACTTTTTTAAATCAAGCCATCAGCAATTGGGCTGCATATCACCATCTTCCTCATTATATGGTACAACTGCACAATTACTCAAACAAAATCGAGATTATTGATGGTTATTTATCGATGGATTATCAATGGAATTATTCTGGATTCACTAGATGTGATTTCATTTGTAATGATGTCCCTACAGATCCTACTTACTAGACTGCAAAGGTTTTTGTGCAAATTGGAAGGATAAAAATTCCATTAAAAATTTCAGAGAAAAAAAAACTTAAAAAAATGTTGCTTTGGAGCAATATTTATTGTGTAAAGTATTATAGAATAACACTTGAAGACTTGAATGAATTAATGAAAAAATCAGTTAATACTAATATTTCCAGTTATTTTCATTTCTTTTGGTTTTAGTACAATATAAATACTATGTTAATACTAATGTACATGTTAATTATTTCATTTTTAAACATTTTTTAAACATTGTTAAACACTTTATTTTACAGTGCCCTTGTTACATACAGTCAAACCAAAAATTATTCAGACATTTTTTGATATTTTTGATATATATTTACTAGTGGGTGCAGGACACTATAGTTCATTTATGTAAGTGAGGAAAACAAAATAAAGTAAACTGTGACATATTATACCCAAAAATTCTTCATACAGTGGACTACCAGTAAAATTGATAAAAATTTGTAACCAAAAATTATTCAGACACTTTGACCTGACCATGTTCTGCTTAAGTGTTATCTGACATAATTAAGATTTTTTTTTTTTCTGACACAGTTTAACTTTAAGATCTTGTCATATTTTATTACCATTTTTTTACACTACAGTGAATAAACTGTAATAATGAATGAAATGTTCAAGGTGTCTGAATACATTTTGGTTTGACTGTATGTTACATGTACTTACCATAGTAATAACAGTAAATTATGCATAATTACATACAACTAACCCTCAACCAAACCCTTATCCTACCCTAACCCTATAGTAAGTACATGTTGTTAATTAATATTACTCTGTACTTAAATATATATAAACACTGTAACAATGACACCTTAAAATAAAGTGTAACCCAATTTTGTCTTTATACCATCACGTTTGCTATTTTTCTCACATGAGTGTCAAAATATAGCTGTCTTTAAATTTTAACATGGAGGTCCAAGGAAATTATCATATTTGGGGGTCTTTGGCATCAAACAGTTTGAAAATCCCTGCTCAATATTGGCTTTGTGATGAAAAAAAAAAAAAAAAAACAACTGAGAAGAAATGAGTAAATACACAAAGAATCACAATATTATCATTTTGTGACCCAGATATCGATATAATATTGTATTCAAACACCTAGGGTGCGTCGCAATCAGCTGCCGAATCAGTATCTAGTGTACACTGGTGACTCACTATAAATTGGGACACTGATGACTCTATTTCCAGCGGCATGACACACCACTACTGGTATAATGAACAGCAGAGCTGATATTTTTCGGGACATTCTAATGCTATTTAAAGTAAATTATGATAAATACTTTGATTGTTACACATCCTTTCAACATTTTAACTATAAATTATAAATGGAAGTTAGATTATGTTCACTACCTGTCTAGCAATGTATATTTATGCTGAAATATAATTAAATAACAGTTTATTTTTTTCAAAACATCTATCACGTGTGATGAGTTGGCTCAAACAAATTATGTTTCTCGCTTCAGAACTTCCAATTAGGGGAGCATCAATGCTCCTTGGTTTTCACAGTGCATTGTGGGACATTTAGGGAGCGAACTTTTCAGTGCACTGGAAGGATTTTGCGATTGAAACAGCCCTTAAAATGGCCATGATCAGTGCCCTGACTACTGAACTATAGAGAGCTGATTGAGACGCAGCCTTAGTTTAAAGTAATACACTTTCAATGTAAGTTTAGCAGACAAATAGGCTTGATATTTCAAAAGCAAAAATGAACTTTTATTAATTCTGCAGTAAAAAAGTTTATTGGCTTTTGGTTACGCTGTAAATAACCTGGAGTATTCCTCTTAAGATAGCTGGTGTTTTTCAGAAAGGGGTGAAATGTTCAAAGCCTTTTTAGAATAGGACACTAAACCAGCTTGGAGTGATAGTTGCCAAGTCCTTCGTGACTGACTCTGGCCTAAATGTGTGTCTGTGGGGCCGCCTGACTCACGGGATCAGAATGTTTCCCAAATCAGAACCAGCTCCAGCTGAGGTCTCGCCAGGCCTCTAGTCTGTCGCTCTGTTTCGGATTCCACTCCAGGGAAATGAAATATTGGACTCCAGCTGAACTCAATACATTCAGTCAATAGCTGAACACGAGACTTCAGTGTGGGCTCGTTTTCCTTCCAAATAAAGATCACGCTCTATAACCCTGGATCATGCTGGTGTAAGAGAACCGATTTAGCGTCCCATTTCCTCCAGGTTGGCCTAATCGTATTTAGTGCGCTTGACAAACTATCCCTGAATCAGTCAGCCTTCAAGGCATTGTGAAATTAAATATATTCAGCATACTCGTTACCGCCACACTTGGACCTAGTGATTTAGCCAATCCCGAGCTGTGCCAGAAGAAAATCTTAATACCTATTTGAGTGTTAATGTGCACAGGAGACAGTTGGGTCTCCTCGAGCTTGTGTTGATTTCCTGTGTTTGCACTTTGATAAGCTATCTTAGTCAACAGGGCACAATCACGGTAATACACGCTGGCCTACTTTTGAAAGTCAATAAAGGAGCTCTTAAACGGCTTGCGAGGGAGAGGCGGATGGGGAAATATGACGCGCCTGGCGTCCTGTTGTATTTACATATCTGCTTTCATTAAAAACCATCCGCAGAGGCGGAAATGACAATCGTCATTACAATCCTCACGTACCTGGCAACTGCAATGTGTTGCCAAGGAAAGGCAACTAAGGAAATGTGACAGTTCAAGAGGAAATCCCTGAACAGAAGGTGGGCCTTTGAAGAAAGTGGCGTAAAAATGAACCAGCATGGTTTTGTGGTTTGGGCAGCATTGACTGTTAAAATATACTGAAAGAATATTTCAAAGACAAATTTCAGGCATGTAATCTTCTAAAAAGAAGAAAAATATACTTTTTTCCCTCAATTAACATGACTATTGGTCAAAATAACATCATTTTATTATTATTTTTGAATTATAATAAACAAGTCACTATATAAATATAATATTATTTAAATACAACTGTACTGTAAAATAAAAAAACAAGCATTTAATAATAATATATTATAAAAATAATAATATAACTAAAAACTAAAATTAAATAAAAATATTTCATTTTATTTTTTCTAATGAAACATCTGATTACAAAATATAAAAATATATTATTTTTATTTAATTGTATTATTTTTTTTATTATAATTTTTTGTTTTACTATTTTTTTTTTCTCAACGATTTTTGTGTGAAGCAGCATTTACTATGAATCAAGCCGCTTTGAGACACTGAAAACACAGAATCATGAATGGCTAGGGTGTATAAGAACACAGAGGCACAAAAAATATCTGCTAAACTGAAAATAAATGTGAAGTTTGCATACATACTGAATTATATATATATAATAGAATATATATAGAATTTTCTTATCCTTTCACCCCCTTATTCCCTCAAACACGCCACTCTGACACACCATCGGCTCATGAGCCAGTTGATCACACACTCGTGCTGCTACGGCCCGCCGTCACAAAAGAAAACCTGTGTCACGCGATGATGTCAGCTCCTACTAATTGAATTTTGGGCAAGGAGAAACCTGCTAGACAGAGCTCCCAGTGTGCAACTTCTCAATCCAATTTTCTCAATTCTCTGTTCGATTTTTCCTGGAAGAAACCTTGTTTTTGCTGGTATCCTTGAAATATCACTCTTTCCACTTAAATTACCAACATTCTGATGCAAAATTAACACGCAAAGCAGAGTAAATTGGTGGCAACTTTACTGGGAATTTCGATATAATTCAATATACACTGTTAAAAATAAATCCGTGAAATAACAGAAAAAGTACTGGCAGCTTATTACCCGGATATTATCCAGTAATGTTATAGACATTTCTGTTAACCCTAAAACACAACGCAATGAAAAAAATTCAAAATACAGATAAAACACCTGTAAAAAATAAATACGGAAAATTACGTCATATTAGTACAGTACACTGTGCCCTATTTTTACAGAGTTTTTTAGAGTGTAATAAGTTGAAATGTATGACAATCTGACCCTTGCTGATGTAAATGATGTGAGTGATTCAAATCAGAGTCATCTTCTCAACTTCTACCTCAGTGAAAAATTTACCATCAGGAGTTTATCGAGGACACCTATAGTTTTTTTCCTTTAGAATTCTATCCCTGCGTCCGAAACTGTGTACTTCCAAACTATATAGAATATCAAAAGCATCAGGTCTATGCATGAAGAGTGTGTCTGAATCCTTGATGACACAGTGTGAGGTTTACTACTTTTGTCGAGATTTTTGAGTGCGCATCCGATGGACACTCTTCCATCTCATAAGGCCATGGAAGATGAGTTAGTATAGAAGTAACGTAACTGATTTCATAGATAACATGACATATCAACATGGTGGATGTAGTAAATGAATTACTACACAAAAATGGTCGTGAAGGAAGTTCTTTATCTAATGCAGTACCTACTCAGTATGCAATTTCGGATGCACTTTATATGGAAACATATCAAGACTCCAAAATAAATATATTAGAAATGGAGATAAAGACCAGATCATATGTGATGTTGCGAATGACACAATCCATACATCAAAATATGCCTACATACTTCCCTACTATATAGTAGGCAAAGTGTCATAAAACAGTAGGCAAAAAGTATGGGGACTTTCAATGATTTCCAAAGTGCACACCTGATAAACAGTTTATTATCCGATGAGGCCACGGGAGAGGAGTTGTGATTGGCAGTGAAGTGACGCAATTGGCACTGTCAAAGTTCTTAGTACCTTCTCAGACATTATCGTATATATATGTATACAGTATGTGTGTGTAATAAAAATTATATTATATAAAAGTATATTTACAGTATTCACTTGCCACTGGGTGCTTGATAATGTGTTCTCACGCAAGTGATGTTGTTGCATGGAGGCAGAGAGCTTTGATAAGTTGTGTGAAAAGACGAGGCGGTCTGCCATGGCTAAAGGGTTGCTGGCGATTTTCTTTCTTAACATCTGCAAAAAGATTCTGGGTACACACAACCCAGACAATATCCATCAGCTAGCATAGCTGAGCATTAGCCAAGCACTTTATCACTTGCCAAAGGGCACTTCTTCATTATTTGAGAGCAAAATCCCAGTAGGATACACCACAGTGGTTTCCTAAGGCAGTCCTTTAGTGTTATGCAAACTAGCAACTAATTAGTTTTTGCATAAATCATGTTCATGCTCCAGGTTTTACAGTTTAGCCTCTATTAGCCTGATTGATATTAGCCTGCAAAGGCATAATAGCAACTCTAGGTACAGTCTTACAGATGTCTAAACTATTTATCGGGCTGGAACAAGGAAAGATTGGTTCTAATGATGTGTAAAACCACATATTTTCAAAATGGAAAAGTTAATGTAACTAGTGAACTCTGCTATCCACAAACAATTAGCTACATTTAGACTAGGGTTGTCAAATGTACCGGTACTTTGGTACCAGGTTGGTACTGAAAATTTACAAATGTGATTGGTTATAATGATCAACGCTTCAAAAACATGTTGTAAATAGACATCTTTGACGCTCTTCATTGAGCGCTTACACAGATACATGGGAGCGTTTTGAAGGCAGGTGTATATCAGCGGATCCGCTGATATAGACATATCTGTTGAACGTGTGAACACAATGGCCAATCAGAGGTGTTTAAGGTAGTCCGAATCCACTCAACATCGCTCAAAATTGCTAAAGGGAAATGCTGGTATTGTCACATTTTAAAAATTTTAGTACCGACTTGGTACCGAAGTACCGTTACTTTTGACAACCCTAATTTAGACAGTTAGCACATCATGCTAACACCCTTTCTGAGATTGTACTTATTGTGCACTTCTAGTGTACTTCAAATCATAAATGTATATTTTTAAAAACTGTACTTGGAGATAATATTACTGAAATAAAAGGCCACTTAAGTGTACTTAAATTAAGTACACTTTTATGACTGTTTCTTAACACACTTAAGTACACTTTTAAAAGGTGCACTTTATAATAATGTCAGCTAGTTGACCATCCTCGCCTGTAGCATATCTGCAGACTGTGTACACGTGAGTGTCACCGGGTGTATGTTATGCCCCCAATGGCCCTGTTGTGGCATACAAATTGATGGCGGAAAGGTTAACACAGGGTTTCAAAGAGCATAGCAGTCGTCGAGTGCAGCACTATTAGTTGACTTCCTCTCCATTGTATTAGAGCAGGAAGTACTGGCTAGCGCTGATACGGATCCAGCTAATATCACCGTTCCGCGCAAAAAACACTGGAGCCACAGTCCACCTCACAAGGGCAAGTAGCACACACTGCCCCAAAAAGGACGTGTTCGAGAGCTAACGCTTCCTTATCAAAACACAGGCGTCCGATAGCAGAAAAGGTGGGAGAAAGATAGGAAAATAGGACAGAGTAAGTCCAACAAACGACAATGATTTCTGAAGGCATACACGGAGATAAAAACAGCATTGCTAACAATGAACTTCCATGATTGTAGTGCACACCATATTTTAAGAGCCTAAATCTAAAAGTCATTTCCTTTGAGCATTTGTACAGCTGTTCCGACAGAAAACACGTTAACGTTATAAATACAGGCCCTGTTTTGGTCTCAAAGGACTCTCCTCAACGTCAATGGAGAAGATTCCATCGCTAATCCAAGTGACCTTTCTTAGCAGCGCACAAACAACACAGCCTCTTTATGAAATTCAATATATATTTACTTATGCTTGCAGTTCACTGGTGGAAAAGTGCGGTTTGGCCATGGGGTGTCAAGTGAGGTAGGCTACCCGGTGAATCAGGTTGGCGTCGTCAAGAGCAGGTGATGAATCAAACCGAGAGAGCTGCCAGAGCCATGGTGGGCGGCCTCAGAAGGAAATAGATATAACACCTCTCACACTTCTTTTCTCACACATTTTGCAGGTTGCGGATGCTCTCTCATTGGCAGGAAGTGCATCAACGTGACCTTTTAGTGGTGGTTTGCTGTAGTGATTCTGCAGTAGCGGCCCTGCGCCAACTTGTATTTTTGAATGGAAAGACTCAGCAAATAAAATATAAAGGGGGAACTGACCTTCAAAACTGACCTTGAACACTGATCTTCAACAAAGTCACTGTGCTTCATGATCCACGACTACTTACGACTAATTTGTGATTTATCTGATGCTTCATTAAAAGCAACTTACTATTAGTGTCTTGAGCTATGTATAAACAAAATGCTACCATACTACTTATTCCTGCAGTTTGAATATGGTGTGCAGTATAATACCCAAATTCAATAGGGCGTTTCGTTTGACACGCGTTGTAAGCAGTCGACCAATCACAACAGACTGGGCCATCTGACCAATCACAGCAGAGTTGGCTCTAAGAAAGGAGGGGTTTAGAGAGACCGAATCCTTCACTGAACAGTTTCAGACACTGTGAGAAAAGAGGTGATGTAGCAATGTAAATTATGAGACAATTAAAGTGTTTTTGACCTTGGATGGATGTAAACCTTTTGTAGAAGACCTCCAAAACAAAATTAGGAACCTTTAAAATAGCATGTTAGCACTTTAATGTATTTTTGAATATATTATTAGACAAAAAAATGAACATCATGTCACTGACCCAAGAATAATTAACTAAATTATATACTAATATTCTATATGAACATGATGACAGTTTAGGATTACTTCCTCCAAGGTTTAAACCACATATCACATATTTGGTTCACATCACATATCTTACATCTCCCCTACTTGTAACTACACCATACTATAAGTACCTTGACATTAACATGTGTACTGCTTCTACACCCAAATTACACAATTAACAAACATTAAAACTACTTAAGTGACTTAAGATGATGTTTAATTGCATCCTCTGGGCTGCATGTATCGTACTAGCATCCATATAGCCAACAGTTGTACAGAATAGCACTGTGCACGGACAGAGCCACGTTTGTGGCCATCAGGGAAGGAGACATTTTAGAGTGTGCTCAGGTGAAAGTGTCTTTTTCTGTACTTGGATAAAGACTCTGTGTGGTTAAGACACACTATTCCATGTCTTTGTGGTGAGGTGGGGTTTCATAGGTGGGTCTGAGTGTTAGCTACAGCTAGGCTACGGTACAGTGGACGAGTGTAGCCAGACAGATGTCTGCCTCTAGGGTGTTATTGCAGCCAGGCCGCAAGAGACCTAATTTGAGCACCGTAGATGTAAATGTCACGCAACCTTGAACCGTGGGTGGCTTTACTGAAAGGTTTTAGTAAGAAATAAGGTGCATCCCAATTTGCGTACTTGTGCACTAATCTATGTCTTTTTGTAAATAATATGAGTAGTGTGTTCACACAGAAAATTTGGGGCAGGTGTGGCCTAATGGTTAGAGAGTTGGACTTGTAACCTGAAGGCTGTGGATTTGAGTCTCAGTACCAGCAGGAAATGGAGGTGGGAGGAGCGAATGATATCAATGAAAAAGGAAAAATACACTGACAACGCACCGACAGACAAGACAGAGCAGGTTACTTTGATATGAAACAAAGCCTCCGCTTTTAAATTCTGTCAATTTTACTATGAAATTCAAACAATAAATGTGGTTTTGTGGCTCTTTAATGTGGTGTGACAGATAGCACCTCAGTTCAAGAGGAAGAACATCTCTTCTTCTTTACTGCTAGTTACAGCATGAAATAAACACGAATGAACATCAGAAGGTATGTTGAAAGGTACAGTACAACTTACTTAAATATGTCTCATGTAATCGCTCAATCAATGTTTCAACCGTGGAAAGACAGCAATAAAACAGCTTGAAACAATGTCACGTAACATTACATGACCTCCATTCAATGACCATAAACTTGAGAGTTAGCTACCAAAATGAACTCTAGAGAGGAAAATTTTTCTAAAAATATGCACTATATTACATATTCATATTTGTACTCCTATTAAAAAGTTATTATAAAACTGCATTACTGATACAAATCAGTTGATTTTAATCTTTAATATTGTTGTAATGTACCAGCTGAGTTCCCTGTATAGTTTACAGCATTAATTAAGAGATTTTTTTCCTTGAGAAAACTTTACATGTACTGTACCTGATATATATCCAAATGAATCGATGTTGAATTGAATTAACTATATCAAAATTGAATCGCAAGGTTATGAATAATAAAATAATAAAAACACACCAGTCATTGTAGCAGTTGGACTATTGATGACTTCTGAGGTGGACAGAAAACCTGAAAGAGATTGGTCTATTCAGTTGGCTCGAAGTTCATTAAAAAGACATTTTCAAAAGCTTAAGTGATTTCCTTGTTTTATTTATTAGTTAGAATAGGTATAACTGAATATTTTAAAGGGGACCTATAATGCCCCTTTAACAAGATGTAATATAAATCTCTGGTGTCCCCAGAATGTGTCTGTGAAGTTTCAGCTCAAAATACCCCACAGATCATTTATTATAGCTTGTCAAATTTGCCCCTATTTGGGTGTGAGCAAAAACACGCCATTTTTGTGTGTGTCCCTTTAAATGCAAATGAGCTGCTGATCCCAGCCCCCTTTCCAGACGAAGGCGGAGCTTTAACAGCTTGCGCTTCAGTTGCTCAACAACAACAAAGCTGGAGAATCTCACGCAGCCAAAATGACGATTGTCAGTAACGGTGTTCAGCCTTACATTGTTCAAACCAGAGTCGGACACTAATGGAGAGACTCAGGAAGAAGTTACAACTTTTAGAATGCAACTGGACGTTTCTGAATGGTTAGTGATAAATGTATGTAGTTGCTGTGAAGTTGATTCAACAAATCGACTAGCATGTGCCGTTAATCTTTTGTGCAAATCCAGCGTTGAATTGAACCTCGTTTGTGAAGCAGTCCTGCGTAAAGTGACGGCATGGCAACAACACTCAACTATAACAACTCTTCTTCTCTAAAGCAGCCTAACATGACCTCGCCACCTTTGTTGCATGTTCTCGGGTGCAGGGTTTATGTAATTTTGTGTATGTAATTTTAAAGTGATGTCACTAACCCAGGAAAAAGCTTGTTGTAGTCCCTACCAGTCATTTGTTGTAGTCCTTAAACAGAGAATTCTTTAAAAGGAAATATCTCCCTTCGCATTGAACTTTGAGCATCGTAACTTTGCAGATGCTGTTTATGTTCTAACAGCAACATTACACACTAACTAAATTAAAATTGAGATCATAATCAACCACCCCTTTAACTAATTGAAAAGGTTGAACAATCAAACAAAGCCTACTGATTAACCGGCGAAATAATCAACGTTGATCGTTCCAATAATCGTTGAATTAATCGACTATTAAATAATCGTTTGTTATAGCCATACACTCAACTGACGCAGCTTTCTTTAAAATTCATACACTACATGTTTGAGTACATATGTGCATAGAGTATACTGAATCATTTGGGACACAACTTTAGTTTAGAGCGAGAGTGCTAATAACTGTTTAAGTAATGTGGCCAACTTGACTGTCCTTAAAAACAAATGAATCGAAAGTAATATCACACGTTGATTTTTTTTTAAAAAAAATTCTACACTCATTGGCTGAATTTGGAATAGCATATTAGCATACTACTCTTACTATCTTATGATTTCTGTTACGTCTTTATGGGCTTTTTGAGGCATCAGAGTTTTGGGTAAATGGCCTTTTGATGGAGGAACAGAAATCTCTCAGGTTTCATTAAAAATATCTACATATGTGTTTCGAAGATGAACGAAAATCTTATGGGTAGAAATAGTACATGTAGTATGCTAGTACACAAAATAATCAGTTATTTAATACATTTCTTCATTTTTCTCTGGACTGAAAGGTTTTACCAAGAAATACAGTTTAGAGTGGGGGTATTAATTGTTCAACTAATTTGTCAAATTTGGGTTGTTTTGGTAGCAGTGCCCAGCCTTGCTGGAATTGCATACTATTTTCATGCTGAGCAAGGCTGAGAAGAATGCTAATGGTATCAAGAGTGGTGATCTCTGACACACACTCACTTTAAATGAGAGTTGACAGTTCTTGAACTTCATTTGAGGTCACACAAGTTTGACCTGTGAGTGGTTGGCCTGCAGAGTTTAAATAAAAAGCATTTCTGAATGTGAGCACTATTTGATATCCAACTCATACATCAAATATGAGGCTAACACTGCTGTTTCACAAATGCATCATTTTTAATTTTTTTGGTACAATCAATTAAAAATTCAGGTGGTGAGATATAAAGCAAGTTAGAGCTATACAATAGGCGGCTGAGGATGATAGACTCAATGAATGTGTTATTGCACAAATAAATGACTAACAATTCATTGCTTAAGTGCGTCATGCCACTATATGTGTAAGAGGGGAAAAAGAATCTACCTACAGTAATTACTCAATGCTTGGTTTGTGTTGAATAGATTTGTCTGCTTTGTGAAATCATACCAGATGCCTTCTGTATGAGTGGATCTGTCTGAGCTCACAAGAGGCATTTAAACTGAAAGGTAGACATGTATGTTTTGAAGTACTTCATGGTATAAGAATGTAAAATATATACCAAAAGGGGAATTGAGGGCATAAAGCATATTCAGTGAGGAGAGGAGAACACTTATTTTTTAGCAACAGGAAGTGGTCAAATCAACGATGCGGGTTATTCGGACTGGAGACATTATTTAATTTTGTTCTTTCTTTTTTTTTTGCCAAATTTAGGAAGTTCAGTTCTTTGTAAATCATTATTTTTTATGGGGAACTCAAATGAAGTGAAATATATGTGTATTGACGTAAGAAAACTCAATTAGAGTACATGTCTCAGACTTTTAAGAAATGTCTGAGTCAAATTTCATCACAAAAACAAAAGAATGAGTTAGAGAAATTATATTTTGCTTAGAGAAAATTAAGCTTAAGATTTTTTCCACACCAATAAAGGACATTTTCTACCAAAATAATGTGAAAAAAAAACAATAATGATTTAGTATTTATACATTATAGATGCATATTTAAATCAAAGTTGTTACCATTAACTAAAAGTTTTTTTTTTTTGTAAAAAAAACAACAACTATAAAACTATAAACGAAAATTAGAAATGTTGCCTGAAATAATTTGAAGCACTAAGTACTAATGAAGCACTAAAATTACTAAAAACTAAAACTGAAATAAAAATAAATTAAAGCTAAATAGAAACAAATAAAACTGACAAAAGTACATTACAAAATTACTAAAACTAAACTTAAAATGAAAAGTCAACATAAAAACAAAATCTAACACCTAATTAACTTTAAAACAACTAATTTAAAATATGTATACACAATAATAGTATACTCAAAAAAACAATTAGCCTGTTTTTTAAGATTTACGCATTTCAATTAATGGTAAAATTCCATCAAATGGAATTGAAAAAATTTGGTTTGGAGCGCCAAAGTCAAGTGATTTCAGTAAACAAAGATCCGAACCACTGATTCGAAACATAAGATTTGTAAAGCTTCGAAGCAGTGTTTTGAAATCGGCCATCAGTAGATATTGTTGAAAAGTCTTTTTTTTTTTTTTTTTTTTTTTTTTTGGCGCACAAAAAGTATTCTCGTCACTTCATAACATTAAGGTAGAACCACTGTACTCACATGAACTGTTTTAAATATGTCTTTAGTACCTTTCTGGAACTTGAGAGGTTCAGTGACATTGCTGGCAATAAGAGGCCTCACTGAGCCATCGTATTTCATCAAAAATATCTTAATTTGTGTTCCGAAGATGAACGAAGGTCTTATGGGTGTGGAACGACATGAGGGTGAGTAATAAATGACAGAATTTTCATTTTTGGGTGAACTAACCCTTTAGCTCTAGTTTTCTTTACTCATTATATGAATAATATAATTATATTAGGATTATTCAATTCAATAAGGATTATTCAATTCAATTTGATGGAATTTTAATATAAATCGAAATGCGTAAATCTTTAAAAAAAGGCTTAATTTTTTTGAGTGCATATAGATACTAAATTAGCACTGATTTAAATGAAAAAACACTGTATTACAGTAATGTTTTAATGAGTAAATAACTGTAATTACAGTAACGAGAATCTCCTTTGAGAATAATAGGCATAAAACAAACTTAGGAGGGAAAATTTGCCTAATTGTTGTGAAACATATCGTAAAGGTACAATTTTCTCTTACAGCAAATGAAATTTCTTGTGAAATGTGACCGGGTCATGTCTTTGTGAGGTTCACCCAATAAAGTTTACGAGGTGTCTCTGATGTGACTGATCATTCAGTAATTGCGAGTGGAAGAATAAATGGCTTTAATGTCTAAATACAATGATTTGTAGTAACATAAGCAGTGTAAGCGTTTCTGGTTCAGATCAAGTTAAGACGTGTGCAGATCAGAGGCCAGATCTAATTGCATGTTGAATTCGATCCCTCTTGGCTTTTTCACAAGGCGTCAGCCAAAAGCCCTATCATGCAGATTCCACTGCGACTGCTTTAACATTCCGACGGTTCCGTGTGGGAGACGGGAATGTGGAAGAGGAAAGAGGCTGAGAAAGGGAAGGATGAAAGGAAGGCTTGGGAGGTGATTTAGAGGAAACAGGAGAACAGGAAGAGGCTCATGTGGCGTCAGAGTCAGCACTCTCTCCTTCAGCGATGACATCACCAGTGCATGGCCACAGAGTCTCCACTTTATTCACACTGATGATGACTTCCTGTCAAAGTCGAGGAGAACTTAAACTGATGGGCGCATTGTGACTAATGTTAACACAGGATGTATAAGTGTCCTCTATTGATAGAAATTCTATTTATATTTTACAATATACCTTTAGTAATAAATTTATACTAAAGACATTACAATATTATAATGAATTATAATATCTAGAATAATTAGTATAAAATTACATATGAATTATATAATCTAATATATATTAGTAGTAGTTAGTAATTTACTTTTAATTTAATTTAATTTAATTTAAAATATATTTATCTATTATTTTAATTAATAATTAATTAATATTTAATACACATGTATTTAATATTAATAAGTGATATCCTTATTATAAAATATAACACTTATAAAATGTCATATTTAATAAGTCTTACTTTAGTAATGTCTATAATGTTTACAATATTATAATGTAATGTTATTCAATTATTTAATACACATTTATTGTATAATAAATCACTGTAATTTCTGAAAATATATTTGTAATGTACAATTATTTCTAATAATATAAAATATACCATAAAATTAAAATATAATGTAAAATGACATATATGTAAATACATACTGTATAAACTTACATAATGTGTATTTGAATATACATAAATTATATATATGTATATAATATATATTATATATATGTACATTATATAAATTGTTTAACTTTTTTACTAGAGGTCTCAGACTTTCATGTCTTAAAATCTTTTTCATCTCTTGTTTTAATATGTAAATAAGTATTCATCATATTAGAACGAAGCAGTTTGAACTTGTTTTTTGGATTGTATTCAACATTTAATGCAAATCAGAGTCACCATAATATGAAGATCTCTAGGCACAAATCTCACTGAGAGGTCGATCCAGCTTTTTACTCCAAGTTTTGTATGAGTCACGGAAACCCCAGCGTCTGTGACAGGAAGAGACTGACGCATGGAAACCTCTCTCTCACCAAAACATCAACAACATACAGAAACAAAACAAAACAGAGTAAAGAGGCTTAAAACTCCCGCCACTTGTTTTCACCCTACTATGTTGTGTTCGACCTCAGTGAGTCGGCAGGTTAACACGACATGAATGATTCATTGAAACAAAACGGAGTGCACATGTGGGCACACGTTTAATCTGCCCAACTGGCTCAGCCTCAACCCAGGAATTCACAATCACAAAAACAGCCGCCACACACGCAGAGCTCAAAAGAGCCAGAGAAAACAGGTTACAGTCACAGGTCGATGTTAAACCGGATACACAAACTGTCTGTATGCAAAAAAGATGCAGATTTCAGATATGTAAATAATGTCAAAGGAAATCCCACAGTCTAACACTTCCATATTCTCAAGAAATCTTGAAACAAAATCAAGATGAAATACTTGATACATTTCCACATTCAACATTTAAATGTTGACCCACTTCTGTACCGCCTTCAGTCTTCAGTGTCACATGATCCTTCAGAAATCAGTCTATGTTGATTTGCTACTCAAGAAACATTTCTGATTATTAATGTTCAAAACATTAATAAAAAATGTTTTTTAGGATTGTTTGATAAATAAAAAGAACAGCATTTATCTGAAATAGACTTTTTCGTAACAATGTAAAAGTCTTTACTATCACTTTTGATCAGTTTAAAGCAGTGGTCTCAAACTCAAACATCCCTGCAGAGTTTAGCTCCAACCAGCTCAAATTCACACCTGCTTGGACGTTTCTAGTAATCCTGAATACCTTGATTAGCTGGATCAAGTGTGTTTAATTAGGGTTGGAGCAAAACTGTGCAGGGCTGTGGCCCTCCAGGAATTGAGTTTGAGACCACTGGTTTAAAGGATTAGTTCACTTCAAAATTAAAATTTCCTAATAATTTACTCACCCCCATGTCATCCAAGATGTTTATGTCTTTCTTTCTTCAGTCGAAAAGAAATTAGGGTTTTTGACGAAAACATTCCAGGATTTTTCTCTATATATTGGACTTCAATGGCGTACAATGGGTTGAAGGTCCAAATTGCAATTTGAATTCAGCTTCAAAGAGCTCTACACAATCCCAGCCAAGGAATAAGGGTCTTATCTTGCAAAATGAAAGAGTTATCATTTTAGATATGGAAATGATGTTAAAGGATATCCCACAGTGTGAGCCTGATGAAAATAAAAAGCTAACACATCCATATTATCTAGCAATCTTGAAACAGAATCAAGATGAAACACTTGATACGCTTTTTGGCACGGAAGTGGGTCAGCGTTTGAATATTGTGTGTGGAAAGGTATGTCTGTGTATGTGAGAGATGAAGCCGCTCACTGTGTAAGTCTATGTGTCATAATAGTGGGGCCAGTCTGACAGGCACCACGTATAATCACTTTAGGGCAAGAGTTGCACAACAGTGGAGAGGGTAATGCCTGCGGTTTGGGGCCTCGGCAGCCGGCGGGCTCATAAAAGGGCACACAAATACTGGCATCAAGACACATATTTCTCTCTCTCTTTCACTTCCATGCACAAAAATGAGCCGAAAAATGTAGCATGTTGAGTGGTGGCCCCTGTGATCAGTCTGGGTGGCCCCATACGTTGCTGCTATCAGTCTCACTCCCTCATTTGTCAGTCAGCAGCAGATGAACCTCTTCTTTCTAACAGGAAATGTGACGTGACGGCTCAGTCTTCTTCTGAAGGAGCGCTGCTTAATGACAAACATAATTTCTGCCTGTAAAGTGCACAAAGCGATTTTCTTTTTATCACGGCTCGGCTCTCCACACCTATACAGCAATTATATTTCCATAATATTGAGCTGACCTACATTCACATAGAAGTGCCTACATACAAGGTCAAAAAGAGCATCAGCGTTTTTCTGTTTTAAAAAGCTACACGTAAAGACTGCATTTTAAGAACTGTTTTTATGCTTTTGTATAATTTAAGTGCACTTACAAAACTGCTCAAAAGTTTGGAGTTAGTAAGATTTTTTAATGTTTTTGAAAGTATTTTGTGCTTACCAAGGCTGTATTTATTTGATCAAAAATACAGTAAGAAGAACAGTAATATTGTGAAATATCACTACAATTTAAAATAACTGTTTTCTACTGTAATGCAAAGCTGAATTTTCAGCATCATTACTCCAGTCTTCAGTGTCACATGATCCTTCAGAAATCATTTTAATATGATGATTTGATGCTCAAGAAACATTTCTTCTTATAATTCTTCACTTGGACCATTTATTATTTTCAATAAATGGTCCAGGAAGTTTAGCACTGTGAACATTAGAAAATTACCTATGTATCTTCTCTTTAATTTCAAAAGAACAAGGAAAATCTTGTTTCCCGTGACATGAGCCCTTTAACGAGAGTGTTGATTTACAGTAAAGATGGAGTAGATGAGTTTCTTATGCTGGTGCCGTGCTCACCTACTGCCATAGCAAACAACTCCGTGACTCACTCTGACTCACTCCCCAAGACTATTTGGTTTTAAATGGTCCAGTATGTCTACCCTCACCATCTGATGGGCTCTTAAATCTAGCAAAGAGAAGGAAAAACAAACCAGTTGGTGCAAATTCCTTCAGTTGGATTTTTTTGAGCTGTAGGTGAATATTGTGTGATTGAAGTCACGCAATCATGTTGAACATTGTAGAAAGAGCTGCAAGCGGAAAACAGCTACAAACTTTAAGTTATTTACTACCTAAATACTGATGGAGAAGCCCAAATTTATTTTTGTGGTTTGGACGAAAGTGACCAGATGTTCCTGTTTTTGGTGGTCTATTCTTGTAATGTCTGGAAAGATCTCTCAACCAATCAGATTTGAGAATCAGAACGAACCGTTGTATAAAATATAATATAATTAATGAATAATGACGATTCTCCCATGACTTCATGGGACAGTGAAGTTTCATTTGGATGCATACTTTAGAATATCACCAGAAGCAGTAGGTCATCCGGGCACTTTTCCGTTATGTCTTTGTGAATACTGCATGTTCATTTGACTTCCTGCTTTTTACATACTAGGAAAGTTGGCAGATTTGGACGCGGACCTCTCTGAAAAGTCTTTACATTTTATAAGTGCACATTAATGTTATTGAAAGTAGTATAACTGAGTCTGATATGCCATAATTCATCACAGTATTCAACACATTTTTTTAATTTATAGATAATTACATTGGAAATTTGAACAATACATTCATTGCTGGACTAAAACTGCCCGCGGGTTTCATTCCGTAAATCTGGTCACCTTATAATAAGCCCAAGGCTCCAAACGTCTACATCACTGCTGGAACATATAATCAGTGGTGAAACTGTCCGACATCATGCATGTCCAAATATTTGCCATCTTTCTCCTTGCATTTATATGTTATGGGGTTGGAGGAGCATGTTGCAACCCAAACAGCAATCCTGCCAACATGCAGCTCTGCGGCCTGTTACCTCATGCAATCCCCAGCCCTGCTAAACTGAATCATGAGGATGCGATGTTCTGTCCCTGGGCTGCAGCCAGCGGTCCGCCAAGATATCAGTATGTTCTGACCACAGCGAGGGCAGTCACGCCACCCTGTCACCCTGCCTGGACAGGCAGATGGGCACAGGAGGGTGTGAGGAGAGGCATGCTAACCCCCGTTGGCTCTGTCGAGCCCCAAAATACTTCCCCTTCCACCTCGTCAACCAGTTTAAATTCAGCAGATGGTTTTAAAGGTCTGTTGTGGACTTGCCAGAACTGTCCTACTTGGAAGGGTTTACCACAGTGCACTCTTACATCATAGGTGAGGGAACACAGATCGCTATGTAACGTGGCTCGAAATACACTGCCTTGCCTAAGCTCATTGTTGACAAACGAAATAAGAACAACTGTTAGTAAACTTTGAGGCGAGTTCAGGCTCTGACAGTTTCTTTCCATTTGGAAATTGTGTAACTATTGAGAACAAACTCTATAATGACGATGAATTGTTTGAGTCTGATTTCTTTGGACCACCAAGCACTTGCGGGAGAGCAGAAATCTGCAGAATGTTTTTTTCAATCCCTGCTAATATGTCGCTTGGATCCCACGGTACTTGAAGAATATCTAACATTGTTCTTGTTTAATTCCTTTTACTCTGTCAGTGGTATGTTTAGTCTGGAGAAGGGTGCAACATAAATCTCTGCTTCTTGTCTCTGGTTCTTCTTGCGTTCTCTGAGGTCAAAGAGGTAAACAAGAGTATTGAAGCAATACAGGGTCAGGTTGGTAATCTCAACTTCCATGCAAATAATATGTCAAGCCAAATCATTTTTTATGTTTTCATGGCCTTAAATCAGGGGTGTCCAGTCCTGCTCCTGGAGGGCCGCTATCTACTAGAGTTTAGTTCAAATCCTAATTAAACACACCTGAACTTGTTAATCAAGGTCTTCAGGATTGCTTGAAACTTTCAGGCAAGTGTGTTGGAGCAGAACTCTGCAGAACATTGGGCCTCCAGGAGCTTGATTGGCTGTGTAAACGCTCGGAGAAGAGCATCAAAGATGTCTATTTACAACATATTTTTGAAGTGGTGATCATTGTAGCCAATCACAGACATATCTGTTGAACACGTGAACACAATGGCCAATCAGAGGTGTTTAAGAATCTGCTCAACAGATATCCGCTCAAAATGCTAGGGGGAAATGCTGGTATCGTCCCATTTTTAAAATTTCAGTACCGACTTGGTACCGAAGTACAAAGATGATGACCAAAATGATGAAAAATTATGAAAAAGGACCATAATATGTGACTTGTAGTAGACTTGTGAGCTATATTCTGAAGCCATACAATAGATTTGTGACAGACCAAGAAAGTCATTATTCACTGAAAATCTTCCTATCCAGTCAGCTGTTAACCGTTGTGACTGGATTACTGAGTTGATTAATCAATGAGAGAAGAGATCGGTTTGATTCCGGAATCCCAAATCATTCCAAGAGCTTTTTTACCTAGATGAATTGATTAATTGAACATTTAGTTGAATTCAAAATCCAACTCTAATTATTAGTTGCCCATTCAGATGTTGGTACACAAACTCATCGAATTGAAATAAAATTCTGTGAGTCATGTGGACCACTTCTATGGTGCTTTTTAAAATCATTTTGGAGCTTGACAGCCCCATGTCCCCACTATGGTGACAGGGATATTCTTCAAAATAACAAATTATTTTGTTTATACAGGTTTGGAACGACATGAGGGTAAGTAAATAAACATAAAAAATAAACATTTTTGGAAGAACTATCTCTTTAAAGCAGGGGTGTCCAAACCCTGCTTTTGGAGAGCCTCTATGCTGCAGCTAAACAAGGTCTTCCAGATCATTAGAAACTTCCAGGCAAGTGTGTTGGGGCAGGTTGGAGCTCAACTCTACAGGACATTGGCCCTCCAGGAGCAGGATTGGATTCCCCTGCTTTAAAGAGTCTGAAGTAAACCAAACAAGCCTTTCAAACTAAACGCTCCTTCAAAAAGTACTTTCTTCATACACGACACCTTCACACACGTATGCACTTGCATACACACTACTACTTGTATGCCAGGAATAGTGATTCAGCATTTCAAACATTCACCATAACAGGGTGTAGACTGAAAGGACAGCAATACCTCAAGCTGACAGGAGGAAGGGAAAGGTTAAAAGAGGTTTACTGCAAGACTAAAGCCTGAAATAGAATGTTCTCTGAAATTACATGTCCACCGGCCCTTATACGTCAGTTTGTTGGGTCTGCTTTGGGAAAGGCAGGTTACATTAGTGCACAAGAGAGGCAGAGACGCCCCCGTCTCACTCACGCTCCGCTGAAGGAGTTCCACTGACTAACAAGTGGCACCAGACTTTGGCCCGAAGCTCTCGGATTCCAGTAAACGTTTCATTATGCAACCTTTAATGAGTGTCGCCTTATCTGAACTCCAGCAAAAGCGCGTGTCAGGCAGCCAGAGCCTGAGGAGATGACTGAGGAGCTCTCTATCTGTCGCTTTGGCTTTTCGCAGTTAAAAAATAACAGCAGATGACCCAGTTTATGCAGAGTCATATTTGATTGAGTGTAGCAGCCCATGTGTAAGCACATACAACAACCGGAAGAGAGGCAAGGAAAGAGGTGAGCATGGAGGGGAGGTCAGGGCTTTTGGACCGATGCATGTATCCTTCGTACTGAAGTACAAGGGCTAACCGCACTGTCCCAGCAGGAGCTTCATAAGCAAGACACAGATTTTCTTCAGCCAAAATATGTGATTCTTGGAATGATATTACAGCTAATGTTCTCAGCTCTTCAAGGAATTAACTGCTCTTTCTCGCAGTAATAGAGCAGGAGGCAATGTGAAAACATGACAGAAAGCAGTTGTGGCAGATTTTTGGAACCCAACTTAATTAATATTTATGCAACTATGCTTTATGTGCAATATAAATGTTTATACAACTCAATGTTTTTGTTTGAGAGTTGATTATTAAATAAATTTGATTAATTAATCGATTATTAAGTAAACTTTATTTTTGGTTTCGGTTTCCGGCTAAATGAAAACTTTAATTTTGGCTAAAGAATCATTCAAATCAATAAAAAAAATTAAATGGTATATTTAATATACCTGATTCAGTTTATTATGTAATTAACATTCAAGGCTTGAAATTGCAATCATCTGGGTCGCATATGCTCCCAAAATTTAGCCTGTGCGACCTCAAAATATATTTGGGAGCATTTGTGTGAGTGCAAATAATTCTTGTGGTGCGACCTGTTTTCTAGAGAAGCACCGGTCGACCGGCTATAAAACGGAACTGGACAGTTTTTGCTACAAACACACGATCGGCAACCGTTTTTTAGAGCCCGTCCACACGGAGATGCATTTAGCTGTATGCGCAAAAATTTTGTATCATATAGGCGTTTCGTCCAGATGGATCCGGCGTTTTGGGAACCTGAAACTGCTATTTTTTGAAACCGGGTCCCAGAGTGGATAAATCTGAAAACGACAGCCTTGTGTTTTTGTGTGTACAGCCAATCCGTATATTTTGTGAAACAATGATGTCATCACCCTACGTCTCGACCCTAGTCAGACACCGTTACGTGACGTAACAGCAAAAACAACAACAACAACAATAGCGGACTACAGCGGATTGTGTTTGTGCCGCAGAAGCTACCAAGCCTATTAGCTTTACTAAAATAAAGCTTTATTTCTAAGCTTTCCTAAAGTTTGTATACAGCACACAAGGTTTATGCGAATGCTCCAAGTCTTATTCTCCATTTTTAGTGTATCTCTATGGCAGAATTACAGTACCACATACTAATCTGGTATGTATACTACATCGTTTTGAGGTCTACTCAGTGGTTTCGTGTGTGCGCAGATATTTGTTGAGACAAGGGGAAAAAAAGATTGGATAGGGAAAGCTCTGGCTTTGTGTGGATGTGGCCTTAGTTTTATTTTGGCCAATCTCTGTTTCGAACTTGCACACAAACTGCATTGCAATCATTTCCCAAAATGTCATTTGTGTGAAAACATTACGAAGTCTGTAAACAGGACGTTAACACGCTAAAGACTGAGGCAAAGAGGAGAATGCAGACGCGCCAGCAGAGCAAATACCAGGCACAGCAAACCCACTGTTCACAATGCGCAAAATATAGAAGAAGCAAAATATAAATATTGAATTGGGGGTCGGGGTCTATAAGAACTGATTGAAGGGAACTGTTTGTCTTAGATGGCATTTTCTTTTTCTTGTATCTATGTATAATGTAGTGTTTATAAGCGCAGCACTGCTTTGTGAACAGTGGTAACCAAGGAAATGCTATATCGCTGCTGCTCCATAAGCGCCACCTACTGTCAGAGAGTGAATTTACGTTTTCATTCAGTTTGTCTGCTGTTTTTGATTTGTTCAGCTGTCTTATGTAGCATAATTTCACAAAAACAACAGTTCATGCTACATGTGTGTAGCATCTTTGTTTGGATCATAATTAAAATGCAGTGGTGCCTCTAATTTAAAATGGATACAGATATTTTTTGTTTAAAATGTTTAAGATGTTACAGATGTTTAAGACCAGTTTGGCCTGTTATAGGGCAAATAAGCCTGTATCGGAATCAGCCCATTTGTTTAAAAAAAATAAATAAATAAAAATCTAAATTGGCCATGAAAAATCATGGTCGGTGCATCACTACTGTTTTCATTTCTCTAAAAAATTTTTGTTGTGTTTAAATAAAAGAAATCTGTTTATTATATACAATATATAATATTTTAGATTATATTATAATTATTATTTTTATTATTTAAATTGTTACTTTTATTTCAGCGTATTTATATATGTACATCTCATATACTATCCATCATTCCACTCTCTAGTTGTAATAATATTACTATTATTATTATCATTATTATTATTATCATTATCATCATTATTACTATTATTATTTAAATTGTTACTTTAATTCCAGCGTATTTATACATCTTATACACTATTGGTCGCTACTTGATATAGTTATACAAGTGTCAATCAAAATCTCACATCTGCAGAACCTTTGTAGAATATCACTAAGCAGAACTGTTTGTAAGATGGCCGGGGTGATTGTACCTGAACTGAGGTCTTTGTTTTGAAAGAGGTTTGTCTGTTGATTGGAGGAGGGTTTATCACAGGATAGTGTGACGTACCACAGGACAGGAAAATCGATTGTGGACATCAAAGAGCGCTCAAGTGATTGGTGACAGCAACCTGCATCAAATATTTACACTGCGAGAGTGACGTATGTTTCATAGATATAGCAAGAGCAGACGAAGGAACAACACAGCACAGATCAACCCGAACCGTCTAGGCATGTTTGTTTAGAAACACTCAGAGACCTCATATCACGTGTAACCCTTCAAACCCAACACATGCAAGAGCACTAGAGTTGACCACTCTACAGACACATGATATATACACCACAGGAGCTTCAGGAAAGTCTTCACACCAAAGCACAGCACAAGAGCTCTCTGCAGAAACCAGCAGACACATGTGCATTGTCAAAGTGCTTATTCTGAATTGAAACATGGGTTGAGACGTTGAACAAAACTCAAACTAGACTGAAAACTCAAACTAGACCGGACTAGTTGTTAGTGCATGTGCTTATTCATAACAGAAGAGTCAAAATTCCGAAATAAGTAATAAAACACAGCAATGATCTGGTTTGAAATCTGAAATATGTTCAACAAATGTCCCTTGATGGCAAATGATGTGCTCTAGAGGTTCTCTGCAGAGAAGAGGTGAGCGATCATGTCAAGCTACTCAGAGATGGCTGACTCACTAGGTTTTATTTACTATTAGTAGAGGACATTTGTCATTCACTAAAAGCTGGATGAAACATGCTGAAACACAACATGTCTAAACATGTCCGTTATCTATAGATATCACAACAGTTGTTACAGTGAGAATTTTAAATGTAACATATAATGACAATTAAATTATTCGAATTTTATTTATTATTATTATTTGATAAATTATATTTGATTTATTATATATAAATAAATGTATATTAAATAATATGTAAAAAATATTAATAAAATAAAAATAAATGAAAAAAGGTTATATTATATTATATAGATTTTGTAGATTTTTTTTATTCAGATGATCATTTATATTATATGAAAAATGTGTGTGTGTGTGTATATAAATATATATATATATATATATATATATATATATATATTCATTTAATATAAATAATATAATTTATATTCATATAATTATATATATATAAATAAATAATTTATATTAATAATAATAATATATTTTATTAATATTTTATTTAATAAATAACTTTATTTGTATTATTTAATTATTCTATAATGTATTAATGATATAATAATATATTAATAATTTATTTAATCATTTATATTATTAATTTATACATTATAATTTATGTATAATTTTATGTGTTTTAGAGGTGTATGACTGTATTCTAACAATTAACGTATGTTAAAAGTAAAAGATTTTATGGGATTATAAGGAGATTTTCTGTAGAATTACAGTAATAAACAGTAATTATAGGATAAGAAATTACTTTTTACTTTTTACGTTTTTTTACAGTTTATCTATGTTTTTTTCTGACAGTATTTTTATGTTTTTAAACAGACGTTTTTTGGCACCCCTGCTGTCAGAAAATTCCCGTTTGTTTGTTTGTTTGTTTTTTTTTTTTTACAGTGAATAATTTGTTTAAGAATCTCATGCTACCTTTGTATCATAATATTTATTTATTTATTTATTTATTAAAACAGGCATCCAAACTGAAAAACATTGATTTAACTGAAGCTTAAGAGTCAGTAAACATAAGATTTATCTCAAAGGAATGTGTATTTAGCGTTTGGTATTCATTTTGAACTGTTTTCCCTTCACTAAACAACCAATGTGACCATTTAACCGATGTTCAGTTAGTCTTTACTGAACATTACCCATGTAAATTTCAAAGTTTGGCAACATCTTGTTACAAAAAATACATCAATGCTGAAGACTAACTGACACTGATTTTCAGTGGATTGTGGGAACGGGATAAAGGGTGACCCGAGCATGGTAACCTGGCTTCAAGAATTTACCCTTTGGAGGTGTGACATTAACCGCTGAAAGTTACTTTGTCAAAAAGAGATGCTTTATCCTCTGGACCGAAGCCCAGACTACAGCAATAAAGAGCTCTTCTCTGCTTCACGAACTGACAATTTAACCAGATGATTCAGCACTGAGGGTTGTTAGGGGGCTGTCAAAGACTCAATTCTCTTGTCACGATCAGAGCGTGCAAGGAGCAGCGCTGATACATTTCTCCCCCTCTCACCCTTGCCTTTTTTTTCTGTGTGAATACAGGTCTCTGGAGAGAACAAAGCTGGCAAAAAGTAAAGTGCCTGCATCCCTGTGTCTTCCCCAAGAGAACTGACTGCCTGGAGGAAGGTGCCTGCCAACCTCAGAGTTTACTCTTTTTTTTTTTTCTTTTTTTTTATTCCATCAAGATTTTGGATAATTTAGATGAATGTAAAAGAGAAAATTTTAATTAATGTTCACCAGACTCAAAAAAAATGAATTTTCACTGTTGTTAGTTTCATTCAAACCATCCTTGTTCACATTACTTAAAAACTCATAACTACATGAACTTAATTTAACTGAGTTGATTCTATTAAAAATGAGTATTGTCAGATTTACTTAATAAGTGTTTGTTCAGTCAACTTAGCATTGCAGAGTGAAAAGCACAAATTAATGTTGACATAACTAAATGGGCAGTGGATCCATAGTTCCCAGCATGCTTTGCAAGGGACTGCATTATGAGAGTAAATTTAGGGATTAACGTGTTATTTTATGTGTCTTTCAGTAAAAAGAAAATGTTGTTAGTTTATGTTAGTGTTTAATGTTCAGTTTTGTTGGACATTTAGAGGAGTTTCTGTAATGTTTTTGAATTTTGTAGTTACCATTATGCAGAAGAGTGTCACCTGTGTTTAGGCTGTGAGCACTCATATAGGCCTATGCATGTTTATAGGATGGAAATCCTGCTCTCAATTAAATTGAGTTTGTTCAATGAGGTTTTTTTGTTTTGTTTGTTTTTTGTTAATTTAATAAGGTAATTTAAATCTATAAATGTGTTCACCTTATGTAATAAACTTTTATAAATTTAACATAACATTATTAAGTAAACTGCACATATAAATATTATGTAACAGTGACAAATTCAAATGATTTGTATTTACTCAAAGAAATTTTGTCAGCTTTACTTGAATTTCTATTGTTCATACAACTAAATTGTTATTTGTACAAATTACTCAATATAGTTGCATGGAACCACTTGACACTGCTTTTTAAGTAAATCCAACAATTCATGCAATATGACAAGTTAATTTTAAAAGTATAAATAGACCATGCATTCTCTCAATTAGTTAATTAAAAAAAATGAAATTAAACAATGAAACAACTGTTTTAATACAACTTAAATTAAATCTAAAATTAATTATTAGCATAAATGTAAAAGAGAAGAGTTTTTATACATTTTAATCAATGTTTTGGTTTCACTAGTTCATTTTAAAGGTCATGCAAATGAATTTTAAAAGTACAAATAGACCATGCAGTCAATTAATTCAATAAAATAAAAAAAGTATTTTTAATTAAAGTCTTATTATTATCATTTTTATTATTATTATTAATAATTACATTTTAATTAAAATGTAAAAAGTAAACAATTTAAATTAAATAATTGATTTAGTAAAATTTAAATAAAATCTAAAAGTAATTATCAGTATTATTATTATCTTAAATAAAAATATTTTTTAATTTAATTTAAATTTTATTAAATAATTGTTTAATTGTTTATTTTAAATGTAATTTAAAATGTTTAATTTAATAATTATACATTATGAAAAATTATTATTATTATTATTATTATTATTACATTTTCATTATTAAATAAAATATGAATTAAATCTAAAATAACTAGCCTACCTCATCACTGACTCTTTTTTCCCCCTTGACATTCATTTCTGGCTTCTTGATTGTAATATATGAAACATGCTTCTTCTGTAAAGATGCTTTGAAACAATATTTACTGTAAAAAGCTATAGACAAATAAACATGAATTTAATTTTTTATTAATTTTATAATTTTTACTATTTTTAAAAATCATACAAATAATTAAACTACTAAAAATATTTAAAATAATAAATAATTGAAGTGGAGCATGTCACACATGAATACGGTTACTGTTTGGCACACACACACGCGCGCGCGTACGCACATGCGCACACACACATACACACAATGAAAAAGCTGCATTATCCAGGGTGGACACCGTGGCCAAGTGACCTGACAAAGTCACTATATAATGCCAGTATGTCACTTTAAGCCCATTTAAAACCTAGTCAACAAAAACAGTACAACTAAACAAGGTAACCTTAAACTCATTAACATTCATGGATATCAGTCATTCGGCAGCACAAAGTGCCTCAGGTGAAATGACGTATGCCTCTAGCTCTTACAGATAACTTAAAACAACTCAAAACCCGATGATATTTAACTACTCTCAGCCTCTCGATCCATTCAGCACATTGGTTTGGAGTGACAGAAGCTGTGCTATGGTCAAAGTTATGTGCGTGTAAAGCCCCCGAGAGGGCCTTAAACTGATCATTACCAGCGCCACATTGTTTATGAGATCAGAATAAAATTGAACAATTCCTGCGGGAAATTTCCTGTGGTTCTCAAAAACATTGCCCTATTATGAGTCACATGTATTGAGCATCCAATCACGGCACAGATTCAACAGATCATATCAGTTTTACAACCACAACACAAACACACACAGATTTGACATTGGGTTTATCAGATGTGCTTCCGATAACAATGTGAATACCACTGATGCTGCTCGTGCTACTAAGAATTATGTGTCATCAGAGGTAAGAGAGGTAAACGCATGCGTACACATTCAGTCATTGATGCGTACACCTCCCTAACGGACGCACAAAAGCATGACAATTGGGGAATGCTGTTACACAGACACACAATAAATCATAGGGTGGGGCAGATCCTCACTTGCACGCGTAGACCGCCATGCTCACATACTTGGCAAACATCAGAGGGGTATTGACAGTTAATCCCGCGGATATTAATAGCGTGTGGTGTGATGATGCACTACACCTAACAACACAACTTTGGACCCACTTAACAAAGAGGTTTCCATGGATATGAAAACCACATTTTTCCTGTTTCTCCAGTTGCCAGGGTGGTTCAGGAATACTGGTGGTACAAGCATGTCACCTGAACTTATTTATTGGGATCCACCTTATCACATATCTTCTGCTAGAATCTTAATCTTAATCTAGAGTCTTAATCTTGATGACACATAACCATGACAAAGATCAGTCTCATAGATATGTGTCACTGCTTATGTCAAACTCTAGTTCCAGTGTATGAAAACAAAGTGACAAAAAACTTCAACTTTTCATGACCCCAAAACTTTATTTACCCTATTAAAGCAGTTTTTTTTTTTTTTTATTGACAATGCCAGTAGGATAGTTCAGCTTAAAATTCTTTTTCATAATTAATTTTATTTAATGGAATTTTTCTTTTTGGAAAAAATGAAAATACAGTGAAAACCTGATATTCGTGATTGAAGAATGCTGCGATAAATTCAACCAGATATCTTAGTTAAAAAGTGTCAATTTCATATGAATTTCGTATGAATTCAAACTTTCAATTCTTCAATTTTTCTTTTTGGAAAAATTGAAAATATGGTGAAAACCTGATTTAGTTAAGAATTGTCAATTTTGCTTGAATTTCTTATGAATTCGAACTTTCAATTTTTCTTTTTGGAAAAATTTAAAATACGGTGAAAACCTGATTCTTTTGATTAATGAATGTTGTGATCAATTCTACCATATCTCATAAGAAAACAACTTTTTTTAGTTAAAGTGGCGATTTCATATTTCGTATGAATTTCAACTGTTCAGTATTTCTTTTTGGAAAAGTTGAAAATACGGTGAAAACCTCATTCTCTTGATTAAAGAATGTTACAGTAAATTCAATTGTCGATTTCGCTTGAATTTCGTATGAATTCAAACTTTCAATTTTTTCAATTTTTCTTTTTGGAAAAATTGAAAATATGGTGAAAACCTGATTCTCTTGATTAATGAATGTTGCTATATATATTCAAACAAATCTCATGAGAAAACAACTTTTTTAGTTAAGAAGTGGCAATTTCATATAAATTTCGTATGAATTCTAACTTTCAATTTTTCTTTTTGCAAAAATTGAAAATGCGGTGAAAACCTGATTCTCTGTTGCGATAAACTCAACCAGATCTCATGAGAAAAAAATTATTTTAGTTAAGAATTGTCAATTTTGCTTGAATTTCGTATGAATTCGAACTTTCAATTTTTCTTTTTGGAAAAATGAAAAATACGGTGAAAAAATATGGTGAGAAAACAACTATTTTAGTTACGAGGTGTACATTTGATTTGTATGAAAATGTACCGTTTTTAGAATAAAGTCAATATGATATCCACCCCAAACCTATCCGTCAGTAGGGTGTAAGCATATTGCACAAAAATGTACAAATTCATATAAGTTGGCCACCAATTCACCAAAAATTTGCGTAAAATAGCTATAAATTGCCACAAGAGTTGGATAATTGCTGCACTTTCTCTGTTTCAGTGCATGAAAATTAACAGTCTTGATCTGGATCTGGGCCTCAAGAGGTCTAGTCTTGGTCTAGGTCTTATGGTTTGAGTTTTAGGGGGGTTGTGATAGTCTGGGCCTTAAGGTACAGTCACATTTACCATTGTTCAGCAAATTTTTGCAGGCAAAATCCAGTCGTTTCAATAGGAATCAACGCAAATGGGGATTTTGTGTGAGGGCAAAGGATTTCCACATGCAGATTACAAGAAGTTAAAGCTGGTAATGTTGGTTGTTGGTAATGTAAAGTTGGTTGTTGATTCACTGTGTTAACCAACAGAAAGCTGTTTGTTTTGAAAGTGACTTCTGTGTGAAGTGTGCTGCATAATGTACTTTGCTACACTACTGACAATAGACAATTCACCTTTTTGACCGTGAAATTTTGTTAATGTGACTGCACCTTTAGGGGTCCGGCACTTATGGGGTCTAGCAATGGTCTGGGTCCAAGTCTTGATCTTGTCCTAACTCCAACGTCTTCTACCTGGAAATGTGGAAAAATCCTACAAGTCCTCACTGTCCGCAGGAATCTATAACACTTGTTACTCGGGACCTGTCATGTGACATGGGTCAGCACTTGAACTATTGACTGCACTGAACCACCTCACCATGTGCTGCCTGTAATGAGAAGCAATCATCTGTCCTACACGACAATGAATGGAGACTATTGACAATCCCATGACAATCCTAAAACAATAAGTGAAGGATGCACAGAAATCAGCCCTGAAACCCAGTTATAAGGCCATACGAGATAGCAAAAATCAATAACCAAAAGTTCGCATGACAGGGGGGCGTTCACACAAGACGCGTTTTTGTTTTCAAAACAGTTGGAGGGGAGCGCAACTAAATGGGAACCATGGTAACCAAGACGCGTTTATAAAAGTTGTTTTAAATAGATGACCGCGTAAAACCCCCAAACTCCTGGCGCAACTGACTGACGCATGAGTGTACAGAGCAAAAATGAAAACATAAATACCTTCCAACCAGCGGAGCTGTTACTATCCCCCTTGTCCTTAAAATAAGGGACGCTTTTCACCATCCAGTCGTAGATCTGAGACAAGGTGAGCCGTTTTTCGGGGGAGCTCTCGATGGCTTTGGTGATCAGGTCCGCGTATGACATATTCCCCCAGGCGTTGCGTCGGGACGAGCTGCTCTTGCGCTGCGCGGCGGCGGCGGCTGCAGCGGCAGCGGCCACCGGAGAGGAGAGCACGGGCACCTGTTGCGGGTGACTCGG
Organism: Ctenopharyngodon idella; assembly: GCF_019924925.1. Classification (NCBI taxonomy): domain Eukaryota; kingdom Metazoa; phylum Chordata; class Actinopteri; order Cypriniformes; family Xenocyprididae; genus Ctenopharyngodon; species Ctenopharyngodon idella. The sequence goes on from NC_067234.1 coordinate 7,256,097, forward strand.
GATTTGTTGCTGGTGGATGCAGTTCTCCTGGCACTGGAAATCGCCGCACAGCATAAGAGGCTTCTGATCGGGGTAGTCTTCATTCTCTTCCAGCAGACTGAGGTTGTTGATGAAGTCTGTGTTGCTGGAGGGCTCCTGCTTGACGGACGGAGCCGGGGACGATGTGTTGGAGTCTGCGGCGGCGGGGTTAGGGAACTCCGGCCGCGGGAGCGGCCAAGTGCAGGAGCGGGGTCTTGAGAGTGGCTCGAAGTCCGGGTCGATCTCGACCATCTGGTTTTGGGCTGCGTCAGCCATGGTACCAGCAATACTGTTTGCCTCTTAAAATGTCACATATGATTGTCAAAAGAAAAAAATGACGTGAAACGCGAAACAATAAACAGAAAGGAAATGCAGTTCCTACTTTAAACTGACTTGGTTACATTGGAAACGACTTGAAGGTCACAGTGTGGGTTGAACGGCATTAGATTTATGTTGTTATGAAGTTTTGTAATCCAGTCCAGTCCAGTAGTATGTGATAGTCCTCTTGCTGTCGCTTGTTGAATGTCTGTGTACTAAAACTCTAAGTGCGCTTACTGGAACTCACTATCATATGTCACCCGACGCCGCCCCCGTAGATGATTGACAAGTGCCAACAGCCAATCACAGGCGCGCTTTTGAAAGCGAAACAAGCCGTGTTTTCGTCCACTGAAACTAGTAAACAAACTTTCACGGAGTTTGGATATTATGAAAATACTCACTCGTTTTTTTTTTTTTTATCGCATGGCTTCTAGCTACATTATATTGCTCGGACATAACAGAAACGCTGTTCTTTTTGTTCGTTTAATTATATTGTAACAATGGTAGCCAAAGCGAAATATTAGTGTAAAGAACAAAGAGAAACATAAACAGATCAAAGCAACTTTTCAACAAATGTGTTTTTGTTGATCACAGCGGTTGTTACGAAAATATAAATGCTTTTGATAAATAAAGGAAAGCTTGTTATTATACAACATGCGAAAAGATCTGGAAAGCACCGATCTTATGAACCGTTATGATGCAGTGTTTATCTCTTTTATCTTTTTTAAACTGTTTGTACATATTTCTCATTTATTTTGATGTATTTATTATAAATACAAATACTTACTTTTATTTGCAGTATAGCCTATTATTTAAAAAAAATGATACAAAAACCCATGATACTCTTGTATAGTATAAGTGACATTATTTTTTATTTTATTGATTATTAAATAAAAATCTAAAATGGAAATGATATTTGGAATAATTTTACATTATGTTATGTGTTTGAATAATTATACTGATTTAAAAAAAAAAAAAAAAAAAAAAAAAAAGGTGTCCCAGGGGAATGTTATTCTTACATTATAGCCTACCAAAAGACCATACTGTACCCGTTTGTTTGTAAGAATTCAGGACCACGTCTTAATCTGTACAAAGTTTGTGCAGATGCTTAGATAACTGGCACTATGTTCAAGGATATCCTGCCATCTAGTGGTTAAAATACATCAGTGTCGCTGGCATTTGTTCTCTGGGAATATCGCGTTTGATGAAGTGACCTTGTGTCACAATCTTGATGTTGAGTCAACAACTTCTTCAGGATGTGACAGCAACACGATAGTCCGCTTTCTCTTCTTTCCAGGGCACGTGGTTCCAAGAAGCCCCCGCATGCCGAACAACACACACCCCTGCCCTGCGTGTGTGGCATGTACACACCTGTGTTGTGATCGAGGAAGTGTGGGTGTTTGCACCGGCTTCAGGTATGTTTTTCGTCAGTAGTAAGAATACTACTTTCACAGGACACTTCGTTCCGAGGCTCTTGAACCAAGTACATTATTGGAAATAGTCTGTAGAAGTGTCTGGCTACTGCCAGAGGAGACGGTGATCCGAGGAAGGGTGGGTGAGTGTGAGAATACCTGGACTGTGTGATCATGCAGAACATATGTAAGATTGCAACACTTGAGTTTAATGTTGCTAAGACATTGTGATCTTGGCATGTGAATGTTGGCACATGAGGAAGTTCAGACAGTGTCGGGCTGAAAGGGACTCTTGACCGCTCATGGGGGACTCCTGACCGCTCATGGGGGACTCCCTCTGAATCTGGATTAAAGATTAAGACTAGGCTAATAGAGATCTCGCAGGTCAGATATAAATATCCTATAAATACACTCAACTTATGCAATGTTCTGTGGCGTACGTGTAAGTTAATGGTGAAGATGTTTCCCCCTGTTTCTCTTTTTGTCACTCTCAAAACTCCGGCTACTTAATTCCAGCTAACAAAAAATATGTTGTAATGTTACCATGAAGTTATGAAAACGTCATGCGAATTAGGGAACATTCCGTTTTATCATTTTGCAAACATTATGGGAACTTACTTTTGAATGTTCTGTAAACGTTCTGAAACAAGTAGTAACATTTGAAACTAAAGCGTTTCAGAAATAAATTGTTACATATGAAAAATACTATAGTAATTTATAGTAAATACTAGTAGCATGTTTTTGAACCATACTATAGTAAAGTACTTGAATTAATTTGTTGTGGTAATTCTATAGTTGCTGTGGTAATATAACTATAGTAATAGAAACAAATTACTTTACCCAATACTGTACAAAGTTTAGTATATTATACTACAATACACTACAGTTTACTGTAGTAAAAACTAAAGTATACTACAGTATTTATTACAGTTTATCAGTTCACTATAGTTAATACTACAGTATGCTGTAGCATTCATTAACAAAGTGTTGTAAATATATACAGTATACTACAATTTAATATAGTATGGTTCAAAAACACTATAGTATTTACTATAAATTACTATAGTATTTTTCATGTGGAACAATGTAGGCTATAAATAACATTTTATTGAACTGAACTGAATCAACACTGAACTGAGCTTGAATAACTGAACTGAACTTGAGCTGAATAATGACACTATTGACTTAACTGCTTTACAGGAGAATTTGTATTTGTTACTATATTGTGAAGCTGCTTTTAAACAATCCTTATTGTATAAAGAGCTATAGAAATAGAGGTGATTTGACTTGAATGCATATTCAGTATATATTTACAAAATAAATGTATTTGTTTCTCAAAACATTGAGTTTTGATTTCTAAGTGGTAAAATTAGGTATATTTACACTATAAACAAATGCAAGGGGGTAAAAATAAATGATTTCTTCCTCAAAACAATGAGTTTTGATTTCTAAGTGAACAAATTATGTGTAAGTGTTTTCACACATGATCATTAGGTGTAGGTAATCGGTAAATGAGTGTGCCATTTGAATGGCAGTGTTTTCTAAATGAAACACAAGAGCTGTTAGTTTTGAGTGATGTGTCTACTGTCTAATAAAGAGAACTGTGTTTGTTTAGGATTTCATCAAAAAGTTTAAAGTGTAAAGCAGATAATGTGCTTGCAGTTTTGCAGACTTGGTCTGAAGATTAATTATATGAGTGAATGATTTCACTGTGTGAGCATCAAGTACCACTTTTAGTGTGTAAGCAATTTTTAAAAAAAGTGTAAAAACCAGGTAAACCTGAACAAATGTTATATTAACATTACTATGTTAATAGAATGTTTTTCCATAACTTTGAGAAAACCTTACCAGAACATTAGCTAAAGTTGAGATTGTTCCCTGTTAGCTGAGTTCATCGTTCAATATGGAGTTTTGCTTCCTACAGTATAATGGATTTTAAAGGTGCAGTCTGTAATTTTTTTGTTTAAAAATGATCTAAAATCCATTTTTGAGCACATACATAACCAGACAGTGTTCATAACAATGTTTAAACGTAATGTTTAATAATTTCAGTGATACAGGTTGGATCTCGCAGGAAATATGAGCTTCCGCCGTTCGTCTTTGCGTCATTACGTCACGTCTGTATACATACAGGAGTTCCGGCTAGCAGGCTATATTGCGTGTGTGTGGATTCTGCAGGTGGCGGATCGTTTGTAGCCTGTTCTTACAGCAGCTGGAATAATTAAACTTATCATTTTGATGGCAGATTGTAATCAGGAAAGTTTAAAACGACAATCATGTGCCGATGCACAACGTAAAGATGATAATTCCGCAAATAACTGCAATTTCAGGGTTCAAATAGAGATGGCAACAAAGAGGTAAAACTTACGGACTGCAGCTTTAAGTAAGTATCCACTTCATACGTTATCATTCACACAGAACGTGTTTTTGCTTTTTAAAACACAAGGCATATGGCAGTGGAATGAGAAAACTTGCAATGTCTAGACTAGACTGCTAGACTGGGTTAAACTGTTTTTTTTTAAAGGGAACCCCGGGTATTAAGACTTGTATGGCTTAATAAAATGTAAATGATGTCTCTTACTGAAATATGTAGTAGACATTATTTTAAAAATCTACATAGTTTTATACATTTTGGACAATGGGGGGGCGCCATTTTGTTTCGGTGTGCAGTGCATTCTACGTCGATGACGTCAAATGGTTGCACTTGGTGAACTACTGGCACTAGCTGTTGTTATTTTTACTGTAACACAACTCAGAAATACTGATACGATGCCACATTTTGCGGCTTTTGGTTGTAATTTTCAGTTGAAGGGCGACAAGAGAAGTAATGTAAGTCTTCACTGCTTTCCTAGCGATAAGAGAAGGAGAAAAGAATGGGAAGATGCCTGTGGACAAATAAAACTTCCCAAAGACCTGCGTCCTTTAAGACCTTTACCTCTGATTAATGATAGGAGAAACGAAGCTTGAACCAATTGCTTCACAAAATGATTCACTGTTTCAAAGCGTTTGAAACGCCACACGCTGGTGACCCCTGCTGGTCAAAACAGTGTAAATGCCATGAAAACACATTTACATACAAACCTTTTATAACACATTTTACAACATTTTATAAAAATAACAACAGCTAGCGCTAGTAGCTCACCGAGTGCAACCATTTGACATCAATGACATAGAATGTGCTGCATACCTAAACAAAATGCCCCCCCCCATTGTCCAAAATATGTATAAAATGATGTGGATTTTTAAAATAACGTAAGTCTTTCATGGGTTTTCGATTACATATTTCAGTAAGAGACATCATTTACGTTATATTAAGGCATACAAGTCTTAATACCCAGGGTTCCCTTTAAGCCTTTAAGCTGCCGTCTTTCAGAATGCTGTGTTTAATGCACAGCTTACAAAAGCAGCCAGATGCGAGTGCAATGGTAAAAGACGTCAGTCTGGTGCATGTTTCCATAAAAAAAAAGTATGGAAACACGTTCTCTGGGAACAATCTGTGATGATCCCATGTTCTTCTTGTTTTCTGCCTTATAAAGTATACTGAAGCGTTGTGGGTACCGCTGAAAATGTTTCAGTGTGTGAATGAATTGTTCAAATGGATCGAACAGAATCGCCAACAATTGTAGACATTTTTGCAAACCTATTTGACCGATTACAAAAAAGGTAATACATTTGTGAATTGGGCATCGTTGTTTTGATTGCTATATTAATTCTACATGATTTCTGAAAAATAACTGGGGAAAATTACTCTCAGGTCTGTATACAGTAATCCACTGTACCGTGGTAGGGTGACAGTAGACCTACTTTTTGGTAGACATGGGTTTGTGTGTGTGTGTGTGTGTGTGTATATATATATATATATATATATATATATATTCTGTATATGCTATAAATTGTGTGTAATATTAGCCTAGGCTACTTTTTTCTATATTGATGTGTATACTATTTCAAAGATGGTAGACGTGTATGTTAATCAGGGCAAATCTGAGTTAAACGTTTTTCTGCACTATTTCTACACAGGAAGTGATGCAATATAGCAGAAGTTAACGATGGTGCCACATCCTGTCACTCAAGCCGTCATTGATCTGTCAGCTGGAGCATGTGGTAACAGCCTTTATTGATCATATCCTGTGTCTGCATAAACAAATGTAATATATGGGATGTTGCATGCATGTCAGATCCAGAACAGATTAGATTTAAAAAACCCAATTTTCATTTCACAGTTATTTTGACAGGGTGCCATAATACAGTGTATTTTCCACCTGTCTGATTTGCACAAACTTTGCATGATGATGGGAATTTTGTTACAGTAAGGAACAAGATAGAATCAATTATTTAAAAACATCGAAGCATGTTCTGCAGTGCATGTTCTGTTTCCTCTCTTCTGTCTTTGTAAGGTGGGATTGCGTGTGTGTTTAGCGGGCAGCCCTTTGATACAGCCAAGGTGAAGATGCAGACTTTCCCCGGCTTGTACAGAAGCTTTGTCCACTGCTTCGTGTCCGTCTACAAACAGGTTGGACTGCGAGGCCTCTATCAAGGCACCACACCTGCCCTCATAGCCAACATTGCTGAAAACGCTGTGCTCTTCATGAGCTACGGCTTCTGCCAGAATGTAGTGCGCTTTGTTTCAGGAGTGGCCCGAGGCACAGAACTCAGGTGGGGTGTTTTTAACATTAAATTTTGGGCACTAAACTATGAAAATCCATGATAAAAATGCAAATTATTACATGTTAACAACTATAAAAATCTAAGCAAATAGTGAATTAAACATAACCTATTTTGTCATTTTTGTGTGAGGGGAAAAAAAAAAAAAAAAGATTTGTTAAATTTCAACTACACCAAACAATTTTGTCATGGAAAGTTTTTTTTAAAGTTAGTGTACTTGTTTACCAAGGAGACACCAGAGTCAGTGAATCTCAATCTCTGTGACTCAATAGTGAGGCACGCGCACAATTTCTTTCAATGAAAAAATAAATAGACATATAAAGTTTCTACCTCAATAATAAAGCTGCCATTTTTTAGTGCGAGTGCATACAGGCTTCATAATACAACATTACATCTACCTTTTAGTAAGCAAACGTGTCGCCCTCGCCTTGTGGTGGCTTGGAATTCCAATGGGAATCGGATATGCGTGTTTAGACTTAGGTCGCATGTCCAGAGATTGGATATGTATCTGATTTAAAACCACATTTGGAAGTGGCTCAGATCGGATGCAAAAAATCTATGTCAGATGTGGGCAAAAAATCTGATTTTTTTGTGCCAGTGTAAACGCAGCCTTATTGAACAAGTAAATTTCCATATGTAGCTCTCTAACAGAGTTCATTGTAAAGCATTATCTAAAGTGAAGGACCATTTCATTATGGGTTTTGTAGCACTGTGCTGGAATTTCAAGGAAGTCCCATGTCAATTAAAGGGTTAGTTCACCCAAAAATGAAAATAATGTCATTTATAACTCATGTTAACTCATGTCGTTCTAGCTTTACGAATCCTTCTTAAAAGGTCTTATAAGTGTAGAACAACATGAGGGTGAGTAATAAATGACATAATTTTCATTCTTCCGCAAAATGCATGCAGTTGTGTTTTTTTAATTGCTAGAGGCCCAAAAGTTAAATAATGTACTTTTAAGTAATATTTTCACACTTTTCTCATAATTTGAAAAATATTCTGTTGACAATTGATATTTATCATTCATGAGTGTTATTTGGTTTCTTCACAATCCCTACATCAGTGGTATATTAAAACTTTATAACACACACACACAACACACACACACACACACACACACACACGTTTGTTTTTGTGAATTGTGGGGACATTCCATAGGTGTAATGGTTTTTATACTGTACAAACCATATTTTCATATTTTCATATTTTCAAACATATATACAGGTGCATCTCAATAAATTAGAATGTCATGAAAAAGTTTTTTTTTTTTTTTTCTGTAATTTAATTCAAAAAGTAAAACTTAAATATATTCTAGATTTATTAGACATAAAGTAAAATATTTCCAGACTTTTTTGTTTTCATTTTGATGATTACAGCTTGCTGCTCATCAAAATCAAAAAATCAGTATCTCAAATTATTAGAATATTTAATTTCAAGTTCTATTAAATTACCATTCTCAGGGTATAAATACTGGGTTTAGGTCAGTAATCCCAACAGCAGTCATGGGGAAGTCTGCTGACTTGACAGTTGTACAGAAGACGATCATCAAGACCCTCTGCAATGAGGGTAAGCCACAGAGGGTCATTACTGAAAGAGCTGGCTGTTCGCAGAGTGTTGTGCCAAAGCATATATATGGAAAGTTGACTGGAAGGAAAAAGTGTTGTAGGAAAAGGTGTAAAAGTGAAAGGAATGACCGCAGGCTTGAGAAGATTGTCAGGCGAAGCCGATTTAAGAACTTAGGAGAGCTTCAAAAGGAGTGGACTGAAGCTGGAGTCAGTGCATCAAGAGCCACCGCACACAGACGTCTTCAGGAAATGGGCTACAACTGTCACATTCCACGTACCAAGCCACTTCTGAACCAAAGACAACGTCAGAAGCGTCTTACCTGGGCTAAGGAGAAAAAGAACTGGACTGTGGCTCAGTGGTCCAAAGTCCTCTTTTCAGATGAGAGCAAGTTTTGTATTTCATTTGGAAACCAAGGTCCTAGAGTCTGGAGGAAGGGTGGAGAAGCTCATAGCCCAAGTTTCTTGAAGTCCAGTGTGAAGTTTCCACAGTCACTGATGATTTGGGCTGCCATGTCATCTGCTGGTGTTGGTCCACTGTGTTTTCTGAAGTCCACAGTCAACGCAGCCATCTACCAGGAAATTATAGAGCACTTCATGCTTCATTCTGCTGACAAGCTTTATGGAGATGCTGATTTTATTTTCCAGCAGGATTTGGCACCTGCCCACACTGCCAAAGGTACCAAAAGCTGGTTCAATGACCATGGTGTTACTGTGCTTGATTGGCTAGCAAACTTGCCTGACCTGAACCCCATAGAGAATCTATGGGGTATTGTCAAGAGGAAGATGAGAGACACCAGACCCAACAATGCAGATGAGCTGAAGGCCGCTATCAAAGCAACCTGGGCTTCCATTACACCTGAGCAGTGCCACAGACTGATCGCCTCCACGCCATGCCGCATTGATGCAGTAATTCATGCAAAAGGAGGCCCAACCAAGTATTGAGTGCATAGAAATGAACATATTTTTTAGAAGCCTGACATTTTCTGTCTTTTTTATTGATCTTATGAAGTATTCTAATTTGTTGTGATAGTGAATTGGTGGGTTTTTGTTAAATGTGAGCCAAAATCATCACAATTAAAAGAACCAAAGACTTAAAGTACTTCAGTCTGTGTGCATTGAATTTATTTAATACACGAGTTCCACAATTTGAGTTGAATTACTGAAATAAATTAACTTTTCCACGACATTCTAATTTATTGAGATGCACCTGTGTGTGTGTGTGTGTGTGTGTATGTATATATATATATATATATATATATATATATATATATATATACACACACACAGTAAAACCAAAATATGACAAGATCTCAGAGTTAAACTGTGTCAGAAAAAAAAAAAAAAATCTTAATTGTGACAGATAACACTTAAAAAACAATTAAAAATGTAATTTCCACCACAGAATGCTGTATACATAATTTGTCATATGGTGGAAATTATACTGTGGTGGGAATTTTCAAGAGTGCACAGGACCAAAAGTTGCCATAGTTGAAGGAACAGCCACATTAGTGCTTGCCATAAACTGGAGTAACTGTCAAGATACAGTGAAAACATGAAGCTCTATTAGACTTGTAGGAGGTTTATGTTATTTATATGGTATGTGTTAAAGCGTTGAACACTCCTCTTCCCCCTTTTGCTACATACAGTAATAAGAATAATATACTGATTTTGTTTAACATTTCCCACTAATTTATTCATTGTATAAAGGTCATTATAATTAACATGTTAACTGTCACTCCTACTTTGGAAAAATGATATTTCCAACTTGTTATAAATCTTGAATACATTGGAGCACAGACTTAAAGGATTTAGTTCACCCAAAAATGAAAATTCTGTCATAAATTACTCACCCTCATGTCGTTCCACACAAGTAAGACCTTCGTTCATCTTCGGAACTTAAATTAAGATATTTTGATGAAATCCGAGAGGTATCTTGACTCCTCCATAGACAGCAATTTAACCACCACTTTCAGGGTCCAGAAAGGTTCTAAAGACATTGTTAAAATAGTCAACGTGTCTGCAGTGGTTCAACCTTAATTTCATGAAGCAATGAGAATACATTTTGTGCGCAAAAACAAAACAAAAATAACGACTTTATTCAACAATATCTTCTCTTCTGTGTCAATTCTCCTACACTGTTTACGTCCAGTGATTACAGGTTCTTTGTCAGAACGCCGACTCATTATTGGCCGGCTCCTCCGTCAGCAGCATCAAGCGCATGCGTCTTGCTGCTCATGTAAACAGTGTCGGCCAATACTGAGCCGGTGTTCTGATGTAGAACCTGGAAGCGCTGAACGTAAACAGTGTATGATTAGAGTATGAATTATCATATGCAGTAAAAGACAACAATACTCAAGCACTAAAAGGTTTTGCCACAAACTCAACTGACTGGCTTCTCTACTGTGTGATTTTATATCACTCTCTTCAGACCTTACTGTACATGAAGAGCTTCCAGAACTTCTGATTGAGGCTGTGCTGTTCAATTATTACTGAACATGATTTATGAGCTTCTACAACTTTTGACCTCCTAACTGAACTCCATTCCAAAAATTGATCATATTAATAAAAAGAGTAGCCTATACATAAAAATAAATAACACAGTTTTCTCTTAGTCTTAAGTGCAAACAATAAGTGCAACAATAATCAAAGTACTCTCTCAATAGTCAAAGTGCAAATAGAGACCAAATTTTTCTACAAGCATGATACAGAGCCCAACCTAAGATAGCTTTCATATTGGGAGATATCTGCATGCATCAGGGAGTTGCTCTCAAAATGAGGGGTATTGAAATCGTGTTTGAATGCACGCTCGTGTTTTACTTTCATGTTTGCACGTACTCTGTGAGAGCGCCAGTGCTGAGCACACATTCTACAAGATCACACAATTGTCAGAGTTGTGTCAGACTGTTGTGCAACGAATCCTCCACCATGGTCTTGTCAGTCATAATATTGCGAGATAGCTTTTCACCTCGATGTGAAATCTCATGTGAACCACTAATTCAAAATAAAGGTCTGGACATGCCTTATGACTCTGAATACTCTTGATGCAGATGAATAAATTACTGTTTCTCTGTCATTTATATTAAAAATCAGTCACCAAATATGAAAACTAGAGTCTGGAAATATAAACATAGTTTGCATATATATATATATATATATATATATATATGCAAACTATGTTTCATGCATATGAATATATATAGTTTGTCAGTATTACTTTAGGTTGGTGGGTCAGTATTAATCCTTTTTCATTTGGTGTCACTGTTCAGAAATGGCAGTATGTCTTGATTCATGTGCAGTCCTTCATATTACATTTGATTTGACATGAAATAATGAACTATAATAATGTGTTTATTTTCAGTGATATGCAGAAGGCCTGTTCAGGCTCTGTCGCCTCTATCTTCTCCTCTCTGGCTTTATGCCCCACTGAACTGGTTAAATGTCGACTGCAGGCCATGCATGAAATGGAGGCGTCCGGCAAGATTGCCAGTGGACAGAAAAGGTCTGTTTGGACAGAGGATGTTTTGGTAGTTAAAAATGAGAAATGAGGCTTGTTGTGTAACTTTACGTCCATTTTAAAAGGGATGATACAGGGTTAATCAAATAATTTGGTATTTTTATTGTTCACATCCGTGTGTAGTGACATCTATATGGCTAAATATTTGATGGTTAATGTGTAGAGTTACTATACAAAAACAATTTTTAGAAGAGTTAAAATCCTGTAGTTTTGAATGAAGTGTTGGCATTTGCAAGAGATATGTGACGTTTTGCATGTTGTGTGTGTGTGTTTTGTGGCTTTTTGTGTTGATTTACTCTAAACTACTGTTCCTAAGTTTGTAGTACTTTTTATGTTTTTGAACTTTCAATTTAAGACAAAATGACCTCAATATCACAGTTGTCCAGCAGTTCTACCACTTAAAGTTATCATATCTTGTTGAAGTTCCTCTCTGTCTTTCAGCACGGTGTGGTCCGTTGTGAGAAATGTGCTGCGGACAAACGGTCCTCTGGGTTTCTATCAGGGTCTCACCACCACTATAGTCCGTGAGATACCTGGATACTTCTGTTTCTTTGGAGGATATGAACTCAGCCGCTCCATGTTTGCCCACCACATGGGCAGAGACAAAGAGCACATAGGTCAGCCCATGGGAAGAACACCATATACTCACCTTCATGTCATTCCAAACTCATATAACGTTTTTTCTTGTGTGGGAGATGGGAGAAGAAAACACAATTTTGATGACAAATAAAGATCACAAATAATATGATTGAGTAAATCAGACAATCTATGTTTTCCCATTTTTTTCCAGTTTACCAAATTTACCAAATGTTTTATTCAAATTCTGAATGGATTATATATCGCCTAGAAAGTGCACAAAGAGCTCTATAATCACTAAAAAGCTGTCACTCATTTCAATTCATTGTGATCTCACAAATTTCTGCTATAATCAATGAAGCTGACTACACAGTGAATCTCTTATTTAGCCCACATAATGTCTACACTTTGTTTGTTATAAATTAACTTATACAGAGAAGATTTACGAGCATTCAGAGCTCAGCACTGGACAAAAACTCAAGTGTTTTGAGTGGTGAGTGGATTCTAACTTAGACACGTCTGATTGGCCATTTAAGAAATCAACAGATATGTTTGTGATTGGCTACATTACTCAACGCTACAAAACACATTGTAAATAGAAACCTTTGAGATTACCGTGACCACTGATGGGGAGTGTTATTTACTTTTAGTCAAACTGAACAAAACAGGTTTAAACCAGAAACCATGATTAGACCAATATAAAAATGCACTATAAATAAATGACACAGCCATTTCACTTTTTTCAGTGAATTAACAGGATATGCTCCTCACGATCTGTGTCTTTCTGACAGGTGTCGTGCCATTGATGTTCAGCGGTGGTTTCGGCGGAGCCTGCCTCTGGTTGGTTGTGTACCCCATAGACTGTGTGAAGTCTCGCATCCAGGTTATGTCTTTAGCAGGGAAACAGGAAGGCTTCCTCAAGACTCTTATGGGAATTTTACGAAATGAGGGTGAGATTTCTGTATTTATCCTTGTTTCAAAATGTAGTGACACATAGTCAACATTCTATCTGTGATCTGGAACCTCATAAGTGGCTGATTTGGAAAACTCGAACACTTGGCACAGGAAAGTCAACTGTTGATTTGAATTTTTAGTTTGCATGTTACCAGCCTAATGGCATGATATGCTAATAAAACATAAAACTGTAAAGAACACAAAAATAAAATAATCATTTAACTCTAATATATCTTTATCTTTAATATCTTTAAAGTTGTGTTAGTCTTTAATTCCAGGCAACCCGTAACCCATGTTTTTCCAACCTTCTACCCGTGAAAGTGCACTGGAACGGCAGTCAAACCCGTGACTTCCCACCCGTGAACTCGTACTAGATCGATGTACTCCCAGTTCCGCGCTCTGATGTCACATAGCCCGCGAAACAACAATGGCAGCCCCTATGGATGCGGTGTTTATGCAAGTGCACGGTAAAATAACGTAAAATAAAAGGTATAACAGCTTCTCTTGTCTTATGCGCCTTTTTTCCTCCTCCGTTTCCCTCAAATAAGCAAAGAGTAAGCACCTTTGGCGATAGAAATGATTGTAAATGAGCATAAGCCCCATACGGTCCGCCATGCTTGTTTACACTCAGGCAGTTTAGTGTCGACTTGCCTGGAACGCTACAAAGTCGTGAGTCGTGGTTTGAAGTTGTGAATTACGGGCTCAAAAACCTGCCTGGAATGTAGCATTACACTCACCGGCCACTTTATTTGGTACACCAGTTCAACTGCACATTAAAGTAAATATCTAATCAGCCAATCACATGGCAGCATTTAGGCATGTAGACATGGTCAAGACAAGCTTCTGAAGTTCAAACTGAGCATCAAAATGAGGAAGAAAGGTGATTTAAGTGACTTTGATCGCCGCATGGTTGTTGGTGCCAGACGGGCTGGTCTGAGTATTTTAGAAACTGCTGATCTACTGGGATTTTCACGCACCACCATCTCTAGGGTTTACAGAGAATGGTCTTGTTGATGCCAGAGGTCAGTGGAGAATGGCCAGATTTGTTTGAGCTGATAGAAAGGCAACAGTAACTCAAATAACCACTCGTTACAAGTGAGGTCTGCAGAAGAGCGTCTCTGAATGCACAACATGTTGAACCTTGAAGCAGATGGGCTATAGCTGCAGAAGACACACCAGGTGCCACTCCTGTCAGCTAAGAACAGGAAACTGAGCCTACAATTCACATGGGCTCACCAAAATTGGACAATAGAAGATTGGAGAAATGTTGCCTGGTCTGATGAGTCTCAATTTCTGCTGCAACATTCAGATGATAGGCTCAGAATTTGGCGTAAACAACATGAAAGATCATGGATCCATCCTGCCTTGTATCAACGGTTCAGGCTACTGGTGATGTAATGGTGTGGATATATTTTCTTGAGACACTTTGGGCCCTTTAGTACCAATTGAGCATTATTTAAACACCACAGCCTACCTGAGTATTGTTGCTGGCCATGTCCATCCCTTTAAGACCACAGTGCACCCATCTTCTGATGGCTACTTCCAGCAGGATAACAAAGCTCAAAATCATCTCAAACTGGTTTCTTGAACATGACAGTCAGTTCACTATGCTCAAATGGACTTCACAGTCACCAGATCTCAATCCAATAGAGCAGCTTTGGGATGTGAGTAACAGGAGATTCACATCATGGATGTGCAGCTGACGGATCTGCAGTAACTGCTTGATGCTATCATGTCAATTTTGACCAAAATCTCTGAGGAATGTTTCCAGCACCTTGTTGAATATGTGCCACGAAAAATTAAGGCTGTTCTAAAGCCAAAAGGGGGTCCAACCCCATACTAGCAAGGTGTACCTAATAAAGTGGCCAGCGAGTGTATATTGGAGTGAAATGGCTTCTCGAACAAGAACAAATGTAGGGTGGCACTTGATTTCATCCATGGGGAATTGATTGAATGGTTGTGGTTTGCTATTGGTGGATCTCATGTAAGTGAAAGGTTGTCCCACCCTCAAGCCAGTAAACACGTCATCAGAGAAGAGAAGAGATGAACTGCAAGAGGGAGATTAAATTTTGATTAAAGATTACGAGGGCACATGAATTTGAGACAATAATAATGTGCACAGATAAATGATTTATAAAAATATACTGCAATGGGGGCTCAATGTGTATTATTGAGCATACATGGGCTGATATTCCAATGAAAGACATTGAAAAATAAAGTTAACATTTGTTAATGGTATCAGTACATAACAAAACAATTTATTCTTAGATTGCAGCATGTTATATTCTGGTGTCTTGTTTACAGGAATGGCGCCTCTGTATTCTGGTTTGACCCCGACTATGATCCGAACTTTTCCTGCCAATGGAGCGCTCTTTTTGGCCTATGAAGTCAGTCGCAAGATAATGATGCAACAGTTTGATCACTGAGTCCATCTCTCAGTCTTGGGAGTTTTTCAGACATTTTTTAATCCCATCTTGTGTTTTCAGTTGCATGGAGAACATGCCTTGTGGACATTTTGTCCACCTAAGTGTTGTTAATTTATGTGCATCTTGAATATTTTATGTGTGAGAAAGAATATTTAAATGAATGAAAAAACTAAATGTGTATGACTCTGAAAATCAATGTTTCAAACGAGGGTTATTATTGTTAACTAAAACTATTGAAACGTGTTAATTGAAATAAAGCTGAAATAAAATAAAATATAAATATTAGTTGGAGAAACTAAACAGACATTAGAAATGTTGCTTTGGTAAAAAAAACTTAAGTTTAAGTTGAAGCACTAAAATTATTAACTGGAAATAAATAAAAACTAAAACTGAAAAATAAATAAATAAATAATTCAAAATGCAAAGGATACACAGAAAATTCTATTGTCCATAAAGTACAGGACACAGCTTACAGTATGTCATAATGGCCAAATGCATATACATATATTGTAATGGTGGCTCAGTGTTTCCACTGAGTTGATCTGTGCCTGTCTCTATGGTGAAGTAGCTCTTGACTGCAAGTTACACTCGGTTCTCCAGAGACCCAAAGCTCTGCTTTTATTGTTTGTCTAGTTTCCTTATAATGAGGTCTTGGTTTATACATCTGAACAACTTTGAAGGTTAAATAGTCGTGTGTGTGACAAATGTGTGAACAAACAATATTGTATTTTCCTGCTACGCTTGTAATGTTTTTGATATAAAATACACCCCTTATGTTGCAGTGCCTCATATGCCATACAAATAAATGTCATTCAATGATTTTACAAACACTTAAGCTGCACTGCTATTTGGACTTGATGTGATTAAATATTTATTAAATATTAATTCATTCTAAATGAATTATTTAAAAATGTAATATTTATTAAATATTTAGAGATATTTATATTTTACAAAGTAATAGTATCAATATTTATTAATATAAATATTTGGTAACACTTTATAATAAGGTCTCATGTGTTAACCCTTTAAGCCCTGAAGGCATTTTTAGACTTTTTTTCTGAGTGACATAACACAAAAGTAAAGAGTCACTCCAAACTATAGCAAGGAGAGTCAAAAGGTAGGTATTGTTTGATAGAAAACTTTTAATATTTTTTTAGAGGGGAAAAAAAATGATTACATTTGGACATTTTCATGCTGAGAAACTGCTGATAAAATAAAACAAATATATAATTTTTATAATTTTACATATCTTTCTTATTTGACATGCAATAACTCAGGAAGGAAATAAGGTAGGAGGACAATTGTTTTTTGTTTGTTTGTTTGTTTGTTTGTTTGTTTTTCCCCTACATGTGAGCTACATCTGGATCAAATTTTGTGGTGATAGCATAAAGTAATCAAAAGTTACAGCATTTGGAACCAAGGTAGCCTTTTTGTTTAGCCCTTGACGCCCCCTAATGGGCATTTTTAAAATCGTTCCTCCATGAGGAATATCTCGTGATTGATGCAAGAGTTTATGTTTGACTCATTTCGGTTGGGAGCATCCACTGTAAGTAATGATGTGACATTTTCTACAATCTGTGCACGTTTCATGAAGTTATGAGTGAAAACACAACGTGAAATCTACATATTGTTTTTAGTTAGCGCCTGTGGGGTTTTATGTGTCATAACTCCGTGAGGAATATTGACCCATTGGATTATGTTGATTTTGGACTCATTTTAATTGTGAGAATCTGCTGTAAATAATGTGCCATTTTCCACAATTGGAGCATGTTTCTTGAAGTTACAAGTGAAAACGTGACAAATGCAGCATCCGTATATTATTTACATATGGGTTTTGTGGGGCCTCACGTACAAAAAACTCGCTTTAGATTCATATCCTGCAAGACATATTCTGTCATATTCTGCAAGACCTTCTAGAAGTCGCACCCCATCTACGCTCAAAGTGTATGTGGCAGCCATCATAGCACACCACACACCCAAGTTCCTTGGGTCTTATATAGTGTCTTATCAGAGTTAAAGGGTTAGTTCACCCAAAAATGACAATTCTGTCATTAATTACTCACCCTCATGTCGTTCCACACGTGTAAGACCTTCGTTCATCTTTGGAACACAAATTAAGATATTTTTGATAAAATCCAATGGCTCAGTGAGGCCTGCATTGACAGAAAGATAATTAACACTTTCAAACGCCCAGAAAGCTACTAAAGACATATTTCAAACAGTTCATGTGACTACAGTGGTTCAACCTTAATGTTATGAAGCGATGAGAATACTTTTTATGCACCAAAAAAACAAAATAACGACTTTATTTAACAATATCTAGTGATGGGCTTAATTTATGTTCCGGAGATGAACGAATGTCTTATGGATGTGGAACAACATGGGGGTGAATAATTATTTTAGAATTTTCATTTTGGGTGAACTAACCCTTTAAGGCCCACTCCACCAGAAGAATGGCCTCCTCCTGTGAGTGGTTAAGTGGGGTGTCCATTGGTGACATCTGCGCAGCAGCCGGCTGGTCTTTTCGCCTTCCACCTTTGCCAGATTTTACAACCCAGATGTCCCTGTTCTTCAAGCATGGATTATGTCTGTTTAAACCTAGTCCCTGGCCCCTGAAGGGTCCTGTCAGATTAGGGTACCATGCCTCACAGAGCATGCTATGCTGAGTAAATTATGGCACAGCGCTATTGGATTAAGTTCCCCAGTGTCAGCAAAACTGATGCAATGCGAGTGAACCGTATCAAAAGGGAACGTTTTGGTTACTAAAATAACCTCGGCTTCCTAGATAATGGGAACGAGCATTGTGTAGCTGGCCATGCTTCTATGCTCATGCACGAGTTAACGCTTGCCGCTCCTCAGTCAAAATATTCTGATGATATGGCATCCAGTACCGACTTATATAGGCAGTCGGCCCCACCCGGGCTGAAATGCCATTTGTCTGTGCAGGTGTGCAGACGTGATCCAATCAGGCTTCAGTTTTCAGTTCAGCTTCCCCATAGTGTCAGCAAAACTGATGCAATGCTCATTCCCGTTATCTCATGGAACCAAGGTTACATTAGTAACCGAAACATTTTTTTTTACATATATATTTGTTTTTTTGTGTGCAAAAATAACTTATTATAAATGAATTATAAGTGAACCTCAAGGAAGATATTAAAATAAAAAATAAAAATCTGTGTCATGACCCCTTTAACCAACAACTACAGCAAAAAATATGATATTGGAATTTTAGTTTAGCAGACATAACACACAGGTCATATCTGGTCGTATGTAAACATTTTTCATGTGTGATGGTATGTTATGTGATTACACATCTCAGATTTCCTGCCTTGTGATGGTGCAGAAATCTTTTAATTATAAATCTCCCACTACAGCTAAAACAATATTTGATAAATTTACCTGAACAAATAAAATATTACTTTGCACCACACAATATTCAGGTTCATGGTATTCACAGATATCAATTGAGTCCGAATGCTCCCCTCCTCCAGTATTGTGGTCTAGTGGGAGGCAGGACACACCCTCATGGGAAGATGAGCACACGTTAAAAGCTTCTGTTACCTGCCATTTGCCATAACACATCTTACACTTGTGTTGCTCCTCAAGATGACCACCGTAATCAGGGTTCAAGACCGGGAGACTGAGAGTGGCAGACATATAATACAAGGTATGCCTGTGTACATTTCTGTATCTTAAAATCTTAAAAAATATTCTAACATTACTAAAATAAAATGTTTTTTTTTTTTTTTTTTTTTTTTTTTTTACTGCAATTGTAATAATTAACAAAACTGCCAATAAAATGAAAAAAAGGTGTTTATATTTATTGTACAATAACAATGCACCATGGCAAATAATGTCACTGTCAATTTTGTACATGACTAAGTTTTTAAGGACCGTGATACTAATGCATGCAGTGAGGGATTGTATGTGTAATCGTAAGCACGTGGTAAGTCAGTAGGGGTGTCTCCATGGAATTTGATATGTTTACCTGACATGTAATCCAGGGATAAAAAGAAATTTAATATCCCATTGATTAAACTAAAAGGGCATTATCTCATTGTCTGGTTTGCATGTATCACAGCCTTTGCCAGTAAACCTTCAAGAAGCTTCTTTAATAAAGTTTAAATTTAAGAGTTTTAAGTTTAATTTTGTGGCCATTTTAGGACACTGATGTAGGACACAAAAGGAGGTGCTTCACATTCAGAAAATGTTAATTATCCAACTCAGGAGGTCAAATGAAAGATTACATGAACATTTTGTTCTTATTATATAAACTTAATTTGTAATTTTCTAGCAATTAACATCAATTTCAAAAAGGGAAAAAAAATCGAATACACAAAACAACAGAATGTAAAAGTGTTGTTAATAACAGGGTTGGCACATTTAGCCACATTTAAGATCACTTAGAAAGGGTCAGCTAGTTTGAAATAAATATTGTTAAGCTTTTTTATTTCCCATTACTTGTATTTCCATCATGCTGTAGAAAGGTGTCCATATTTGATTGATTGATTAATTAATTGATTGATTGATTGATTGATTGATTGATTGAGTTGAGCTGAGGTGATCTCTTAATCTCCCACAAATTTGTGCCTCTTATGCTTTTAAAAACAATCAAGGGTGTACCATGCAAGGAAAATCCCACAAAATGTTGGCTCCATGTCTTTCAGATGACAAACCACCCTCGCTGGGATGCTTTGGCTGGTTCATTATCTTTATCGCAATCATTATCACCATTGGATTGCTTCCTGTTACCATTTTTATGTGCATCAAGGTAAGGTGTGTCTTGAGAAGACTGTTATGGATAGATTTTCCATAAACAATGTCTTGTTCAACACAATAATTATCATCTATGTAAATGATGACTGACTGTACATACAATTTACTCACTGGCTCATTCTTAGATTGTGAGGGAGTATGAAAGGGCCGTGATTTTTCGATTAGGTCGTATTGTGGACAAGAAACCAAAAGGACCTGGTATGAAAAAGGTTTTCATTTTTAATTTCATCTTATGGAATCTATTTAACATCTGGATCCCATTAAACACATACGATTAATCAAAATTGTTAAATCTTACCATGTGAAAAAGAAAGTACACACTATTTAAATTCTATGGTTTTCCATATCATGACATAATAAAAAATCATCTTGTCCTTAGCAGGTCTTGAAATTAGGTAAATACAACCTCAGATTAACAAAAACATATGACAAATTACAGTGTGTCATTATTTATTTAACAAAAACTAGGCCAAAATGGAGAAGCCATGTGTGAAAAACTACACCCTTACTGCTTCCATAGGAATTTAGAGATTAAATTGCGGTCAGGTGCTGCTAATCTAATGCCTTTGACTAACTGATCATCAGCAAGTGTGTTCACCTCAATAAAAGCAGAAGTTTTGGCATTTTACTGGTCTGGAGTATTCAGGTGTGTGTTAACAAAATGCCAAGGAGGAAAGACATCAGCAATGTCGATTTGAACGATTTGAAGTCCATCATTCTACAATGAGAAAGATTATTCACAAGTGGAAAACATTCAAGACAGTTGCCAAACTTCCCAGGAGTGGACGTCCCAGCAAATTCACCCCAAGGTCAGACCCTGCACTGCTCAGAGAAACTGCAAAAAACCCAAGAGCTACACCTCCGACTCTACAGGCCTCAGTTAACATGTTAAATGTTAAAGTTCATGAGAGCACAGTTAGAAAAAGACTAAACGAGTATGGCATGTTTGGAAGTGTTGCTAGGAGAAAGCCTCTTCTGTCTAAAAAGAACATGGCAGCATGGCTTAGGTTTGCAAAGTTTCATCTGACCAAACTACTACACAAACCACTAACTACAAACCACACAACTACTTCTGGAACAATGTCCTTTGGACAGAAAAGACCAAAATGGAGATGTTTGGCCATAATGCACAGTGCCAAATTTGGCGAAAACCAAACACAGCATATCAGCACAAACACCTCATTCCAACTGTCAAGAACGGTGGTGGAGGGGTGATGATTTGGGCTTGTTTTGCAGCCACAAGGCCCTGGGCACCTTGCAGTCATTGAGTTGACTATGAATTTCTGTATACCAAAGTATTTTTGAGTCAAATGTGAGACCATCTGTCCTAAAGCTTAAGGTCATGCAACAGGACAATGATCCCAAGCACACCAGCAAATCTACAACAGAATGGCTGAAAAAGAAAAGAATCAATGTGTTGCAATGGCCCAGTCAAGTCCAGACCTCATGACGGACATGCTGTGGCAAGAGCTGTGCATAAACACATGCCTGCAACCCCAATGAACTGAAGGAATGTTGTAAAGAAGAGTGGGCCAAAATTACTCCACAACAATGTGAGAGACTGATAAAGTCATAAGAAAAAGATTACTTCAAGTTATTGCTGCTAAAGGTGATTCTACAAGTTATTGAATCATGGGGTGTACTTAGTTTTTCACACGTGTTCTCCATTTTGGCTTTATTTTTGTTAAATAAATAATGACACATTGTAATATGTCATGTGTTGTTGTTCATCTGAGGTTGTATTTACCTAATTTTAAGACCTGCTTTTTATTATGTCCTGAAACATAAAACCATAGAATTCAAAGAGGATGTACTTTCTTTTTCACATGACTGTACATATTTATATAATGTAATAAGTCATTATTAGAAAAACATCCCTGTTCATAATTTTTAAAATATATAATCGTCTACATTTGAATATTGTTTATACAATTATTTTATAGGAATTTTCTTTGTGCTGCCATGCACTGATACATTCAGGAAGGTGGACTTGAGAACTGTGACATTTGATATTCCTGCTCAAGAGGTAAGAGGTATGTGTACATAGGCCTATACATATATAAAGTTTTCATTTTAATTTTAGTTTAAGTTTTAGTAATTTTGCTAGGTGCAGTAAGCGATTTTTGATTTTTGTTGATATTTGAAATCTTGCTTTATTTCGATAAAGGAATAATTTTTTATACTTTTAGTTAACAATGGCAGCATATATATTCTGATCGAGGGTTGCAGACAGTGTTGGGGAAAGTTACTTTTAAAAATAATGCATTAAAGTATTGTGTTACCCCCTAAAAAATGTAGATGATTTTTTATAAAAGTAATATTACATTACTTTTGTGTTATGTTTTCTCACCTGGGCTGGACTTTTTGTGTAATAACAAAAAACAAAGTTCTATTTTTGGCAAATGTAAAGGGCTTTTCACACCAAAATTGAAATGAATAAGCCTCAGGCTGAAGAAAATGCAAATCTAAAGTAATTTGTACTGATTAATGTGCTTGATGTGGGCTTGGATCTTCAAAGGTCAGCAGCAAAGACATTGATTAATAAAGTGAGATTAAATACATAAAGTATATTTGTGTAATTTAACATATTTAATATTGCAGGTTTGCATTTCACTGTTTTTATTCATTCTGAGGAATATTGAATCTGTTTTTGTGCAAGTGAGACAAGTAAATGCACGTTCACATTAGAACTACAATAACCATCATGTTCACACATTACGATTTCTCTCAACATGGTGACAGGAGAGCTGTCAACCAATATATGAGGAGAAAAAGTAACTTTTGTTACTTGTTTAAAAAAAGTAACTCAGATACTTTGTTGTAAATTTAAAAGTAATGCATTACTTTACTAGTTACTTGTAAAAAGTAATCTGATTACATAACTCGCTTTACTTGTAATGCTTTACCCCCAACACTATTTACAGGTATGTAGCCCTTATGACAACCCAACGTTTGCCAAATAAAACATTCATACAAATATAATGTTAAATAAACACGATTTGGCAAGCTAAATCTGAATAAATAATTCATAAAGGTTTGGATCATTATGACAAGATGAGCATCTATATGTGTTTATGTGAGAACAGTTCCTGACGAAGGACTCTGTGACCGTGAGTGTAGACGGTGTGGTGTACTTTCGTGTCTTTGACCCGATCTGTTCCGTGGTCAACGTGTCCAATTCAGACCATGCAACACGGCTGTTGGCACAGACCACCCTGAGAAATGTCCTGGGCACAAAGAACCTGTCTGAGCTGCTGTCTGACAGAGAGGGCATCTCACACAGCATGCAGGTACAAGAACTCTCTTCTCTGATCATGTGTTTACTGGTGCGAGGCCGGGACAACCTGTCACTCACACGAGATCGACCAATAGCAAATCACAATAATCTAACCATCCAATCAATTCCCCATAGACAAAATCAAGTTTCGCCCTACATTTCATCTTGTTCGAGAAGCTGTTTTACTTGTGTATATACATCAAATTAGGGAATAAAACACTATCACAACTTCCATTTCATGCCGATTAAATGAAAAGTAACAAAAGCTTAAAAAAATCTCTAAATATTACATTAGCAAATAGCACAGTGTATACAGGTATAGGGGGCAATTTTGGACACAGCCCAGGATTATTTCTTTGCTGTTAAACTGATGCTTCATCTTTACGGCTGAATCATACTCATGGATCCTGATATAGCTTTGTATCATCTTGATGACAGATTGCCTTGGATGAGGCCACTGGCGTATGGGGCATTAAAGTGGAGCGAGTGGAGATAAAGGACGTTAAACTGCCACTCCAGCTCCAGAGAGCCATGGCTGCAGAGGCTGAAGCAACTCGAGAAGCCCGTGCCAAGGTGAGACTCCCACAACCAACTCTAATGCAGTGCTTCATGTACTGGTATTCAATTATGAAAATCAGCTCAATACTGCCCAAATAAAAGGCCCAAAATTGAATATAGGTTGTACAAATAAGGGAAACTAAGATATCACTAATATAACAAAATAGTGCACACACAGTCAATATTTAGTTTCAACAACATATGGCAAATCCACCAATGTATTCTGAAGAAGCCTTATTTTGTTGCAGTGCATTGTCTTAGCAAAAACATGTAATCCACACCGAACGTACATAATAAATTATCCTTAAAGATCTCTCACAGTCAACTAACTGTAGTGCAACCAATCAATTTTTACCCAAATTAGTGTAAGAAAAAGTTCTTCTGAAACATGTTTCTCAGTAACTACAAACCAATATTTGGTGACAAACTAGCTAGCTGTGTGATAAGTGATACATACATTTGAGCTACATTTGCAACCCTGTAAGCTACTCTGGCATAGGTTTCATTCATTTTATTTTTTAATTTTGATGTTTATTTAATGTCAGTTGCTATGATATAATATTTCTCAATGCTCTAAGGGCCTTCAGGGATCATTTAGAGAAAATCTGAATTACAGCCCTATAATCAAATTTTATAGCTGAGACGAATACATCACACTGAGGAAAATCCATATATCAGACACAACATAAGACACATGCGGCTCAAGTGTATTATTCTTGTATGTGTGTGTAGGTGATTGCAGCTGAGGGGGAGATGAACGCCTCGCGGGCCCTGAAGGAAGCATCTCTAGTGATGGCTGAGTCTCCATCAGCTCTTCAGCTGCGATACCTCCAGACTCTGAACAACATCGCAGCAGAAAGAAACTCCACCATTATCTTCCCCTTGCCCATTGATATCATTCAGCATTTCATATCTAAAAGAGACTGATGAATCCAGATTAAAGCTACACTGCTTGTGTTCTTAGAAAGTTATGTAATGTGACATATTTCCAGGTGAAACATAATTCAGTGAGAAACAATGCAGCCTTTATCCATTAAATTAACTGGGTAGTGAAATATGGTTAATATTATTTTTTAACAGACTAAAAATAATTTCCCTCAAAAGTCTTGTAGCTGACGTTCAGCTCATTTAAAAGTAAGAAACAGGATGCTTTTACATGATCTTTTAATAAACCCAAAGTGCAATAAAGTGCAACATAATCATCAAAAGAGTTTCTGAATGCATCACAACAGTGATTAGCTACACTAACAAGGTTTGAATCAAATAAATAACTGTATATCACAGCGTTAAGACATGCTTTTCCATTAATGTGTTGTAACATAGATCACACATAAAGCTCATAGAAGCTGTACAACACAAATTAGGAGAAGAGAAAAAAAAAAAAACAAGAGGACATTTCAATAACACAATCATGGTACAATCCTCTCTTAAATATACGATAACAGACAGTTGTGTTTGTATTCAATTTAAAGGGACAGTTCATCAAAACATTAACATTGTGTCATTATTTATTCACCCTTAAGGCCTGTTCACTCCAAGGACAATAATTATAGTAATAACGATAAAGATGTAGATCTAAAAATCATTCTAAAGATGAAAGAAAAGCAGAGTCCACACCACTATAACTATAACGACACAGAGAAACGATACCATTGGAATCACTTTCAGAACCATTTTTCCAGCTGATGAATGATAAAAACATTGACAGCCAATCAGAATCCATCCTGCTTTAAAGAGCTTGGACATTTATAGTGGCAGACGACAAAACTGTAGCATGCACTTAGAATAAACAGAACAATATTGTGTGTTGGTGTGGACGCTAATATAGTTATCATTATAGTTATCGCTCTTGGTGTGAACCGGCCTTTATATTGTATCAAACTTGAATGCTGTTCTTTTTTGTACTGTTGTGAAGTTGTGAAGTCTTCATGCAGCTTTCATCCATACAATGGTAGTTCATAGTATGGATTTAGAAAACTTGGAACATATTTCAGTCATATTTATTACTTTTTATGATGTTTATGGTGCTTTGACATCTTTTTTGGAGCTTGACAGCTTATAGTCACTATGAACTGTTGTTGTATGGAAAAACGCTACATTCCCTTGTGAAAAAGTACACATTAGCATAAAAAAAGTACTTCTGGAAAAAAAAAACATACTTTAAGTGTGAACTGAATGATGTTTTCAGACAGTTAATTGCATATTATTTGCAATTAAA
Source organism: Ctenopharyngodon idella (assembly GCF_019924925.1). Lineage (NCBI taxonomy): Eukaryota > Metazoa > Chordata > Actinopteri > Cypriniformes > Xenocyprididae > Ctenopharyngodon > Ctenopharyngodon idella. The sequence goes on from NC_067234.1 coordinate 7,282,374, forward strand.
TGAAAATGCATTATAGCTTTTCACTTAAGTAGGACTTAAGTACATCTTTATATATAAATTAATCATTCTATTGTCTTTGAAATACAGCTAAAGTTTACTTCCGAAAGTACTGACAAACTAAATGTTTATGTTAAACTAAAATATACTTTTATGTCATTTCTATTGAAACTTGTGTAATGTATTTCAATATATTTGTAATTACACATTTATATGAAGTTGCAATTTCAAATATATCAATTTTAAATGTAATATTGAATAACACTAATTATAATCAAGTGCATGTGCTTTAAAATGTTTGTCAACATCTAAATAAGTGCATGACAAAAGATTATTCAAATGATTTAAAATGTGCTTGTAGAGCTGTCAAATCGATTAATCGCGATTTATTGAATTTAACCAAAGTTTGTGAATATATAATGTGTGTGTGTGTGTATACAGTTGTGGTCAGAATTATTGGCACCCTTGGTAATTATTATTAAAGATGACTGTAAAAATAAATCTGCATTGTTTATCCTTTTGATCTTTAATTCATAAAACTAGTAAAAATCTAACCTTTCATTGAAGGAAAAGAATTGAAAGTGGGGGGAAAATCACATTATGAAATAAATGTTTTTCTCCAAAACACGTTGGCCACAATTATTGACCTGTGTCTAAATCGGCCTAATGCGCGGTGAGGAGGAAAGTTTGAGTGGCCAAAGACTCTCCAAGGATCACAGCTGGAGAATTGCAGAGATTAGTTGAGTCTTGAGTCTCAGAAAGCCTTAAAAAAATATATATATCAAACAGCACCTACATCCTCACAAGTTGCTCGGGAGGGTTTCAAGAACAATCCTCTGCTCTCATCCAGAAACAATCTCCAGCATATTCAGTTGTCAGACAAGACTGGAACTTCAAACGGGACCGGCTTCTGTGGTCAGATGAAACTAAAAAAGAGCTTTTTGGCAGCAAACCCACCAGATGGGTTTGGTGCACACATGGATAAAAAGTACCCAATGCCCACGGTTAAATGTAGTGCTGGATCTTTAATGTTGTGGGCCTATTTTTCTGCTGGAGGTCCTGGACATCTTGTTCAGATACATGGTATCATGGATTCTATCAAATACCAACAGATAAAAAAATCAAAACCTGACCGCTTCTGCTAGAAAACCAATAACGGGCCATGGTTGGATCTTCCATCAGGACAATGATCCAAAACAAACACCAAAACCAACACAAAAATGTGTCACTGAGCACAAAATGAAGCTTCTGTCATCGCCATCCCAGTCCCCTGACCTGAACCCTAAAGAAAATGAGTGAAATGAAGAGAAGAAGCACCAACATGGAGCTGGGAATCTGAAGGATCTGGAGAGATTCTGCATGAAAGAATGGTCTCTGATCTCTTGTCAGGTGTTCTCCAAACTCATCAGGCATTATAGGTGAAGACTCAGAGCTGTTATCTTGGCAAAAGGAGGTTGCAAAAAGTATTGAATAAAAGGGTGCCAATAATTGTGGCCAACATGTTTTGGAGAAAAACATTTCATAATGTGATTTTCCCCCCACTTTCAATTCTTTTCCTTCAATGAAAGGTTATATTTTGGCTAGTTTTATGAATTAAAGATCAAAAGGATAAACAATGCAGATTTATTTTTACAGTCATCTTTGATTATATTTGCCAAGGGTGCCAATAATTCTGACCACAACTGTATATATATATATATATATATATATATATTACACACACACATTTACAAACTTGTTAGACACGATTAAACACGATTAATCGCAGCACTTAACTTTAAAGTAAAATGTTTAAAAGTGCACTTGAGTGTGCTAAGAAATATAGTCATTGAAGTGTACACGTAAGTGGCTTTTTATTTAAGTACACTTAAGTGGCTTATTTATATTCTCTGCAAGTACCAATTTTTTAAATATACTTTTAACATTTAAAGTACACTACACTACAAGTGCACATTCAATACAATTAAGTGCACTTCTTTTTCACAAGGGTAAGATTCTTCAAAACTCACATTTTGTAGACAAAAGTAACATACAATTTTGTAACTAAATGAAAGTGAGTAAATGTTCATTTTCAGCTGACCTATTCCTTTAAGAATACGAAGAAACATTCAGAAATTCCATAATCATGTCCATGGGACACACAGAAAAAAAAAAAGAAAAAAAAATCAGTGCATTTCACAACCTGGTTGATTGAAGATTCGCTTAGCATTCGCTAACCCTAAAGATAAATATAATCCAAGCAGACACCCAAGGAACCTCAACAGAGTAGAATGTTCCTCTGCATTCAGGTAGTTGGTTTGACATTTCAATATTTCATTCAGAGCTTTCGAATTAATTGCTTTATGAGTGAAATACATTTACAAGTCTGATATTACATTGACACCAACCTTCAAATGTATCATTTAGTTTACATTATGTACTGTGAAATGACATTTGTAACGCACCTTCCTAACCTGAGCTAGATCTCTGACTGAGACAGGAGGTAATGATACTCTGAGAATGAGCAGGAAATAAAATTCACCAGTACAATGGTATCAGCCATCATGGTTTGTAATGGCAACAACGATTTTTACTCTCTGTTTGCACAAATAAGGCTAAATAACGCAAACTAATAATGATTTTATGTTCTTATGAAAATCAATCATGGTCATTTGAGCAACTCACAAAAATGTAATCACTAATAGCTGCACTACTAAGTACACTTGGACATAAAATAAAATAAAATATTTTCCCCTAAAGACATTAAGTAATGGAACATTCATGAACAATATGACTTCCTATCTACTGTTCACATAGATTGAATCCAGACTTTTACCTCAACGTCAGCAAGAATGTAAGTGCATATATAAATACAAATGATCCACCTAATATACAAGTTGTTGTAGGACATTCAGGGAAGATAAACACAGGTGCAGTTTGAATACTTTCTGGTTCTTATTCATGACTAGAGAACTTCCTGTATTGAGACCATGCCTTTGACACTGTAGACCCTGAATGTATTACAATACACAAGAAATCTCTGTAGAGGCCTGCGTTTTCATTTCAAGAAGTGAGGTACTCATGATAGCGCGTTGCAAACTTAAAATGCTAACGCTATGCTCTGTAGTACTTTCGCAAACCTTCAGTTTAATATTATGCAGCCAGGTCTCTTCAAAGTAGGGCAAATACCCTCAGTAGTGTCCACATGTATGCGGTTAAGCATGTTATCTGGGTTAGAGCAACCGGAAGACTTATGATACATTCTGTACAGAGAAGAGGAACATAAACAGCCATGACTGAGACCTCTGGCGTCAAGTTTACAGGCAGTTCTTATGGTGTAATGCATTCTGGAAATTTCTGTAAACAAGGATAGTTGAGATGAAGGGATGATGATCGTTTTCCCTCACAAACATGACTGAGAAGACGAAGGTAAAGATGGCAGGTTGACGTTTTGTACTGTAAGTCGTTTACACTACTGCATTGTCAGTTCATGCTAATATTAGCATCCTTGTATAGTGGTTACAACATGTGGATGAACCACCTTAAAAAGTTTAAGTACATTTTAAAAATCACGTTTGCATCAACATTTAACCTCCTAGACTACATAACTATTAGTTGGCATCCTGTTTTGACAAAGTATTTACCTCAGTTGAATGATATGTCCATCCTAAACTTGCCTGTAAAGCCTGTGTTTTCCTGTTGAGTGTGTTGAGTACAGTAATGCCTCAGCTTGCACAGAAGGTTGCTGGTGGGTGGCTTTCCTTTGAAAAAGGCAAATATTTCTAGTAAAACTGGTATATATGTTGTCCTGATCAATCTTTGGAAAAGCTTGAGACCATAGGCAAAGGTTGGAGAACAAACACGATGATGTCCTGTTCAAACAGAAAACCTCAGCACAAGCCCAAAGGCCAAATCCATCAGAATAGAAGGTACAAAAAAATGCACATTTCAAAATGGCCTGTGAAACATCATAATGCACAACATTGTGATGGACACGATAAAGTCTTAAAGCAAAGAAAAGGAGCATAATGTTCCTTTTCTGTTCTCTATAATGTAGGATCATGTTTGTGTAATCAGTCCTACTTTACCCGAACCCCGAACCCTTTACCCTTTATTCGAATCTGCATCTCCGGCATTGGAGGTGGGTGCACTAACAAAAACGTTAAAGACCACAGCCTCTAGCGTCAGTCGCTATTGCACCTCTTGAGGCCAGGGGAGTGAGGTTTACTCGCACAGCTCTTAATAGCTTGCCACCATTACACCCCCTAAACCTCACTCCCATCCGAGTCACGGCACCAAAGGTAATCAGTCCTACTCGACACGTTCTGAGCGAGACTTGAACTGGCATCTCCGGCATGGGGGGTAGGCACGCTAACAAGGACCCTAAAGACCAGTCTCCAGCGTCAGTCGCCAGCACACCTCTTGAGGCCAGGGGAGTGAGGTTTACTTGCACAGCTCTTACTAGCTTGCCTCTGTTACATTTGTTCATTTAACAACTTTAACAAATGCGTATTACAAACTGTTTTCATGGAACACAAAAAGAGAAATTTTGAAGAATGTGCTGGTTGCTCTTTTCCATGCAATTACATTGAATGGGGACTGATGCTTTCAAGCTTCAAAAAGAACAAAAAACACCATAAAGGTGTATTAAAAGTGATCTATACAATTTGTGCACTACATTTCAAGACTACTAAAGTCATACGGCTGTGAGAACCGGCCAAAATCTTACTGGTCATAATTCTTGACATCTTTCCTTGGTCTTTGGGAGAAAAATAGCAATGTCCAATTGGTGAATGAATTGTTCTTTTGAGTTTGAATGAATTGGTTGTTAATTAATTGGTTGATCCAGTTGCTAATAAATGATCTGTTGTGCATTTCCCATACAACAACATAACTCGCTGCGTAACTACCATAGTATGATGCATCTTTGGAGGAATCAACTAGCCTTGTCATGACTGTTTCCCAAAATTGTAGTAACTTTTTCTCACATCTGTCATTAAAACCACATTGGTTCAACAATAAAGAGCAGTTGTTTATGATGTCCAGGTGGTGGAGTAATAACTACTAATAATTCTCTTCAAGATGTAATTATTGTCAGATCATTGCTGTAAATAATGAACATAGCATCTGAGGTCTACTTTTGTTCTTCATTGTTTTGCTTTATTTCCAGATGTTTGATTCAATTGCGGGTTCCCTCTTACCTCACTTCCTGGGGCACATGTGCATTCTTTAAAAACACAGCTTTCATTCTCTTGATGAACTAAAATACGTAGAATGAAATTGGAATATATGTGGAATGAAAGATATAGAATGTATTGCATGTTGCTTGCTTATTTTGCTCAAGAGCAGATCTGCTTAAGTCCACGTCATATTAACAAGAAACTATGCTGCTAACCACAGGTCGAGAGCTGTAGTACCGGCCACGCAACTTTGCGATGCTGTTTGTAAATGTTCGTTGGGACTATGTTTTCAGGAAACAGAAACGTTGAACTAACTTGGACAGAACTTGCGTCCATAGTTGGCTAACAATTCTTTTGGGAAATGCACCACTGATCGATTCTTTCACGAATAGGACTGATTTTGTGAAGATTATGAGTAAACTTTAATTTGACTTTCATGCATTGTTTTAAAGCTTGAAAACTTAAGTCCCCATTAATTGTGTGAAAAAAAGCAACAATGGCAATTTTTTTTAAAAATTCTCCATTTATGTTTCACATAAGAAAGTCAGTCATGCAGGTTTGGAATGAGTAAATAATGACAAAATGTTTAATTTTTGGGTGAACTCCCCATATACATGCCTTCAACTATGCTCCAACTCAAACTCATCACTGATCACTGTATCAAAGCCTATCAATATTCAGTAAGAGCAACTTACAAAGAATACAGTAACACTGAACAGTAAGTTGAGATGTGATGAAACAGAAAACGCACTGGTGTAAGAGGCGTGGGAGCATCTTCCGTTCCATCCAATCAGAATCCACATGATGAGAAATATAAGTTAAAGATACAAAAAAAGAACAAAACAGAGTGTGAAAGGCAGATAATTGGACACTCATCTAGGGAAGGGCTGTTGTCGGGAGGGTGAAGCGGGACTAGAGGCCGGTCGATGAAGGGGCGACTGGGTGGGAGACATTCGAGGGCTCAACTCGCCCGTTTGAAGACGCCACAGAAGCTCTTCGTTGGTGCGACTCAGTCGCTTCTTCTCGTTGCTCTCTTTCTCAACGTACACCTGCAGATTGGCATTTTCCTCTGACAGTTGCCTGGTAGAACAGAGGAAACAACTAATGAGAATTCTTCTGTAGCTTTAGGCCACATACACAATGTAAAGTTTTAGGAGTGACAACCACATTTAAATACAGGAGTGAATCCCCTAAATTATCATTCTGTTTTTGTACGGAACACAAATCAAAATTGTGATGATTGACAACGTGGTAACCAACGTTCTGGGGCTCGTGCATTTCGTATCCTTGGTCTGTATATCAAACACGCTTGCACTCATTAGTATGAAACTCGGTACACGTATAGACCTCATCGGTAACTTTCATGCTCTAAGTTATACGCCAGCTCAACAGGAAGTCCGTTATTATGGGTTGTTTGAAAAACGCATGCTCTGGAATTTGATATACTCCTCCTAGGTGATTAATCCGATCACCACCAAACTCGGTCAGAATGAAGTCAAGACATTGAGGATGTAAACTGCCAGCAGATTTTTGATATCTCAAACGGTTTGGCCGTGGCGAGGCAACAAATTTATGGCGAGAAAAGGGAAACAGGAAATGTGTTATAACCTCTGCATACATTGATTGATTTTTATGAAACTTCAGCTGTGTGTTCGTTGTAGGAGGCTGATCACATGAATGTGACTATTGTGAGTCAAAGTTATAGCGCCACCAACTGGCAGCAGGAAGTGTGTTACTTTCAAAATGCTTTAAGATCACCCTCTAATTTTTACCCAATTTGCTTCAAACTTCATTAGAATAATGTCAAGACATAACAAATGTAGACCTGTAAAAATATTTTTAATATTTTTCAAACACTGTTGCCATAGCAACAGATCAAACTTCAATATTTGTTTTGGATGGGTTTGAAACACTTAGCATGCTTCAAATTGCATGAAACTCGACTCATATGTCAGGATTGTCATCCAGTAGGCATGGGCAAAGCCTCAGAAACAGGCAGGAAGGAGGGCCTCTATACCTTTTGAAAAAAGTGGGGGGTTAGTTTAACCTACAGTCACCAAACACATATTGTTCTCATTAAGCCGGACAACTTTCTAATTTACAGTCATTAGCTCTGACCAACAGGAAGTCCGATATTTTGGTTTGAATGTGGATTTTTTCACCCTCTCTCTCAGGTAATTTTCACTTGATTTTATAAAAGTGGCTGTTTAAAATAAACTTACATAAGTGAGCAGAAAAATTACCTTATGACATGTACCTTACTATTACCTATTACCTAGACATGTACCTTACTATTACCTGAGACTGATATTAAAATCGTCTTTGCAGGTTCTGTGATTTGGCTCTATTTATTAATTTTATTTTATTTTATTTTTTTCATCGTATACCACACATATGGAAATTAAATGAAAGCATGCTTTTGGAGCATAAGACTGGTGCACAAACGATAGTTCAGGGAGGTCAAAAAAAACACATGAAGAGAAGTGTTACGATAATACAACATCAGCAATCACAGACATTTGCATTAGACTGGATTAGATTTCTCAGAGCACTGTGGAGTTTGGGCAAATAACAGTATATAATTTGCTCTGTAATTTTTATAGAGGTTGTCTGAGAAAAACACAGACATGGCAGATTAGGATGATATTCTGCACTTATTTGGAATTGACCTATGACATTCTATGACATGAAATTCATCTAAATTTAAATGATCTCATGGATGTGGCTGTTGTGGTTTGTGATCATATGGGCACGAGCTGCTGCAGTAAATGTGGTGTGTTCAAATAACTTTGACATAGTCCTTTTATGTTTACCCGTTTTAAATGCCTATTGCTCGCTGTGCAGAGTTGCCCTGAATCCACCGGGTTGGCGGTGCCACCGGGCTTGGGCCTGCAATCGCTGCTTGCAGCTATATTGTTTTGTTTATGCTTGGAAGGCAGCTTCGTAGACCGCACTCTTTTGTTTGCTCATAATGCGATCAAGTTTATGGAGATATTAAAGTTGAGAAGGTGCAGGTCGCAATATTTTGGGTCTTATTTTCAATATGAATCATTTGAACTTTGGTTTACTATGGGCTTGTTCACTGTTTTTTTAACAAGATCTGGCAATTCAAGACTCGTAAATCTTTCCCCGTGGTTTTCTTGCACCGTACACCTACAGAAGACAGAAACATCTCTGATACACGTTTAAATACGTCATTAACAACTAACTGTTTAGTTTGGTTCGATAGCACTTTATTTTACAGTCCTGTTCCCCATGTACATTCTATGTACTTGTTATAGTAATTGCAATAACTGGGTAATAATTAAGTTACTAACCCTGAACCTACCCCTAAACCTAACCTTAACCTATGTAGTAACCTTATATTACCCAGTACTTTCTTAGTTAAGTAAACTATAAGTACACGTACTGTAAAATACGTGCAACCTTTGGTTCTATACACTTAAATGTAAAATGTGGTTGTCACTCCTGTAAATTACTAAACTTTGTGTGTACAGAACAGGATTAAACACTAAAAGGTGAATTGACAACCAAATTTAATTGCAGTGTGAACGTGGCTTAAAGTAGTCATAGTAAGGAAATCACAATTTCATTGCACTTTTGAAATTAGAGTTTCTGTCATGACAACTCTCGGAGTGTTTGGCATGGTAATGGATATGAAAATGTTGATATGTTTAGTCTTAGCCGAACAGATCTGCTATGCTGCTGCTGCTGTAAAGCAAGTATGGGACTTGCTGCTGCCAATACATACACGACACACTGCTGTGAGCAAATAAGTGTACATTAATTACCCTTAGCAGATCTGTACAGGTGGAGCTGGGAAGCTGAAGGGTTTCTGAAAGCGCACTGCAACTGCTACAGAAAATGCTGACCAAGTATCTGAAGGTTGAGCAGCGAGCTCATTGGCTTCTGATACAGCAGGAACCAATCAGCTGTGCCCAATAGAGAATGATGTAATTGCAAGCAGATTGAGTTAAAGACCTATCAGCCTGCACCATCTAGAGTTTCATGACAGAACTTTGTATTTCATTTATTTCCTACTCAATATCTTAAGTTGTATAAACTAGAAATGTTTTATAAAGACCTGGACATTGCAAGGTTGCGGTCAATCCTGTCTTTAAGGTCTTCATTTTGCTGCTGTAACACCTGAATACGCTCCTCCAACAAAACATTCTTTTGAGCCTGTGCAAAAACATGACAATCACACTAAATCACTGAAATCACTGTGACATTTCTACTTTCAAAGGAGAACTTAGTGCTTTATTCCTCATTATATAAATTCAAATGAGATGGAAACTCCAGTCATACCAAAGGACATAAAAAGTGTTTAATTCTACAGGGGGGTTTCCTCACGGGGGGGTCAACAATGTATCCTGTTAATACTATATTGTTATTGGACACTTTTTGGGGAGACAGACACATCTGCATATAGATCTGCATATAGATGTTTTTGCTTGATAACACATTCACACTGATTGTTTCAGTATAAGTTTAAAAAATATAAGAAGAATATCGTATTGGCTAGCGAAACTTTAGAACAACTTTAAAGACCCCATGAAATCTGTCCTATGTTGATCGATTCCATTTTGAAATAAAAGTGTGGGTGGGACATATGGAACAGGTGGTCTTATTTATATATAAAAAAAAAAAAAAAAAACTATGATTGGCTACTTTCTGATTGGCAGGGGAGGGACATTCTTATTCTATAGAGTTGATCTGTGTAGTGCAACATGAGTCATCAATATTTTTGGCCTATTTTCCTATATAAAAAAAAAAGGCAATTTTACACATATCTGCTAAACTAAACTTTTGTTTATGAGTACAGGGAATAAAAGTCACAAAAAATCCAATTTCAAGGAGTCTTTAATAATTAAAGCTATCTCCAAGCTATCTCTTTCTCCATTGCAATTCACCATTTTTTCCAGTTCTGAAATTTTGAGCTCCTGTTGATGAATCTGCTGATTCTTCATCTCCAGAACCTCTTTTAGACTCTTCAGGTCCTCCTCAATATGCTGATATGGAGCAAGAGCATCCTGTACACACAAACACAAAACACAGATTCAAACTACTATATATCTGTATCACATAACTAACAAGCTTCCCAGTGGTAAATGCTACTTGAGATGCCATTCATGACCAATTTTTAACTAGGAAACTCATATTTACGATAGTACCGATAGCACGTAAAGGCAGCATTAGTATATGTAAACTGTGTGTTTACACAGCTTTTTAAAAATGACGGATGTCGGTGTTTTGCATGGGTTTGGCCAATCAATGTACACTTACGTCACTGGTAGTTCCTATTGTGCTGGGTTAGACCCTACTTTGAAGTAGGAGCTCATTTAGTTCCCCCAAAAGGTGCTCCTATAACTAAAATTGTTCCCAGTTCCTGCAGTGTGAACACGGGTACTTCCGCCAATAGTTGAATAGAAAACATTCCTCTGGTGCAAAAGCCACTTATAAAAACGTTGCAAAAACCTCCTTTTAGGAACCTTTATTTTTAATAGTGTAGTGAAGGAAATAAAGAAAATAAGTCCAGCATGCAAACTCCTTCAATACTGTTTAAAAAGCATCCCAGAATGTCCAGAGTATGGCGAGGTGTAATCTAGACAAAGGATGGTGACCCAAAAATAAACATTGTGCAATCATTCACCCTCATTCCAGATCTGTATAAATATCTTTCTTTACAGAGGACAAAATTTGCAAATAAACAAATAAATAAATAAATAAATAAAATAAAATAAAGACAGAATTTTCTGGGGATGAACTTTTCTCTAAATACCTCTGGCCAAACACAAAACAAAAGAGAACATCAAGAACAGTACCACTATCTGCTCATCTGTGCTTCTGCGCAGTGCTTCTTCAAAACGCTTGGCCCGGTCTCGCAGAGAGCGGTTCTGAAATGTCAACGTATCCACCTGATCCTAAACACAGCACAGAAACACACACTCTTACACGTGCCATCATAAAGAAAAGGGGAAAAAAACACTATACAACACATGTTGGCATTCAGAGTGAGGACATACAGTACCTGCAGTGAGAGTCTGAGTTTCTCAAATTCCTCTTCCATTGACTTCTTTTGCTGCTCATGTGCCATCTTCAGGTCTAAAAAGAAACAACCAGTTCAAGTTAGTAAGAACACAATGATGAAGAAGAACACACAGTTTAGATTCAACTGTCTGTAGTGATGTTGTTAAGCAGAAGTCACCAGAGCTCTCTTAGTGGGCCAAACCTATTTGCTATTATAGACTTTCTAGCCCAAATAATGCTGTCTAAGTAGGCAGCTCACTGGGTTTTTAGGCTCTGTTTCCACCTGGTATTAAAGGGTTAGTTCACCCAAAAATGAAAATTATGTCATTTATTACTCACCCTCATGTCGTTCTACACCCATAAGACCGTTGTTCATCTTCAGAACACAAATTAAGATATTTCTGATAAAATCCGATGGCTCAGTGAGGCCTCCATTGCCAACAAGATAATAACACTTTCTATGCCCAGAAAGCTATTAAAGACATGATGAACGAAGGTCTTATGGTCGTAGAACGACATGAGGGTGAATAGTAAATGACATAATTTTCAGTTTTGTGTGAACTAACCCTTTAAGATGCATTTTGGTCGATCGGATCGCAAGTGGATGATGCTAACTACAGGTGTAAATGGGGTGTAAAAAGTTTTAAGCTTGTCTACTTTCGACCACTTACAGAGGTAGTCAAAAATGCATACGACTGGATTGCTTTCGTAGTGGAAACACACATGTGGTTGAATGTGTTCGAACATCTGCTAAAGATGCCTGACTTAATGCGCAAACATTATGGAAAGTGCGCTAGCCAGACGGGATTTAAACTTTGTCAGATGAAGACCCAAGTTTGGTTTGAAGACGAAAAACGTACCAAGCACAATGTTCTCTCAACATTCTTGATTTCTAACACACACTCACCACGTTCAGCTGTCAAAGCTGCTGCTCTCTGTAAGTTTGTCTGTCGTCACGGGCGCATTCATATGTAAATTGCACAAACTTATTTTGTCCATTAGATCGACAGATCTGAAAAAACCCATACATTTACCTGCCCATAGACTCTCCTCTCAAAGAAATCAGGACAGAAGCGGTTGAAAATGGACAAAAGAGATGGATTAAAATACCAGGTGTAAACATGTCTCCCTCATCGTTGTGATCCGATTGACCAAAACGCATCTTAATTAATACCAGGTGGAAAGGGGTCTCCCTCATCGCTGTTATCCGATCAACCAAAACGAATCTTAAAGGGTTAGTTCACCCAAAAATGAAAATTCTGTCATTACTTACCCACCCTCATGTCGTTCCACACCTGTAAGACCTTTATCTTCAGGACACAAATTAAGTTGTTGTTTTTTTTTTTTTATAAAATCCGATGGCTCAGTGAGGCCTGCATTGCCAGCAAGACAATTAACACTTTCAATGCCCAGAAAGCTACTAAAGACATATTTAAAACAGTTCATGTGACTACAGTGGTTCAAATTTAATGTTATGAAGCAACGAGAATACTTTTTGTGCGGCAAAAAAACAAAATAACGACTTTATGACAATATCTAGTGATGGGTGATTTCAAAACACTGCTTCATGAAGCTTCAAAGCTTTATGAATCTTTTGTTTTGCATCAGTGGTTCGGAGCATGTATCAAACTGCCAAAGTCACACCCCCCAGTGGTGAACCACTGAAATTTCGAAACACTTATCATGTAACGAAGCCTCGTTTACTGAAATCACATGACTTTGGCGCTCTGAATCCCTAATTCGAAACAAAAAATTCGTAAAGCTTCGAAGCTTCATGAAGCAGTGTTTTGAAATCGCCCATCACTAGATATTGTCATAAAGTCATTATTTTGTTTTTTTGGCACATAACATTAAGGTTGAACCACTGTTGTCACATGAACTGTTTTAAATATGTCTTTAGTAGCTTTCAGGACATTGAAGGTGTTAATTGTCTTGAGCCATCGGATTTTATGAAAAATATCTTCATTTGTGTTCCGAAGATGAACGAAGGTCTTACGGGTGTGAAACGACATGAGGGTGAGTACTTAATGGAAAATTTTTCTTTTTTGGGTGAACTAACCCTTTAATACCAGGCGGAAACAGGGCCTTAGACACGTTCGCTTTGATTCCTGGGAGTGTGATGGATGTGTCTGTCAGCAGGACTCACTCTTGATGGTTCTGGTGTGTTCTTCCTGTAAAGTGGCCAGTGTGGCACCATGAGTCGCTTCCATCTCCACCATGGCCGTCTCATGGTTTTCACTCATCTCCTCGATCTAACAACAAAAACGGTTGACAACTTTTAAAAGGTGCTCTGGAATACTGGATTCTGAATAGTCAAATGCAGCAATTTCTGTATAATGTATATTTGGCTGGCGTTGTGAATTTGTGTCAAAGTTCACCAAACTTAAATCCGACGCGGAATTCGCATAGGGAAATATCTTTTGAAGTTTATAAGGCAAAATTCATCATTCCCATTGAAATTACTGAATCTCGCTTACACGTACGCTACGGTACGGGGCGCTGATTTCATCACCAGCATACAGTAGTACGCACATACTGTAGACGCACAGTCAGATTTTTCAAACCACGTGTACTCTGTATGCTCAGCTCGCACATGTGCCTTTGCACTAATTAGTTTGTCCACAAGATGGCAACACTGCATAGATGGCAACAACCAATATTTCACAGTCGAAAAAAGAATCTGATGAGATGGAACAACTACAATAGCATTGATGAGCATTTGTGTGAGGAGGTTTAGAGATACACAAAACTAATTTGAATGATTTCAATTACATTTTTATCAGTCACTTTTATCACTTTTGAAGAGCAATAGCACAGACACTGGAGAAGGATGAAATGAGTGAACTTCTGTGTTGCAGTATATTTTCAAAAGCTGTGCGTTTGCTTCAAAACTGAAGTATACTTTGGGTTACTTTTCAGACTACTGGGTTACCTTCCAGGCTTTCTTAACTCCAGCTGAGCCTTCACACCATGCACTCCTTTGTGTATAATGCTAAAATAAAAGCCTCTTCAAGGTGTGTCAAAGATAATCTCAGTCTTTACACCCTGTTACTTCCTCATTTCACCTGTTCCTGGTGCTGGGAACGTAGCTGCACCAGGTGGCTGTTCTGTTGTTGCTGGAGTCGCTGTATCTCAGAGTTGTGCTCCTCTACCAGTCTCTCCTCTAGGGCCTTGAGCTTCTGCTGTTGCTCCTCTTGGAGTCCTTTCAGCTCCCGCTCAAAACTCTGCTCCAGCTGGGCCTTCTCACCCTGCAGACGCTCCCAGCGCTGAACACTGACCACTAGAGTGATAGAAAATTGTTTGTTATGGGCAGTGAAAGGACATGCTTAACCTTCAGAAAATGTTGATCGACTATAGCTACAAACCAACATTTGGTGTCAAAATTGCCAGTGTGTGTGAAAGATTTATATATGCTAAGTTTTCAGATATTCGGGTGAAGAAATGTAATAATATACATTTTATTTTCTATTCAATATACAGGTGCTGGTCATATAATTAGAATATCATCAAAAATTTGATTTATTTCACTAATTCCATTCAAAAAGTGAAACTTGTATATTATATTCATTCATTACAAACAGACTGATATATTTCAAATGTTTATTTCTTTTAATTTTGATGATTTTAACTGACAACTAAGGAAAATCCCAAATTCAGTATCTCAGAAAATTAGAATATTGTGAAAAGGTTCAACTTTGAAGACACCTGGTGCCACACTCTAATCAGCTAATTAACTCAAAACACCTGCAAAGGCCTTTAAATGGTCTCTCAGTCTAGTTCTGTAGGCTACACAATCATGGGGAAGACTGCTGACTTGACAGTTGTCCAAAAGACAACCATTGACACCTTGCACAAGGAGGGCAAGACACAAAAGGTCATTGCAAAAGAGGCTGGCTGTTCACAGAGCTCTGTGTCCAAGCACATTAATAGAGAGGCGAAGGGAAGGAAAAGATGTGGTAGAAAAAAGTGTACAAGCAATAGGGATAACCGCACCCTGGAGAGGATTGTGAAACAAAACCCATTCAAAAATGTGGGGGAGATTCACAAAGAGTGGACTGCAGCTGGAGTCAGTGCTTCAAGAACCACTACGCACAGACGTATGCAAGACATGGGTTTCAGCTGTCGTGTCAAGCCACTCTTGAACAACAGACAGCGTCAGAAGCGTCTCACCTGGGCTAAAGACAAAAAGGACTGGTCTGCTGCTGAGTGGTCCAAAGTTATGTTCTCTGATGAAAGTAAATTTTGCATTTCCTTTGGAAATCAAGGTCCCAGAGTCTGGAGGAAGAGAGGAGAGGCACACAATCCACATTGCTTGAGGTCCAGTGTAAAGTTTCCACAGTCAGTGATGGTTTGGGGTGCCATGTCATCTGCTGGTGTTGGTCCACTGTGTTTTCTGAGGTCCAAGGTCAACGCAGCCGTATACCAGGAAGTTTTAGAGCACTTCATGCTTCCTGCTGCTGACCAACTTTATGGAGATGCAGATTTCATTTTCCAACAGGACTTGGCACCTGCACACAATGCCAAAGCTACCAGTACCTGGTTTAAGGACCATGGTATCCCTGTTCTTAATTGGCCAGCAAACTCACCTGACCTTAACCCCATAGAAAATCTATGGGGTATTGTGAAGAGGACGATGCGATATGCCAGACCCAACAATGCAGAAGAGCTGAAGGCCACTATCAGAGCAACCTGGGCTCTAATAACACCTGAGCAGTGCCACAGACTGATCGACTCCATGCCACGCCGCATTGCTGCAGTAATTCAGGCAAAAGGAGCCCCAACTAAGTAATGAGTGCTGTACATGCTCATACTTTTCATGTTCATACTTTTCAGTTGGCCAAGATTTCTAAAAATACTTTCTTTGTATTGGTCATTAGTAATATTCTAATTTTCTGAGATACTGAATTTGGGATTTTCCTTAGTTGTCAGTTATAATCATCAAAATTAAATGAAATAAACATTTGAAATATATCAGTCTGTGTGTAATGAATGAATATAATATACAAGTTTCACTTTTTGAATGGAATTAGTGAAATAATCAACTTTTTGATGATATTCTAATTATATGACCAGCACCTGTATATGGTGTTTGCACATTTTGCAACACTGTTAGCAAAATTTGAGATTTAAATTTAAATTTTAATTCTAACATATAAAAAACCCTGATTTGTATGATCTTGTAATTTTATAACAATAAATATTAAATGACCAACATTTATCACATTTTTAAAAACATTCACCAAAATAGGTACCAAGGTTAAAAGTAACAGGGTTACACATTTAGCATAAATAAAGCTGTCACTCAGGCAGGCAATTTTGACACCAAATGTTTTATTAATATTCTGAATTAAATTTTATGTTTATATTTTGCTTTCATTTTAATTTCAGTTAAAATTTTAGTCATTATCATTTTTAGAATTGTTTTTTTTTTTTTTTTTTTTTATATATGTCTATAGTTTTTATAAATGTTTATTTGTTTAGTTTTAGTATTTTTTAGTTCTTTTTTTAGTTCAAGTTAAACTAAAAACAAGTTTATGCTTTTGTATATTTATTTTTTATTTCAGTTAATGTTTATTTTACTTCAAGTAATGACTTTTTTATGACTTTTTTTAAATTTTAGTTTCAGTTATAAAAGTAACCATGGCTCTTGATGAACTTAAATTTACCATAATTTAAGGAAAAATATTTGTATGAATAACTTGGGTATTGAAAGAGATTATTTACTTGTCTTATTGACACACTATAGAAAGAGACCAAGTCATGTTTCTTGGGTGTCACAATTTTAAGGAATAGCATATTTTTCATTATAAGGTAAAATCATGCTGTAACAGGGTTGCATGCAAAATAACACAGACAAATACAGTGTATTTGGTCATTAAAAATTGGTGAAAAATTATCATTCAAAATTATGGCATTGCATGGTTTTATATGAGATATTTGATGAATTTACAACTAGCTGCTTTTCATGCTAGTTTAATTGTATATTACAAAATAGTTTACCTACCAAATATAATACTTCATGACCATGTGCCACTAATACTTCCCAACAAAATAAAAAATTAAAAATCATGGGACACCAAAGTGTACCATATTTGTAGAGTCACGTAATCTGAGAAGGCCAGTTTTGTTTTTTTATTTTTTGAGTGGTTGACCTCATTCTGACATTTGTGAGTATGCTGCAGCACAAGTGGGAGACATGAGATCACTGTTGTGTGTGATGTCTAGAGGAGACTTACCCACTTCATCCCTGATCCTGGATAACTGCAGGGATAACTCCCTCTCCTTCACAGCAGCACTCTCGCTCTGGAAAATACACAGAGAGATACACAAATGTGTTATGAATAGCTCCACACTGAATCTGCAAGCTCACATGAGTGTAGGCAGGGCTGCATTAAGACTATAAGGGGCCCCTGAGCTTTACCTCTTGAGGGGGCCCTTCATCCACCAGAACTATTACCTACATTCACTTAATCTTCTTAGTTATCAGCCTTTTATTTTGCATGAATAAATGCCATTGCCAAAACATCCAAACCAATAGGTCTGTCATAAAATATAAATATCACTGCATGAACTATATATTGGCACATAGTCCAAACTATTTGCACAGGCTACTTACAGTACTTAGAACTACTGCCTACATCAGATCCATCTTCTTCTCAAATCAGCCTTTTGTTTTGCGGAAGTAAATGCAATAAATCTGTCATGCAACATTTCACTCGGTTTTATAATTTCATATTAAAATATACAAAAATGTTCCTTTTTGAACCCTTTTTTATAATGCTGAAAATGTAATCAGATCATGGGGGTTAACTTACAAAAGTTTGCTTAAGCTTTTTCAGGACAAAAAATAAATAAATCTGTTATGACGTCGGAAAAGTCTAAAATAAAATACACATTTTCGTGATTTTATGCCGCTTCAGATTTGGTTTCTGTGCTGCTTTTCCATGTAAAGATGCCTAATGAACGTTTTCAGAAACTGTGAGCAATTGTTTGTATTTTTATTGGACTTCAGACAGAACGTTACTGATGATTGCAGAGTTCAGTGAGTGAAGGGTCACATAGGTCGAGAAGTACAGCGCTGCACCACGTCTTTAAAATTCAAACATTGTTTTCTATGGGACAGTTCACACAGAACGTGTTTTTACTTTGAAAAACACAAGACGTGGGCAGTTTCTGTGGCTTGACTAAGTTATAGCCTATGCTTCATATAGAGACCTATAATAATATAGATCGTGCTTTTGTCTTTCCGTTTGTTCTATTTTTTTTTAAACACCGAACTTCAAACTCATCAATGCCATTTCTTTTTTTGTTCATTCTTGAAGCAAACTTTTGCCTGTTTGGTTTAAATTTAACGGTTTTGGGCTGCTGTTTTGAACTGAAAGCGACACGTCCAGTGTGTGATACCTGTGAGTTGCCTGCTGCTACACGTCTTGACACACTTCAAGCGCAGGACTTGAAACACCTGCACATGTATTCAAAGCAAAGCAATGTCAAAGGGACAGTCAACACATTACAAAATGCGGTTATATTTTTTCTGGGATCACCGGGGCCCTCCCTCAGTCCGGGGCCCTGGGCTTAAGCCCAGGTAAGCCCGTGCATTAATGCGGCCCAGAGTGTAGGGGAAAATTATGCAGAGGAACTGATGTAAAATGTGTTCAACAGTGCTTAAAGTACCACAGTGAACGCGTTATAAAATGTTTCAAAAGTTTGTAATAAATAAACATTAGGGATGAAAAAAAAAATTTAAAAAAATCACTTTTTACCAAATAAAACATACCAGTCAAAATACCACTTTTAAGGGGTCTTATTATGCTTTTTTACATGTTCAACTTTCTTTAGTGTGTAATGTTGCAGTTTGAACATGAAAAAGGTCTGCAAAGTTCCAAAGCACAAAGTCACTCCAGAGGGAGTTATTCTCTAAATCAGTAAGCAGTGTTTCTGAACTCCCTGAAACGCCTCCATTGTAGTCTTGAGTTTTCTTCTAGGAACGAACATGTCACAATATTCCTCATTTAAATTATTTCCACCCCAAGGGGGCGAGTCCAGGTTGAGTTTGTTAGTGGTGTGTTGAAACTTGCGGTTATGGTACAGGGCGTGACATTTCCCAAACACACTTGAAGCAGTTGACCAATCACAACACACTGATCCAGCCGACCAATCAGAGCACATTGCACTTTTCAAAAGGAGGGGCTTAATAGAGACAGGAACTAAACAGGGGTGCGTTTCCCAAAAGCATCATTAGCCAACTATAGTAACAAGTTTCATCGTTACCAACACAGTTCAGCGATTTTCCAATGAACATTCGCAAACAGCATCGCACACCTATGTGGTTGTAACTACAGCTCTCAACCTGTGGTTAGCAGCATAGTTTCTTGTTAAAATGACATGTGGACTTAAATAGATCATGCTCTTGGGCACAATAACCAAGCAAACATTCAATACATTCTATATCTTTAACTCTAACTTTAAAAAAAAAACAATCAAGCTCCAGATAACCATGTCACAGACCTCTATCTGTGCTAATTACACTACAGTATCTGTTAATAACACACATTTACTCCAAAGTGACAGAACTAACCACATCTGTAACTGGCATGTTTGATGAGGCCACATCACAATAACATGCTAATGATCCATACTTGTTTATAAGAATCATTGCTAGCAAATGATACGGCATGAGTCAGCACTTTAACACAGCAGTCCTGAATCCTACACTCATTCAGCTCCAAATGCCAGCTGTAACATCTGCTGTTAAAAAAACACCTTCTAACCCTCTCATTCTGTATATCAACAAACAGCAGGGTCATGACCCCATGACCTCAGAAATGTCATCATTGTGTCACTTCTACAGCTCTCATCCAATCAGATTTTCCTCCAGCACACAACACATCACGCAGATCCCTAGAGTGTCTTTCCATGAATACTAATCTGACTGGCTCGTTCCTTACCTCAGCTACTTTCATTTCCTGCTGTGGAAGGTCTATAATAGTGAGAGCAAGGCGGTCTCAAGGACTCAGTCCCCACCTATAAAACAAAACATAAATCTGTAGGGCCTAACATTGTTACACCCCAACAAAGGGGTTACGCCTGAACATGCTTTAAAAATAATTATTATACATGGACTTTCTTATTAGTGTTGTCTGCTGCTGAGCATCACTATCAGCAATCAGACATTTACTATACTTCAAACTGTATGAAGTTAACCCGACATCTCTGTGATATTCTGTAACAATATGTTTACACTAAATAAACTAATATCTTTGTCTTGGCCCAGTAAGTATAGCAACATAATAGATACCATTCAGAGCCCATTAGCGCTCTCTAGCAATCATTCAAAACACGCTAGTGAACATATAGCAACATGCTAACAACCACTCAATGCAACCACATAGCAGTCCCCTAGCAAATAACATGAGATCAACCACTCACAACACCTTAGGGGCGTCTTTACAAAGCACTAGCAACCACGCAGAACACCCTAGAAAGCACAGGTAAATACAACACCGTGGCAACTACCCAGAAGACCCTAGCAATCACATAGCAATAGATAAACAACCACTCACAATACTTTATAGCAACCCAGAAAATCATAAAAATCCACATAGAAACTGCTCAGCAACACACACAAAAACTACTCACAACACCTTAGAAACCACATGACAATACCCTAACAACCACCCCGACCATATAGTAACCTGCAAACAACCACTCACAATACGTTGGCAACCACATAGCAACGCCCTTGCAACCATCCAGAAACATCCAACCACTCTAACATTATGGTGACAAGTTTTGCATTGGCAACACTGGCAAATGTCTTTAAAATCTAGTTAGTGGCATCATCAATGCTCATATCATGCAATGTCTCATATCAAATGCATAAATATGAAGAGGTCAATAAAGACCAAAAGTTCAATATAAAACAATAGAATTATGATATCAGACCACCTGCATCAAGTATCAGCAGTCAGGGTGGGGTGTTTCCCTCACCATAAGAGCACGTGTTTGTCTTCACTGACACCACACACACATACATACACACACACTTCCATCATCACAAAATATATATACAAGATGAATGTAGAATGAAGATTAAAAACCAGGTCTTATGCAAAAAGCATCACTGGTGCTACTTTAGCAAACAAGTCAGAGCAAGAAAGCAGTATCACACAATCATCCTGGTATTGTTTTACCGTAGTATCCGTACAGCATGTAGAATGGAGACACAGAGAGAGACATTGGCTCATGCTAGGGCAGAATGTAGCTTTATAAAAACCTGTCAGGGGAATACCATACGCACACCGCATGAGAAAGAGAGATGGGGCGGGGGGGAGTGTAGGACAGACAGACAGGCGGAGTTAGGAAGAATGTGATAGAAAAAGGCAAAAATCACCCAACAAACGGCCTTACCTCATCCTGTTTTTAGCCTGACTACTGCAACAATGAGTCGCGTGAGTCTTCGATTCTACACATGTTCTTCAGACAACCCCCCCAAGCTTCTCGCCCTCTCTCTCACACATACACACACTCGGAGATGTTGGGAGGAGGAGGGGTAAATGATGGAGAGATAGAAGAACAGGAGGATGAGATCAATAAAGAACAAAATAACGTGTGCATTGTCTGATACCACTGGGTCCACTGGGAATGAACACACATTTTCATACAAGCATCCAATCAGACGAAATAAAGCATTCCAAATGAAATATAATAAACAACATGTTCTATAGTGCAGTGGCAACATTACAACATTACAAAGTACAGTAATTGTGACATTTGTGGCTGTATGCAATAAATTATGCTTTAAAAAGGTCCTATGCAAAAATAAAACAAAATTAAAATTCAGTAAGGTAATTTAAGTGCTTTATGATTATGCAACAGACAGAAAAAAATAAATAAAACAAATCGCATTTGGAACAAGCTTCATGTGTTTGTTTGCTACATAACAACACCCTAGCAACCATCCAGAACACCCTAGAGACTGCACAGAAACACACCAACAACCACTCACAACCCTTTAGCACCCACAAAGTAGCAACACCCTAGCAACTACTCTCAACACCCTAGAGACTGCATAGAAACACATCAACAACCACTCACAACCCTTTAGCAACCACAAAGTAGCAACGCCCTAGCAACTACTCACAACACCCTAGAGCATAGAAACACACCAACAACCACTTACAACCCTTTAGCAACCACAAAGTAGCAACGCCCTAGCAACTACTCACAACACCCTAGAGCATAGAAACACACCAACAACCACTCACAACCCTTTAGCAACCACATAGCAATCCCCTAGCAACCATTCAGAACACCCTAGTGAACGCATAGTAACATGCAAACAAATGCTCACAATACCTTAGCAACCACATAATGCCACAGCAACCGTACAGTACACCTTAGCAATCGCATAGCAACACACAACCAATCACATGTTAGCAATGACACAGCAAACACCCAAAACACCCTAATGACAGCATAGCAACATGCTAACAACCACTCAGAACACTTTAGCAACTACATAGTAGTGACACCCTAGTAACCACCCACAACACCATGGCAACTGCAAAGAAAGACTCAAACAACACCTTATCTGATGAACACAATCTGAAAAAATCAGACAGTGGTTGTCAAGATCTGAAAAGTTCATAAAACACCATAGCAGTCTATAAAACTCACAACACCTTAGCAACTACATAAAGCCATAGCAACCATCTAGAACACCCTAGCAACCACATAGCAACATGCAAACAACCATTCATGACACTTTAGCAACAACATAATGCCCTGGAAACCACCCAGATCATCTTAGAAAACTCATAGCAACACACCAACAATCACTTACAACACTTTAGCAACCATATAGCAACACACTGGACACCATAGCAACATGCAAACAACTACCTTAGCAACCAAATAAAACCATCCAGAACACCTAACAATTGTTTTGCAACACAAATAAACACTCACAACACCTTAGCAATGCCAGAGAAACCACCCAAGACCCCCTAGTGAACGCATAGCAACATGCTAGCAACCACTCAGAACACTTTAACAACCATATAGCAACACCCTGGAAACCATACTGCAACTGCAACTGCAACCTCAAGCAACTGCATAGCAACACGCAAACACTCATAATGCCTTAGCAATGACATTAAAAAATTTCACAGCAACCATCCAGAACACCCTAGTGACCACATAGCATCAATCACTCAGAACACTTTCGCAATCAAAAAAGTAGTAACACCCTAGCAACCCCAACAAAACCATAGTAAGTGCACAGAAACCACACCCACTGACAATGCTACTAATACTTATATTTAAAAAACACAAAATATGGCTTGTCAATTTAATAGGTTTTAAGGTTAAGGGGTAAAGCTATCAAATTTGAAATAAAAATCCACATTCAAATGCAAAAATGGTACCTTTGATTTTTAGGTGAGCGTCAGTGGTGTATGAGATGCGATGATGATGTAAGAGTAGTTGTTGTGTTTTAATGTTTTTGTTAGCCTATCCAGTTGAACCCACTAGATGTAGCACTGATGTGTTGTTCATTCAAAACATTTTAGAAATAGAAGAAATAGAAATTTAAATAAATAATTGAATGTGGTGCATTAATATTTTGCTCACTGCGCCCTCTTGTGGCCTCAGGAGATGAGCCAAAAGCTTTTTTCTGAATTATTTTAAATTCGAATTTAATTCATAAACTCGTGTCGTTCCAAACCCGTAAGACCTTCGTCATTCTCCTACGCTGTTTATGTTCAGCGCTTCCAGGTTCTACGTCAGAATGCCAATTATTGGCCGGCTCCTGTGTCAGCATCAACACGCATGCGTCGTGCTGCTCACGTGAACAGCATCGGCCAATACTGAGCTGGCATTCTGACGTAGAACCTGGAAGCGTAAACAGCATCGGAAAATGACACAGACAAGAAGATATTGTTTAATAAAGTCGTTATTTTTGTTTTGTTTTTTTGTGCACAAAAAGTATTCTCCTCACTTCATAAAATTAAGGTTGAACGACTGCAGTCACGTGGACTATTTTAACAATGTCTTTAGTACCTTTCTGGACCTTGAAAGTGGTGGTTAAAGGTGCAATATTTAAGATTTTTGCAGTAAAATATCCAAAAACCACTAGGCCAGTGTTATATATTTTGTTCACTTGAGTACTTACAATATCCCAAATGTTTCCAACTATTTGTAAATCGTGAGAAAATTGCAATTTTAACCAAGGCTCCGGGACGTGTGAGGAGTTGCCTGTCAATTGCGTCATACCCGCGTTACCCTCGGTTTCCGGTTTTATTTTGTAGAAACCATGTAAACACCAAAGACGCTTTAATATATTACATGTTTTAATAGACAAGGGAACAACTGTTTATAGACAGAAAACTAATTGTTTTATATAGCTCAACACAAGTCTTATTGTTTAAATCTAATTTTCTTGATTTTTTGCGAGTAAGTTACCATGCTTTACCATGCCTCAGAGAAAAACACTATTTTGTCAAGTAGCTAATATAGCATAATCAGATGCAGCTTTATTTTTAGTAACAGTAATACAGAATTTTCTCCATCATACAATACGTTTTAAAATTAATTTCATGCCATTTATCAACAAGCCATCCAGCATTTAATATGATATTCTAAAATCGATACTCTTACTGCAGTGTGTCTCAAACAAGTGTCTCACAGCAGCCGCCAAGCAAACGCACAGAGTAACGTTATAACATCATTTTTAACACACTCAAATGTATCTAATATAATAAACAGAGCTGCGTTACCTCATACTCATGACCGGAAAAGCTGAAGCTCCGTCGGCAACTGTGGCATTAAAAGTTCCGCTGCTCGTGAGGCGTGTGTTGCGCAATCGCTCCAGCGGCCTCGTTCAGCTCCCACAACACTCGGTCCTGCTCTGCTTCATACTACAGTAACGTTAATAATCACATCCATGAACATGATTTCTTCCCGAGTCCTATCCCGATTCTTCACCGGCTGTGAGGTGAAAACCACATGTCTCAAGATTCCGCGCTCAAACTTGCCATCATCAACTACGCCTTTGTTTTGAATAATACCTCTAGCGACCTCTAGCGGACAGAATTTTTACATATTGCACCTTTAAATTGCTGTAAATGGATGAGTCAGACAGCTCTCGGATTTCATCAAAAATGTCTTAATTTGTGTTCCGAAGATGAATGAAGGTCTTACGGGTTTGGAACGACATGAGGGTGAGTAATTATTGATAGAATTTTCATTTTTGGGTGAACTAACCTTTTAAGTTACCGGTGCTCTAGCCTGTACAGTGGTGTCATATGAAGTGTTACCTTCCGGCAGAAGTGTTGGGTGGTGATGGTGAACACATCCAGGCATCGTGAGGACTTCCTGAGCTCATCCTGCAGGCTGACCAGCTGCCGGGCCTGATCTTCACATCTCTCTTTCAGTCTCTGCACCATCAATCGTTCCCGCTCGGCATCCACACCATCTGAACGCCCACCAAGACGGGCCACACATGACTTCTGACGCACTGGGAGATATAAAAAAAAAAAAAAACATGAAAAAAATAAACTACTTATGACGTGTTAGTATGAAAATGAGTTTATGCTACTTTAATGCTACTTTAAAGGTCCCTAATTTTGTTTTGGAGGTCTCCTACAATAGATTTATATGCATCAAAAAACGTTTAATTTTCTCAAAATATACATTGCAGCATCTCCTCTTTTCTCACAGTGTCTGAAACTGTTTGATGAAGGATTCTGTCTCTCTAAACCCCTTCTTTCCGAGAGCCAACTTTGCTCTGATTGGTGAGATGGCCCAGTCTGTTGTGAATGGGCAACTGCTTACAGCGCGTCAGAAACCACACTGCTATTACAATATCTAAATTTCAGCTCCAGATCTTCCTCACCACTTGATACACAGTGATATGAACAGTAACGACGGAGTCGTAATAAATTAGAACATGAGGACCATATATTTATGTATCATAAGACTATGATCAGGTCCAGCATTGAGGAGTAACTGCTGACTTCACCTTCCATGAACACACATTTCCACTATAATGCTCACAGATGAGGGCTGAGTCAGGAGAGCGGTAATCCATAAATATGTGTAACATACAGTATGTACAGTAATACAGTAAAAATACAGTAATAGTAATACAGTAATACAGTAAAATGCTTCTACTTTGCAGTCTTTTCTAATGTAAAATATTAGATTTTTTTGAATATTTGACTTACAAATATTTGATTTTTTTATAATACTAATAATACATATATATATATATATATATATATTTATACACACACACACACATAAACACACACACACACAAAAATTACATTTCAAATAAATGCTGTCCTTTTGAACTTTCTATTCATCAGAGAAAAAATGTATCATGGTTTCCACAAAAATATGAAACAGCACAACTGTTTTCAACATTGATAATAATAAGAAATGTTTCTTGATTATCAAATCATATCAGAAAGATTTCTGAAGGATCATGTGACACAAGACTGGCGTAATGATGCTGAAAATTCAGCTTTACCATCACAGGGATAAATTACATTTCAAAATAAATTAAAACAAATTAAATTGTTATAATATTCCACACTATTACTATTTTCACTGTGTTTTGGTCAGATAAATGCAGTGAGCATAAAGGACTTCTTTAAAAACATTTTAAAAATCTTACTAATCCCAAACCTTTGAACGATTGTGAACATTGATGATCCAAACAGATTTTAGAAGAACTTTTTTTCATAAATATGCTTACTTATAATTTGTAAATAATTACAAACTGACATTATATATTGGTATGTTCCATTTATTGTGTATTTCAACTGAATTATTGAGAATACAGAAAAAAAAAAACTGAGCAAAACATTAGACTCAATGAAATTATTGATCTTATTTTTAAGACCTATGGTGTCAATTTATCCTCCATTAGTCTGGAAGCATTAGTGAGGGAATTACTCAACGGTTTCCTTATGGAAGTCTTTATTCTTCACAGTGTTGCTATGACAACCACTGGTAGCCAGTTAATGAGGGATGGGAAATGACAGTGGGAGGGGCGGCAGCAGGCGAACAGAATAAAACACTCAAGAGACACTCACCCGGGGACTGAGGCTTGGGAGAGACCACTGCAAACCTCTTCGGGGATGACACAATGGGACGGCTGATTTCTCCATCCCTTTGAAACTCCTTTCTAGAGGCTGTAGAGAAACAAATAACACATTTATATGAGCCACTGTTGTCAATGAGAACTATCATTCTAATCCAAACTCAGAGCTAAATTTTGGAATCAAAATTATAGCTTTATACAGTATAAGGATAAAATAAATGCTTAAAGTGTCCACTAGCCGGAGCCCTCAGTCCACTAATGTTCTCTTTCATACTGTGACTGCAGTGTCAAGTCAGCACTATGATGCAATGCATACTTCAGCCACTAAAGGGCCCTTCAAGAATATTTTTATACAATTTGTTTTTTTCTACATCAACTCTGAATACTGGAAAACATGTTACATGTTATATTATATATATTTAGAATATTTAATTCAGCAAGAAAACATTAAATTGACCAGAAGCGACAGTAAAGACATTTATAATGTTGTAAAATATTTTATTTAAAATAGATGCTATTATTTTAAACTTTCTATTTATCAAAGAATTTAAAAAAAAACATATCACAGTTTCCACAAAAAAAATTAAGCAGCACAACTGTTTTCAACATTGATAATAATCAGAAATATTTCTTCAAATCAGCATATTAGAATGTTTTCTGAAAGATCATGTGACACTGAAGACTAGAGTAATGATGCTGAAAATTCACCTTTACTTACACAGGAATAAATTACATTTGAAAATATATTCAAATAGAATATTAGTAAAAAAACAATAATATTTCACAATATTACTGTTTTACTGTATTTTTGGTCAAATATTTTCTTATATATTTTCTATATATATAAGAATGTAAAATAATGAAAAGTAATTTACATTAAAGGTGCTTATATTCACATTTGGTGACATTTCAGGTTAACCTTAGCAGGACCCTCTTATATTACATTACACCTGTTGCATTCCCGGGTCCATTTGGACCTGATGGAACGTAAGCTTATAAAACAATCATAACTTAATATTTTTTAACTAAAACTATATTGTATCTGATCAGTAGCTTCTCATTAATGAGTGGATATGATTTTTTTTTTTTTAAAGTTACCATGTTTTGACCATGCTATTACTTCCTTTCCCCCTTTTCATTAATTAAAAAATTGAGAAATTCTTTGAAATGTTACAAGAACTACAGCAAACCAGTGTGTTGCAAGAAAATATATATTTTTATCAATATTTCTGAAAAATTTTATTTGAATATATCAGATGAAATTAATGAGAATTAAAAAAAATCAGCATAATTTCATGTTTAAATGGTTATTATATCTCTTACATTTTTTTTTATTTTAAAAATCTGAAAAAAATAAATGCGTGTTTTGAGAGTCAACATGTATTCAAAGTTTCATTTTCTATGGATTTTTAAAATAATAATAAAAAAATGAATAAACCTCATTGCTATTATTGATTCAACAGGCTTCTACTTCAGTGACTCTTTAACACAAATAGACGACAGAAATGTGTATGTGTTTTTTTAGTGCAACTGTTATAATAGATGATTGTATTTACAGTTCTATACATTTTTATATCTCACATATCAGTAAAGTGAGAATACAGACAATATTAACAGTTTTTCTGCAAAAATACTGTAGTTGATGTACATGTTTTGCACAGGTGTAAAAGTACATGTGAAGTATGAATGTTGGTGTTGGTGTTCATGTTTGTGTTGGTGATCTCTGTCAATAGCTATGTTTCCATCCAAAGTTGTGAATTTAACTTAAGCGCAACATAGCGGAAAATTGCATAAAACAAAATCATCACTTCCTGGGAAAATGGCGCAAAATATCTGTAACAAAAATTATTAAAAGTTGCTGCAATCGGGGAAGAAACTGTGCCCTCTATTTTGAATGACTTGCGTCTCAGAGCACACAGACGAAACGCTATAAACTCTGCCATGTTATCTTGCATTTGGATACTGGTGTTTGGGAACGCAATCATGCAAGATGCTTCTGGGAGGGAATTAAACCAAATCATTCTGATGACAGACTTTGGCTTAGGCATTTCAGAATGACCATACCAACATGTGAGATGCTGTGTGATGTGATTGGTCGCTGGTTAGTCCAGTTATTAATCACGTCCTCTGTTGAGGCAAAGTCAAGCAAGTTTTTTGTTCAAGGGATTTATTCAATAAAGGTGTTTCCATCGTAGTTTATGCGCATGTCTTCTTATCAAAATGTATCCACCTCAATTGAGTGCATAAATTTCTATGTGCATTTTTAGAATTTATGCACATCTTGGCGTTTCCATCCAGAGTTGTTTTTTGTGTGTGTGTGTGTGTGTGTGTGTGTGTGTGTGTGTGTGTGTGTGTGCGTGATATCCCAAAATGCACATAAAATAGGTGGATGGAAATGTAGCTTGTGACACACTTCTTCACACAGGGTCATGTGACAGCTGGTCAGGTCAGGTTACATTTGGTGGCAAAAGAATTAGAAAAATGATTCTGTGATAATTATACATATCACTATGCTCAGTGCGACATAATGAAGGAACTGGTGGTGGCGTGACTTACCCACGGGTGAGGCGCGAGGGGGCAGGTGCAGAGAGCGGCGGGTGGGGGCGGGGCCGCTGGGGGGCGGGGGGCTGCTGCGGTTATGAGTCCTGCTGCTGTGGCTCTCAGCAGGAGGGAGAGGAGAGCGCGACAGGAGGCTTTCATCACTGCCGCTGTGTGGACCTGTGGAGAAGGCAATAAAGAGTTTGTGAAGCTTTGAAGAAAATATCCTTTCTTCTGAGAAGGGTTCTTTGGGGAACCAAAAATGCCTCTTCTGTGGCATTGCTGTGAAAACCCCCTTTTGGAACTGGAACTATTGTTTTCTCTCTTTGATTAATCGCTTATACTCATATTACTCTTATTTGAAACTCACAGATAAGACTGTCTACTAAATGAATAAAATGTAATGTAAACTTTACTTTGAGGACAGAAGCATTTGATACTGCTGTTAAAAATGAAATTATATTGGAGACATGGCCTAGTAGTTTGAATTGTTTTGTGGTGTCATCATTTTCTGTCCTCTATTGTCTCTATCGATTATAAAGGCCCAAACTATAAAAAAGAAACATCCAAAGATTGGGGTCGGAAAGCATTTTTAACAAAAACTTTTTTGTTTTTAACAAAAAAAATCTGTCACTACAACAAATTCCTAGTATGTGTAAACATACCTGGCAATAAAGCTCATTCTCATTCTCAATAATGTTTTTGAAAGAAGTCTCTTATGCTCACCAAGGGTGCATTACTTGATCAAAAACCACAGTAATATTGTGAAATATTATGACAATTTAAAGGGGTGCTTGATTATGTTTTCACTTTTTTAACTTTAGTTAATGTGTAATGTTGCTGTTTGAGCATAAACAACATCTGCAAAGTTACGACGCTCAAAGTTCAATGCAAAGGGAGATATTTTCTTGTACAGAAATCGCTTTTTAAGGACTACAACAAACAACTGGAAGGGACTACAATGAGCTTCTTCCCGGGTTGACGACATCACAAACCCCGAAGTTTACATAAACCCTGCCCCCGAGAACATGCAACAAAGGTGGCGAGGCCATGTTGGGCTGCTTTAGAAAAGAGGAAGAGTTGTTTTAGTAGAGTGTTGTTACCATGCTGCCATTTTATGCCGGACTGCTTCACAAACGAGGGTCAATTCAACGCTGGATTTGCACAAAAGATTAACATGATGGCACATGCTAGTCGATGAGTTGAATCAACTTCACAGCAACTACATAAATTTATCCACTAACCATTCAGAAACGTCCAGTTGCATTCTAAAAGTTGTAACTTCGTCCTGAGTCTCTCCATCAGTGTCTGACTCCGGTTTGAACAATGTAAGGCTTTAAAATAATTGATACAATAACTGTACCATAGTACCACCACAATACTTTTTAGACAGCAGTCTCTTAACAGCATCCATAGGTCTTCCAAGAGTAAAGACTGCTATTATTTACTCACCCTCATATCGTTACTAACCCCTATATGACTTTCTTTCACAAGTGAAGATGTTTAGCAGAAAGCTCACACTTCTCTTTCCCATTCAATGAAGACATAAGAGTTCAGGACAGCATGAAGTTGAGTTAAATATAACAGAAAATATTCATTTTCATATATATTTTTTAAACTATCCCTTTAAACATTTTTCTATGGTCCAGAGTTAAATTATGTGCTGCAAACTCATGCTGGTGTCCAGAGTTATGTGGCATGTTCTGCTGAGACTGCAGATGTGTTGACATCACCTTCTTATATAGCCTGTTCCTCTCAGATTTATCATGGATTTTTAGCCAGGTCTCCGGTTTCAAAGAGGTCTCAAAAATGCTGACACATCCTCCTTCACGCTCACACGTGCTACTACCCCATAAAGTCACCACAAAGAGGCTGCAAGGTGAGATAAATGTGACTCAACTCATGATTAATGGGACACCGACTGAGATCAATCAAGTCAAGAGTAAAGCTGTCAAGGGTTTAACTATTCATAATACAGGGTTGTTGTTCTGAATGTTCTAAAACAAGTAAAACATTTCAGAAAAAATGTTATATGAATGATATATGCACCGATGTGTTGGGCAATAATCTATGGAAGCTTGTTTCCGCCACTAAATAAAAAAAAGGTAATTGTGACTTTTTATCTCACAATTCAGACTTTTTTTCTCACAATTGCGAGTTTACATCTTGCGAGTTATAAACTAACAATTGCGCATTATAAACTGACTTCTTTTCTCAGAATTGTGAGATATAAACTCACAACGGCTGGCTGACTTTTTCTCAGAATTGTGAGATATAAACTCACAACAGCTGGCTGACTTTTTCTCAGAATTGCGAGTTTATACATCACAATTCTGACTTAATAACTCGCAATTGTGAGTTATAAAGTCAGAATTATGAGATATAAAGTCAGAATTGTGTGATATAAACTTGCAATTGCGAGTTATAAAGTCAGAATTGTGAGATATAGTCACAATTGCGAGTTATAAAGTCAGATTTGCAAGACTGTTTAAAAGCAGCCGATGTTGAAGGCCGATTATATCCTGTCAATCAAAAGGGGGCGGAAAAACACATTAGTCTGTAACTCATACTGTGTGTGATGAAAATGTCAAAGCAGGCTCTATTTGACCCTATAAATCACCCGTAGTTCAAACCAGGGCTGCCAGGTCCGCAGTTTTTCCCTACATCAAATATTATTTGTAGCACACCTCCCATCCAATAATCACAAAGAGCTTGTGCCTTGTTACTTCTGAAAAGAAACAAAATCTCAGCTTTCAAATTCTGTTGATTTTATCATGAAATTCAAACAATAAATGGCATTTTGATGCTCTTAAATGTGACGTGACAGATCGCTGTAGCGCCTCGGTTCAAGCGGCAGTGTGGAGACCGAGTCTCTTCTTCCACTTTAATACAAGTTACAGCATGAAAGAAAAATGAATAAACATCAGAAGGAATGTTAAAAGATACAGTACAACTTACCGAAATGTATCATGTGTCATGTAATCGCTCAATCTGTGTTTCAACCGAAGAAAGATGTCAATAAAATAGCTTGTGAACAATATGTCACTTAATGTTGTATTTACCTCAGGAAAGTTATCCACTGCTCACAGTTCATTAGTTAGCTATAAAAAAACACTAGATCGGAGCTTATTTACTGTTAATTATATATGTATGTTTGAATACATTTGTCATGAAGACAAGTGTTTATGAAAACTTCCTTATGTGCAACTGAATTGTACACAAACATTTCAGTTTTTATTTGAGTGTAATTATTATATCTGGAAATAAATAGCAGTTGAATATATTTTGGACTCTGTTGTTAATTTTAACCTTTAATATTATAGTAATGTACCAAATGAGAGGATTCCCTGTATAGTTTAGGGTTCCCTGTATAGTTTACAGCATTAGTTGGGAGAGTTTTTTTTCTCTCTCCTTAAAATCAAACTATCGGCAGATATTCTGAATAATTGGTATCGGCTGAGAAATTTAGTATCGGTGCATTAGTTTTTGTGCTAATATTTTGAGAACATTATTAAAGACCAGATATCTTCGAACAAACATTATTATTGTTATTATTGTATTGTACACTATTATTGATTCAGGAAGAACATGTATTTATAACTTTGAGAAAAAGTTATAGTTCTGGGAATGTTCCCTGTTAACTGGGAATACAATCTGAGTAACTTGTAGCATAGTTCCAAAGACAAAGCGAAAGAGAAAGAGTATAAAAAACACATAATGCTGATGCAAAATGCTGAAGATGTTGTCAAAAGAATGACTGTGTCCATATCAGCAGGAGATGGAAGACATTGACTGGCAAATGGCACGAGGTGTGGTCAGAGAAAAGGACTGATACACACGACAGCAGGACGTGTGCATTATTTATGATGAAGCATTAAAGGTTTCACTGTCTGATGTGAATGATGACACCTAACATGTACATGTACAGTATGTTCAATTGACAGTCATTTATGTGACTTTAGATTTTCTTCAAGAATTTCTTCAAGAAAAACTTCTAGAATTACAAAATGAATCATGGTTAATTAATTTAAAGAAGCTTTGTCATAATTACAGAAATTGCTGAAAATATCTTATCTTATATGGGGTGGGGGGCCTTTGAGTATCGTCTTGGACAAAGGGGAAATTCACCACTGGCAAGATAGGCTTGTAATAAACGCACAAAACAAACTGAAATCGGTGCTTCGTGACTAAACAGAGAACAAGGGCTGTGGTGCCAAAAATTTAACTTCCATAATGCACTTTTGATTTTGGTGCCACCAGAAATTCAATCCGTGGTTTTAACAAAAGCCCTAGAGCTGTCAAAAGTCAGTAATTTATTTGTTGTCAAAAGTCCACCAGATGATGCAAAATGCATCAGTAAGCTTTGTTCAATTACATACAGAATACTACTGACATTGAAATGATACAAAGCTGGTTGAAAATTTCCTTGATCTGCAAATTGTTTAAAGAATGTCCACACCTAGAAAAATTATGGAAATTACAACTTAAAAATGTATACAGTGAGTTTTCAGTAAAACATGGCATTGAATTATGGAAGCTTGTTTCTGCCACTAAATAAAAAAAGAAAAAGGTAATTGTGACTTTATCTTACAATTCTGACATTTTTTCCCACAATTGCGAGTTTGCATCTCACAATTCTTCAGAATTGTGAGATATTCTGACTTTATAACTCGCAATTCTGACTTTATAAATCGTAATTCTGACCTTGTACCTTGAAATTCTGACTTTATAACTCACAATTCTGCCTTTATAACTCACAATTCTGCTTTTTTGTACCTCGAAATTCTGACTTTATAACTCGTAATTCTGACTTTGTATCACACAATTCTGACTTTACATCACGCAATTCTGACTTTATAACTCTCAATTCTGACTTTATAACTCGCAATTCTGCCTTTATAACTCGCAATTTTGCCTTTATAACTCGCAATTTTGACTTTATACCTCGCAATTCTGACTTTATAACTCGCAATTCTGAATTTATAACTCGCAATTCTGACTTTTTAACTCGCAATTCTGACTTTATAACTCACAATTCTGCCCATATAACTCGCAATTCTGCCTTTATAACTCTCAATTCTAACTTTATAACTCGCAATTCTGACTTTATAACTCGCAATTCTGACCTTGTACCTCGAAATTCTGACTTTATAACTCGCAATTCTGACTTTATACCTCACAACTCTGAATTTATAGCTCATAATTCTGACTTTATAACTCACAATTCTGACCTTATGACTCGCAATTCTGCCTTTATAACTCTCAATTCTGCCTTTATAACTCGCAATTCTGCCTTTATAACTCACAATTCTGCCTTTTTAACTCTCAGTTCTGCCTTTATAACTCTCAATTCTGACTTTATAACTCGCAATTCTGACCTTGTACCTCGAAATTCTGACTTTATAACTCGCAGTTCTGATTTTATAACTCGCAATTTTGACTTAATAACTCGCAATTCTGACTTAATAACTCACAATTCTGACTTAATACCTTGCAATTCTGACATTTTAACTCGCAATTCTGACTTTATAACTCGTAATTCTGAATTTATAACTCATAATTCTGACTTTATAACTCGCAATTCTGCCTTTATAACTCGCAATTATGACTTTATACTTCAAAATTATGACTTTATACCTCGAAATTCTGACTTTATAACTCTCAATTCTGACTTTATATCACATTTTTTATTTCATGGCAGAAACAAGCTTCCATATGGAATAACCTTACTTAAAGTTCAACATTTTTTTAAAATGTACTTTTAATTAAAACAACAACAACAATAATAATAATCAATAATTTAAAATAATAATTCAAATACTAATAAAATCATTGACAAGATCCCCACATGAATAAATCACAAACAACACTTACATGGGCGCAGGTCTTGCTTTTCAGTGTCCCTCTTTAAAACAAAAGTGAAAAGGGGTACGAAATACCCCAGTAACGAAAACATATGTGTGGCAAATTCGTCCGTTAGTAGAGGAAATGAATCCAGGATCCAGACTTGAGATGACAAAGAACATCATCCGCTTTCATAAAGTTAATCTGATATTAAAACTCCACTGAGTCACAAAAAACCTCAGACTTACAGCGAATCCTGAAGATTAAGAATTATACTGCATTATGAAGACTTAACTGTAAGACGTAAAACCCTTAAAGCCCAACTCCTCTTTAATGCCTCCACTTTCCCAGAGAGGAAATAAGAGTGAAAGTGGTGACACTGGCCTAGACGTGGACACTCGGAAGGGGTCGACAGCTGTCCGTTATATTTTATCTACCGAGCACGGCATTGAACAAATATGCCACATGCACATACAAGTCTCTGGATTTAAATAACGAACAGACAAGTCTTTGGGTTTTTAAGAGGGGACATAAAATTGGGAAGGGAAGGCGCCACTGTTGACCTCTCAGCTGTCAGAGCTGAGAGACAAATGTGTCCCCACTATAGCATCAGACATGTCAGGGCGTCTGCTGATGTCATAATGGGATGCTAAACAAGGGTGTGGTTACAAAACACACTGTACTTACAGTACAACTCTAAACCCCAGTGAGAGAGAGAGAGTCTCTGTACTGTGAAAATGCATACATTACACTCAGCAGTTTAGCGACATTATTTGCTATAGACTCAGCATTTATCTGCAGTCTTCAGGGAATGACTGCAGCGAATACAGTCTATAAATGAATAAGAGGACACTCAAGCCTTTCAGTCACCATAAAATCAAAATGGACAATTCTTGTTTTTTTACGGAATATTGCAGTATTTATTATAAATGATTTATATGTGCACGTCTTTTTTTTATCATTCATGTGCCCTCATAATCTTAATCAAAATAATTTCCCCTCCCTCTTGCAGCTCATCTTTTCTCTTCTCTGATAATGTGTTTACTGGCGCGAGGGCGGGACCTGTCACTTACATGAGATCCACCAATAGCAAAGCAAAACCGTTGAATCAGTTCCCTATGGACAAAATCAGTTCCTGCCCCACATTTGTTCTTGTTCCAGAAGCCATTTTATATATGTCACAGCAGGGTAAAAAAAAGGATTACAACTTCCATTTCATGCCAACTTTAACAAGCCCTTTAATATGTCCTGCCTGACTTACTGTTTGAAAAGGAAATACCAACGAGGCTGTCAGAGTCTTTTGAATGTCTAATAGTTAATATGTTTTTGCTATCATATGGTGTAGTTACAATATCTACCAACAGGGGTTAACGTGACCATGCTAAACAGCCAACCTTTGAACCATTGAAATATGTTTTCAGTTCCTCATTTTCAATTTGTATCTACGTCCTTTGAATGTGCAAGATTTCCAATTCATTAGCCCCTATAGGTAAATAACTACAAAAATGCAGCAAAATTGAACCATATTTGTGACTACGAATACGATAATATGATAATTACAATTAGGCATGTGACGGTATCAAATTTTTGCCATAATTGCTGAAGCTTTTATCATGGTATACGGTATTATCACGATATTGAAATAAGTTGCAAAAAAAGTGTTGTCATACTATAACAGGTTTAAGAACTCTTTTTCTTATAACAAAAAGAACTCTGAACATTTAAATACAGTTTCGGAATACACAAAAAATAAAGAGTTTCAAACAGATGCTTTAAATGCATTAACTAACATTAAGAATGAGCAATAGCTACATTTGTTACAGAAGGTATTATTTTTTTGTTAATGTTAGTTAAAAAATACAACTGATCATTGTTAGTTTTAGCTCAGATCCATTAAATAATAGTTACAACTTTTGATTTTAGTAATGTTATTTGTTATAATGTTATAACTTTAACTAAGAAATTAACGTCAACTAGGATTAAATAAATGTAAATGAATAAGTGTTTTTCATTGTCAGCTTGGTAATAATGAATTAACATGTTAACTAATGAAGCCTTATGTCACTAAGTGTTACTGAACAATAACAAATAATCAGAACATTTGCAATCATTATATGGCATGTTGTAGTCCAGACTAAAATATAAAAATGTTTACGTTTGAAAGTAAATAGCCTATTAAGTCTATTAAGTATTTGGTGCTGTGATGAACAACATTGCGAATACAAAAAAACTGAATAGCTTTTTGAAACTTTTCAAATACTGTTCAGTAGAGCAGCTGCTTTGTTTACGGGTTTCCGGGGTAACCGCTGCACTTCTGCTGTTCCATCAGCGCCTTCTGCTGTCAGAGAGTGAAGGTGCACTTTCCTTCAGCGCGTCTTCTTCACTCGTTACGCCATGTGCTTCTCGTGCACGTTGGGCTTGTTTACATCTGGGTGTGCATGTCCTTTTGACGCAGCATACAGCGGTGTTGTGCATTTTAAACGATTGATGGGTAAAGTATTCACGGAAAACACGGCAGCAGGACTAGGCAGGACACAACAGTGAACACACAAAGCAGGTAAACACGATGCACAATTTGAAAACGAACTGGCACAGGACTAAGAACACAGGCTTTGTTCAGACTGCCAGCAAAAATTGGATTTTTTTGCATATTCAGATTTTGGGGCCTGTTTACACGATACCATTTTCAACTAAAAACGCAAAACTGTTTATGCATTTTGTTTGTTCATTTACATTTTAACATTTTGAGGGCCTGAAAATGCAAACTTTTGAAAATGCGTTTCAAAGTGTACGTTTTTGAAAACGATACCAACGATACCAAGCTCATTTCAGTTTTTAGTACATCATTGTCGTGTAAACGTACCCTTTATCCAGATGGGTTTTTGAAAGTCTGGACGGCAAAAAAAAAAAAAAAAAAAAAGAAATCTGATTTTTTTTTTTTTTTTTTTTTTTCAAATCTGATTCAAACCGCATTTGGAGGTGGTTGAGCCATGTGCTACATTGAACAAGACATGAAAGCATGCGGCCGGTGGAAAACACAAACCGTGTGCTACATATAACACGACAACACAACAACGCCTGGCCAATGAAAACATAAGCCAGGCGCTCTACAAAAACACGCGAGACAGCTAACCCTTGGAGTGCAAATGGGATATTCTGTGTGAAAAACTGAATCTTTAAGAAAAAAGCCAATTGTTAAAAACTGTTCATCCTGTGGCCTTTTAAAAAGAATTTTATAATACACAACAAGTATTTTCATCAACTGTCCTGAGGTAGTCACTAGTCAAAACCTTGCTTGTGAAGGGAAAAATATTACAATATTACATACATATTTACTCACCATCATGGCCTTATGGCCGTTGTAGCCAAGTTTATGTGTAATACATTCTATGTTGAAACAAATATAATATTTCTTTCTAAAGCTAATTTTCGTAATTTCTCTTTGATGCTTTTCTCATCTAACACAATAATGGTAATTTCTCAGCCAAATTTGATGTGCGTTTAATTAATTAGATTAAAAATTTTAAATCGCTTGACAGCCCTAATTACAATATAAAAAAATATATATTATAATTGGATGCACAAGTTATGTTTTGAAAAGTCTGGTAGTTTCCTGAAAAATGTGGAAAAGAAAATGTCAGGAAAACAGCAGCTTGTGTGAAAATTAAGGAGGAAGCACATGATGCTTTGAAGTCTGCAAGCTCATGCTCAAGGCGTGAAACAGCCTTCAGTCACCCAAAAAACTATTGCAGATTTACCAAGTAGCAATCAGTTACTGAGAATAAGGAAGTAGACTACATATTTCATTTTTCATAATATATATCTGAGTCACATTATTCTGATAATATAGATTGATAATATTGACTCATATAGTGGTCAAATATGTCATTTCTTTTTTTAGATTAGTGTCTTTAACTACTATGTACTTGAATCATTATAATCAATGCACTTATTGTGTACACACATTTTTACATTTTACTTATATTTTTAAAAAATACCTACATTCAATTACAGCTAATTAATTTCTGTAATTACATTTATAATTAAAGTGTTACATTTTTACCTCTTAAACCACCCCTAAACC
The DNA here is from genome assembly GCF_019924925.1 of Ctenopharyngodon idella. Lineage (NCBI taxonomy): Eukaryota > Metazoa > Chordata > Actinopteri > Cypriniformes > Xenocyprididae > Ctenopharyngodon > Ctenopharyngodon idella. The sequence goes on from NC_067234.1 coordinate 7,322,137, forward strand.
TAACAATATCAACAAAACTGTGCCTAATATCCCAACTCAATAGCAGCACAAGTGTTTTGCAATACAACATGCACACAATAAGTACATTGTATCTATTATTTTTTTTTAAGTACATAGTAGTTAAAGACACATAATATAAAATGTGACCAAAATGGCTTCACGTCATCTGTTCAGGGTCATTCAATAAAATGAAAACATCAAAAGAATAGAGAGGTGTTTATTGACTCAATTTTTGCCTATAGATGGTTTCTAGATTGGATATAGAGATACAGTTACATAAGCAAGTTCCAGGGGGGTTAATCCTATAAAAAAAATTAATATTAAAATTTTACAGTTGCCATTATCTTAACTAATAATTACCAAAGATGAAATATAATATAAAATAATGGTAACACTTTATTTTAAAGTGTCATAGTTACATGTTGCATGTACTTACTATAGTAATAACAGTAAATTACGCATAATTACAAGTATCCTAAGCCAAAACTTTAACCTCATAGTAAGTACATGTAATTAATATTACGCAGTACTTATTTTTATAATTACACAGTAACAACATCACCTTAAAATTAAGTGTAACTAAAATAACTAATAATAGTATATCTACTGTATGTGCAGGCAGATTTCTGCAGCGGTGCTCTTTGTCTCGCTCACATGTCTCTCTTCTTCACAAAAAATAAATCAATGTCTATATTCATCCCTTCTCATACCTCAGCCCACCACAGCACAGAAACCAATATCAAAGGTAAATACAATTATAAAACAAAAAACACTGTTCTCTATATTTCTTCAACTTCATAAAAATGCACTGAGCACTGCAACAAGTAATATAACAACCTTCCTCACATTTTCACATTCACTCTTATGCCTTATGACAGGTAGTCTTCTTAACAATAAAATTACAATTATATGATGATCTAATATCATAGATGATATTTCAGAATGATTATAGACTTCCAGTTTAAAGTGCCCCTATTATGCTACTTTAAAGGCTCCTAATTTTGTTTTGGAGGTCTCCTATTAGATGGCCCAGTCTGTTGTGATTCTGATTGGTCAGATGTCCTAGTCTGTTGTGATTGATTGACCGCTTACAGCACATCAGAAACCAAATTGCCATTACCATAGCTGAGTTTCAGCTCCAGATCTTCCTCACTGCTTGATACACAGTGATACAAACAGTAATAATGGCCATCTCCTCACCTTTTGAAGTGCTGCAAAGTGGATTTGTTTCACAGCCCAGAAAACAGTGTCTCCTCAACATGTCGACAAAACGAACAAAAATTTTCCAGGCCTCAGATATACATTATATTGCCAAAAGTATTGGGACACCCATCCAAATCATTGAATTCAGGTGTTCCAATCACTTCCATGGCCACAGGTGTATAAAATCAAGCACCTAGGCATGCAGACTGATTCTACAAACATTTGTGAAAAAATGGGTCGCTCTCAGGAACTCAGTGAATTCAAGCGTGGTACCGTGATAGGTTGCCACCTGTGCAATAAGTCCATTCATGAAATTTCCTCACTACTAAGTATTCCACGGTCAACTGTCAGTGGTATTATATCAAAGTGGAAGCAATTGGGAACAAAAGCAATTCAGCCACAAAGTGGTAGGCCACGTAAAATCACAGAGCGGTGTCACAAATGCTGAGAAGAAGTCGCCAACTTTCTGCAGAGTCAATAGCTACAGACCTCCAAACTTTGTGTGGCCTTCAGATTAGCTCAAGAACAGTGCATAGAGAGCTTCATGGAATGGGTTTCCATGGCCGAGCAGCTGCATCCAAGCCTTACATCACTAAGTGCAATGCAAAGCGTCGGATGTAATGGTGTCAAGCACGCCACCACTGGACTCTAGAGCAGTGGAGACGTATTCTCTGGAATGACGAATCACGCTTCTCTGTCTGGCAATCCGATCGATGAGTCTGGGTTTGGCGGTTGCCAGGAGAACAGTACTTGCCTGACTGCATTGTGCCAAGTGTAAAGTTTGGTGGAGGGGGAATTTACACTGTGGGGTTGTTTTTCAGGGCTTGGGCTTGGCCCCTTAGTTCCAGTGAAAGGAACTCTTAATGCTTCAGCATACCAAGACATTTTGGACAATTTCATGCTCCCAACTCTGTGGGAACAGTTTGGGGATGGCCCCTTCCTGTTCCAACATGAATGCACACCAGTGCACAAAGCAAGGTCCATAAAGACATGGATGAGTGAGTTTGGTGTGGAGGAACTTGACTGGCCTGCACAGAGTCCTGACCTCAACCTGATAGAACACCTTTGGGATGAATTAGAGGAGACTGCGAGCCAGGCCTTCTCGTCTAACATCACTGCCTGGCCTCACAAATGCGCTTCTAGAAGAATGGTCAAAAATTTCCATAAACACACTCCTAAACCTTGTGGAAAGCCTTCCCAGAATAGTTGAGGCTGTTATAGCTGCAAAGGGTGGGCCAACTCCATATTAAACCCTACGGATTAAGAATGGGATGTTATTAAAGTTCATGTGCACGTAAAGGCAGGCGTTCCAAAACTTTTGGCAATATAGTGTAACTACAGTGTTTGAGGGAGGGTCAAAGTAGACATTGTTCACAGGTAGCAAATGAATATCATAGGCTGGCATTATGCAAATTTGTTACAAACCTACATAGGTTCAGGCCAGAAGTAAGGCTGTAATTACTGATGACTTGTTTCAGGCAGTTCAGAATCAGATCTTTCTTTTGGTAGACAATAACTCCATTTGTTGAGCACTTTGATCTTTGAAACTTTTCAGACCTTTTACATTCACAGACAGCTATATTGAAAGGCACTACATGAAAGGTACTATCTGAAAAAGCATAATAGGGACACTTCAAAATACTGGGACTGCTCTACACATTCTCATCTTGCACGGACACAGTGCAACCAGCAGGGTGTTAAAAAACATTGATTGTACTTTGTATCTGCTGGTAATAAGGCTTATGACAGGAAGAGTTGGATAATCCACAAGGTCGAGACTAATCCTGACAAAATACCAGTACTAAAGTATGTGGTCTAAGAATGGGCCGCTGTGGCATTTCCTTACACTTTTGAGAATTTAGACTGACACTCTAAACATTAACTTTTACAAGACACCATTAACAAGAGCTTGAAGGTACTATAAACATCCCAACTAGAAGCAGCTAAGAAATCTGTTGAACCCAGACATCTGTGTACTCCAGCATGGGAAGTGTGTAAACAGCAGGTTTATGACAGGAAGAGTTGTAACACTCACGGCTGGATCTGCAGGGGTCACTGTGTGTGCTGTCATTTGATTGGTTGCTGGATACAGATGACACACTAGCACTGCGGACGAAGCCAAAGGCAGCCAGTCGAGCAGGAGGAAGATGGGAGAAGCCGGGAGGACGCAGTCCAGATTGACCCGGTTTGGGGAGCATAAATTTGGGGGCCACACCCAATGCTAGTCTTTTCTGATCCACTGTAAAACAGTTGACAAACATTAGTCCCTTTAGATTTGTACCATCAAACAAATATCACTAGTTCATTAATACATAGCTTGGCTTGGTATTCCTTTCTACAATCTATAATAAATAAATGAAAATATAATCTTGACCTAATTTGTTTAAATCATGATACCAATGTGATGAAATAAATACCAGTGATTGTATACAAATTTCACTAGTTCTCACAATTCCTTACACAAAAGACTTGGAATATTGAGAACAAGTACTATCTTTGCAGCAACTTGGACATTCTCCAAAATATCTTTTTTTGAGTTGCACATAGAAAACACAGAAATAAAATACAAGCAAGAAAATGATGACAGACTTGGTAAAAACATGGTAAATATATAAATGTCATATAGAGAGGTATATGCTTTAATGCTTAAGAAAACACCTCTAAAGATCCCCATATTTACTGAGAATTAATAAAAGATCTGTTATGGATAGATGCATGAAGTTTGTATGGATACAGCTCATCAATAATATAACCAATAAAAAGTACAGTTTTTGCTAGATTAAGGATTCACAATGGCTGATTTATTAATTTCCTCATTTTCCAAGACATGGTAATATTTAAGGAGAGACTAAATTTAAGATCACATTTAAAAAAGTCACATACTGTTTAAAAGTGAGAAAAGTAAATTCCGAATGTTTTCCCAAAAGTCACAGTTGTCAATCTCCTAAGAGATATTTGAAGATATAACAAAAATAAAAGTGTATGTTAAGGTATCTCAGCAGTCCTTGCTGTCATGAATTCTACATTTCAAAGAGAAATGATAACTCCTACAAAAATTAATTCCAGAACTAAAATGCCTGCACTTCATAAACTCAGCTGATTGAATGTCTGTGTGTGGGCATTACGATATGAAACGGGTCTGATTCTGAGTATTGGCAGTATAGAGCTGTGTAGATAATCCTTTAAATTCGTGTCTAGCTTTATGAGCTATATTTTAAGCAAATGTCTAATACAAATTAATACTGTTTAATTAAACATATCACATTCTAAACAAAGTCAACTGACAACTGGGGACCTGACTTTGAGAGTTTTAGTGCCTACTGACCCACAGGTTCTTGGTGACTACTTGGGGCCTGAGCAGCTGGAGCAGTATAACTGAGGGGTGATGCCGACCTTTGACCTGATAATACAGTCCTGTTCTTAGTAGCAGGCTGTCTGGTGACGGCTCCAAGACCAAGCTGAGGCCTTAATGCTCTGGGAAAGCGGAAAACGGAAGCAGCGGCATCATGGGTATTTAGCTGAACCGCTCTACCAACCTGGAACAGTAAGAAGCATCTTTTGATGTCTTTGTTATCACAAATTTACTGAAGCAGTTGAGAGTATCAATAAATTATGCTTACTGCTCATGCTTTCACAAGCACAACAGATTTTTTTCAGCAGTGCTGTGTTAGCATCTGAAGCCTTGTTCAGACTGTCAGTCCAAACCGATTTTTGTGTATATCTGATTGGATTCCGATCAGATTTAGCAAGTGTAAACAGCAAAAAAAAAAAAAAAAAAAAAAAAAAAAAAAAAAAAAATCACATGAAATGTGATTTTAACGAATCCATTTTTAGCTACATTCATATAGTTCAAAATCAGTTCTGGAGAACCGTTTCATTCTGACCGCTCTGATTGTATTTTGTGTGGTCATGTCACTTTCTCATGGCACGTAAAACGTAAACATGTCGCTGCAGAAACAAGGTTGTATTGTTGCAAAGTGCGACGGTCGAAAATGACAATATAATGTAGACATGTTGAATTTTGGAATATGGAATAAAGAGGCCTCCTATGTTTCTGCTGCTGCCTCAGAAGACGTATTAGTCTAGCATGGCGGTTACACATTGTCATGTTGTAAATAAGACTCTCATAAGATCTGTATTGCAAACCCCTCCATATTGCTGTTGTTATTTTTTGAGTATGCCTACTAACGCTACGACATTGCCATAGAAACCAATGCAGATATTCCGGAAAACACAAGACTGCCATGGGACGCGCAAATCAGAAAAGTTGTGATATATAGTGTGGACAATCAATAATTTAGGTCAGAATCCAATTAGATACAGAAATAATCAGATTTGGACTGACAGTGTGAACATAGCCTGAGAAGTCCCACCTCATGTAAGTATTGATCTGGCAGCTCTCCATGGAAACTCTCTGATTTGCCCACCAATTTATGGGGGACAGTGTGGCTGAGTGTCCTGATCCCAGATGCCATCAGTCCTGGAGGGGAGTAGTACCCTGACCTCTGTACCTCCTGGCGATACTTGTCATAAAGGATATTAGAGGAGCTGAGCACAGGCGAACCTCTGAACCCCTCGGCTTTGGGCTCTTTTGAGGTTGGTGAGCTACTGTAGGGTGTAAGTCTCGGAGGCAGTGTCGATACTTCATAGGGACCTTCAGACATTGGTTTTGCTTGAGGGCTCTTGCGGACATAGGTTATGATTTTTGGCCGAACATTTTTGGGCTTCTGAGGTGGAGAAGACTTTTTAGATTCAGGCTCTGCTCTAGAGGGTTGTTGAGGAACGACAGGTTTTGGGAGACTGCTACTACTACTTAGAAAGCTTTTACTCGGTTGCCTCAAACCAGTGTTTACCCTCTGTAAGGTTTCACTCTGTTCCTGGCTTGCTTCTCTTGTGCTAATATATTTGGCTGGTGATGAAGGTGGCTGTTTCCGAGGTGAACAGGTGGTTTTAAGGGATGGAGGGGTCTCAGAGCGAGACGGGCTGCCCCAAGGTCTTCGCCTTTCCAAACTCGATGAACTAGATCTTCGGGTCTTTTCAAAAGATGCTTGCTTCTTGTACGGTTGGGGTTCAGAACAATCAGAATGGACAGGTGCACCCTTTGAGGTTAGTTTCGAGGTTTTAATAGCAATTTCAGGAGATTCCTCATCCTGGGATTTGAGTTTATTCTTTATATCAAAGGTGGAATCACTGGAGGACCTTCTGTTTTGTGAAGTAGACTGAGTGTTGTCTGAGACAAAAGGGTGGCAACATTTCTTGTCAGTTGATACTGTTTTCAAATTTGGAGACTTTTCGTCTTTTGCAAGGTTCTCCTTTACATGAATTCCAGGTTCTCTGAGATCATCCTGACTGGCACTTCCTGATTCATTAGGGACCTTTGTAATCCTTGCAATGCTACATTCACTCATGCCATTTGTCAGTTGACCTGAGCTCTCAGATATTAGAAAGTCTGTAGCTTGTTGGTTTTCTTGTGCTTCTATAAGAGGTTCCTCAGGCAATGCGGTAGAGTTAAGATTGAGATTGACGCTGCCGATGTGCGTTGTACTTTTTCCTGCTTGATGATGCGTGCCCTCAGTATGTAGGGAGCTCTGGCTTTTATCTGAAATTGTCAAACAGTACTGTGAGACAAGGGAAAGGTCCTCAGAGAGAGTTCGGTATGGCTCTGAGGGAGCATGCCACGAATCAGAGCTGTGGGTTCGACCAGCATGGTCCAGGGCACTAGCAAGACTTCCTCCAAGACTAGACATTGCGGAAAGGCAAGAAACAAAAACATCATTTTCAGAGCTAAAGTCAGTCCTGGCTATGCTGATCACCATTTCTTTGCTAGTGGACTGAGGACAAACAGTAGACTCTTGCTCTTTTGAAGTAAACTGGGAAAAACTTTTGTTATACTTCTGAGATTTTGCTTCAGTGTTCTTCATATCGGTGGATAGAACCCCTTTTGTGTAACCTTTAGGAACATTGTTCTCTTCCTCATCCTCTAGTTCTTGACTTTCCAGCATCTCAAACTCAGCCAGTTCCGGGTCATCACACGGAGAATCTGTGGCCTGGATAATCATTTTCACCTGTTCCTCAGTGTGAGATACCACAGAGGACAGGGCATCAGTTGCCTCCAAAGTTGTTTCTCCATCTCCCCTTTGGATTTCATTAGCATTGGCATCTCCATCCAGGGAATGCTCAGCATGCCTGTTGTTGTTATTCCTGATTTCCTTACAGCCATCTTCAGTGCTGGTCCCGAAGGGTCTGGTGTGTTCATCATTCACACTCATGTTTCCTGAAGGCTCATGTGTTCTCAGGCTTTCATGTAGAGTCTTGTTGGTCCTCCCTTGAGGTCTGGAGCTCTCTCTGCTTTCAAACTTAAAGCTAAAGTAAGTATTAGCATCTTTCTCACTGTTGGTTGAGATACTAATTTTGAGTAGATGACATCAGGGGTTGTCTTCAACCTGTCAAGGGAGGTAAATAACAGATTTAGAAATGTCTTGACACAAAACCTACAACAGAACTACAAGAAATAATCTAGATTTTTTTCTTTATGATGATATTCAATATTATTTTTTTAAAGCCAAAAACAGATTTAGTAGTACACTGTAAAAAGTGATTCGTTGGCTCAACATCTATTACTTATCAAGATAAATAGAATAAACTCAAAAAAATATATATTCATAACATTTCAAGCTCTACTTAACATTTTCTAGTGTATGCAACACAAAAATGTAAATTAAAAGGTGAACATAAGTGTATTCGTAAAGTAAATGAAAAAACGTAAGTAACATCAACTAGCATTAAAACTAGGTTAAAATTAAGTAAACATAACATAAAATTTTAAGTATTTGTGAGCTGCGTGACATGGAAATATTCTATCCAGCCAATGAGCGAAGCTGGAGCCATTTTGAAGCGTGATGTGGTGAAGACAGCGAGTACTCTGTCAGGTAAACTGTCTTTAAAGAAAACTAAATAAAATATTAGAGTTTGACTATTTAAACATTCATAAACACTCGTTTATTGTGTTAGTGGGGTGTATTCCTTAACCGGAAGCGCAACACAACATTTTCTGAAGTTCGATGTGGTGAAGACGGAGATAAGAGGTAAGCTAAAGCTTAGCTTTATATTAACAAAGTAAAACATTAGATTTTGACTTTTTTTAACATTCATTAACACTCATTTATTGTGTTAGTGGGGTGTGTTCATAAACTGGAAGCACAATGCAACGTTTTCTGAAGCGCAATGTGGTGATGATGGTGAAAGGAGGTAAGCTAAAGCGTCGCTTTATATTAACGAAATAAAATATAAGTGTGTCGTTTAATGTCCACTTGTTTATTGCATTTGTAGTCACTGGGGATTTATTAAACTTGTATTTTTAATTGATATGAATTATTCAACAATCAGAAACATGTTACTTATGAATACTTTGCAAATTTCTATATCGAGTTTTGCACGTGAATCAGGAAACCGGTTTGCATGCGATTATACAACGTTATATATATTTATAAATGTGCGTGCTTCATTCGAACATATTGAGTGCTTATGCAGTGTTTGTATTCACGAAGACTGCTTAAGGTAAACGTATCGAGTTTGCACTAATGCATATGCATTAATGCATTGAGTTTTCACACAGCTCCAAAAATAATATATAATAAAAATTGAAAAAGCTAGCCTAATCATTTTTTATGTTGTTTAATACTGTTGTTTTTCTCTATCTGTCTTTCCAGTGCGAACATTTGTGGTGCAACAATAGAAGGATATGGTGCATCCTGTTTTTGGAGGTATACAATTTTGTTAATTTCACACTTGACTATTAATTGTTTTTGACAAATTGGCTTTGCCAAAATAAAAGGTGAACCTGGCATATTTTCTGCATTTTGGGTGATTTGTCTGCTTTTAAAGGCATCATATTTTTCTCAGTCAGTTAAGATGTGTAAGGACCATGAAAATCAACTTTTTTGTTTCATGTACTTTTCAGTCCAATGCTATCTGCGGAAATACACAGAGAAGTTGATTCAGTGTTTAATGATGTACATCTCTGACAATGCTGATAATCTCATCAGGCATTACCAGGTGAGTGTCTGGAATACATTGAATGCTATACATAAGGCAGTAGTATTTAAACCTGGTCTTGGGGACCCCCTGCTCTGCACATTTTTGCATGCCTCCCTTATTTAACACCCCTGATTCAGATCATCAGCTTGTTAGGAGAGAGCTTCATGAACTAAGAGAGACATAAGCCCTATACAGTAACTGTTATACACTTTTTCCCCCCCCTAATTTTCCATATATTTGTATTATCCTACACACATTTGAGAAGAAAAGAACACATTTAATAGCAAAACAACCTATTTGAAAATTAGCATAAATCACATTAATACATTTTACAGTCCTACTAGCCTGTTGTTGTCACAGTTATGTTCAGTTTTCACAGACTTTTTAGTTTGTTTTCATCCGTCACGTCTCCTTTGTCTTAGTTTCTCACCACTCATCTGTTACCATGGACAATTCATCATTTAGTTCATCACCATTACATATTTAAGTTGCTCTTGTTCACTCAGTGTTTGTCCGGTCACGTTTAAGGGTATATTTACACGACAACGATGTACTAAAAACTTCTTTCTACAGATGACAGTGTTAATAAAACTATCCCCATTCACACGGGTTCACAAAAAAAAAAAAAAAAAAAAAAAAAAAAAAAACTGTATTATGTATGCCAGACAAGTAGTTGGCAATGTCACTTTGAAAAGAAACTACTCGCCTGCACATACGCATTCTTTTATGGAGCACTCGCACAAAACACCTTACCTTTGCGTTGAAAAGTAAGGTGGATAGACTAAACACGTAATATGCATGTGCGTGCTATCACTGTTTTCACAGATTCGTGTTTTTGCAGTTTATACGGAGATGACAATTGTATCGTTTTCAAAAACTTTTTGAAACCCATTTTTAAAAGTTTGTTTTCAGGCCACCAAAACACTGTTGTGTAAATGAACAGCCATAATGGCTTTTTTTGTTGAAAACGGTGTTGTGTAAACAGCCCCTAAGTTAAGTGTGTTGTATCCTGTTTGCCTGTCATTTGGATTATTGTTATTAAAGCTATGTGTTGGCAACTTCTTCATCTTCGTCTGTTTGCCTGCAACGACCCGTGACAGTTGTTTAGAGTAAAATAAAATAAAACCGAAATGAAACGATAAACTAACATTTATTTTATTTAAATATAAAGGTGATTTCTTGTTATTTCAAAACATTCTATCTCATTTTGTGTTATATAAATACATTATATTTTTCCCCACTGTAAAACAATCTGAAACTACCACATAATGTTGTAAGTAAATACACATTTGCTATGCTTTTCTTTAGGATAGCCATGGTGACCTAAAGGAACTGGAACAGCACACACACTGAGGATTATCACAGAGGTGGCTTCATGGACAATCCTTTAGAGACTAACTTTCTTTTGGTCAAATTATCACTTTTTTCAGAAGTACTACAGTCATGATTTTTGGTTTTAGACTATTTAAGTTGCTGTTTCCAGAGTAGTATTGCAATCTCTGTCAGAAAACCTAAAATGCTTTATTTTTGTACTGATTTGACTAATTGTACTAATTGTGTGAAAACTTTTTGTTGAAATGCTGTCCAAAAATGAAGTAAAATGCTGTTTTGTGTTTATTGTTTGCTTTGTGCTTATTTTAAGACAGTACAGCAAGTTTTATTCAATAGCTCAAGATTAAAATTAATTAAAATTTTAAGTTTGTTCAACTCAATTGACTGTCTTTTTTTTAATGTAAATTAGCTTAAATGTTAAGTTAACACAACTTGCTATTACTTGGTAAATTCAACTTGTGTTTTTAAGTAAAGAATGTTGAGTAAACAAATATATTTAAGTACCTATAACAAAGGATTTCTTGTTAGTTTTACATAAATTTGCTTCAAGTTGGATTTACTTAAAAAGTGTGATGCAAAAATGGTGCATATGTATTTTAAGTAAATCCAACACATCATTTTTTACAGTGTAGTATGTTAAGAATTATGACCCACAACGCCTCTCTTTGGGCAGAAACTCTTTCCCCCGGTTTCACAGACAAGGCTTAAGCTAGTCCTAGACTAAAATGCATGTTTGAGCTGTTTTAACTGAAAGCAACTTGTACTGACCTATCTTAAAATATGTTAGTGCCATTGTTTTTTCTCAAGATGCACAACAGTAATGTTTTTTTCTATGGTACGTTTATAAAAGCTAAGTCTAAGCCATGGCTTAGTCTAAGCCCTGTCTGTGAAACTGGCCCTATATGTTTAAAATTTAAATGAAATAATATTATAATTAGGGTCATCTATACTCTGATTATTAATGACCCTATAATCTATATAGGGTCATTTATAATCTGCACATTTGAAAATTATTGTGGTGCCTACATGAAGTGTGGAAATAGAATAATCTTTTTTTGGTTCTGAAGTATTGATTACTTTCATTTCTTGTCACCATACACTTGCATTTCATTGATTTGTGTGTGTGTGTGTGTGTGTGTGTGTGTGTGTGTGTTTTTGTGACATAACAGGACACAAATTTGTATAATGACATAGGTATTGCATAGGTATTACAAGGAGAGGGTGACTTTTGAGGACATTACCCCATGTTCCCATTTTTCAAAAGGCTTATAAATACAGAATGAGTTTTTTTGAGAAAGTAAAAATGTGCAGTTTTCTGTGATGGGTAGGTTTAAGTGTAGGGTTGGTGTAGGGCGATAGAAAATACGGTTTGTACAGTATAAAAAACATTATGCCTACGATGTCCCCACAATTCACAAAAACAAACATGTGTCTCTGTGTGTGTGTGTGTGTGTGTGTGTGCGTTTTGCATTGCATTTTTGTTTTAAAAATGACCTAAACAAACATAATTCTCAACAGTCTATTTTTCAGAGATGAAGGATGGAAACTTTTGTTCCAAAGCATTGTTCCTTTGTCAGTTCCTTGGTAAAAACATGATCAAACACTGGCATTTTCTCCATTCAGCTGACAATGGCAAGGATTAGCGCTGTATAAATTTACAAAACACACTGCATATTGTTTTATCAAAAGGATTTTTAAGGTGAAAAGACTCATAAGTTAATACTTCAATCAAATGGGATTAAGTGTAATATTTTATCCAGATCATGTCATTCTTTCATACAGAATGATGAACATACTAATAATTCTCCACACAGTGAGAAAACACGCTCACGCTCAGTTCTCCCTAGCAACAAGAACAGCTCCTACACTCCAGAACTTCATCTGTAGGAGGTCATTCCCTGAGGTAACTGCAGACAAATGTTCTCAACGGGAGCACACTTTTCCAGGAAAACAATAACTGATTTTGTAAAGGATAAACAATAGATCAACTTATAAAGCATTTAAATTAGCTAAATTTGTATCCTAATAGATACCACGCTGAAGAATGACTATGGTTCACCAAGACGGCAAATCATTTATTGTAAATTTATATGCTACAAATGATATACAGTATATTGCCCAAACATTAATCACAGTAAACACTGCTTTTATAAACATATAACAGAAAACAATTTGTCATCAAAATCATCATAAAAGACATTCTGTTTGGCCTGCTGCTGCCAAACCTAATATAAGAGAAAGATAAAGCATAATAAAATATATTTTGTGCATTCATCTTTCTTGGAATGGTCCACTTTCTTGACCCACTTTGTGCATCTGCCGATTTTGTGCATCTGCACTCAATCATTACTGTTCACTTACTGTCGTAACGATGTCTCATCATCTGCATTAATTTTTTTTTTTTTTATTTTTTTTTTACAAATGAAATAGTTTCTTTCCACATAATGATATATTTCATAGTGACCATTTCCAGAACAAAAGCCCTATAAAAACCCTTATGGCTTTCGCACTATTTTTGAATGATTTATCTGTTGTTTATTTCCTTTCAGTTCTCTTTGGCTCTCAGTATTACATATTACTTTCATTTTAATAAGCAAACCACGTAATTAACAGAACATTATAAATGTTTTCATGCATATACAGTAAAGATGAAAGATACAAATCATTAAAAAACTGACCTCCGTTTCCCAGTGAGCAACTGTTCAGTGACATGCTCATGCTAAATGTTACAGAATAATTTAAACAGTCACTGTTGATCTGTCAGAGACAATGACTAACTGTCACACACTGATTGTCTGCATGAGGGTTTGTCAGTCGCATGTGACGAGTCACATCATTGTCAGGTCTGCAGGTCACAGTAACACAGCAGTGTATGACAGCATGAAGAGATTTAGAATATGTATCAAGAGAAACCCTGCAACATACTGTATCATCACAACCATTTAGAGTCAGGAGCTCAATTATTTACAAGTGGAACGTAGACAGAAATAGAGAATGGAAACAACTAGTGTCGGGGAAGCTACTTTGAAAATGCAGCTTGTCAAGCAACAAGCAACTCAAAATTTAAAGGCCCTCAGAGCAGAGCCGTATTTATCTGGTGCACAGAAAATGAGAATCTTCCAATTAGGTTGAAAGCATTAAACAGCACTGGAACAGATTAATTTACACTAATAATTAATTAATATGCTAATTAATACCACAGATTAATTGAAGCTGTTTGGATTCTGCTGATCCTGCAGCCAATGAGATTGCTTGCTCAATATTTAAATAGTCTGGTTCATTGTTTGCTGTAAGCTAGTCTTGGAGTGTGCTTTCAGATTTACTCTGAAATTCAACCGCTTAAGAATATTGTTCAAAACGCTAAACAATGTTGCATAGTCTGCATTTATCAATGAAACAAATACACGTTCAAAAGAATGTTTGATGTTTTACTAGTTGCGTTGTTATGAAGAGTGGAAATCAAGCTTATAAGCAAGCTAGCATGAGTATGCTTTTTGAATTAATAGAAGCAGTACATCTATTCAAAATCATATTTGATGTTTACAAGTTCTGTATGATGCAAGGAGTGAATAATTAAGCAAAGCTAGCTTGACAATATGCATTCTTAGTCGATAACAGCAGCAGCGGTAAATACACCTGTACAAATCACATTTGAAGTTTTAGAGTTCCGTTTGATACAAGGAGTGTATAATTAAGCATATAAACAAGCTAGCATGAGAATATACATTTTGAGTTGATAGCAGCAGCAGTGGTAAATACACCTGTACATATCACATTTGAAGTTTTAGAGTTCCGTTTGATACAAGGAGTGTATAATTAAGCATATAAACAAGCTAGCATGAGAATATACATTTCGGGTTGATAGCAGCAGCAGTAAATACATCGGTACAAAATCATATTTGACATTTTACAAACATTTTATAAACATCTGTTACGATGAGCATGGGCACAAACAATACAAATAAGAGATGCAAGAAATATAAGAAATGTTTTAAGACAAACATTTTTTGCCAAAAATGACAGACGACAGGAACATAACACCTCTTGCTTAACATTATGTCAATTTTGTTTATATCGCCTGATATCAGTAATCACAATCCAAACAACATCCATCCTTTTGAGCACTTGAAAATACCACTATATGTTCCTATAAATCATTAGTAAGGTCAAATTTTTTATATATATTTTATTTTATATTTTTTTATACATTTCTTCATTTTTGTGAAGGAAATCTTATGCATCCACTGAGAGAAAAATTCCTGTACACTTCTTTACACTGGATGAAAAACTTATGGATTCACATATGTTTACTTCAAATTTCTTTAGAGAAAGTATTATTTTGTATATTTGTACCCAATATACACATGTAATGTCTGTTTCATTCATGCTGGAAGACTAAAAATATCACACAAAGCCCACAAGTGAGACTCATAGAATTAATAAAACTTATGAAATTCCAGGAAATCCCTTATATGGACAAAGACATCCAGATATCTCTGCAGCTGAATAAAACATAGAGACATTTTGTCTCTGAAACATGAAAACAAACATATGATTGCGACAATATATGGTTTATCTGTGTTCTTCTAGACATCTCGGGTATTTTCATAAGAATAAAGTATATTTATAATGCAATGCTTATCGACACAGCCTTTATCACTGTATCCACCTTATTCCTGACTAGCCTAATACTGTGTTTTGAATTATGGGTGGCACTAATTTCAGTCGCTGTCATTTTTTCCTCAGGATTATTTTCTCTTTTTTTCCCTTTTGCATTTCGCTGTAATAGTATGAAAAAGGACAACATTGACTGTACATTTGTGGTCTGTTCTCCCTATTTAATTTACAATATATCCCATTAATAATTCACTGGAATGCACAAAGAATCTCTCAATCTCTTTTTCTCCTCAAATCCTCACGTCTCCTTCCAGGTTTGTTTTCACAGGTAAATACAATTTATTATCTGTCAAAATGAAGGGAATCACTTTGAAATAGTATCACGCAATGCTGAAGTAAATTAACATTTTTGGTTAAGGTAACGTATGTTACATAATGCAGATATATATTACCACAGTTATTGCTGTGGAAAGAATCACCCTTTGGGGGATATTCGTGTTCTGTTGAAAGTACCTTAATTGCTGATATTTTTACACTTTTAAATGTCCTTTTAATGTTTGATGGTTGAAGGGTGAGTAGAATAATGTCATCTCATTGTACCCAGTTTAAAAAAAAAAAAAAAACGGATTATTGCGTTCATAGAGCACTTAACGGAAGTTACACCCATAATTCGTGCAAAGCGTCATGGGGCATTGGAACAAGGTGGATAGAATACTACAAAATAATACCATTTCCTCCTCATTCTAAGATATAAAGCCACATCAGATCACAAAATTGCGATTTTTCTTGCAATTCTTAGAAAAAAAGCCAGAATCATGAATTTTTATCTCAGCGCCCTAACATTACATACAAACAAGCACACAACAAACTAACGCTCACTTCACACAAACAAGCGCCTCTCTCACACACATGCAAAACTGTATCGCACGCATGCTAATGTGGTAAATTTATTCATCGCACAGACTGATTTTTTGCGTAGCATGTGCAATATATATGTCATACTGTACAGCCCTGTTGCCATATTCAATAATATAATATAATAATATAAATATCTAGTTCAGTCATGAAACTCTAGAGGGCACAGGCTGATGGTCATTTACATACTATCTGCAAGCAATCACATCATTACCACATGGCACAAGATGATTGGCCTCTGCTGATCCTTGGAGCCAATGAGATTGCTTGCTCAACATTTAAATAGTCTGGTTCATTGTTAGCTGTAAGCTAGTCCTTCAGTACGCCACCTCCCCCAGCTCCACCTGCCTAAATCTGCTACAGGATTTATATATGTTTCTTTATGCAGCAGCAGCAGCAGCATATCTTACATGCTCACAGCAGAGTGTCTGGGTATCTATTAGCAGTAGCAAGTCCATACTTGCACAACAGCAGCGTAGCAGATCTAGTCTGCCAAGACAAAATACATGATCATTGCCATATTCAAAAACATGCTAAAACTATTCCTAGCATTGTCATGATTTAAATATTATTATACTGTTTTGCAAATACAACATAAATGCTGCAAAGAATCACTTTCCCATCACTTTCCCAACTTTCCAATGCCCAACTTCGCACACCCACACATTTCATACCAAACACACACACACAGGTTTGTTTTGCTATCAAAGGGAGGACATTCCATAGGCGTAATGGTTTTTATACTGTACAAAATGTACATTCTATCCCCCTACACTACCCATGTCATTATACAAATTTGTGTCCTCATAAATCACAAAAACGTGCGCACACACACGCACCAAACCTTCTACTTGACCTACTTTCACAGAAAGGCCTCAGAAGTCCTTAAGTTAAATGTTCAAAGACCTCACAGCCCAACACGTTGTGAGCTTGTAAGTAGATATTTTTTGGATATAAACTACAATTATTATAGAGTGTACAGAGTGTAGAGTTTTGATGCACAATATATTTAACTTCTCTTTTTTAAAGCATTTTAAATCTACTACCAAATTATTTTAGTTCAGCTATTTGCCAAGGCAACATTTCTCATTTTTGTTTAAATTGAAGTACATATTTTGTGTGTGTGTGTGTGTGTGTGTGTGTGTGTGTGTACATATATACATACACACACACACACACATACAGTCAAACAAAAAATTATTCAGACATTTTTTATATTTTTGATATATTTTTACTAGTGGGTGTAGGACACTGTAGTTCATTTATGTAAGTGAGGATAGCAAAATAAAGTAAACTGGATAAAAATTTGGAACCAAAACTTATTCAGACCTTACCATGTTTTGTGTTATCTGACATAATTAAGATTTTTCTGACACAGTTTAACTCTGAGATCTTGTCATTTTTTTATTACCATTTTTTTAAACTATAGTCAATAAACTGTATATTGAATGAAATGTTCAAGGTGTCTGAATAAATTTTGGGTTGACTGTATGTATAGTTAATAGAAATACCCCATTCACAAGCTTATCCATTACACATGAATTCTGTGACTGAAAGTGTTCAAAAACAGGAAAACTACAATAATAAAATTATCTTTTTATGTGAGATAGAATGGCTTGAGTACTTGAACTACTAGTCATTTTATTTATTTTTTACTCATAAAGTTGCCAAAAAGGTCTAGATCCATAATGAAGTGTGCCAGGCAATTTAGTTATAGTTATGTCACTGAATAAAGGTTGCATGTTCTCAAACTGTACTGCATGACAAATTTGCCTCGTTTGCCTCATATGTTTATATGCTAAATAAAGGCTCTCAGCAGGTATAAAGCTTAAGAATATTAACAGTCATTAACAGCATCTGGAGCCTTGAGATCCAATGACTCTCAACGATTATCATTCAAAACTTTGTGGTTTCTGTGTCATATATTAGTGCATTATTGGAGGAACAAAGCACCAGTAAGATGAAAAAGCGCAATTTAAAAAGGACACTAGTCTTTTATTGACTGGTGGAATCTCTACACGGCTCAATCAGCAGGGAAGAGGTTTCCTTCTGGATGATAGATGTCGAGCTGACAGTGAACAGATGAGAGAGCACAGCGATGGCTTTGTTTCGACTTTGTTCAAGTGAGCATGCACAATGAATTTCTGCTCTGCCTTCTCTGCGGCGGATTGTGATATATTACCGCAAACCAATCTCACTACTGTAGAACAACACAGTACAAAAAAAGAGGCCACACAGAATGTGTTAATGCATTTTTAACTTTAGGCTTAACCAGAGATATGTATTTGTACATGCCAATGTGTCTTGCTATCTCACAGTATAAGCGTGAATTTTAAACAACAAACTAATTAAATTAATATGGGAGAGGAATAAATATAGCTAATTTACTACACTTTCATTGAATTGATGAATCAATCGCTTTACGAAAAATACAAGCTTCACATTTCTGCTTCTAAATCCTCCAAGTCGTTCTCCCATTTATTGTCATTATCTCACAAATATTGGTGATTGAGCTTAAACTGTATTGAACCTGTATTGAACCTATCTATCTATCTATCTATCTATCTATCTGCTGACCCAAAAGAACAAAGAGTTATAGGATTGTGATGAACTCCATCTATGTTTTGATCATTATTCTGAATCCGATCTGGACAGTCTTTGACAAAAAGATGCAAATTTCTCAGCTTTTTGTTCAAAATGTTGTTTTTAAGAAACCCACATTCAAGTGTTGATTAAAAAAAGGATGCATGAAGCTACAATAAAAATGTTTTTTGTTTGTTTGTGCTTTCAAAGCAGAGGCTCTGTTCTTTTTGATATATTGACTGTTCAGATATTCATACAACAAAATATTCTGGGGGGCCATGAATTTGAAAATTGTGAAAATGATCAAAAATGCTGCCGCTGGCTGGCAACAACAACAAAACACTGGCAGGGAAAGAGTTAAAAACATATTAGCTTTCAGCAAACAGCTGAATGAATGTAATGTCCATGATATGTTAAAGGGGACCTATTATGCCCCTTTCACAAGATGAACTATAAGTCTCTGGTGTCCCCAGAATGTGTCTGTGAAGTTTCAGCTCAAAATACCCCACAGATCATTTATTATAGCTTGTCAAATTTTCCCCTATTTGGGTGTGAGCAAAAACACGCTGTTTCCGTGTCTGTTTAAATGCAAATGAGCTGCTGATTCCAGCCCCCTTTCCAGAAAAGGGCGGAGCTTTAACAACTCGTGCTTCAGTTGCTCAACAACAACAAAGCTGGAGAATCTCACGCAGCCAAAATGATGATTGTCAGTAACAGTGTTCAGCCTTACATTGTTTAAACCAGAGTCGGACATTGATGGAGAGACTCAGGAAGAAGTTACAACTTTTAGAATGCAACTGGACATTTCTGAATATTTAGTGGATAAATTTATGTAGTTGCTGTGGAGTTGATTCAATTCATCAACTAGCATGTGCCGTCATGTCAATCTTTTGTGCAAATCCAGCATTGAATTGACCCTTGTTTGTGAAGCAGTCCGGCGTAAAATGACGGCACAGGCAACAACATGCTACTACAACAACTCTTCCTCTTCTCTAAAGCAGCCCAAAATGACCTCGCCCCCATTGTTGCGTGTTCTCGGGGGCAGGGACAGTGTTTATGTAAATATATGACTTTCTTTTGTTCGTCTGAAAGTAGTCATATACACCTAGGATGGCTTGAGGATAATTGGGATCATTTTCATTTTTGGGTGAACTATCCCTTTAAACAGCAAACTCTTTAATTTAAAATATCTCTCTTTGCATAGAACTTTGAGCATTATAACTTTGCAGATGTTGTTTATGCTCTAACAGCAACATTACACACTAACTAAAGTTAAAAAAGTGAAATCATAATCAAGGACCCCTTCAACAAATGTATTTAAAAACAGAACAGTGACTGTTTTAGAATATGAATGTGCAAGTATTTAAGTTTTTAAGCTTTTTCACACATAAAACAGTGCTGTCAGCACCATGACAAAATGAAATGGAACTTAGTATTTTGTGTGTGCATTTACTCAAGTGTATATTAGCTTTTAATGACATCAGCCTATTTAAATGCAAAATTTTCATTGATATTTCTTGTACATTTTCTTTTTAGGCCAGTAATGTTTGAGAAAGGCCTATAGAAAGATATAGATACAAATGAACCTTCCTGAGAGTTCAGGCACACAATACATACAATCCCACATAAAGTTTCTCATTGCAGTCTGCAGCACAAGCCCTGCAGTAATTCTGCTGTCCTGATGCCAGAAATGCTTTCATGATACACTGATAGCCTTAGTATTTCAACATAATGCACTGATCACCATCAGCCACGTGAACTAAAACTTTTTAAACAAAACATTTTTTTTTTTTCAAAACATCAGGATTAATCTTCACAATGCAGTCATAACAAGCAAATTCAACATGCATCAGCTAATAATCCTGACAATTTTTTTTTACAGTTTACAATTTGATGTGAACACGCTAAGTAGACTCGAGTGAATGAAATGAAACAAGAGAAGGTTGACATACGGTAAGGGCAGACAGTTCTCCTCCTGACTGATGCAGTTTCTGTCGCAGACATGAAGTATAAATAAAACACTCACAGCATGTCCCTCAAGGCGTCAGCATGAAACCCACAAGCAATGACTATGACACACTGTCTTTGTTACTTCTACCTCCTTGTTTTTCCTCTTTCATGACATTGTAACACGTTCAGAGAGCTATTGACAGTAATGCGGCTGACAGCAGGAAGTTCGAGAGGCAGATTGCTGTCAGTCATTAAGATGCATGAAATTCCCCTCATTTCCCATGATGCATTCAGAGCATGTCCACTGCACCTGTTCACTAATCAACCAGCTAACCTAGAAGGGACCTGGATTAGAGAAACATGTTACATCTGTCTTTCTTTATGTGTGTGCGACTTTTGTAGCCGCTTTTCTCAAGCATCTCTAAATGGAAGCAGCGATTTCCACTCTCAGCGCTAATTAAATATTAACATCCAAATGAAACCGGAGGCCACGCCTCCTTTCCCTTTCAAGAGCAAATCTCTCATCAGCTTTTTGTGAGGGGATTTATTGTATAGAAATGGTGAAAGGATTTTGAGTGCTCAATTTCGAAACCTGATACAAAGTGTACACAAAAATACAATGGAGAAAGTGTGCTCTGTGTTGTGACGCAGACTGTGTAAGTATTTTACTTGGTGCTGTCTTAAGCAAACGTGAACTGCTGACAGAATGAGAATAGCTGATTCAGAACTGATGGAAAAAAGTTAACGTTCTTCAGTGGCACACATTTAACAGCTTATGCGCATGATGCAGGGAAACATGTAATGGATAGTTTGTATTTTTGGCATTGCAGGGAACACAATCATTGTATCTTTAATAATATCATGCTAATCGTCTTTGGAAATAAATAAAGATGTATTTTCAGCCTGTCAATCAATTTTCCTCAATATACCACTTCCTAAAAAATATGCATCAGTTAAATGAAATGTATATCTGCTACATATCCTTATTGGACTTGAAGTTAAAGTGACAGACTTGCACACACAAATGGATAACTGATAAACAGACCAATAAAACAACATCATAGAAATAACCATAATTAGTAATGGAATAAATTCATTATATATAACAAAATTCATTTGTATTAATATTGTTAATATATTTACATTATTTAAAAATAATATTGTTAATATTGTTATGCATTGGTATATATGTTGACAAATAAGGTTTTTTAAAGTGTAAAAAAAAAACATAATGGAGATATAATTCATTTTGAAGTTTTATTAAATGTTAACAAAGAGATGTGGTTTTTATAATCAATTAACACTGCTTTTGTAATTTTTTACAAGATGGACAAAATTTGTCACCAAAAAGTCATTCGGTTTTACCGAATGACACTTTTGGTTATACCAAATGATGATATTTTCAAACAATGCTAACAGACTGATATCTAGCTAGCTAGCTAGCTAGCTAGTTAGCTCCCTTTATATTGGTTACTCCAAATGACATCAATGAAATTCATTTTTCCGGACATTCTTTCTCATAACAAAGCAACGACTTCTACAAATAATTTTAATACCATTCCATGTTGATATATAATGTTATAAAATCATGCCAGAATAAAAAATATATACATTTATTACATTTGTGTGTGTGTGTTATAATTACATATGAATTAACATTACAATTAATAAGAAGCATGATTATTATTATTACTATATACTCTAACACAACTGCACACTACTTATCTTATAAATTATATATAAATAACAAATTATGACAATATCAATTAATAATGTAATAACCATTATTATTCAGAGACCTATATTACAATAACATTACTTTATATTAAAAATATTAATATAATCTATACTTATTTTATAATTGTGTATAGCCTAAATTATATTAATTGTATAACGAAAATACGATTATTATTATTATTATTATTATTACTACTGACACTCTATTACACATTAGTAATTAAATACAAGCAAATTAATGTACAGCAATATTTTAATACAATTGTATATTTATTTGAATGTTGCATTTAATATTATAGGTTACATATTAAGAATGAATCAGATTATAACTGTTGTAAACTCGTGCACACAATCACCAAAAATAATGATCATAATAACAGACTCAACATCATATTAACATGCATTAATAATGAATTAAAGCATTCGCTCATTAATTCAGTGTCTATGTGCGCTAAATGAAATACATGCAAGCTAGATTCGGCCGCAGGATGAACAGCATGTGATATAAATACACAGTTCTGCAGCAGATACACAAGACAGCAGGAGGATGTGATGCTCTGAGTGAGCGCCATCACATTATCCACAAACACACAGTCTTACCTGCAGATCTTCAGCATCCGCGAGGAAACGCCGCAAGCCTGACGCAGAAGACGAATGAGTGTTTGATTCCGCGCAGCATCGTCAGGACGAGCTTACAGTCAGGCTGAGAGGATGAGAAGAGAGCCATACGTGCACTACAGGATGCTGATCACAGGAATGAACGGTGAGAAATGAAGTGTCGAACCATGGCTGTGTCCCAAACCCTAATGACTTTCCTACCTAGACAACATTTTAGGACATCATTCCGTTGATTTTGCAACGTTGTTGCTCCAATTCAGCGGCATTTTGGAGAAAATGCTAGGCGCATCAATGATGTCCAAAAACTCTGTTGCTTCGGAAGGCGCTTGTGATGCCTAAAATGCTGTCTAGGTAGGTAGGCGCACATGAGGATTTAAGACGCAACCTATTTGTAAAATGTGAATCGAGCGCCACTCACAGGCAGGCACGCACGCGCACAAAACATGTTTTACAGCATCAAATTGTACAGAAATTTAACCAATTTCAATTGTTTTTTGTTTTCTGTGAGAAAAAAATAAAAACTCATATGATATAACCTACAGTAAATACCGATTTTAAATATAATGTGAAAGTATGCCAGCCGCTATTAAGGTCTGTTCACACCAAGAACGGTAACTATAAAGAAAACTATAACGATAACTGAATTATATATCTTTCTGTTTATCTTAAGAGTGCGCTGCAGTTCCTATTCGATTTCTGTCACTTTGACATTATGTCAGAAGCTGGCGCTATGGGGAACACCTTTCTCCTAGATTTTTATTTATTTTGTTAAACTTCAAACAAAGTCAATGTACAGTCAGAACTACAATAATACATAGAAAAACATACAGCCAGGGGGTAGGCTAATCATTAAACTATAAATACATTAAAGGACTCAGATAGAGAGTTTTAATTGCTTTCTTATTATGTGAATGAAAAATAGTCTTGTTGTATATTTGAATTTCTTTTCAAGAATCAAAAACAAAGGGTGGGTTTCACTGTAGTTACATTGATTGTATATGAAATTTGGCATAAATAAAAACTTTATAATATTTCCTTTTATTTGAGGGGATATTAGTAAAACCAAATAAAATGTTTTTTAAACACAAAGAAAAAGTAGGTTCTTTCTCCTAGAAATACTGATGCCTGATTGGAATAATGCCGTTGTTCTACGTCGGCCAATGGCGTTCAAGCCCGCGAATTAGAGGCGGAACGTATGGAAAGCTAAACCATCTAAACTGTAATCAATACGGGGATCGGCTGGAAATAGCGACCTCTCCTGGTTTGATTTAGTATTAACATCATAATCTGAATGCAATCTTTCCATTACTTGCTTTTCAGTGTTTTAAAATTGATCATCCGAGTGGTCCAAATGGCCGTATTTAAAGACATTGCGGGCCGTATGCGGCCACCAGTTGCCCATCCCTAACATGGACTGTAAAAAAAAAAAAAAAAAAAAAAAAAAGATAGATGACGCACTTTCACTCTCTTACACTGTATTAATTGAAGCCGCCAGTGTGCCAATATTGCGCTGACATCTCGAGCTTGAGTCTCGAGTCTGCGCATAGTGAACTTGGAGCCGGAGTCTGCGTGAGCTCGAAGCGGAGACGATATCAAGGTCCTGCCCACACTCCCGCAGAATCGGTTAATAAAACAACTAGAACAACTCAATATGTCGGTGTGAAATAAACAGTTATGGAAATGTAGAAATTTAAGTTAAAGCTCCAATCTCCCCCCGAAGATCTGAAAAATCTGTTGGTGCTTCAGTGGGTAACGTTACTTCGCTGAGAGAAGCTGTCAATCATGACATCAAAACTCACGTTTTTATAGAATCAAATAACTAACTAAAAGCAAACGTTAAAGAACAAACACTTTACAACCCGAATTCCGGAAATGTAAGGACGTTTTTTATATTTGAATAAAATGAAAGACTTTCAAATCACATGAGCCAATATTTTATTCACAACAGAATATAGATAGCACAACAAATGTTTAAACAGAGAAATTTTACACTTTTATCCACTAAACGAGCTCATTTAAAATTTGATGCCTGCTACAGGTCTCAAAAAAGTTGGCACGGGGGCAACAAATGGCTGAAAAAGCAAGAACATTTGAAAAGATTCAGCTGGGAGAACATCTAGCAACTAATTAAGTTAATTGATATCAGGTCTGTAACATGATTAGCTATAAAAGGGATGTCTTAGAGAGTCTCTCAGAAGTAAAGATGGGCAGAGGCTCTCCAATCTGTGAAAGAGTGCGTAAAAAGATTGTGGAATACTTTAAAAACAATGTTCCTCAATGTCAAATTGCAAAGGCTTTGCAAATCTCATCATCTACAGTGCATAACATCAATAGATTCAGAGAAACTGGAGAAATCTCTGTGCGTAAGGGACAAGGCCGAAGACCTTTATTGGATGCCCTTGGTCTTCGGGCCCTCAGACAACAGTGCATCACTCATCGGCATGATTGTGTCAATGACATTACTAAATGGGCACTGGAATACTTCCAGAAACCACTGTCGGTAAACACAATCCGCCGTGCCATCTGCAGATGCCAACTAAATCTCCATCATGCAAAAAGGAAGCCATATGTGAACATGGTCCAGAAGCACTGTCATGTCCTGTGGGCCAAGGCTCATTTAAAAGTTTCAAAGTGGAAAAGTGTTCTATGGTCAGATGAGTCCAAATTTGACATTCTTGTTGGAAATCACGGATGCCGTGTCCTCCAGGCTAAAGAGGAGGGAGACCTTCCAGCGTGCTATCAGCGTTCAGTTCAAAAGCCAGCATCTCTGATGGTATGGGGGTGCATAAGTGCATACGGTATGGCCAGCTTGCATGTTTTGGAAGGCACTATGAAGGCTGAAAGGTATATAAAGGTTTTAGAGCAACATATGCTCCCCTCCAGACGACGTCTATTTCAGGGAAGGCCTTGTGTATTTCAGCAGTACAATGCAAAACCACATACTGCAGCTATTACAACAAGCATGGCTTCGTCGTAGAAGAGTCCGGGTGCTGAATTGGCCTGCCTGCAGTCCAGATCTTTCACCTATAGAGAACATTTCGCGCATCACTAAACAAAAGATGACCACAAACTCTTCAGCAGCTGGAAACCTATATCAGGCAAGAATAGGACCAAATTCCAACACCAAAACTCCAGAAACTCATAACCTCGATGCCCAGACGTCTTCAAACTGTTTTGAAAAGAAGAGATGGCAAACATGCCCCCATCCCAACTATTTTGAGACTTGTAGCAGGTATCAAATTTGAAATGAGCTCATTTTGTGCATAAAATCTTAAAATTTCTCAATTTAAACATTCGTTGTTATCTATGTTTTATTGTGAATAAAATATTGGCTCATGTGATTTGAAAGTCTTTTAGTTTTAATTTTATTCAAATTTAAAAAACGTCCCAACATTTCTGGAATTCGGGTTGTAACTAACATCAGCATGATAAAAACTGTCTAAAATGACAGAAACCATCTTTGGAAAAGAAATATTTTGAAGTGTAATTTGACGGCTTAATTTGTCTCACGTTCCATTCCATTACATAGAGAGTATAAACATCTGCTAAACAGCTGTTTTCAGTAATGGAGTGTAGAGCTTTCTATCTAACCACAGTAAACTCCAGCGCTCTCACCAGGGCAGGTGCTGGCCAAATGGGTGCCTTAAGCAGAATTGTACTGTTGTAGACCTAAGTGATCAATAGCCTTAAAATGACTTAAAATACAATGAGGCAATAATAAGTGTTTCAAAGAAAGTATCAAAAGCAAGTAATTTTATGGTTTTATTGAACAACACTGTTAAAGTACATAATGTAATATACATAAAATACTGTAAACAATCAACTTATGTAAGTTACTTATTATAACAAATGACTGAAGAGGGCACCAATGGCCTTGTGATTGTTGTTACACTTTACAGCATGATCAAATCCTTGTTTAATATTGGCCAAACAACATTTAATTCAAAGGTCCACTTAATATTTGGCATCAAAATATGCAAACTCACCCTAGTGAAAAATAAATATACCAAAACGTATTTGAAATGCAATTACTTTATGCTAAGTATACTACAAATACATTTACATATTTATGTACTTCATATAAATACCCTGCAATTGTACTTTTGGTATATTAAATTTATGTACTTAAAGTCTGAATTAGAACAACTAATTTTGTACTTGATGCACTTTATTTATCCAGTAGTGCTGAGGTCCAACTAAAGATATACTGAAGTATATTTGATTGTGCTAAAATGGAACTATTGCAAGTGTACCTTAGGTACACTTTATATATCTTGCATTTAAAGACTGATATCATACAGTGATCATGCTATCCTTACTAATAGTGATATTAAAACACATTTTAGGCTTAATATTATTAAATGTGCATTGTGCAATAAAGTAGTACTCCAAATAAAGTTTACTTATATTTATATCAAGCAATATGTCAGTAAATATGTTAATGGATTTGTGGTATACGTAGTATAAAATAAATGTATTTTAAATACATTTTGGTATAGGTTTTTTTTTTTCACTAGGGCAGGGCAGAGTTAGGGTTTAAACTTTTATTTTGAAATTGAGATGAACAACAATTTGCATATTCAGAAACATACTGATGTATTCTCCTGTGTTAGCATAGGTTTATAAATGATAGCACTACGCTATGCTATATTATGATTTTTAAATCGTTTTAATATATCATGCAGCCTTAGAAACTGGTCTAATAATGCTAATCCAATAAATGGATTCTCGTCCATGGAATGCTCCATTTCCAGTATTTTGCTGGTTGACCGACACGGGTAAATTGCAATCGAGAATTTTATTTTTTTTTTTTTTTTTTTAAATCGAGCACTCGAATTTAATTGAGGAATTGTGACAGCCCTACAAGTCTTTACCAAGGTTCAAATTGCAATGCATAGCGCATTAACAATTTAAATTATATGACAAAAATTGCATTAGTATAAAATCAGATGCGTTGCTATCAAATTATTAATGGTGTTAAACACGTTTAATTAATCTCACCCATTAACTTCAATAGCCCAAAATATACGTTTCACATGTTTGTCAACATACCTGAAAGTGATGCACGTTATTCATCTTGGACTTGGACTTTAATACACAGGCTGTGCCGCTGTTTTCAGCGCTCTTCCTCTGCATAGCATTGTGCAACTGTTGTCTAGCCGGCTTCAGCCTCTTGCATAGAGCCTGAGCCAGCTACAAAACCACAGAACTCGTGGCTGAAAAGCCATCCGTTCCCAACATGAGGAACATGCCGCATTCAGATTGACGGAAGTCTACCCGCTATCTTACTCCACTCTCGGTTTCCCTGCCTATTGCGGGCATTGAGATCACTAGTTGTCTTTGTGCTATGTGTTCCACTGTGCGGTGCGACAAAGCTGGAAGACAGAATACAGTGCTTCTGTGCCTATTCTTTTCTCTCGCCCATTGCCTTAAAGCAGCGAGCTCCGTATAAAAAGATCCTCTCACAGGTTGGCTGAGAAGTTAAATTATCTCAGTACATCTGGAGAGTGCCTACTTCTAGAGTTGTCAAAGTACTGACTTCAGTACCAAGTCAGTACTGAAATGTTAAAAATAGACATATCCGATGAGAGCATGAAAACAATGGCCAATCAGAGGGGTTTACGAATCCGCTCAACAGTGCTCAAAGCGTCACATTTTTAAAATTTCAGTACCAACTTGGTACTGAAGTCGGTACTTTTCACAACTCTACCTACTTCTATATTCAGATAGCCCTCATCACCAGTGTTTCTGAGGATGCACTCACACTAGGCACAGTTGCCTTGTACCGTGCCCTGGTGTGTACTGTCCAAGTAGTAATAGAACATGTTTGCTGTCGTAATGATAACAGTGATCGACAATGATGCGCACACAAAAGTAATAGCTGCTCCGGCGCGGTTAGTGCTCACACTATATGCGTACCGTGCCCGAGCCCAACTGAACCGTGCATCTCTGGCCGATCACGCAAGTCAAGCGAACCAGACTTTGGGGGTCAAATGTGCTCGGGCACGGTTCAGTTCACCTAGTGCGAATGCACCCTGAGATTGCTTCATGGGCACAGCGTACCGCTTTGCATTCCCTACTATAAGTGTGTACGTTCTTGGAGTGCGCGAACATGGCTCTCTGAGTGGAGTTTGCGAGCTGAATGATCTGAATGTTTGGCTGATCATGGTTCATTCAGAGAGTGTGTTGAACTATCACAGGCTTCTGCCACTCAACCACCCATCATATCCCCTTCTTAGGGAGTGGAACCTTTCACAGGGGTTCTCCCGATCTATAATTACTCCTGGCATGACTGCCGCCTTATTGGTATTTGGGCATTATATTCCATTCCATTCCATAATTTCTGTAGTGGATAAAGCACCAACAGTAATTTCCTGTCGTTCAGGCACGGCGTTCAACAAAGTCTAGGAACTCAGCATTACTGTGATATAGGCAATAATGCTGGCACAACCGCCACTTTGCTCTCATCCACTCATGATGGCGACAGCAACAATCTGCATGTCTGGCTGCTGGCATCAGTTACACTGCCCAACGAATTAAAGACAAGTACTGCAGCAAGTGCCCCTTCTACCAGGCGACTCTATGCTCATAAATTGAAAGTATTTTAGAGCTTGTGCAGCTCAAGTAACGAGGACTCTGTGAATTGTCAGATTCCAGTTATGTCATTCTTGCAGGAGCGTGTAGATGAAGGCCGTGCACCTTCTACGCTCAAATTTTACGTTGCCGCTATGTAAGCTTTTCATAGCAGAACTGATGGTCGGCCAGTTGGCAGGAATGACCTAGTGGTCAAACCTTTACATGGCGCGAGATGGCTAAACCCTCCTCGCCCGTCTACAATCCCCACTTGGGATTTGGCTTTAGTTTTGAAAGCCCTGACGTGTTCGCCATTCAAGCCAGTCCAGCCTGCTTCGCTATAAGTACTCACTTTCAAGACGGCGCTTTTACCCACAATTGTATCAGTTAAACAAGTCAGTTATATACATGCTCTTCTAGTCAGCGAGTCATGCATGGGTTTTCGTCCTGATGACTGTAGAGTTGTCCTTAAACCAAGAGAAGTTGCGTTACTAAGGTGCTCTCAACTTCGTTCAGAGCCCAGGTTATAACCCTGTCAGCCTTTGCTCCGAGCAAACCATCTACAAATTATTTATATACTGTGATGCATAAGAAGAATAATATTAATATATTATATTATAATATTAATATATTATAATATATTATAATTAATATATTATAACTTATAAAGAATAAAAAGTGAAAAAAAGAAGAGTGCAATGTTTGTACTACAATATAATATTTGTAATTCTAACTTTTCCAAAACAGTTATGTAGCACATCAGTTTCAACATAAACGACATTTATTTAAATATTCAAAGTGCTGTATGACATTTGCTTAAAGGAAAACAAGCAGTTTGGTATCATCTTAAAACAGAGATTATTCAAGTGTTAAATGACCACTAGGGAACATTTAACAGACCCTCTTCTTGGCAATCGGCAGGGTTAGCAGTCCTGACCCTCATTGACGGGGTTACAAAAGAAGGAAACCATGTATCCACAACAGAACAGAAGCCCCTGACTGCGTGTAAACAAATATGAACAGACTGTAACAACTGACCATCAAGAACACACAGAGAGAGTGAAAGCGCTCTCTGACATCAGGTTGTGCCTGATTAACACCTCTTAACTTACTGTAAACCCTTGGAATAAAACATATGCTTGTTGTTTCAAGTGCTATTTCAAGATTGGGTAGGTTGGCTGATGCTATCATATGTAATAAAAAATATCTAGGAGGAGTTTGGATTTACTGGGGGTACAAGAAAATCTTTAGCTGTCAATGGAAAGTGAATTATTTAACAGAATATGGACACATGATTAGCTTTGCATCATCACCACCAGACGGCACCGTTTCTCAACAATAGCAGTGCAGATGGGTGATGCCATGAAGAAATGTCCCAATCATATTTCACTCCAAATGTAAAAAATGAATTAAAATAATATTTTATATATATATATATATATATATATATATATATATATATATATATATATGATTTTGGGGTGAAGTATGGTTTGGACATTTTCTTGACAGTTTTTTTTTTTTTTTTTTGCGAGATTCACTCATGTTGGTGCTTGTAAAAATATGACTGGACAAAAGCACAGACATTGACCTTTTGGACATTGACCTATTCAAAATAACACTGTTACACAGAAATAGTGCAAACATATCAAAAGTAACATTACTGTCAGTAAAAAAATAACATAAATGACATTAGTTGGATCTGTAAATGATTGGTGCCAAAGTCACTTGATACTAAATTTAAAAATAACGCTATACTTCACTTGTATGACATATTACAGTGTAAAATTACTTCTAATGCCAGAAGAAAAGAAAAAAAAATGAAATCATGATATCCTATGACAGCTTTATCTTTGAAACTCTGCAGGAGGTTCGGCTGTTGGCCTGCTTTATAAAGGCCATCATGACAGCAAGAGATGGATTTGGTAACCTTGACCCAAAACAATAATTCAGTAACAGAAAAGCAACTCTTTCTCCATCAATTATCTCCTACATGAGATGGTTCTTCCCTTTTGCTTATGCACAGATGAATCCCTTGCCCGTAAAGCACCTCAGAGGTGTATGGTTGTTTGTTTAGCTATTTCATTACAATCTATTTAAACTCGTATCATCCCTTTGAATCCAGAGACACTAGTCTTGAATTCTTCAAGTTATGTAGGGCTTCAAATGGGAATGCAGTTTAAAGGCACTGGGACCCAGAAGAAAACCAGTGCAGTGGCTTTCCACTTCTTCACGCTCAAACCACAGGAATTTGGAGTAACTCTCTCCAGATCTGAGGCATATGAGTTAACAGGCCTGGATGTAGCAGAGCCTGAGCAGAATACCTGCCTAGACTCCATCTCTCAGTCAGTTTTTGAAGGCCCCGTAGCGGCTGGCTTTGCTGATAAAGTTCTTCAGCAGATCGTGGTCCATGTCGGCGAAGGCCTGCGTCTGAGTGACGGCCGTCAGGTGGTTAACGCAAAACTTGAAACAGAACTCTTCCAGATCCTGCACATGAAGAGTGGATGGACTGATTCAATGAGAAAGAGAACCACCACCAAAGACCTACAGAATAATATATGAAACCGCAAATATATGTACATGTTTAGGGCTCTGTTCCAAAACCTAGTGAGCTGTCTACCTAGACAGCATTTTTAGACATCCTATGTGTGCTATCTTTAGTTATAGGTATTAGGGAAATTGATACAGCTTAGTGTCGTGATATTTTGCATGGGAATATTGTATTGATCTTTTCAGAATTTCGGCTCGGGATTGTTAGTATTCTGCATAACTTTACCGTAGGCTCTGCACTTATAATGTGGGAAATAATCATTTGAAATCTTGCTTTCAGACTGTAATTTTTTAGAGAGAAGCAGTCAAGCAAAAGGAGGATCTACATACTGTAAGTGTTTTTGTGACATTTCTAGTTTGATTTTAGTGCTGTGTCGTTGCTAGGAAAGTTTGTTTACTGTATTCACGTATTCACTGTATTCAGTAGCACTGATTTTAAATCAGTGCTACTGCATCTCTCTCTTTCCCTCTCGGACATGCGCATTGGTCTGCGTATAAAGGAAGTGTGTTCTCAGTGAAGGCTAAATAAACCTATTAATTTTATGTGCAAATGCCGTCACACTGCAAGCCAGCTGCATGCTGCGATGCTACAAAACTTGTCACAATTACAATCAAAGAAGCCCATTTATAGTACAATGTGCTCATTTATGCAGATAAACACTTTGCTTGCATTTATCTGTGGGAAAGAATTTCATGAGGGAATGAAAGTAAGTAAATGATGAGAGAATTTTCATTCTTGATCTCTAAGGGCCAGTTGTTTAAAAGTAATCTGATCGGATTTCGGCTATCGGATTGGATCAAATCTTGAAAATGGGTTGTTTAAAAGGAAAAAAGGATTCCAAAATCAGATTAGATCTCAAAATCCAATCTTTGTTTTTTTTTTTGCTTTTTAGTAAGATTGGGATACCTTTGATCCAAAAAAATCAGGATTATACTGATTCCATCAGAAGGGTCAAAAAAAAAAAAAAAAACTGGGATCAGCAAAATAATCTTATTTCAAACCAAAGACAAGATTATTTTGCTTGTTTTAAGAAAAAAAATCACTTAATTTTGACTTATTTTTTCTGAAAAAAAAAAGACAATAAATTTTACTTGTCTAGAAAATGCTTCTTGATTTAAGAATTTTTTGATATTTAGACTGGAAACAAGACAAAAAGTCTAAGTAAGAAAAGCATTTTTTTGCAGTGAAGGGGCTATACGTTAGAATTTTCATGTATTAATTGCTTTTTTTATTGCCAATGTGTGAACAGCTTGTAACGAAACTTAAAAACGAGACCTGTAGACTGATTTTTATGTGAAGGTCTTGGGACGTTTTTGCTGGGAAAATCAAAAGGATGTTCCGTTTACACGCGCTCCCATGAGCTTTTTTTCCAGTCAATGACACATGAAACGAATGCTTATATAATGTTCAGGCAGTGTTTCCCACAGGATTTTGTGAGACTATTGTGGGTGGACATCGGCCGCTCTAGGGGGGTCCGGGGGTTTGACCCCCCAGAGGAAAATTTTGTACATTTTAAATTTAAATGCATAAATCTGGTGCATTCTGAGAGCAAAATTAAGTGACTAGATCAATGAAGAAATATGTTCTCTTGTAAACAATTTTGTGCTCTAATAGTAATTTATTTATTGGTGATGTAGGGCACATTAGTCATGTACACAACATATAGTAGGCTAAATGATAGTTCATAAGTGGTCAAACATGTAGAGTATACATTTAAACCATTAAAAATATGTAGCAAAAGAGGTTACCTTTGTTGAATTAATTTATTTCTAAAATATTTAGTGGGGGCCTGTATCTATACATCTGTAATTGTGGAACTAATGGTCACTCTTTGATTTGTTAAACAAAATCCAGAATGCACTAAACACACTACTTCATTATAGAGAAAAATAACAAATGAATAAAAATATATAATCATAAGCTGACCAAATAAATAAAAAAAAAACTAGGTGACTATAATTCAGCAGCAAAAAAGTATGCTAGCCTAATTCTTGAAAAAAAAAAAAAAAAAAACTTTGCACAGTAATTTTAAAATCTAAACATGTTAATAAAAAGTTTAAAATTACTATTTGTATTCTTATGAAATGAAAAAACTATTTATATTAGAATTATATTTATATATGAATGTAAAGAATTATATGTATTTATAATAATCTAAGATTAAAAAACATTTATTTTAAATGTATTGTGCAGCTTGTTAATGGGGCAACAAGATATGATAGATACGACAGAACAAAATAGGCTATTAATAATCTTTCAGTGTGCAAAACCATGATAATATGAAACGCTTCATAATTACAGCACAAACCGCTTATGCATATCCCGGGTGCAGAATGGTGTGCTTAAAGCAATATGGAGTCACAGTGCGCAGTTGCGCTGCGCATTGAAAAGTTCAAGGCACAAAGAGAATCCCTGTGCTGTGTATGTCTACATCTAATAGTTTATTGATCATATGTTTCTTCTCACTTTTAAATTCCAGTTATTGTGCATGTGACGCCAATTTATAGTTCTTGTGTTGTGCGATCTAACTGACACCCTATAGCCAGTATAATGACATCGTTCAGAAACAGCAATAAACTCCAGCAAGATAAAGTCATTTTATGCAAATCCACAGCCCTTTATCTACATATCAAGTACTATAATGGGAATATATTATATTGGAGAGTTTGCTATATTTTTTACAGTAATACCATATTGAAATATGTTCTGAATTTAACAAATGAAATGCTATCAAAGCTGAACACCTACACAGATGTTAGTTAGTCATTACCAATGCTACCTGTTGTTAGTGTTTTAAGGTGGTTGTTGTTGTTGAGTAACAAGTGTGTTTGTTGAGTGAAAATCTTTGCCAAGTTATAGAAGAATAAGTTGATTATAGACATGTATGAAATGTTTTGGTAGTTTTAGTGCATTCTGAATGTGAAATTAACTGCTGTGCCAAGATAAAAGTTGGTTATGAGAACTACTGTATGTAAAGAGTTTTGAAAAAGTATTGAGAAATGTGTCCTAGCGTCCTAGCGACTGTAAAAAAAAAAAAAGTAATATGCTAACATTAAACTGCTGAATCAATGAATGTTAGTCAAATCTTTCATGTGTGCTTCATGTGAGCTATTTCAACAAATATTTGTGTTCTTTCTATTTTTGTCGTTCGCTTAGCAATATGTTAGTTGAGTCTACTGTGTACTTCACGTGAGCTATCTGAAAATGTGTCTTTAAATTTTTTTTTTTTATTTTTTTTTTAGTATTGTTAGCTTAGCATCATCCTAATGTTAATCACTGACGTTTGGAACAGGACCTATATGTAACTGGATAGATATATGGCTGAATGTGTGTCACGCTCACCCGTGCTTCATACTTGACAGCAGCTGAGAGCAGTGTTATAGCGTTCTCCTCTGTGATGCCTCTCTTGATGGTCTCCTGACACAGTCTTTTCAGACGGCTCTCACGGTAGTATGTGGCCAAATCCAGCAGACCTTTACAATGCACACGATCACAGGATCATACACACCAATAAACATCAATCAGACATTTCAGCATACAAGTGCTGCAGTTAACAAGTCTTTCAGTGTGACATGCTGGACGTCTAAAACCGTTTTAAATAGGTATCTGTGTTCAACTGAATCCAGGTCATGGGTGTCAGAGTGCGATATGGCAGTCAGCATGAAGGGAGTGGGTTACCAATAGCATCCTCAGGTGGGAGGTTGATGGTATCAGTATACAGGTACTCCAGGAATGCGCGATACACCAGATAAGAGAACTGATGAATCTCAATGGTCTCTTCATCAGTCTCGTTCAGCAGTGCTCGGAAATGCTCACACCTACCAACGCAACCACAAAATGCCATTTTATTTTTTATTAATGCTATTTATTTTTGCTGTTTGTTTTTATTAAAATTTCACTTATTCCATTTATCTGTTCTTTTTAAACACCATTCAGCACAGATGAATCATTTGTTTACAAATACGAGCTGTATGTTTGCTGATAGTAAATAAAGAAATTTATATTTTTGTTGTTTTTGACCCATGTAAAATCCCGTTCACACCAAGGACGATAACTATAATGATAAAGATATAGTTCTAAAAATCGTTCTAAAGATAAAAAAAAAATAACAGAGTCCACACCACAACTAAAACAATAACAGCACAGAGAAACATTTTCATTGGAATCACTTTCAGTACCATTTTTCAGGTGATAAAGCACACCTGCATATGTTAGCTAAATGTATGTGTTTTTTTTTTATTTATTTTTTTTATTTATGTATTGTTATGAGCTATGAGCTATGTTCCTACGTCACTGTTTAAATCTGCACAGAAACCATTCAAGCCACAGTTAACAAAGACTGTACTGCAAATTGCTCAACATAAGCACTCAAGCCTTTCAAGTTTCTGGCTGTTTCTCTCCAGTTATTTAGAATGGGGGGGGTGGAGACACTGAGAGATAATTCTGAGAGAGAGAGAGAGCCCTGAAATGCGTGGGGCTCAAAAGTAATTGTCATTTTTTTTTTTTTTTTTTTAAATCTGTTCATAATGACGACAGTAAACACTTCAGTGCCCCCTGAAGGCTTAATTTAGGTGGTTTTGCATGCAGAGATTGTGTGTGTGTGTGTGTGTGTGTGTGTGTGTGTGTGGTGTGTGTGGTGTGTGTGTGTGTACTTGTTTTGACTATACTTGTTTTCACTTATATTGTGAAATACTTTCACAACCCACTACAGTAGTGAGGACATTTGACTGGTCCTCTGAATATAGTTACAATTCTTGGTGTGAACAGGCCTTAAACTTGATTCTAAAATAAACGGTTGTTATGGCACCTAAATTTTAGATATCATTCAAATTTGACAATTCTCAATTATAATTTTGATAGCACAACAAAAACTAATACTAGCCTACTTAATATAAAGTTCAAACTTTACTTAAGACTAGTAAACAGTCAGTAAAAAAATAAGAATAAACAAACAATTTTCAAGCAACTGCTCAAATAAACGCAATGGAACAAAGATACAAGAAACAACTTTAAGTTTGAAATACAGTATTCAGTATTCAGTTAAGAAACAGCCTACAAAACCGCAGTTTACATGGACAATTCTTTATCGTATATTGTTTTATCATGTTACATGTATAAAGCTTATTTGAGGATATAAAGTGACTCATTTCACCCTCCTATAAACACTTTGCTTTCCTAAAACTCCAAAACATTGTCTGGTACAGCTGGAGGTCTGCTGCCTTCTAGACTTTAAACTCCCCTAGTATTATTGACACTGTTCTGTGAACTACACTATACTACCTTACCTTGCCCTCTATTATTATGTCTAATTTGTCCTGTATTATTATGTATAATTTGCACAGTATTTTTTTACAGCTTCCCTCTGTCCTGTCTGCACTTGCATCTCTGACTCTCATTTTGTTCGACGATTGGAAAGAAAAACAAACATGAACTTTAACTACAGAACTGCTCTGATAAGATACAGACAATATGGTTCCAAATATTAACACTGTGACTGCAGAGACAAAGAGTAGTACTT
Organism: Ctenopharyngodon idella; assembly: GCF_019924925.1. Taxonomy (NCBI): domain Eukaryota; kingdom Metazoa; phylum Chordata; class Actinopteri; order Cypriniformes; family Xenocyprididae; genus Ctenopharyngodon; species Ctenopharyngodon idella. The sequence continues at coordinate 7,359,771 of NC_067234.1, forward strand.
ATGCAACAGTGCGTCTTAAGCAACAGTACATGGTCAGGAGTATGTCTGTACATGTTGATGTCAACAGTTCAGCCCCAGGTGCTGAATTAAACATGTTTAATGATGGGAATGACACCAGAAGGGAAAACCTAAGTCTTCTGTTGACTAATCACACACTATTTTCAGGTGCTGTTTACATACCTGAGGAAAAACGATATTACAAAGCTTTCTCAGGTTAACAGGAAAGCTGGACTGCACTGCAAACCATTTGGGCTAAAAAGACGAAAGGCAAAAGGCTTTAGAGATTATTTGATAGCAAGTTTCCAGTTACCTGATTTTAAGAAGGGCTTTGTGCACGTGAATACACTTGCCATCAACCAGGAACTTTAGGTCAGAGATTTCTGGGCTGTCAAACTCTCGCTTTAGGGACTGGGCAACAGTCAGGTAGTCATCTCCATCTAATGAGCAGAAAAGAGTCAGAAAATACAACATAAAATAATACATCTCAAAGTTAAGCATCCTGTTTGGAGATGAAAAGTTCTAGTTGGGTTCCACATATATATAAATAAAAAAAAGTTTTGTTATTATTGCATTGCACCAAACAGTAACAATACAAAACAAATTTGCCCCAAAGAAAGGCACATTTGACAGTAAAACACTGATTATGAGTAACTGATAATAAGAAAAAAGTGTCTATTTGGACTAAGTGTAAATAGAGAAAGATGCTATTTACATTAAGTGTAAATAGCAACAAAAAGTATTTACTTTACACTAAGTGAAAATGGCAGTATTTTCTATGCAGTAAATCGTTGTGAAAAATGTAAATAGTTGTTAGATGCTATTTATAGTGGCAGATAATATTTGCACCTCAGTGTATTCATTGTAGTACATTATAAAACAGTATGCAATAATATCAGCACATTCAGTGTATATGATTATATTTATTAAAATGATGATGCTGATTTATTGGGACATTACTTGTACTTGACATTTATGGTAATTTACCAGGATTGCTGTGTGAAAGGGGCCATTACCTCCCCTACACTTACCCCTAACCCTACCCATAGAACATTGTCTTTACTCCCAATATTAAATGCACATTAGGCACTTTATTTCTACTTTCCTTAATTTTTATTTAAAATAAACTCCTCTCTGAGATGATATGTGATGGGAAAAGGTTGTTCGGAAAAAGGTAGATGCAAACTCGGGTCAGTCACGTCAAAAGGTAATGGAACTCGCCTTACTCTCCACACTACTGATCCTGTTATCAGCTGGATTTCTTTTGTAGTTTTGTCTGGCTCAGTCACACAATGGTGCGCAGAGTTGGAGTAAATGGCATCTGCCAAAAAGACAGGCTATTGTAATTAAACACAACGTATACATAAACAGTAAGTACTTCATGGACCCTTTTCACTGACTGTGATGACACGTTTCCACAGTTATCAACATCGTAAATCTAGTAAAGTCTGTAATGTTTTCATTTTTTTAAAAAATCGCCGATACCGATACCGATGCCTATACATTTGTTCTCTCTCGCTCTCTCTCTCTTTTTTTTTTATTGTGAGACTAGTGAATGTAGGACAGCTTCTTTATTATTACTCTAATGAAAAAAGTAATAATTTTTATGTGCTTGTCACAAACTTAACGAACAAAAATTTCACAGTGTCCAATAACCTTCAAAGGGCATAATTACCAATATATATAATTGTTGTTATATAAAAAGAAATTTACAAACAAATTACAAACAATACAACAAATACTATAGAGATACAAATTAAATAAACTTGTTTTTCAGATACAGTAGGTTTATTTACCATGTATACATTTATTTAACATATTTTGTTGTTTTATTAACATTAATAACAAATATAGGCTACAGTCCCTTTAAGACCGAATCCATGGATACTGACACATATCCTGTTTTCACCCAAATGTTTACGTCCACTTAAGAGAGAGAGAGAGAGAAAGAGAGAGAATGCGCAAGAGGGAGCGCTTCTGGTCTGTGTCATTCAGCGCGATTCCGCCTATCCCGCCTTCACTAATCGATAACGAATTGTGATTGAAAGCATGCAGTTCGCAATGTGTGTGTTGTCATCATTAATTCTGAAGTATTTCCACACCCCTGAGGCTGACATTGTTTCTGTTGCTGCCATCGGTGTCTCTGTGCACGGAAAATTCTGTCAGTTACGTCACGTGAGGTATCAGCCTTTGGTATCAGGGGTATTTTTACGAGTATGAGTACATGAGCTTGGTACCGTGCCCGATACCGGTATCGGTATCAGTATCGGTGCATCCCTAGCGGATACTTTCTTTTGCTTTTAGAGCAAATGCAAACACAAAAATTGTATTTGCTGTCGTCTCACATTCAGCACTATAGAAGTTTCCCCAAACTGTGACGACTTCCGCTTCTGAGAACCCTGGAAATGTGAAATGGGTCCATTATCACCTCATTTGAATTTTGTAGAAATATTACATATATGGATAGATATTATGGAAATGGAAGATAATTAATATTAATTATTTATAATATAATATAATATAATATAATATAATATAATTAATATAATATAATATAATATAATATAATATAATATAATATAGAAAAGTTTAGTCTACAGCCTAATTCAGTGAAGTCTAGTTTTAAAAATCATGCCAATCTCCACAGTGGTGAGTTTTTGCATGCTGGCAGATGCTATCTAGGTAACGTCAGCTAACATTAGCCAGCTTTCAACCTAAAATGCTGTAATACTGGCTCATCTCAGAGCTGGTTGGTTTGGTTTGGCACTAAACACAATTGATCCTTCGCAAGGATTGGTTACTGTTGCTTTGTCAGACAAGCCATGGCGCTGTCATGCCACACAGAGTGAAAAATACATTGCGGAGCAAAGAGGACACTGACAACACATCGACAGACAAGACAGAGCAGGTTACTTATGATATTAAACAAAGTTGTTGTAGCGCCTCAGCTCAAGTGGCTCGTGAACCGATCATCTCTTTCTACTAGTTAATTTATAACATCAAAAAAAACATGAATGAACATGAGAAGGAATGTTGTTTCAAATGCAAAAAAGACATAAGTACACACTATTTTTCAAGTTCAAGTCCACCGAGGTTAATCTTCTAACTCCTGACTGCTTTGTCAGACAAAATGGCGGATTCTGCGTTATGATTGGTTAGATCACTTGTCAATCAAACTCCCGGAGAAGGGTCAATTATGTTGTAAACATTAACAATAGAAACTAGAATACTAGATAGAATACTATCCAGCAAGAAAGCTGATATTGGAAAAACGCTCTTACCCACAGACAGGAGATGCCAGGTGACCGCCGGTGTGGCGAAGCAGGCGAAGACATCGTCAGTGCTGGTGAAGTGCGTGAGGTGAGGGTAAGCCACGGCCTGACCCCGACACTGACCCCACATCAGCACCTGACCGCTCTGTGTTTTTGCCGCCGATGTGTGACTGGTGTGACACGCAGCGACCTCCACCATTCTGCAGGAGACAAAGCAGGTGACACAGACGCTTTTTTTATATCATTAAAAGCATGTGAAAAGTTATGTTTCATGCATAAGATAAAAGACATTTTGACTGGTAAACGGTAAAATAATTCTTTTTTTTTGTTACTAACACATTATTCAAAAACTCAGATGGTCCAGAAGACAGTAGAGATGTGTGCTGTGGTCAGATGAGTCCATGTTTCAGCTTGTTTTTGGAAAAAAACTGACATTGAGTTCTCAGTCTCAAAGACGAATGGGACCATCTAGACTTTCATCAGCGACAGGCGCTGCCAGACCGCCTTCCGTATTCAACTTACGAAGAAAGTGTAATGCCTCTCGCAGTACAAAACGCTTACGCTACGTCCTACGCCTTCCGTATTCAAGTTCTGTATTCAACTTACTTTTTCGTAAGTTGAATACAGAAAGCGGTCTGGCAGAAGCTAGTAATTTTACTTTATAACATGTTAAATATGGATATTTTTCTTACACAAATGCATCGCTTCGCTTCAGAAGGCCTTTATTAACCCCCAGAGCCGCTTGGAGTACATTTATGATGGATGGATGCACTTTTTTTTGAGCTTCAAACTGGTGGTTTTTGTGCACTGCCATTATAAAGCTTTGGAGCATCAGGATGATTATTAAGATAACTCTGATTGTATTCGTCTGAAAGAAGAAAGTCATATACACCTAGGATGGCTTGAGGGTGAGTAAATCATAGGGTAATTTTTAAAGTGAACTAATCCTTTAAATAAAAGTTTAAGAAATTAACAAATCACAGATTCTTAATTTTATTGCATTTTACAAAATGTCCCAACTTTTCTGGAAATGGGGTTGTATATATGTTGATATATTTTGAAATGGAATGTACAGTAAAATTGTAGGCCATGTTCTATGCCATGTCTCAAGAATCAAAAAAATGCAGAAACAAACTTACCTTTAGTTTTTTAAGCTTAAGTTCAAGTTGTTAACTAAACAAACAGACTTTTTTTTTTTAATCCCAACTGAAGAGCTCTCTCAGTTTCCCACAATTCTTGAGAAGACGCCCAGGTGTGATGACAGTTCCTTTTAATGTGCCTCCTTAACCGTTCCTAGCTTTAACCACATACTTCACTTGACCTACTTTTCTCACTCAATTTGATTGTAAAGTGTCTTTGTTAAATGTTAAGGAAATGCATGACATGAACTAAGGGTATGAATACCACCAGTATGTCTAAACTGTCAACCAGATGTATTTAAATGCACAGAAAACCAGGTGAAATGACAGGCAAATTATTTCCACCATATCAACTGTCTCTGCTAAATCAGTCAGGTGGGAAGCCGCGATGTGGATCTCACCTCTCTTTGTCCATGTTGATGAGGGTGGGCACAGCCTGATTGCTCTTGTTGCCCGTACCCAGCTGCCCGTAGGAGTTCGCACCCCAAGAGTAAACAAATCCCTCATCTGTAAGAGCCAATGTGTGTGCGTATCCACATGCAACCTGTGGAGAGAAGACAGATCAGGGCTGATAGAATCACATTATTTGCTGGCGTATCTGTCATCTATGATACATTTATTGCGCAGCTGAATGTTTACAATAACGCCGGGTAATTGAGATAAATCTGAGTAGTATTTGGCTATTTATGTGGTTGAAAAGGGCAGTCAGATGTTGTTTCAAAGCCAATGAAATGACTGTCATGACCGTATACCAAAAATAGTGCTATTTCCTTTTGTTTGTCTAAGGCCTTTAAATGGCTGATCATTTGCCTTAATACCAGGAATGTTTTCCTGGTATTAGACCCACTTAAATAAATATGGATTACAAAATAATTGACAGAACAACAATAAAACAGAACATTACGAAATACAAAAGAATATATAAAAAAGGTAAACCTAAAAAAATGAAATGAATGAAAATAGGTTTGTTGCCTTGGCATCTAACTGAAATAAAATCAGTTTAAGTTCTACTTAAGTACTTAATAAAACTAAAACTGAATTAAATATAAATTAAAGCTAAATAGACGCATTTAAAATAAAAGTAAAAACTGACAAAAGCACATAAAATTACTAAAGTTAAAACGATAACTGAAAATCTAGAAATAAAAGCTAAATTAAAACATTAATAAATACTATAATCACAAAACTAATACTAAAACAACACAGCATTTTACTGTATTACTACATTTATTATTTTGAATTAATGCAAAAAATTAAATATGCAAAAATTGAGACTTTGATGTGACTTGGCTTTAATAAAATGTATGTTATTCTTAGCATAAGATAATAAAACAAATAATAATAGCATTGTTTCCTTGTTCGTTGCAAAGTAAAAGCTGTTCCCTAAGTTTTTCTCATGAAAGCCACTCAATTTCAGAAGTCTTGCTTGTCACCTGTATGATGTTGATTCCCTGTAAGGCAGCGATCCGGCAGGGGGTTTGCTGGTTGCCATTGTTGCCCAAACCGAGCTGCCCATTGCAGTTATAACCCCAGCCATATGTCTGTCAACACAGAGCCTTGAGTTAAACCCAGTGCTGATTACAGCATGTAATGCACAACAACAACAAAAACAACTGCAATTATCATCTTACTACGTAAACATGAAAAAGTTAAACTTTCTGAAAAGAAAAACTCTCAACATTTGTTGTGAGAAAAGTATCATTGAGAAAACCACAACATTAACAATAGTAAAGAGTTTTAAAAATTCACCACTGCCATACTACTGAATCCAAAAACTATATGAATGTAGCACATAAATGTAAGTGTAAGTGTAAATCTAAAAAGGTACAAGCTAATCACTGTTCTCATGGTTTCTCGTGGTGTTTTTAAGATATAATTAGGCACAAAAATTAGCCTCCTGGCTGACAGCTCAGACAGTTACAATCACCGTTCGCCACTTATCAAAACTGTTTGAATAACTGAACTAAATATCATGTCCCGACAGCATGCAAACATGTCCTAACTGCATGCTCACATTACTTAGTGCAAATTAATTATTAAAAAACAACAACAAATCAAACAAATATTTATGCCCCACAACACATGCATAAATTCCATAATAAGGATAATAATATTTTATTTTATTAATGTGGTGGCTAATCTAGCAGATAGTTTTTAATAACAAAAAAGCTCTATTTTTGGCAAATGTTCACACAAAGTGAAATGAATAAGCCTCAGGCTGAAAGAAAATGCAAATTCATACCTGTACAGTACAACCCCATTTCCAGAAAAAGTTGGGACATTTTGTAAAATGCAATAAAATCAAGAACTTGTGATTTGTTAATTCTCTTTAACCTTGATTTAACTAACAAAAGTTTTTGATTTTAATGGCAGCAACACACTCTAAAAAGGTTGGGACATATGCAACATACACATGCAAGGTTGGGACATACAAATGAAAGTCACCCATACCATTTGCACTGATGCACGCCCATACCTTGCTTTTGCACCTGTCACGGATGAAAGTCTGTATGGTCCCATTCATCTTTAGAACCGAGTACTCAATGTGCGTTTTTCCCAAAAACATGCTGAAACGTGGACTCATCTGACCACAGCACACATTTCCACTGTCTTTTGGACCAGATGAGCTCAGGCTCAGAGAACTAATCGGCATCTATGCATAGATGCAATGTATAGCTTTCTCCTTGCTTAACAGAGATTCAAGTTGCATTTCTTGATGCAGCGGAAGACTGTGTTAAGTGGCAAAGGTTTTCTGAAGTACTCCCGAGTTCATGTGGCTGTATTTCACACACATACAACAGAGGTTTCCTGACTTGCCCTACACGGACTGAGATTTCTCTGGATTCCCTTAATCTTTTCACAATATTATCACTGTAGATGGTGAAAGACCAAAATTGTCCGCAATCTTGCACTGAGAAATTGAGAAATCAGAATTGTTTGTCAATTCTCAAATTTGGCAAAAAGTGGCGAGTCACCTTTGTTTGGAAAGACTGAGGGTTTGGAGGATGCACCTTTGTATATCACGATAAACTTACCTACTACCAATTCACCTGCTTATTGTGGGCTGTTTCAAAACAGATTAATTTGGATATTCTATAATCTTTTCACTTTTATTTTGCTTCTGTCTTAACTTTTATGGAGTGTGTTGCAGCCATCAAAATCAAAATTTGTTTATATCTACAAAATACAATTAAGTTAGCCAGTGAAAACACTGATAAACAAAAATAAACAAATGTTTCTTGCTTATTCGTATGGTTGAATTGGATCGTCAAAGGTCAGCAGCAAAGACGTTGGTTAATAAAGTGAGTATATTTTTGTTATTTGACAATTAATTATTGCAGGATTGTGTAATATTCTGAGTTTGCATTTAACAGTTTTCATTCATTTTGAGGACTACTACAATAACCATCATGTTTACACAGCGCACACAACGCCTCTGCACTTACTCATGATTTCTCTCAACATGAGGACAGAAGAGCTGTCAGTCAATAAATGAAAAAACAAAGTAACTTGCATTATTATTTGAAAAAAAGTAATCCAGGTAGTTTGTTGTAAATTTGAAAGTAATGTGTTACTTTACTAGTTACTTAAAAAAGTAATCTAATTACGTAACTCATGTCACTTATAATGCGTTACCCCCAACACATTTTTTTTTCAGTCAATTGTCATCTGTAGGTTTTGATTATACTCTTGTTATTAATTTAAACTAACCTCTCCATTGTCCAGAACGGCCATAGAGCAGAGCTGTCCACAGGCGATGTTGACCACCACCTTGTTCTGCAGGCAGCTGCTGACCCTGCGTGGGGTGGGCTGGTTGGCCGTGGATCCGGAGCCCACCTGCCCGGAGTTGTTGTAGCCCCAGGCAAACACCTGAGCACAAGAGACAACAGGAATTTTGAAAAAAGTTTTGAAAATTGAAAATAATTATTAAAGTAAATGATAAAAAAGAAAGAACAATAGCATGAAATAATGTGAATGCAGACACCCGTAAATATGCACATCATCGCTATTTTTCATAAATCATTACTATTGGTCACCGTCAGTGGGTTTTGCAAATATTTAACCTATGAAAAGTATTAAAAAGAGCTTGCGTCTAAACCTCGTCGTAACCACTGAATCCTCAAACTGTTGGTCAAACCTCGTAAATCCACCTCTATCGTGAATGAAGTGCCATTTTGGAGCATTTCTGCTTGTTTGCAATGCAAGGGTAAATAAAGAACTGGTTGTTTGAGTGAGTACTGCATTTTCCTTACTCAAGAAACACTATGTATGTATGTATGTGTGTGTGTGTGTGTGTGTGTTATATATATATATATATATATATTATATATATATATATATATATATATATATATATATATATATATATATATATATATATATATATATATATATATATATATATATATATATACACATACACACACACACACGTGCATCTCAATAAATTAGAATATCATGAAAGTTTTTTTTTTTTCCTGCAATTTAATTCAAAAAGATTTATTAGACATAAGTAAAATATTTCCAGACTTTTTTGTTTTCATTTTGATTATTACAGCTTGCTGCTCATCAAAATCAAAAAATCAGTATCCCGAATTATTAGAATATTTAATTTCAAGTTCTATTAAATTACCATTCTCAGGGTATAAATACTGGGTTTAGGTCAGTAATCCCAACAGCAGTCATGGGGAAGTCTGCTGACTTGACAGTTGTACAGAAGATGATCATCAAGACCCTCTACAATGAGGGTAAGCCACAGAGGGTCATTGCTGAAAGAGCTGGCTGTTCACAGAGTGCTGTGCCAAAGCATATTCATGGAAAGCTGACTGGAAGGAAAAAGTGTGGTAGGAAAAGGTGTACAAGTGAAAGGAATGACCGCAGGCTTGAGAAGATTGTCAGACGAAGCCGATTTAAGAACTTAGGAGAGCTTCAAAAGGAGTGGACTTAAGCTGGAGTCAGTGCATCAAGAGCCACCGCACACAGACATCTTCAGGAAATGGGCTACAACTGTCACATTCCATGTACCAAGCCACTTCTGAACCAAAGACAACGTCAGAAGCGTCTTACCTGGGCTAAGGAGAAAAAGAACTGGACTGTTGCTCAGTGGTCCAAAGTCCTCTTTTCAGATGAAAGTAAATTTTGCATTTCATTTGGAAATCAAGGTCCCAGAGTCTGGAGGAAGAGTGGAGAGGCACAGAAACCATGTTGCTTGAAGTCCAGTGTGAAGTTTCCACAGTCAGTGATGATTTGGGCTGCCATGTCTTCTGCTGGTGTTGGTCCACTGTGTTTTCTGAAGTCCACAGTCAATGCAGCCATCTACCAGGAAATTTTAGAGCACTTCATGCTTCCTTCTGCTGACAAGCTTTATGGAGATGCTGATTTCATTTTCTAGCAGGATTTGGCACCTGCCCACACTGCCAAAGGTACCAAAACCTGGTTCAATGACCATGGTGTTACTGTGCTTGACTGGCCAGCAAACTCGCCTGACCTGAACCCCATAGAGAATCTATGGGGTATTGTCAAGAGGAAGATGAGAGACACCAGACCCAACAATGCAGATGACCTGAAGGCCGCTATCAAAGCAACCTGGGCTTCCATTACACCTGAGCAGTGCCACAGGCTGATTGCCTCCATGCCACGCCACACTGATGCAGTAATTCATGCAAAAGGAGGCCCAACCAAGTATTGAGTGCATAGATATGAACATACTTTTCAGAAGCCTGACACTTCTGTTTAAAATATCCTTTTTTTATTGATCTTATGAAGTATTCTAATTTATTGAGATAGTGAATTGGTGGTTTTTTGTTAAATGTGAGCCAAAATCATCACAATTAAAAGAACCAAAGACTTTAGTCTATGTGCATTGAATTTATTTAATACACGAGTTCCACAATTTGAGATGAATTACTGAAATAAATGAACTTTTCCACGACATTCTAATTTGAGATGCACCTGTATGTATGTGTATATATATATATATATATATTATATATATAGTAACGAATGGAGGAAATGATGAGACTCACTTAACAGCTTAGTCTTCTTTTATTAAGATGAGCACCTGTTTGGCCGATGCTCCTGCCACACAGACAGCGAACAAACTTCTGGAACCTTTTCCCTAGAACCCCGCCCACACAACACCATGCAGGCTATTCTTTCAGGAGAACCTCCCACCCCTTAAAGCCCCACACAAGCTGAACCATAACACAGGAAAGAACACATGCACTTAGATTTATCCGAACAGAACATAAAACACTCTTTAGACTTGCTACACTGCTCCCCCTTCACAAAGTTCCTCGACCTCGAGGGAACGAACAAAGTCCCTGAACCGTCTTGGCGGCCTCCTGACTCTCTGAGGCCGCAGCTGGCCTTCTTGGGTAACAGAAGAAGAGCTATTCGAATGCAAGGTTTGCAGCTCAAGAATTGGTGTAGCTACACGTGGGTCTGCCAGAGGACTGGAACAGCTTGACTGGGATCCTGAGCCCTCTGGAGAAGGCACAACTGTAGAGGAGGCTGAGGCTGGGGCCACGGTGGCACTTCCTCTATAAGGTGCCAATCTGTCTCTGTGTATGGCCACCTTCCTACCCTTCGGAGGCAACTGAACTCGGTAAACAACTTCTCCGATTCTCTCCAGAACACTGCATGGCCCAACCCACTGGGAGTCAAGTTTAGGGCACCTGCCCTTCTTTCTCTGAGGGCTGTACACCCACACCAGCTCTCCTGCTGTGAAATGTCGCCCTTTTGCCTTTAGGTCGTAATTTCTCTTTTGCCGGGTCCCTGATTTTAATAACTGCTTCCTTGCAAAATTATGAGCAGCTTCCAATGAGTCCTGAAGTTTCCTAGCATACTCAGGGCCCGGTGGCACATCAGGAGCTTCAGGTGGTCTCCCAAAAGCCAATTCCCCTGGTGTTCTGATCTCCCGTCCCAACATCAAAAGGGCGGGTGTGCAAGAGGTTGAGTCTTGGACGGCAGATCGGCACGCCATTAGGATAAAAGGCAAGTGCGTATCCCAATCTCGCTGATGCTTGGCAGACACAATGGCCAGCTGTTCCGCCAGCGTCCTATTAAACCTCTCAATGAGGCCATCACTTTGGGGATGCAAAGGGGTGGTCCTTGTTTTATGGATCCCTAATTTTTCACACATCACCGAGAAGACACGTGATTCAAAATTCCGGCCTTGGTCGCTGTGTATGGATTCTGCGACCCCGAACCGGCTGAACATGCCATCTACCAATGCGTTCACCACTGTCTCGGCTTCCTGGTCAGGCAGTGCGTAAGCTTCTGGCCATTTAGTGAAATAATCCATAGCCGTCAGCACAAACCTGTTACCCCTCTCTGAACGTGGGAAAGGACCCATTACATCCACCCCCACTCTCTCCATTGGGCCCCCTACGGGGAACTGTTGCAGTGGAGCGATGGACTGGCCAGACGGGCCCTTGCGGGCAGTGCAACTATCACACCGCCGACAAAAATCCTCAACATCTCTCCTCACAAGCCCCCAGTAAAAACTCTGTCTGACACGATTGAGTGTTTTTGAAACCCCAAAGTGCCCAGACCCCACTGTCCCGTGGGCAGCCCTAATCACCCCCTCCCGCAGTGACCTCGGGACCACCACTTTCCACCTCCCCTCTCCAGTGGCGGGGTCTTTCCACTCCCTCTCTAACACCCCGTCTCGCAGGCGCAGTTCCTTGAATTTGGCCCATAAATTTTTTGTGGACAAAGAGAGAATGGCCACTTCCTCCCATAGAGGTCGCTGCTGAGTTTGGACCCACTGGATTACTGGCTGCAGGTCCACATCTTCCTCTTGCAGCCGCCTCCAGTCTTCTACTCCCACTGTCCCCACAGTCAAACAGGCCGACATATCGCCATGCTTACACACCGCAGAAGCACCACTGGCATCCGGGTTCTCCAGCTCTCTGTCCCTGGCCTCCCTTTTGTGACAGTACCTACACTGGTCGGCTAAGCATGGCCGACGAGAAAGAGCATCTGCGTTCGCATGGCCTGACCCTGGGCGGTGCACTACCCTCATGTTGTATGCCTGAAGTTCCTCAATCCAGCGTGCCAGCTGGCCCTCTGGCTCTCTGAATGACATCAGCCACTGGAGAGCTGCATGATCAGTGCGTACAGTGAAAGGTAGCCCGCACAGGTAATACTTAAAGTGTCGGACTGCAAAAAGCACAGCAACAAGTTCCCGTCTGGTGACACAGTATCTGCGTTCGGCCTTGTTGAACGCTTTGCTGTAGTAGGCCACCACTTGCTCTCCGCCAACCCCCACCTGAGAGAGAACTGCCCCCATGCCCACATTGCTGGCATCCGTGTCCAGAATGAAGGGCAGTGCCAGGTCAGCGGGGGCCAATACAGGGGCGGTGACCAGAGCCTTTTTCAGGGCAGCAAACGAGTTTTGACATTCCTCAGTCCAAGTGAAAGACTTGTCCTTCTTCAGCAGGTGGAAAAGTGGATCTGCGATGCTGGAAAAACCACGCACAAACCTCCTGTAATATGAGGCCAACCCCAAAAAACGTTTGAGCTGCTGCGAGGTTGTAGGAGTGGGCCAGTTGCTCACCGCCTGCACCTTCTCTTCCATTGTGCCAATCCCCTGCCCCCCCAGCTTGTGCCCCAAAAACGTCACCTCTCTTCTAAAAAAATGACATTTCTCCGGGTGCAGCTTTAAGCCAGACTCCCCTATTCGAACCAGCACCCGCCTGAGAACCTCCAGCGAGGCCTGAAATGAGCTGCTATGGACGAGAATGTCATCCAGGTACACCAGACACTCTGACCGCGGAATACCCGATAACACCCTGTCCATTAACCTGGCAAAAGTGGCTGGTGCATTGCAGAGGCCGAAGCAGAGCACCCTGAACTGCCATAGCCCCCTACTTGTACAAAAAGCAGTTTTTGGTCTGGCATCGGGAGCAAGTGGTACCTGCCAATAGCCAGTGCGCAGGTCCAGTGAAGTGAACCATGACGACCCAGCTACGAGGTCCAGCGACTCATCCACACGAGGGATGGGGTATGAGTCCTTCCTGGTGACCTCATTAAGGCGCCTATAGTCAACACAAAATCTCCACTGCCCACCCTTCTTAGGCACCATGACCACCGGTGCGGCCCACGCGCTCTCTGACGGCTCAATAATCCCTGCTCGCTGCATGTCCAACAAGGCCTTATCAGCAGCGTCCTGACGAACAAAAGGGAGCCTCCGGGGCCGCAGCCTAATGGGCATGGCGTCCCCAGTCTCAATTTCGTGTTGTGCCAGGTGTGTTCGCCCCACATCCCCCTCCCCAAATGCGAAACAATGTTGGAAATTAACCAACAAATCCCAAAACTGTCCCTGCTGACTCTCATCCAAGCCCTCACAATTTTTCAGCCACAGCTCCCTTAGAGCAACCAACCCCTCCCCCTCCTCGAGAGGCAGAAATGGAACGCTGTTCTCATGCCCATACCTGATGGAGAGGCTCGAGGGTGACTTTAAAGGGGACTGTGAGGCCACACCAGGGATGTCAGCTGGGGTGTGGGGTAAGGGAGTGGGGGACACATCTATTTGTGGTGGACTGGCTTCAGCACTGGGGTGGGTTCGCAAGAGCAGTGTGTGTTGTTCCAAACTAGAGTCCTCAGGAGGAGCTGCTGCATCCAGCAAGCCTGTAAAAGACATATCAATGTTACTTCCAGTGGACATGACAACCTCAGGACCCCCTTCAAAACGGAGCACGCCCTCTCTCAGGTCTAACTGGCAACCTGCACTTCTGAGAAAATCCAGACCAAGAATACAAGGGTCTTGGACTGCAGCCACCCACACTGAATGACATAATGTCTTTCCCCCTACAGTCAGTGCAACCACGCCTTTACCCTTCATTGGCGCCAGTTCACCCGTCACTGTGCGTAGTCGAACCGTGGTGGGTTCCAGACTGGCATTGGTTGGAACTACCTCTGGTCTTATAACAGTGACAGTTGATCCCGTATCCACCAATGCTAAACATGGAATCCCCTCCACCAAAATTGGCACATGACAAAAATCACTAACACATGTTCGTCCCACCACAACCACAGACTCTTTTGGCCCATATTCCCCCTCCCCCAACAGTCTTTGATCGCATTCCCCTTGCCCATCTCTTGAGACTCCAGCTGGTGATGACTCATATTGGGGTTGAGTGTTGGGGGTCCGCACGGCCCCGATCATGCGGACCCCATCCCGTTTCCCTGGTTATGAGCTAGCTTCGGACACTGACGAACTAAATGTCCAGTCTGCCCACAACCCCAGCAAACCCTTGGTCGTGTGCGGGGCCGTTGATCAGGTTGCAGTGTCACAGCTCGAATCAATTCAGTTATTTCGGAAACCCAGGCTGGTCTTTCGCTTAGCCCTTCCCCCACGTCAGTAGACCTCACCGACACAGTATTCTGCTGTCTCTCATCCGGAATGCAAGTTCCCCAAATAATCTCTCTCTCCAACGCCATCTCCAAGGCATCCTGCAGGGTTCGAGGGTGGGCCAGTTGTGTCTGTCTGCGGAGCTCCACAGGGGTATGGGCCTGAATGAATTGGTCTCTCGCAAGCTCACCTTGAACCGATGGTGGCATGTGAGCATATGCTCGCCTGGTCAAACTTTCAATATCATTAGCCAGAACTCTCAATTGCTCTCCTGGTTGTCTGCGTCTATTACTCAGTTCAGAACGCAGGAGCCCTGGCTGCTCAAATTGTCCAAAACGCCGTCTCAGTGCTCCGACAAGCGCATTATAATCATGTCTCTCATCAGGATTAAGCAGTAATAAGCAGTTCAGAGCATCATCTGTAAGACACATAGCCAATTCAAGAGCTTTGCGGTCCTCTGACCAGTTTCCAGCATGAGCCAACAGTTCAAACTGTGCATGAAAAGCTTCCCAGTCAGCTTTACCTGAGAATTTGGGGGTTTTAACTGTCACCGTAGGCGTGGCAGCGCGGGCGCCGCCATATTCATTCACGTCTGAAAGCAACGCAGCTCTGAGACCTCCGCTATGTGTATTTACGTCGGCAAACAGCGCAGGTTCCTTGGGCGCCGCCATGTTTGTTTACATCCGAAGACAGCGCAGTTCCGTGGGCGCCACCATGTCTGTGTACATCCGAGGACAGCGCGGTTGCGTGGGCGCCGCCATGTCTGTTTACATCCGAAGACAGCGCGCCGCCATGTCTGTTTGTTGTCTTCGTAAAAGTTCGGCGGTCCTCGGCGCCACTCGGCTCCGGCAACGAAAGCCCGGCGTCTGCAGCCATCCTCCTAGTGGCCTCCTTCACACGCGCCTTGTGCGATTCAAGGAAGTCTTCCTCTGTTTTAATTTGATCGGCAGCCCACGCCGAAGCGCCCAGAGCCTCACGAAACATCCGGCTTGCTTCTGGCTCGGACTTAATCTTTGCTTGAGTCTGTTTCCGCATTTTGTTGCAGAAACAATAACGACGCAGTTCCGTAGACTAACTGGATTAAATCAGTTCACTTCTGACACCAGTGTAACGAATGGAGGAAATGATGAGACTCATTTAACAGCTTAGTCTTCTTTTATTAAGATGAGCACCTGTTTGGCCGATGCTCCTGCCACACAGACAGCGAACAAACTTCTGGAACCTTTTCCCTAGAACCCCGCTCACACAACACCACGCAGGCTATTCTTTCAGGAGAACCTCCCACCCCTTAAAGCCCCACACAAGCTGAACCATAACACAGGAAAGAACACATGCACTTAGATTTATCCGAACAGAACATAAAACATTCTTTAGACTTGCTACAAATATATAAATATATATATATATATATATATTTATATATATTAGTGGTGCGCCGTTATCGGCGTTAACGTGCTGCGTTAACGTGAGACTCTTATCGGGCGTTAAAAAAAATATTGCCGTTAATCTTTTCTCAAAGTTGGGTTGGGAGCTGGGTCTATACTACGCAAGCTATGATGACTTTCACCTTGATAGTTTAGCGCGGATGTATACCTAGCCGAATTGCACTGTAGGGGGCGAGAACGAGTCTTCGAACCTGTGTGTATGCCTTGTGTATGAAATTGCCACATTAAACGTGACGTGCTAACATGGATGCAGCTATGAAGCCGCCGGGTTTGCTTCAGGGAAAATTTATTTTTAAGAAGCTTCCCAATGGAAACCTCGACAAGACTAAGGTTGTTTGCACGTTGTGCAATGCGGAATTAGTTTACTGTAAGAGTTCTTCCAGTCTCAAATAACACCTAAACGCAAAGCATCCCTTAGCTAATGCGGAAGATGCCGGGCCAAGCACTGATGTAGCGCAGGGGAAGAGTCGTCGTCAAACTACTATGTTTCAGTGCAACCAAGGCAAGCCCGTCAGCACAGCTCTATCAGCCAAGCTAACTAATCTCCTCGCTCAGTGAATTGCCACCAGCTGCCGGCCCATCAGCGTGGTTGAAGATGATGGGCTCGAGCTTGTTCTCCAGGCGGCCACAGGTGACCCATCTTGTAAACTACCTGCGAGGCGAACTATCATGAGGAGAATACATGACCAGCACGCCACAGAGAAAGCTGCAAAAGATGAGAAGATGGTAGAGGCGAGGTGTGTAGCACTGACTGGGGACCACTGGACATCTGTCAACAACGATAACTACCTCGGCGTTACTGTACACTTTATCGATGCCAGCTGGGAACGTCACTCCTTCGTTTTAGGTAGGCTACGTTATGTAATTTTAAATTACATAATTTAATTTAATTACTTAGCCTATTAATTACCACGACACCACGAATTACCACCACATTATGTTTGCTTCTTGGTGATTGCTAGTTGTTTACTACTAGTAGTGAACTTATTCTGATCTACTTTGTCTGTCCGTTAGGTGTGATGAAAACAGAGGAGCGTCACTTTGCAGAAGCATGTGCCAGGCAGTTTCTCAACGTCGTTAATCAGTGGGGGATAGCTGACAAAATCAGCACTATTGGAACAGACAGCGCTCCTAATATGGTGGCAGCAGGGAGGATACTGCCATTCGAGCATTTGCCCTGTGTTGCGCATGTTGTACATAGAGCTATTATAATGTCACTTCGGGAAGGTGGTTTTGATAGTGCACTGGCCAAGTGCCGTAAAGTGGTCGGACATTTCAAACACAGTCCGGCCAACTAAAAAAAAGCTACTGATTGTAAACAGTTCATCACAACCTCTTATGTAGGCCTACAATTCATGTTTAACCAAATAAACAGTTAGTAAACACAAGTACATCTTATTGAACATAATTTATTTTCATCACCAATTATCATAGTAGAACAGCTTTCTCAAGCAGTTTGTGATGCATTTTGGAAACAGGAGATGAGCCCCTGGTCTAATGCGCCACCTGGCTTGAGAAACCCGTTCTCAAAGACTTACTTTTAGTCATTATTTGGGTAGCACACATATTCTGAATGCCTTTGGCGGAATTCAAATGAGCCATTTTAATCTAGATTAATTCCAAGATTACAGTGAGATTAATCTAGATTAAAAAAATTAATCTATGCCCACCACTAATAAAAAAAAAAAAATATATATATATATATATATATATATATGTGTGTGTTTGTGAAATAATCTTATTTCAAACTGAAAACAAGCTAAATAATCTTGTTTTCGGTTTGAAATAAGATTATATTGCTTTTTTTTTTTTTTTTTTTTTTTTTTTTTTAAACTTACTCAGTTTTGACTTACTTTTTCTGAAAACAAGACAATAATTTTTACTTGTCTAGAAAATGCTTCTTGATTTAAGAATTTTTAGATATTTGGACTAGAAACAAGACAAAAACTAAGTAAGAAAAGCATTTTTTGCAGTGCATGACTTATGGTGACAGAGGCAGTTATGGATGGCATGCTGTTTTTAATGACTACATGCTTTTATTGTTATCTTTGTGTAAAAGGCACATTTGTAAACAGTGTATGTTATTTTGTCTCCTGCAGTTTTATCCCATCTCTGCGTTAGACGACAGCCACTCCTTCAGAAATGCATTCAGCACTCCCAAGTATGGCTTCTTACAGGGACACTCAGTTTTGAAGTTCAGCCAACTGTGTGAAGATGCACAGCTGCTCCGTCAGTACCATGAAAACATCCTTACTGTCTTGTTCGAGCTAGTAATTTTCAAGAACAGTAAATTGTTGGGAATTTTTCCATACCTCTATCTCCATGGGAAAATGTTTCTTTGGAAATGCACGAACACAAATTATTTTGGAATCATGTTTTTCAAGTGCAAACAGGTTTAATCACCCATTTGCTTTAATTTTCATATATGAATAAAGTATTTAATCTGAGAGTTGACTATTTCCAAAGTTGAATACTCAAGCAAATTATCTTTTTTTATTAACTTAAATTTTTGAAATTTTGTTTTTCCATTTTTCACATTACATGAAAAAACAGAAGTAGTAAGTAAAAAAAAAATTAAAGGCCAATTCACACTGCACCGACAGACACCGACCAACATGGACAATCACAAGATTACAGTATGTCACTTCTCAGACATTTCATGACCTGACAAGAGCCGATTTAACATGTTCAAACGATGAAAACAAGCTCTGAGTCTCTGACAGATGATCACTGATTCGACAAATCCCAACAAAGTGTCTGACACCGTCTGATGGTGCAGTGTGAATTGGCCTTAACAGAACAGCGGTTTTGCATTGTTAATGTCTGTTCACTCCAGCCCAAACAGTGAAACACCAAAGTACTGGGGGCCAGTAGAAAATTTAAGAGAAAACCATTTTACAAAATAAGCTAATTTAATTATGTTTAGTATGTTTTAGTAAGAAAATAAAAAAAGTTAATTTTCCAAACATATGTCCGCCTAGTTATGGTTACTTCTATTTAGAGACTCTTACGTTGAAGATTTTCTGTTGCTGTTATATCTGAGTTCTAGATTCCTGTTTCCTGTATTTGTAGTAGTTCTCATTTGTTTCTATAGTTACTGATTAGTTAATCTCCTGTTTCTACTTTAGTTCATTACTTTGTGTATGCATAAGCCTCGTTCAGACTGTCAGGCCAAATCCGATTTTTGTGCATATCTAAATTGAAATCCGATCAGATTTATTAAGTGAGAACAGCAAAAAAAAAAAAAAAATTCACAAAATGTGATTTTTACAAATCAGTTTCAAGTTACATTCATATGTGGTTTGAAATCTAAAAATATAAATTGCACTTCTGGAAATCTGTTTTGGTCTGACCGCTTTGATAGGATTTTGCATGGTTTATGTGAATTTTTCACGCCACATAAAATGTAAACGTCAGACGTTGTTAAAGGAAACACACTGAAAGTCGCTGCAGAAATAAGGTGTTGTTGCAAAGTGCCGGATGAGCAGAAAATGACAATATAACGGAGATATGTTTCGAAACCGGTGGATACGACAACACAGAAAAAAGCCGCTCATACCAGCCTCCTATGTTTCTGCCGCTTCCTCAGAAGACATAGTAGTCCATCACGGCAGCTACACATTGTCATGTTGTAAATAAGAAAACATGTTGCGGTTGTTGTTGTTGGATGCCTACTAACACAATGTCACTGCCTTAGAAACCAAGCAGATATTCTGGAAAACGAATAAACGACACGGACACACAAATCAGATCTGAACAGTTGCGATACACAATGTAGACAGTCGATAATTTTAGATCAGATTCCAAACGGACACACAAATAATAGGATTTGGACTGGCAGTGTGAATGTAGCCATAGTCCTTTGTTTTGTTCACTGATTGTACAGTCTTGTCCTAACGTGCCACAGTTGAGCTGTAATGTTTTGGTTTGCATTCCATATTTTCTCTGTGATCTTCTTTTTGCAATTAAATACTGCTTCCAATTAGAATGTTGAAATGTCAGGTTTTTAATAAGTCAAAAATCAAATGTAAGTCAAACCGAAAACAAAATATTCACTGTTTATGTATTCTGTTTGACAAGAAAGAGATGTCAGTCATTCACAAGTCACCTCATTACCCGCTAATGCAGCCATGCCCACGGACGGCGAGCACTATTCAAAGGCAAATTCTGAGGCGATCCATGCCAGGGCTCCAGACTGCGCCTAAAATGGGCGCATTTGTGAGTGATATTATTGCTGAGGTCGCCACTGGCGACCAATCAAATTTACACATTATGATTATAAAATTTTCATGTTATGTGCGTGTTCTGTGACCAGTAGCCTATGACATCACTTGTGTTGAAGTAATAAAATGAGATGCTGCGTGTGAACGTTTCAATGAGTTGGAGGGCCAAAATATGAACGAGTAAAGCGAGAATCACCTTTCCGCGCCAAAACGAAAAATATATTTTTCAAACAATTCTCATCAAGCACCAACGCTGATGACACACCTGCTAGTAAAAAAGCAGGCTCCAGCAGCTTTGCCACCACGCCTGTGAGAGAGAACAACAGAGACACGGGATTATCTTTCCGTGTCAGTCAATGAGCACTGTGCCGAAAGACATTTCAAAACTTCTTGGATTGGAGAGTTTTCATGGCTGAGGTATGATCGCGAGACACAGAAAATGTTTTGTGACTTTTGTACCAGAGCGGGCAAAGAAATAGCAGGAAAAACGGATTTCATTAAAGGAACTAACCATTTCAGAAAAGAGACCGTGAGAAAATACGGCGACAGTCACAAGCATAAAAATGCTCGTGATCACGTTATCGAGACGAGTGCTCCACAGACAACAGCGTTAGCAGTTTCTCACGCATGCGAACTGTGTGACGAAAAAGAATGGAAGGATCTAAAAATTAAGTTTAACACAGCCTATATGATTGCATGTGAGGAGCTACCGTTCACAAAATTTACCTCTCAGGTGTTACTTATGAAGAAAACGGACTTGATGTGAGCAAAACGTATGACAACGACACAGCATGTGCTGAGTTTGTAGGACGCATTGCAGATGAGCTAAAAGAACATACACTGACAGATGCCCATACAGCTAATAACATCTCCATTATCACTGACTGTGGCACAGACGTTTCTGGTAAAGACAATGGCCCTCATTTATCAAACGAACGCAGAAACCAGCGTACATCCGAACGAAAAAATCAGCTTACGACAACGCTCACGTGTGATTCATTAAACTTTCGTATGCAGCCAATTCCGTCGCACGAATGAACGGGTGTTGATAAATGTGGTGGCTGAAAACTGCTGTCATTTAAATGTCACGCCCCAAATTTTAGAAGCCTCACCCTATAGTTTACAACACAGAGAAACGTAACCTGGCCATGAAGAGGAAGTAATTGCATGAAAAAGAAATTTATCTTACTCTAAAAACACCCCTCAACCTCTTAATTGCAAACAATAAAATTAATTTAAATAAAAATACCGGTAGGCCTAAAACAAAAACTAAATACTTACAACCATTATTAATATATATAAACTTGGTTATTTTAGTACCTCACTCCACAGAAAATCCTTTACATTTATTTTATTCAGAACAAGAATGAAAAATAAGTAGCTATATATTATAAATTGAAACACAAATTAGGCTATAGTGGCATTCATTATAAAGCAGAAATGCATTTATTTAAAGCCAAACTGAACTGGGCTGACATAGCCTACCTCTCTCATTTGGGAAGAATCCAAATGTTTCCATAGTCGCGATGTAACATTTATTGCTTGCTCAACTACTGTTGCTTTTCTATTTCACTCTTGTTTCAATATCCACATAAAACATCCTTCACATGCACAAAAATGTGTTTGGTTGGGCGTTGCGCGTGCTGACTGGTACAGATGGATAGCGGACCATTTAAACTGAGCAGTGTTACCTTTCTCTGCATTTAGTTTGCTGATAAATGGCTAAAATGTAAAGTTAGCAATGCTAGAAACTGATATGTTGCATCTGTGTGTGTGAGTGAGGCACCCGCGCAATCAATTGGATTTAATAAAATAAAATAAATACAATGCGATAAAATTAAATAAAATAAATAGCAATGCTGTAGCATAGGCTGTACTTGCCCTACTTGATGCACAGTTTTTCTCTTTTGTTTTGTTAATCTGTTAATTATTTCAGTGAAATATATTTCATGCAGTCCTATTTTTTTTTATTCCTTGTAGGCTATATTATTCTGTTTTTCTCTGCGTAGCAGGTGCATGATGTATGAATCCTAACGTTCTGCTGATGTTGCCATTTGCGCATTCAAAGCGAAATCCCTGGAAAGAAGACACGCATCTATTCTAATTTTAATTTGACATTTTAATTGTGTCGTTTATTGGTTATTGATCGGTTAGTGAGTGATTGTCGGTCAGGAAAATAATCTAAATGTTCTTATAACAGTTCTCCACCAGATTTACTATGCTGCGCACAAGTTCCCGCTGACTTAAAAATGTACGTACACGAGCTGAGACCTGACGTGAGATTTGATCGTAGCCACCGCTCAAGCTCATATTGATAAATGCCAAATTTTGCGAGGAAACGAGCGTACGCACAGTTTTCTGGCGTACAATCATTTGATAAATGAGGGCCAATGTGATTGCATACTGCAGGCACATTTCTGCAGGTGCAGCAGTGAACCGGTTTATTAGTTTAGCTGAGCTTGAACACTGCCATGCACATGGAGTATTAGATAAAATAAAATGCTTGTTTAGTGATGCTAAACAAACTGATCATGATTGTCATATGAATGTTCAGACAAGATTTCTTTGACCTGTTTTGGACAGATTATGAAGTGTTTACTGTGAAATAGCCTAACGCCACATCAATGAAGCTTTTGCTCACAATGAATGATGAAAATTCAGCTTTGCATCACAGAAGTAAATTATATTTTAAAGTATATTAAAATAGAAAACCAATATTTTAAATTGTAATAATATTTCACAATATTGCACAATATTTTTGATCAAATAAATTCAGGCTTGATGAGCATGAGACTTCTTTCAAAAACATTAAAAATAGTAATGTGCCCAGTCTTTTGACCAGTACAGTATATAATTTAAAATATAATAAGTCTATACAAAATTTCCTTCACATGATGTGCAATAATATGTGCAGCATGCATGAGATCACAAAAATCATGTTTTCTGTTAAGAGTGGACATTATATTAACGTTAACACAATAGTTGCTATGATCCTGTTATCAGAATGCTCAGAGGGTTTTTTATTTTATCTTACAGATTTGAGAATCATAGTGACCAGATATTGGCCCACATTGGACATTCTGCATGAATATGATAGTGAGATCATTGACTGGAAGCAGGAAAGTTTTTTTTTTTTTTTCTCTCCAGTGCATAGAAACACCTTGTAAATGCCAGGTAAGTGATGTTCACTTATATCTTTGAACAGGATTTATTTCCAGGTATGACTGTGTGAAAAGTGTGCCTTTGACTCTTA
Source organism: Ctenopharyngodon idella (assembly GCF_019924925.1). Taxonomy (NCBI): domain Eukaryota; kingdom Metazoa; phylum Chordata; class Actinopteri; order Cypriniformes; family Xenocyprididae; genus Ctenopharyngodon; species Ctenopharyngodon idella. Next base: position 7,383,460 of record NC_067234.1, read on the forward strand.
TTTATATTATTAACTACATTCTAAATAAACTACAAAATAAACTACTTTGTCCTCATGCTCTTTCTTGTAGTCCCCTCTCACATACCTGGCTGAAAGGCTCATTATACAGCTCATTATGCAGGTCATTGTCTCCTCAGGTGTGAGGTATGTTTTGTGGCCTTATTTCAGTGACTTAATTTTTTTGTTTTTTCAATAACCATGCATAAACGTTATTCTCTCAAAAAATACAAACATGTACATACATGTTGATCACATATTATGGTTGCCTAGTTCGTGCTGAATGCAGTGTAATGACACTTTTTCCATTAATATGTTTATAAGCAACTGAAAAAAAGCACAAATGTCAGGGCATGTCAAAACTTCTCCAGGGCCCCAAAAACCCTCAGACCCCAGAGAGTTAAAGGACTAAAATTGTTGTATAAAGGAATATTCAGTATAATGATAATAATCAACATGATAATGGTCAACATGTGTTTGTTTGTCCCACTCTAATCTGTCTTAAGATCTATTTCCTCATGTTTGTTTGATAAATCATAACCAGCATGCAGCATATCTCTTTCTTACCTCTCCCTCTGTTGTGAGGGCTATGGTGTGGTGAGAGCCACAGGCCACCTCTGTCACCCTCTTGCTGATGAGGTTGGTAGAAACCAGGGCAGGAGTCAGGCCGTGGTTGGTGGTGCCATTACCCAGCTGACTGTAGCCATTGTGACCCCAGGCATAAACTTCTCCATCTACAGACACAAAGGACAAGATTCAGATCTGAGGATGAATCACTGGCTCAAGTCCTTCACAAGGAAACAAGGAGACACTTACCGGAAAAGCAGATCTAGAATCTACTAAACAAGGCCATACATAAAGGCAAATATTGGCTTTGGCAAGTAAATATGACTGAACTTGAACAGCTGACGCACATGATTTAATTAATGACTCAGGCCTATTCCTGACCATCTGAAAACATCTGTTGTGACTCAACTTTTACCTCATTGGAAATTTGATTTTGATCAGATATAAAAACATTCTGTTCTCCAAAACTTCACGTTGTGACGTGTAGAATATTTCTTACATTAAGTCAACAACAAATAAAGCAAAATTAGATGGCATAAAGATTAAATGGTTCCCCTAAGCCTTCCCTCTAAGCCAAATGTCAAATTCCCTGACTTTTCCCTGACTTTCACTGACTAAAAAGCTGAATTTCCATGACCTATAATGAACGGAAAAACAGGCCCATTGTGCGGAGCACTGAGCAGACAAAAATCAGCCACAGAGTATTTTAAATCTATCCATTTGCAAGTTTTATTTACTTGTTCACAGACATTTTTAGTACAAAACTTTAAGCTTTTACCTGTTAAATGCACTTTGATATTTTTTTCTGTACTATTTCTACAGAAATTAGTTTATAGTTTTTATGGTTTCAGGGGTTAAACGCTCTAGAAGATTTTCTGTTTGTCATCAAGTTCATCATACAGTCTTTTTATTTCTTCACATTTAGTTTTTGGAGACCGTCTTAGACTGTTTGACACTAGGCTATTTCTGTAAAATGGTTATGATTATTTACAGTTGTGGTCAGAATTATTGGCACCCTTGATAAATATGATCAAAGATGACTGTAAAAATAAATCTGCATTGTTTATCCTTTTGATCTTTAATTCATAAAATTAACAAAAATCTAACCTTTCATTAAAGGAAAAGAATTGAAAGTCGGGGAAAAAAAAAAAAAAAAAAAAATCACATTATGAAATAAATGTTTTTCTCCAAAACACGTTGGCCACAATTATTGGCACCCTTTTATTCAATACTTTTTGCAACCTCCTTTTGCCAAGATAACAGCTCTGAGTATTTACCAATAATGCCTGATGAGTTTGGAGAACACCTGACAAGAGATCTGAGACCATTCCTTCATGCAGAATCTCTCCAGATCCATTTTGGTGCTTCTTCTCTTCAGTTCACTCCACTCATTTTCTTTAGGGTTCAGGTCAGGGGACTGGGATGGCCATGGCAGAAGCTTCATTTTGTGCTCAGTGACACATTTTTGTGTTGGTTTTGATGTTTGTTTTGGATCATTGTCCTGATGGAAGATCCAACCATGGCCCATTACTGGATTTCTAGCAGAAGCGGTCAGGTTTCGATTTTTTATCTGTTGGTATTTGATAGAATCCATGATACCATGTATCTGAACAAGATGTCCAGGACCTCCAGCAAACCAAACAGGCCCACAGCATTAAAGATCCAGCAGTATATTTAACCGTGGTCATGGTGTACTTTTTATCCATGTGTGCGCCAAACCCATCTGGTGGGTTTACTGCCAAAAAGCTCTTTTTTTAGTTTCATCTGACCATAGAAGCCAGTCCCGTTTGAAGTTCCAGTCTTGTCTGACAACTGAATATGCTCGAGATTGTTTCTGGATGAGAGCAGAGGATTTTTCTTGAAACACTCCCGAACAACTTGTGGGGATGTAGGTGCTGTTAATTTTTTTTAAGCTTTCTGAGACTCAAGACTCAACTAATCTCTGCAATTCTCCAGCTGTGATCCATGGAGAGCCCTTGTCCACTTGTCCTCTTCCAGGCACATTTGTAACATCTTTAGTTGATTGGAACTTCTTAATTATTGCCCTGATAGTGGAAATGGGGATTTTCAATGCTTTAGCTATTTTCTTACAGCCACTTTCTATGTGAAGCTCAACAATCTTTTGCTGCACATCAGAACTATATTCTTTGGTTTTACTCACTGTGATGAATGATTAAGGAAATTTGGCCTTTGTGTTTCCTCATGTTTATACTCTTGTGGAACAGGAAGTCATGGCTGAACAACTTCATGTTCATGATCACCTTGGTGTGCTAAAAAAAAATCCAGCATTAGCGTCAGTTCTGGCAGGTTACATATAGGAATATGACGCCTATCACGGCATTCATATATAAGCTCCTCAGTATTATCAGCAGCGATTGCATTTCTCAGGAGCTAATTAATTGGCGAATTCGACAGGCAAAACAGCATCATCTCACTAGGAATTGTGCAATCGGGAATTTAGCGAGAGGGATTCGTTCCCCACTTGGATTTCACCTCTTGAACACGCAAATTCGCCGCACTGATCATAAGCCTGCCCGATTTGGAAGTGAGTGAGTTAACATTAGCATTGCTTCTCGCATCGCTGCAATTAGACATTGACTCGATGAAGTTATTTTAATGACTGACTCAAGAACAAGTTCAGATGGATCTGCACTCCCACATGAAGAAGTATATCAAGAGAAGATCAAGCATCCACGTCACAGCCAGCTATTTCACTCTCCTTCATCTCTGAATGTTTTCAGAAGCTAAGCTAAGTTCCTTTTAATGCTTATTGTTTTAAAACTATCAGGTATTAACAACTTGCTGTTGCTAAGGCTATCAGTGTTGCTTAGGCTTCCAGTCATTATAAGTAAAAATGTTTGTGCAAGCTTTTGCGATTGTATTGGCAATGTGCGTTACTTATCTGTTGTCATTGGCAACCGGCTCGATCGGTGCGCATGCTGGTTGGGGAAGTTTCGTTTGTATGGCAACATACACGCTGGTCGGATCACCTGTGTTTAGCGCTATACATAGCAGATTCACACAGCTTTGCAGTAGAGACAGGAAAACAATGATTTATGGTGCAAACTGATTTTCTGCTGTGGCGCAGCACATAGTAAACCTCACGCTGTTCTTAAAGGTATAGTTGCTATTGGAAAAACGCTCCTTTTTAAAGCTATTAGTTGCTATTAAGAACAAGCTGTTCTTAAGGCTATGTAGTTGTTATGGAAGGCAAATGTATAAAAATTATTATTTTTTTTTTTTAAATGGCTTGTTACCGAAGCTTCTAGTGTCATTGCCGCATACTATAAGCACATAATGTGGTACATTTATTCAGGTGCATGCTATCTTAAGCTGTTGTCTTAGACTTTATGCTTTATGCTCTTTATGATATCCGATCATATTGCAACATTCTGTGTTAAGTGAGCAACTTTTCTGTGTCTTAAACATATCAGAGTATTGTAACATGCTTGTCCTTAAATACACAGAGGTCACAACATCGTAGCTTGATGATCCCGTAAGGAGTTTGAAATCATGGGAGTCGTCATCTTCACTTCCACAGCCGAAGGAATCAGCCCGACAGGAGCAGAAATCGTGTTCATGATGAGGAAGCACTGTATTTCATTTCTTAGCTGCACGCTGCATCTAACTCAGTGCTATTGCTGCAGGTGTATGCTTCCCTGACCAGACTACCACTAGTTTAATACTAGTCTGTGATTTACAACATGCTTGTTGTATCAGATTTGCTGCCGTCAGGGGTGTAAGCTTCCCCCAATAAAGGAAGAAAAAAAAATAATAATAATAGTTATGTATTAGTTAATGGGTGTATGCTTCCCCGACTAGATTGCCGCTAAGGGTGTAAGCTTCCCCCCAATAGATATTTTAAAAAAATCGCTAGTAAATACTAATTTTATACTAATTAAATACTAATTTTCTGTGATTTACAACATGCTTGTTGTATCAGATTTGCTGCTACTAGGGATGTAAGCTTCCCCCATTTATAAAAAAAAAAGAAAAAAAAAAAAGGGAAACATGGCATTCAGATTTTCGCACTCAGTTTGTGTTGGGGGATATCAGCATATGGTTTTGTTTTGGGGGGTTATTGCTGCTCTCCCTGCTCTTATCCATGCTAGGCTGCATGGATGCGCAAATAGTTCTTGCGCAGAACAGAACCATACCGCCAATACAAACTCTATGCAATTATCAATCATATTTGACGATAGTGGTCCTGACAGAAATCCAGCGTTAGAGTCAGTTCTGGCAGGTCACATCAGTCAAGCTCGCATCAGCTGACTCCCAGGTAACTTACGTCTACCTATAGGAATACGACGCCTATCACGGTATTAATATATATGCTCCTCAGTATTATCAGCAGCTACTGCATTTCTCAGGAGCTAATTACCCTCCTCCATCCCCAGCTCCTCCTTTCTTCAGTCAGAATTGGCCTTATGATTCCCCTGAATCAGACTAATTCTTGAAATATGTAAATAAATATCTTATCCATGCTAGGCTGCATGGATGCACAGGGAGTTCTTGCCCAGAACAGAACCGCCAATACAAACTCTATGCAATTATCAATCATATTTGACGATAGTGGTCCTGACAGGATTGTAAATATGAATGGGAATATACTTCAGAGATATTTTATTCTTAAAATTCTAGGGGTGCCAATAACTGTGGCCAACGTGTTTTGGAGAAAAACATTTATTTCATAATGCGATTTTTCCTCCACTTTCAATTCTCTTCCTTCAATGAAAGGTTAGATTTTTGCTAATTTTATGAATTAAAGATCAAAAGGATAAACAATGCAGATTTATTTTTATAGCCATCTTTGATCATATTTACCAAGGGTGCCAATAATTCTGACCACAACTGTAAGTCTGAAATAATTATTTAATAATTATTAATTATTTAAGTCCTGGAAAACCCATAATATTTTTCCTTCAGAAGTAATGCTGATAGTTTATCCAACGTGTATATATTAATTTATTCATATTTATTCATTCTACCATGGTGAATAAACAACGGTAATGGCTATGCATTACCAATTTGAAAGTTCTGTGCAACTGCCACTAGGTGCCGAAATGCAAGTCGTATCCTAATGTTGTGTGCAGTGAAAAGGCAGCTTACTGTTTTTTTTTTTTTAAGCTTACCTTGTCCTAAGGTCCTAACCAGACATGACAAAGCTACAAGACGACAAAATCAATCATAAATCACAACCAATCATAACAGTGTGTGGGCGGGCTCTGTTCGTAGCTAAACATGAAAAACAAACAAAAATATAGCTGCAAGCAGCGATGCCGGGCCCAAGCCCGGTGGCACCGCCAACCCGGTAGCTTCAGGGCAACTGTGCACAGCGGGCAATAGGCATTTAAAACAGGCAAACATAAAAGGACCATGTCAAAGTTATTTGAATACACCACATTAACTGCAGCAGCTGGTGCCCATATGATCACAAACCACAGCAGCCACATGAGATCATTTAAATTTAGATGAATTTCATGTCATAGAATGTCATAGGTCAATTCCAAATAAGTGCAGAATATCATCCTAATCTGCCATGTCTGTGTTTTTCTCAGACAACCTCTATAAACATTCCAGAGCAAATTATATACTGTTATTTGCTCAAACTCCACAGTGCTCTGAGAAATCTAATCCAGTCTAATGTGAATGTCTGTGATTGCTAATGCTGTATTATTCTAACACTTCTCTTAATGTTTTTTTTTTGACCTCCCTGAACTATCGTTTGTGCACCAGTCTTATGCTCCAAAAGCATGCTTTCATTTAATTTCAATATGTGTGGTATACGACGAAAAAAATTAAATTAAATAAATAGAGCCAAATTACAGAACCTGCAAAGATGATTTTAATATCAGTCTCATGTCTAGGTAATAGGTAATAGTAAGGTACATGTCATAAGGTAATTTTTCTGCTCACTTATGCAAGTTTATTTTAAACAGCCACTTTTATAAAATCAAGTGAAATTTACTTAAATAGGGATTTTTAATAAATTTGAATTATATCAATAAATAATTAATTTAAAGACATGCGTTGTACATGATGTTTGCAAACATAGCACATGACTTTCTATAACACCCATGTCTAGAAAACACACACTCTCCTCTGTAAAAACAAAACAAAACAAAGATTTAAGTCTTGTATGAATCAAAACATGAAATCACAGGTGTTGATAATAATAATTGTAACTCAAATGACGTTTGAAAAGTAGTCCTGTCCAAATAGTGATATAATGTCATGGTTCAATTTCAAATGAGTGTGAAGTTATCATTTCCAGTTCAATATTTCTATAAGTTCATCAAAAAAATGGGTAAACACAAACACACAGGTTTGTTATTGTGAATTGTGGGGACACTCCATAGGCGTAATGGTTTTTATACTGTACAAACCGTATTTTCTATGGCCCTACACTACCCCTACCCCTAAACCTACCCATCACAGGAAACTGTGCACATTTTTACTTTCTCACAAAAACTCATTCTGTATGATTTAAAAGCCTTTTGAAAAATGGGGACATGGGGTAACGTCCTCATAAGTCACCTTCTCCTTGTAATACCTATGTCATACCCATGTCATTATACAAATTTGTGTGCTGATGTGTCACAAAAACACGCGCACACACACACACAGGTTTGTATTGCTATCTTAGTGAGGACATTGCATAGGCTTCCATTGAATTTATATCAGGTCAATTATATTTTCTATCACCTAACCCAACCCCTACTCCTAAACCTACCCATCACAGAAACATGAAACCATCACTAGATTTAAATAAAAAACATATTTTGGCTGATTTATAAGCCTTTTTAAATAGTGAGGACCAGTCAATGTCCTCACTAGTGGGTTGTGAAAGTATTCCACAAAATAAGTGAGGACATTTGGTCCTCACAAGTATAGTCAAAACAAGTACAGAGAGGGACACAGACAGAGACCCACACACACACGCACACACACAAAGAGAGAGGGAGAGAGAGGGTGAAAAAAATCCACATTCAAACCAAAATATAGACTTCCTGTTGGTCGGAACTAATGACTGTAAATTAGAAAGTTGTCCGGTGCCAGTCAAGCGTTCACTTCTCCACCTGCAGTAAATCCACGCCTCGCACTACCAGAGAAATTCAACGGAAGTCCAGCCAAGTGTAAGGGCTTTCTTCTTCAATGCTCCTTGTTTATAAATCAGCAGCCCTCGTTGTATCCCACTGGAACCAGCCGGATATCGTTTGTATGCTCCTTGCTCACCGGCAAAGCACTTGACTGGGCTACAGCGGTATGGAGAGAGGATAGCTCTGTGTTCCTCACATTCACGGCCTATCTGCAAAGCTTCAAGGAGGTGTTTGAACACCCAGAGGGCGGCAAAAGCGTTGGTGATCAACTTCTCTCACTAAGTCAAGGTAAATCTACCGCCGCCGAATTTGCACTACAATTCTGCACATTGGCCGCACAAACAAACTGGGTGGAGGACACACTGAAATTGCTGTTTCGTAAGGGCTTGTCTCTGGAGCTCCAGGCTGAGCTCGCTTGCCGTGACAAGGGGAGATCGCTAAATGCATTCATAGAGTTGGCCATTCACATCGATAACCTCCTCCGAGCCTGACGACCCATTCGCTCCCTCGCTCCAGTCACTGCCACTCCTGAACCCATGCAACTCGGGTATACTCCCCTTCTTCCAGAGGAACGAGAGAGAAGTCGCCAGCTGCACTTATGCCTATACTGCGGTCAGGCTGGTCACATCCAGATCAACTGCCCCATTCGACCCAACGCTCCTAAGCCCAAAGCGGTGAGTTCAGCTCAGCATTTCGATTATTTGTCCAACTGTCTTAAAATACCCATCCAACTAACCAGTGACGATCAAACCATATCTGCCTATGCTCTTCTGGACTCTGGTGCAGCAGGAAATTTCATGTATGACACATTCATTCGTGAACACAACATACAACTAACCAACTGCAACTCTTCGTTAACAGTGGAGGCGCTAGATGGGAAGCCTATAGGAGGAGGGAGAGTGGCGCACATTACCACTGCGCTTGCCCTACAAGTAGGGGCGCTTCACCATGAACAAATTCGGTTTTACGTCATCCATTCACCCAACAATCCAATCATCCTTGGGTTGCCTTGGCTTCGAACACACAATCCCCACATATCCTGGAAGGAGGGTCAGACCGTCCAGTGGGACCCCACCTGTCATCATCGCTGCCTGAGTTCTGTCACGCCATTACCTCTCCAAACCATCTCCATCAATGAGACTCCAGCCGACCACGAACCTGCTATTCCAGCCGAATACACAGATCTGGCCATCGCCTTCAGTAAATCCAAATCCACGGAACTACCACCTCATTGCTCCAGTGACTGCGCTATTGAACGGTTACCCGGTACCACTCCACCTAAGGGCAGGATATTCCCTTTGTCACAGCCAGAGGATGAGGCCATGAAATCGTACATCGAGGGGGAACTGGCTAAGGGATTCATTCGGCCATCAACATCACCAGCTTCATCCGGGTTCTTCTTTGTCAAAAAGAAAGACGGCAGCCTACGGCCCTGCATTGACTATCGCGGCTTGAACGACATCACTGTAAAGTTCCGATATCCGTTACCATTGGTCCCTGCAGCCCTCGAACAACTACGTCAAGCCAAATATTTCACCAAGCTGGATCTTCGCTGTGCATACAATCTAATTCGCATCAGGGAGGGCGATGAATGGAAGACCGCTTTCTCCACCGCTACTGGCCACTACGAGACCCTTGTCATGCCCTTCGGCCTGTCCAACAGTCCTTCAGTCTTTCAATCCTTCATCAATGATGTCTTCCGAGATATGCTCAACCGCTGGGTCATCGTATACATAGATGATATTCTCATTTATTCCAACACCTTCGACGAACACGTTCAACACGTTCGAGCTGTGCTGCAATGTTTAATCCAACACAAACTCTACGCCAAGGCAGAAAAGTGCGAATTCCACCGCACCTCAACATCCTTCTTGGGCTACGTCATCAGCCAAGATGGAGTGGCAATGGATGACGGCAAGGTAAAAGCAGTGTTGGAATGGCCGCAACCACGCACCTTAAAGGAGCTACAGCAATTCCTGGGGTTTGCCAATTTCTACAGGTGGTTCATCAGAAACTTCAGTGGGGTTGCCGCTCCCTTAACATCCATGACTAAGCGCCAATCTTCACGACTCATCTGGTCACCCGAAGCAGTAAGAGCATTTCAGGAACTGAAAGAACGATTTACGTCAGCGTCCATCCTCCGTCTTCCGGACTCCGAGCTTCCCTTCATCGTGGAGGTGGACGCTTCCAGTACTGGCATAGGCGCGATCCTCTCTCAAAAGCAAGGTAACCCTGCCAAAATGTTCCCCTGTGCCTTCTACTCTCGCAAACTGTCAGCGGCAGAACGTAACTACAATGTGGGCAACCGAGAATTACTCGCAATGAAGGCGGCGCTGGAAGAGTGGCGTCATTGGTTGGAGGGGGCGAGACATCCGTTCATTATTCTCACAGATCACAAAAACTTGGAGTACCTGCGCTTAGCCAAACGCTTATATCCACGACAGTCAAGATGGGCAATGTTCTTCACGCGTTTCCACTTCACTGTTACTTGACCCCAGACCCGGGTCAAAGAATGTCAAGGCGGATGCATTATCGAGGCAGACGGAGGAGACGGGACGTATTGAGGGTACTGAGAACATTCTGCCCGAAACTTTGTTACTCGCTCCAGTACAGTGGGATGTCATGACTGAAATTTCGCAGCTCAACGAACAAACAGCACCTCCAGTAACATGCCCTCCTAACCGAACATTCGTCCCCATCCAGCTCCGGGACAAACTACTTCATCAAGTCCATGATTTCCCGAGTTCTGGCCATCCGGGTATCACAGCCACGCTTCAGCTCCTTCAAAATCAGTTCTGGTGGGAGACCATGCTTGCAGATGTCACCAATTTCATCAGCAACTGTATCGCCTGTCAAACCACCAAAATCTCACATCAAGTCCCTGCCGGTCTGCTCCAACCTCTTCCCATTCCCCAACGTCCTTGGTCCCACATCGCAATAGACTTTGTCACCGATCTCCCCGAATCCCAGGGTCACACCACTATTCTCACGGTCATTGATCGCTTCTCCAAAGCATGCCAGTTTGCTACCCAAACTACCCACAGCACTAGAGACCGCTGAGCTCCTATGTAACTCGGTCTTCCGCTTCTATGGCCTGCCGGAGGACATAGTGTCGGACAGGGGTCCTCAGTTCACCTCTCGAGTCTGGGCCGCCTTCTTCAAGCAACTCAATGTTAACATCAGCCTCACCTCTGGGTACCATCCCGAATCCAACGGCCAGACCGAACGCATGAATCAAAAGCTGACACGATTCCTCCGCACCTACTGCCATCAGAACCAGGCCGACTGGAGTCGATTCTTAATGTGGGCTGAGTACGCTCAAAATTCCTTACGGAAACCTGCTACCGGAATCACGCCCTTCCAATGCGTTTTGGGCTTCCAACCACCTCTCTTCCCCTGGTCAGGGCAAACATCTGACTTACCCTCAGTCACAGAGTGGATGCGTCGAAGCGAGGAAACCTGGGATCTGGCTCACCACCATCTCCAGTGGGCTGTGAGGCGACAGGAGAATCAGGCAAACCGGCATCGACGTCCCATGTGTCGTTACTGAAACCCTCCGGGGGCCCAAAAGAGGAGCCAGTGGGAGCCGAGACCCGCAACCCCCCACCCCTGATCATCGAAGGCAAGGAAGCCTACCAGGTTTGAGAGTTGCTCGATTCCAGGCGCCATGAATACGGCTCCCGCGGCTCCTCCTCCCGACCGCCGGAGGGAGCCATCACCTGAGTTTTGAGCTGCTTCCTTCTGGACTACGTTACCCATAGGCCCTCATTCCTGGGACTGATTGCGCACACCTGCACTGCATCACACTCACACTATTTAAGACGCACACATGCATCCATACACCGCGAAGTCTTGATTTGCCCCGGTGATCATTACTGAGCGTTTTCCTGTGGACTGTTACTCTGTTATTGTTTTGGACTGCCTATCTTCTGTGAACCTCTGCCGCCTGCCCTGAACCTTGCTTGTTTCCTGGATTGTGTTTGCCTGCCGCCTGCCCTGAACTCTGCCTGTAGTAAGACCCTGAATCTCTGCCGCCTGTCTCAACCTAAGCCTGTCCCTGTTTACGCTACTGTCTTGCCCTTGTCTGCTTTGTGCTTTGTTTTTGCAATAAAGAAACTGCAAATGGATCCTCACGCAGTTGACCCATCATTACAGGCATGAAATGGCATTAAAGTTGGTATGAATGGCATGATTTAATGGCATTAAATCCTGGCATTAAAGTTGGGTGTATTTCTGAGTGAAACGGCCTTTTGAACAAGACAAAAAAAAATGCAAAAAAACTTGACTTCAAAGTCTTAGCATTGTTATTAGAATTATATTAAATAGATGAATGTTCATCAGAGAAATCACACTTTCAAAAGCCAAATCTGATAGAACTAAGTCAGCCAAATTGTGTTTGATTGTTGAATACACCACCCATGAAATGCTGTGATCTAATCTCAAGGACTGAAAACCATAAACACCAGATTGAAGATTAAAGGGTTAGTTCACCCAAAAATAAAATTTCTGTCATTAAGTACTCACCCTCATGTCGTTCCATGCCCGTAAGACCTTCGTTCTTCTTCAGAACACAAATTAAGACATTTTTGATGAAATCTGTGGGTATCTGATCCACACATAGGCAGCAACGTGTTTGCACCTTTTGACGTCCAGAAAGGTAGTTGAAAAAATGGTTAAAATAGTCAACGTGACTACAGTGGTTCAACCGTAATGTTATAAAGCAACAAGAATAAGTTTTGTGCGCAAAACAAAAATAACAACTTTATTCAACAATTTGAACCGTTGTCATACGTAGTGAACTCAGTGCAGGCTTCCTTGTTTACATCCGAATGCCAACTCAGTACTGGCCGAAGCTGAACACGTGAGCAGCACGACGCATGCATGTGATGCTGACACAGGACCCGGCCAATAATGAGCCGGCATTTGGATGTAGACAAGGAAGCCTCCACTGAGTTCACTTCATATGACAACAGTTCAAATTTCTGAATAAAGTCGTTATTTTTGTTTTGTTTTAGCACACAAGAAGTATTCTCGTCGCTTCATAACATTAAGGTTGAACCACTGTAGTCACATTGACTATTTTAACCATGTTTTCAACTACCTTTGAACGTCGGACGTCGAAAGGTGCAATGATGTTGCTGCCTATGTGTGGATCAGACACCCTCAGATTTCATCAAAAATATCTTAATTTGTGTTCTGAAGATGAACAAAGGTCTTATGGGTGTAGAACAACATGAGGGTGAGTAATTAATGACAGAAATTTAATTTTGGGGTGAACTAACCCTTTAAATTTCAGTTATTGAATTTAAATTTTCTGTCAACAGAAATTTGACACCACAATAAAAACAGAAATAGTGTCAAACACCTTCCTTCATGTTAAAAATATTGTATAAATACTAATCATTATTATTTAAAAACTAATAATAATGAAACTATTATGTAAGCCATTACACTTCTATACATCCCTCTTGATGCTCACCAGCTCACCATGTTTTTACGTTTTGCTTATGATCATTTCCAAAATCAGATCCACACCCACTTTCCCAAGGTCTGTTTATATACATTTCCTATCTTGATAAGCTAGTATAAATATCAAGGACAAGACTCCAGCTTACACATGATAATATATGACCACTGTTTAACGGGCTGCACAGTTGGGAGTGCAGTGGGATTCCCTTGATATTGCAATTGTGCCCTTTTAGCAGCAGGAAAAAAAGCAAATCTTTCCCCATTATAAACAACAAAGATTATATGTTTTATTTAGCCATTTATCACTATTATTATTATTATTATTATTATTATTATCAGTCTTAGGGTAATGCATTACAAGTAACGCTAGTTACATAATCTCATGAACGAAATGCTATTGGCTATTTTAAAAAAGGGGAGGAGCTGCTCAATATGTCCCCGTCTGTCTTCCTGTAATTTTAGTTGAAATTCTGTCAAAATATTGAATAATGCTGCGCATTTCAAGGCACTTCAGTGGGCCTTTAAGTAAGAGTATTGAACTTTCTTCTGCGTCCTATTCTTCTGCACTCTAGAACTGCAGAACAGCTAAAAGGTTTGTTTGATCTGCGCCCTCTATTGTATAGGCGTGAATTTGCATTTCCCTCAGCCTGAGGCTTATCCATTTCACTTTTGTGAAAGTGAAATGGATTTACACATTTGCCAAAAATATAACTTTTTTTGTTGTTGTTGTTGTTGTTATTAAACAAGCAAGCCCAGCCCAGGTGAGAAAAAGTAATGCAAAAGTAACGTAACACATTTTTTTCCATAAAAAGTAACTAAGTAATGCAATTAGTTACTTTTTTAGAGAGTAACGCAATATTGTAATACATTACTTTTAAAAGTAACTTAATGATTATTATTATTAGAATATTAGGCTGCTTTTATGTTGTTATTATTAGGCTATGAATATTAATTATGTTGCATGCTTAGAAGCTTTAGGAGGTCATGAGGCCACCTCAGTCTAATCAAATGAAAATTAATGAGTTCCTGCAACCAAAATTCTTTGGTACAACAAAATACCAAATCATTGCCATTGTTCCATTTTGAAAATATTTGTCCAACCTGCAGTGGTGATGACCACGTGTGGCCCTGTGCCGTAGCTCAAAGAGACAATTTTCTTCCCACACAAGATGTCGATCCGCCTGGGCTCAATGGTGCTCTGTGTGTCCCCGAGCCCCAGACAGCCACTGCAGTTTGTCCCCAGTGCAAACACCTGCGGGGAGACACACAAACACATGAGTTTAAGTATTAATGGTTCTCACATCAGTTTTATATTTAGTTTACTTATATTTCATTATGGACCATGGGCCAAGGCCAGATATACTAAACAAGGCAAATTAACATGAAACTGCAATCTCTTAAAAGCACAGATGGAAGTTCTGAGGGTGATTTACTGACAATGCGCACAATAAAGAATACAGACAGATCATTTACATTATGGCCAATAACATTCATAATTTGTTTACATGAAAAAACGCAAGTTATCTAAGTAATTAAACTTTATTTGCCACAACCAAGACTTATAGAAAGCATATATGTAATGGAGAACATTGGAAGTTTTCAAGAAATTCCACGTGTAATAGCGGGGACGTTGAATAATATTATAATGTGCAAAACTGTTAAACAAGCATAGTGGTGGGCATTTACTTCAAAGTCTTGAATGCAGCACATCTATCAAAACTGAGTGTTTCAAAAAGAGGGTCAAAAACAGGATAGAAAATAGCCTATTACACCCGTTTCACACTGCAAGCTTAAGCAGCGCGTGAGCAGTGCGTGAGCAGCGCGTGAGCGTAACTACATCGTCACTACAGCTGCAGAGACGCGCGAGTATTCACACTGGAAGCGTTTGTACAGCGTCACAGCAGCGGCTCGAAGCTACATATAAAGTGAGCATTTCTTTACAAAGACAGCTATAAATTTGTTTTTGTAAGTTGGTCATTTATAAACTTGATAGTCTTGAAAGTTTGTTAACATGGGGAGGTGTACAACATTCCCATATAAACGTAAATAAATAAATATAAATAAAAAAAGCCTCGTGTCATCCATTGCTGCACATGAATGATGTAAGCGTTGTGTTTTACATCATCTGCCGCGTGCACATGTTCACAAGACAGCAAACTAGGTGAAAAAAGACAGCAAACTCGGGTTTGATTTGGGTATGCTGCAGCTTATATATCTCTCTGTGTAATAACTAAAATAATGTTTATATATCATATTTTCTGGCTAGTTTACTTTAGTTTTTTATAATACACTATACTTTAACCCAAACTGAATAATTAAAAACAAGTTTAAATGGGTAAATCTTCTATAAATATTTTTTATTCTTAATTTTCTTTTGTCATACTCAAATTCTTGTTAAAACACATTAGACATGCTTATTCTGTGCATTTTGAACACTTTTTGTGTGAAATTATATTTATTTTGTCCATCAAAAGTGTGCTTTCACTTTAATTAAGCGTCAGCAGCGCAGCAAAAATAGACACGGCACCGAAACCCCCGCTTCACTGCTGCTTACGCGCTGCTGCTGCCGGTGTGAATGCACTCATTGATTAACATGCACGCAGAAAAAAATACGCGCTGCTTACGCTTGCAGTGTGAAACCGCCGTTACTTCTAAATTAGGATGTTTTTGATGTAACATTCTTGCTAACATTAAGAGTGGACCTCAAAGAACATTTTCTAAACATGCAGTTCATGACCTCTTTAAACACTCTATTCCCATAAATCTTGTTTCTGAAAGAGAAACTCCAAAAAAGGCAGCCACAAAAGTAACTGCATCCATGCCTTTTCATCACTAGTTTTTCACGTTGTGTCTTCCAGACTTTAGTTGTTCTAACACCAAAAGAGGTTTTGCGCTGGCGCAAGCTGTTAGTAAATCTAGCCTTGTATGTGTATATTTACATAACAGATAGTTATGGACCTGATTGGACGATGACAGTCAGCCTGTCAACGCTCAACCTGACTGCTCTTTCTAACGTAACTACAATCCTGTTTACACAGCATTCTTAAAAGGCACTTTGTGTTGTCACTTTAGCACTTGATCCCTGCTATTCCTGGGCACCTAACCCCCAGTCACTCCCTGGGCGCCGCAGCAAAAATTGCTGCCACTGCTCCGGTGTGTGTTTTCAATACTCACTGCTGGGAAGAGGCTTTCAGAATTTCTGCACCTCATCATTGAATGGGTGAAATGCACAGCACAAATTTCGAGTATAGGACACCATACCTGGCCACACGTCATGTCAATAATGAGAGAAAATTTCTCAAGAGTCGCTTTGATGATAAAACCTTTCTTTAGGTAAATGGTACCTTAAGTGCTCTCCTTTTTTTGTTTGTACTCAAATACTTATAAAAACAAAAAAAGGAAAACAGAACTAAAAAAGGAAGTGGTCCAGGCTCAGGACGTGCACAAGAGCTCCTCTCAGGAAGCAAACAAGGCTTGTGTTAGTATTACAGGACTAAATATAGCCTTATTCTATCTGCTTATCACCATCCCAAGATCACTCTGGCTTTGTCTCTGCCCCTTTCCTATCAGTATATGTGTGCAAGCCAGGGCTCAACAAAACATTTTTGTCTGCTGTAGATTAGATTTTTAGTCACCATGACACACATTCATGAGCCAACTTTTTTATGTGTCAGAGTATGGCACCAATACTAAAATTCTGTTGATAATTATTTTTGTGTTATGGCATATACAATTCTATACTATTCTGTTTAAAAATGTAAATAAAACATTAGAAATACTATACTGTCTAAAAATGTAAATAAAACACTAGAAATATAATTTAAAAAATTAAGTGAATTTAGGCATTTTAATATTAAAAAGAAAGATGGATAAACATTTTTAGAATTGCTAAAGATTATATTTACAGTCCCAGCATTTTTACAGAGATGAAAGTTGAGCGAAAGATGATATAATATTGGCTGATATATGTCCAATATGGATATGTAAATATTTATACACTAATGTTCAAAATTTAATGTTTTTGAAAGAAATCTCTTATCTCTTAAATATATGCTCACCATGGCTGCATATATTTTACCAAAAAGACAGTAAGAAGAGTATTATTGTGAATATTATTACAATTTAAAATAACAGTTTTCTATTTGAATATATGCTAAAATGTAATTTATTTCTGTGATCAAAGCTGAATTTTCAGCATCATTACTCCAGTCTTCAGTGTCACATGATAATATGCTGAATTGCCGCTCAAGAAACATTTCTGATTATTATCAATGATAAAAACAGTTGTGCTGCTTCATATGTTTTGTGATACAATTTTTTTCAGGATTCTCTGATGAATAGAACTAGAAATTATGAATATTTTTGTAACATTATAAACGTCTTTTCACTCACTTTGGATCAAGTTAATGCATCCTTGCTAACTAAAAAGTATTAATTTATTTTTCTTTTCTTTTTTTTAACCCAAACATTTGAATGGTAGTATAGATACCAATCAGTAAATTAAAAAATTAAAAATGTATATTTTCATTAATATTACACTTTTAAAAAAAAAATAAAGAAAAATTAGCAATATAATAGTTATAAATTTACTCTAATTATGTAAGACAATTCACAATACTTCTGACTGGTTTGTCATTTTGAAGCTCTTCTTACTGAAGCATCCTTATTGTTGAGTCCTGATGTGTGTCTGAGAGTGACAGAGCACGAGCTTCACCCATACTAATGAACAGCGAGGATCTCTGCTCATTTATGCTTAATCTGTCCATTAAAGGCTTTCAGAATTTCTGCACCTCATCATTGACGGTAACGTAGATGGCCTCATTGGCAGCGCTGCCGAACACACAGGCTTGACGGACGAGCCGCAGCTCCTCAGGGGGCAGGAGGGCAAACACCGGCCACTTTCCTACGTCCAGCATACTACTCTGTGATATAACACATACACTCATGTTAAGAAAGCATCAGCTGCATCTCAAAACATAGTAGGTGCCTAACTAGACAACATTTTTGGGAAACACTGGTTTTGAGACATAGCCTGACTCACATGTTGGATATCTACAATACATGAAATAACTATTTTAAGCACATAGAGTCATGGTATTCTTTAAGACAGGGTTTTTCAAACCAGAGGGCCACAGTTTTGGGGGGTCAGTGGAAAAGTTTAGAAAAAAGCAGTGGAAAAAAAAAAAAAAGTAAAAAATAATATATAAAAATTAATCTAACAAAATAAATTTGATTCAATTAAAAAATAAATAAATAAAATAAAAATGTAAATAAAATAAATTTATTAAAATAAAAAAATAATTAAAATAACATTTGATTTAAATAAATTATAAATTAATACATTTGATTAAAAAGTATTATTTATAAATAAATAAATAAATAAATAAAATACAACTTACATCTAACAGTTTAGTACTACAGTGAATAAAAAATGCAATGACTAAATATTTTACACATAATATTAATTTTTCACAGTATTAATTGGGTTGTGACCACCTAAAAGATTGAAAAGTCCTGCTTTATGATACAGTGGAAAGTACAATGTAATTTTCATTGAAAGATAGATAGTACCATCAATAAGTGTTTACTACTGTGTTTATGAATATGTAGAAAGATAGTTCCATGGTGTGCTTGGAAATAAGTAGCATGGTCCCACAAAAGCACTTTATTGTAAGGGAAATACCAGGACATATAATTATGAACTAAATCTTTGCATTTGAAATGAAATAATAAAGCAACATTGATTAATATATGGAACATTTAACTGAAGTAGCTCTGAGGCAGGTTAGATTAGCTGACGTAGATTAAAAAATGCACTGCTTCTACACTCGTTGTTATCAAACATCTAGTCAGGGTTAGGAAATATAAATAAATGTTTATGTAAATAAACGCGCGTGTTGTTACTCAGCTGTTAGCTAACAAGCTAACATTTATATTCATGACAACTCCTCTTTTTACAAAGATGAAAACAGTTCAAAATCCACCATAAACCTCACGCTAAAATGTTCAATTACATGGTCTGCAGCTAAATAGCAGTTGTTATGACATATCTAGAGGTGTTTGAATTTGTTAAGCTGCTAGCGGATGTTAGCCGGCTGGATAGACAGATTGGCGTCACGAAGAAGTGTCAATCCAACTCACCGCGAGGTTTTAACATTTTTAAAACTCTCTAAATGTTTACCTTGTGTTAATATAAACTCCAAAGTCTTCATTCCGGGTGTCAAAGGGGTACGTAGATGAGGAAAAGCGATCAGTTTTGCATGGCTAGGAAAGATGAAAACAGAGCTGTGGATGTCTGCAGTCTTCTTCTCTGTTGGCAGTGTGTGTCATATGGGTGGATCTGGATTCGAGCCAGACTTCCCTTACAAACAAATTACCGTGGCAACTACAGTAAAATGGCATGGACAGCAGTGTAAAATGTTATCAAAAAATTATACTTAAGTGAAAGTGTAGATAATGAGTGAAAATTTTACTCATTTAAAGGTCCAATCTAGCCAAAAACAAACAAGTGAAAGTAAAAAAAAATAATAATAGTAATAATAATAAAAAGTACAATTTTAACATTTAACACTTTTTGATGATGTTATGTATTATGATGATGACAGAATCTTAATTTCTGGGTAAACTATCCCTTAAGTATTGTAATCAAGTAAGTATTTTACACCCCTGAGTATTGGTGCTATTCTAAAACCATAATAAATTGTGGTTAAATGTGAAATATTAATGATATACACAGTGTAAACTATAGACTATTAAGACTCATTGATAAAAAAAAAAAAAAAAAGTTTTGCAATGATACAACCATTGTGGCATAAATGTTATAATAGCCTATATATATACATATATGTACATATATATATGTATTTATATATATATATACTTGGCCACAAATGGCTATAAAATGACATATTCCCATTGTGACAACTTGCACCGGTCTCAATGATCTATGAATTGTATCTTTTCTCTGGGGAAAGATTATTTAAAGGGTTAGTTCACCCAAAAATAAAATTTCTGTCATTAAGTACTCACCCACATTCAACAATTTCTTCTCTACCCTGTCAGATTGGAACGCAGTTGACGCAGTGAACGCAGTTCAGCGATTCCGTGTTTTTGTCCGAATGCCGCCTCTGTATTGGCCGGCTCTGTTGAATAAAGTCATTATTTTTGTTTTGTTTTTGTGCACAAGAAGTATTTTCGTTGCTTTATAACATTAAGGTTGAACCACTGTAGTCACATGGACTAATTTAACAATGTCTTTACTACTTTTTTGAACCTTGAATGATGGTAATTATGTTGCTTTCTATGGGGGATATTAAAAAAAAGAAAAAAAAACCTTATATTTCATAAAAAAATGTCTTAATTTTTGTTGCGAAGATGAACGAAGGTCTTACGGGTTTGAAACGACATGAGGGTGAGTAATTAATGACAGAAATTTCACTTTTGGGTGAACTAACCCTTTAATTATTTTATTCTAGCAAAGACTTTAAGGTTTGTGTTGAAGGGGGTGGATTTACAATCCCTCTTCTTGTGTTACGAATTGGAAATCACAGTTTTCTTAAAATAGTGTAGGCCTATCTTTTCTGGTATTTATGTTATAGGCAATGTCTGTATTTGGCTGAGGGTCCGTCTGACCCATGTCAGGAATGCAGTAACAGCATTTACTAATTTATCTTGGCTTCCAGAGAATAAAAATGTACTTGTTTTGTAATTAATTAATTTGCTTACACAAAGGTTTGTGTGGAAGCCATGTGTGGAAGTAGTTTTAATGTTCCAGTGAAGTCCTGATAGAATTCAGCCTAAAATGGAACTGTTTTATCTAATTGTGATTGCAGTGGTTGTTTATTATTTTTAGAGGCATGTGACCATGCCAAGGAAATAGACTCCAGGAGAATTCAACAGTGTTGTATTGTCCCAGATGAGAAGAGTCCTTCTGGAATTTACGACTCACCTGTGACCCAACGTGTGTCCAAGATAATGTTTTTAAATGAGCTAATTTGCGTAATGAACAGAATGTTTAGATGGTAAAAAGCTATCTGTACTGTTAAAACTCTAAAGAGGCTGGTAGTCTGAAGGCCTGGCATAAACAAATTTTGAAGGAGTGGTGCCACTCTGGAAAAAAAAACATTAGTTAGATATTCAACAAAACCTATTAAAAATGTTTTAATTTTGGTGTAATTGATACTAAATGTGTCCCATAAATCATCCTCAAAAAAAATTTACTTAGTATTTTATGACTGAAGAAACACTTCATTTTTAGAATTTATGGAATGTCAAGCATCAACAACAAGGAAATCTCTAGGCTGGATCATGTATACACACCCAAACTAAGTTTATCTTGGATCTGACAATCAAGCATAATTCTAGAGCTCTGTGTTTGTAGTTTACAAGTAGTTTATGATTCAGTGTAACATTAGGTGTTCGTTATTCTGTGGTACTAGAATAATTCTGTAAAAATACAGTAAAAATGTAAACATATTTACAGAACAACTTCTACGTTTTGCAACTATAATTTGCATAAATAAATAAATAAACCAGTAAATCCAACAGTCATTTTCTGCTGAATTAGCAAGGCCACACTGCCACTCTGTTTTGTACCTTTGCCATATGCTGGTAAACACCATAATAAAACAGATGGTAAGGAGAAAGCTATATGAATCAAAGCTCATAACAGGCGGCTTTTCCACAAGCTGGGTTGAATAGTAATATATGGAAGGTGCACTGTGTCATAAACACAAATACTAAACACCATCATGATAACACACATGACACTAAAATAATGCTATAAACATTAATTTAACAACTTATGATGTAACAAAACTCTAATGTACATACACTGTAAAAAAAAAAAAAAAAAGAATTGTTTGTTCAACTTAAAAAAAAAAATAAGTTACCTGGTTGCCTTAGAATTTTGAGTTCATTGAAATTAAAAATTTGAGTTAATACAATGAAGGTGATTGGTTTTGTAATGAAGGGTCGGCAGAATGGGGATTCATTTGCAGCTTTATTTAGAATAAACACCAAGGCAGACAGGGGCAAAGGCAAAGACAGGTGATGGCTCCCTCCGGTGGTGCGGAGGAGGAGGCGAGGGAGCCACATTCGTGACAGACCCCCCCCCCCCCCCCCCCCCCCCCCCCCGGGCACCGGGGTCTACCACGTGGTCGAGGGGCCGGTCTCTCCGGATGCGCTCGGTGAAACTCGTCCACGAGTGATGGGTCCAGGATGTCATCCACATTGACCCAGGATCGCTCCTCCGGGCTGTACCCCTCCTAGTCGACTAGGTATTGTAGTCTTCTACCCCGGCGCCGGGAATCGAGTAACTCTCGAACCTGATAGGCTTCCTCGCCTTCGATCATCAAGGGCGGGGGGTCGTGAGCCTCGGCTCCCTCCGGCTCTCCTCTCGGACCACCAGAGGGTTTCAGCAGCGACACATGCAAAGTGGGAGAAACACGGTAGTTAGCAGGTAAGTCAAGACGAAATGATACAGGGGCAATTTGTTTAGTAATTTGGAAAGGCTCTACAAACCTGGGACTGAGCTTTTTGCATGGGAGTCTTAGGCGCAGATCCCTCGTTGACAGCCAGACCCACTGCCCCACGGCGTATTCAGGGTTGGGGCGACGATGTCGATTGGCCTGTATTTCTTGTCTTCTCACAGCACGTTGAAGGTGATGATGGGCCAGGTCCCAGGTCTCCTCGCTTCGCTGCAACCACTCGGTTACCGATGGCAGGTTGGACGGTTCCCCGGACCGGGGAAAGAGAGGCGGTTGAAAGCCCGGGACGCACTGGAAGGGTGTAACACCAGTGGCCGGTTTCCGCAGGGAGTTTTGAGCATACTCGGCCCACAACAGGTAACGGCTCCACTCTGATTGATTCCGCTGACAGTATGTGCGTAAGAACCTGGTGAGTTCTTGATTCATGCGTTCGGTCTGTCCGTTGGATTCTGGGTGGTATCCTGAGATGAGGCTGATGTTGATGTTTAACTGTTTAAAGAAGGCTGTCCATACCCGGGACGTGAACTGTGGACCCCTGTCAGACACGATGTCCTCTGGCAGACCATAGAAACGGAAGACGAAGTTGCATAGGGTCTCTGCTGTCTTGAACGCCGTGGGCAGCTTTGGCAGTGGTATGAGTCGGCATGCCTTGGAGAAACGGTCGATTACTGTGAGGATCGTGGTGTGGCCACGGGATTCTGGGAGGTCAGTGATGAAGTTGATGGCTATGTGGGACCAGGGACGTTGTGGAATGGGCAACGGTTGTAATAGCCCTGCTGGGGCTTGGTGTGGAGTTTTGGAAGTTTGACAGTCTGTGCACTGGTTGATGAATTGGGTGGTGTCTGCTACCATGGTGTCCCACCAGAACCGGTTCTGTAATAGGTGTAGGGTGGCAGTAATGCCTGGATGGCCTGAGCTGGGGAAATCATGAACTTGATGAAGCAGTTTATTGCGGAGGTGCACAGGGACAAATGTGCGGTTAGGTGGACTGGTTGGTGGTGGAGCGGTGTGTTCGTTGGCCTGTGAGATTTCGGTCATGATGTCCCACTGGACTGGGGCGAGCAGCAGTTTTGCAGGGATGATGCTCTCTTCACTCTCCGTCCGCTCCACCACCTCTGCCTGGCGAGATAATGCGTCTTCTTTGGCGTTCTTTGAGCCGGGTCTGTAAGTTACTGTGAACTGGAAACGGGTGAAAAACATGGCCCATCTTGCCTGCCGAGGATTCAGACGCTTAGCAGACCGGAGGTTTTCTAGGTTTTTGTGATCTGTGAGTATGGTGAATGGGTGTTGTGCTCCCTCCAGCCAGTGGCGCCACTCCTCCAACGCCGCCTTCATGGCCAGAAGCTCCCGGTTGCCTACATCATAATTGCGCTCTGCTGCCGACAACTTTCTGGAGTAGAACGCACACGGGTACATTTTTGCTGGATTACCTTGGCGCTGTGAGATTATAGCCCCGATGCCCGTGCTGGAGGCGTCGACCTCGACCACGAATGGGAGTTCTGGGTCTGGGTGGCGGAGAATGGGTGCAGAGGTGAACCGCTCCTTCAGAGCTTGAAAAGCGTGCACTGCTTCGTGGGTCCAGGAGAGGCGTGTGGTTTGTCGCTTAGTCATGGAAGTTAGAGGCGCCGCAATACCACTGAAGTTTCGAATGAATCGCCTGTAGAAGTTGGCGAACCCCAGGAATCGTTGCAGTTCTTTCAGTGTGTGTGGTTGCGGCCACTCCAGCACCGCCCTTACTTTGCTGTCGTCCATCGCCACCCCCTCCTGACTGATGACATAGCCCAGAAATGAAGTAGAAGTACGATGGAACTCACATTTCTCTGCTTTGGCATACAATTTGTGCTGGATGAGCCGCTGCAGAACGGCCCGGACATGTTGGACGTGTTCCTCGAAGGTTTTGGAGTATATGAGGATGTCGTCGATGTAGACGATGACCCAGCGATTAAGCATATCCCGAAAGACGTCATTGATGAATGATTGGAAGACGGAGGGACTGTTGGACAGCCCGAACGGCATAACAAGGGTCTCATAGTGGCCGGTGGCAGTGGAGAAGGCCGTCTTCCATTCGTCACCCTCTCTGATGCGAATCAGGTTGTAAGCGCACCGGAGATCTAGTTTAGTGAAGTGCTTGGCTTGCCTTAGCTGTTCCAGGGCTGCGGGGACCAATGGCAGAGGGTAACGAAACTTAACGGTGATATCGTTCAGTCCACGGTAGTCTATGCAGGGTCGAAGACTGCCGTCCTTCTTTTTGACAAAGAAGAAGCCAGATGCTGCCGGAGATGTCGAGGGTCGGATGAACCCCTTGGCCAGTTCTTCCTCAATGTATGCTTTCATGGCTGCTGATTCTGGTTGAGACAGGGGAAATATTCGGCCCTTGGGGGGCGTGGTACCTGGAAGCAGATCGATGGCGCAGTCACTGGAACAGTGAGGAGGTAATTCGGTCGACTTGCTTTTGCTGAAAGCAACCGCCAGATCGGCATACTCAGCGGGAATGTCGGGCTCGTCAGGGTTGGGCTCGTGAACTGAGACGGCCTGGACTGGTATGGGAGTGATCTGTTTCAGACAGCGCTCTGAAACAGCATACTTAGCGGGAATGTCGGGCTCGTCAGGGTTGGGCTCGTGAACTGAGACGGCCTGGACTGGTATGGGAGTGATCTGTTTCAGACAGTGCTCGTGACAGATGGCGTCCCACTGAACGATCTGGCCCTCCTTCCAGGAAATGAGCGGGTTATGAGTTCTGAGCCACGGGAGACCAAGGATAACTGGATTGTTGGGTGAGTGAATTACGTGGAATCGGATGCGTTCTTGGTGAAGTACTCCCACTTGCAGTGTGAGTTCAGCGGTGATGTGCGCCATCCTTCCTCCTCCGATGGGTCTCCCATCTAGCGCCTCCACTGTTAATGGAGAATTGCAGTCCGTTAATGCGATGTTGTGTTCACGGATGAATGTGTCTGACATGAAGTTACCCGCAGCCCCAGAGTCCAAAAGTGCGTGCGTAGTTATACATAGATCATTCACTGTTACTTGAATGGGTATTTTGAGGCAGTTGATGGGATAGTCGGTGGAGAGTGGAGGACTCACCGCTTTCGGGTTGGATGGATTGGGTCGGATGGGGCAGTTGATCTTGACGTGGCCTGCTTGGCCGCAATACAAACACAAGTGAAGCGGTCGTCTCCTCTCCCTCTCCTCTGGACGAAGCGGGGTGTATCCGAGTTGCATGGGTTCAGACGTGGGAGTGGTCAGAGTGGGCAGACGGGCTGAGCGACGAGACCGGAGGAGATTATCGATGTGAATGGCCAGCTCAATGAAGTTGAGTGATTTTCCCTCGTCGCGGCATGCGAGCTCGGCTTGAAGCTCTAGTGACAGAGCTCTAGTCTAGAAGCCCTTGCGAAACAACAGTTTCAGCGTGTCTTCGACCCAGTTTGTTTGTGCGGCGAGGGTTCGGAAGCTGAGAGCGTATTCGGCGGCTGTGTTTTTACCTTGACTCAGCGACAGCAGTTGATCTCCCGCGCTCTTGCCTCCCTCAGGATGGTTGAAGACCTCTTTGAAGTTTTGCAGGAAAGCCGAGAAGGTGGGAAATACAGACCATCCTCTCTCCATACGGCCGTGGCCCAATCCAGCGCTCGTCCCGTCAACAGAGAGCAGACCAAGGAAATCCGACTGAACTTGGTGGGATAGAGAGTGGGTTGTTGATTGATGAACAGCGAGCATTGTAGAAGAAAACCCTTACATCTCGCGGGGGTTCCGTCAAACTTCCCTGGGAGTGCGAGGCGTGGATTTACGGCGGGAACGGCCGTGAAGGCCTGGCTGGCGGGAGTCGCTGGCGGCGGCGTGGCGGCCTCGGCGGCGTCGAATCGAAGACTCTGTAGAGTTCTCACCAGCTCCTCGGTAAGAGAAGTCAATCGATTCAGTTGGTGTTGATGTACCGCGAGCTGGTTGGCCTGGGCGGACAGCTCAGTGGAGATCTGCATGATTGCTGCTGGATCGCTGTTCGGCGAAGTCTTCTGTAATGAAGGGTCGGCAGAATGGGGATCCATTTGCAGCTTTATTTAGAATAAACACCAAGGCAGACAGGGGCAAAGGCAAAGACATAAACAGGAACAGGCAATGGTCGAGGCAGGCGGCAGACAAACAGTATCGGGTCACAGGCGGAGATCAGGGCAGGCGGCAAGCAAACACAGTCCAGTATACAGGCAAGGTTCAGGGCAGGCAGCAGAGAATCACAATGGGTAAACAGTCCAACAGTAACAGAATAAACAGTCCACAAGAAAACGCTCAGAAAATGATCACCGGGGCAAATCAAGACTTCGCAGTGAGTGTGTGTGTGTGTGGCTTAAATAGTGTGAGCGTGATGGGGTGCAGGTGTGCGCAATCAGTCCCAGGAATGAGGGCCTATGGGAAACGTAGTCCGAATGGGAACAGTCAATATTCAGGTGATGGCTCCCTCCGGTGGTGCGGAGGAGGAGGCGAGGGAGCCACATTCGTGACAGGTTTAATCATCAAAAACTCAAAGTATTATGTTATTTGAACCACATTAAAGGATTAGTCCACTTTAAAATGAAAATTACCCCAAGCTTTACTCACCATCAAGCCATCCTAGGTGTATATGACTTTCTTCTTTCAGATGAATACAATCGGAGTAATATTAATAATCACCCTGATGCTCCAAAACTTAATAAAGGCAGTGCATGGAAACTACCTGTTTGAAGCTCGAAAAAAAGTGCATCCATCCATCATAAACATACCCCACATGGCTCTGGGGGTTAATAAAGGTCTTCTGAAGCAAAGCAATGCGTTTGTGTAATAAAAATATTTAACACGTTATGAAGTAAAATTACTAGCTTCCGCCAGACCGCCTTCCGTATTCACTGACGTCGCATCAGTTATGCTTGTTTCGTAAGTTGAATACAGAAGGCGTAGGAATGTTGTGATAACAAATCATGAAAATATGTTTTTACAGTGTGATAACCAAAAACTAAGAAGATTGAAGAATCTATCTATCTATCTATCTATCTATCTGTATACTGGATATGCTTATATGCACATAACACTTCTGATACTTCAAGCAAAAGATCAGGACTGACTGGGTGTGTCTGTAGTCTGTGAAATCGAGTCATTTCTCTGGAGCAGCAGTCGTGTAGAGTCATGCCTTTTTACGGCTTCATCTCTCCAGTCTTCCTGCTGTATAGGATTTAGCTTATATTTGTGGTAATTGGAATTTTTGGAACTTCTTCACAGGTACGTGCATTAGATGTTTCAATGGACTATTGATAGTGAAGCATATACTGTTATTTTACCATATGTATTATTATAATTTATTATAATGATATTGCTGTTAAAAATATCTCTTTGTAGACGGTGCTAGAGGATTTATCTCTTCCCCTAGGCAGACATGGCAAACCAGACAAATTATCTAAAAAATGTGTTCCTTATGGGTCTTTGCTCAATAATATACAGTATGTATATGTTCAAATGCTGTGTTTGGTTTTTTTTTAAGGTCACATTTAAGTTATCAAGACTTTGAATTAAACAGGCTGTTTTTAACAACATCAACAGCTGTAACTGAAAAAAAGATCCTAACATTCCTTTGTTTGCATAAATTTGCCCATCTTCCTCGTTTTTCTTTGCATGTCAGTACAAATTCATACAGTTTGTGATCAGTCATGGTTGAGTTCTTTGGGTTGCTGCACTGAAATATGCTATTCTTACTCAAACTCAGTGCTTAATTTGCCTCGGGCACTAAGTACATTTTACTGCAGATATCAGATGTACATTTTTCTAATCTATTTGACCTTAGATAATAAATACCAGATTCTGTTATAAAATGAACATTTATCCAACTAATGAATAGAGGATGGTTTTGTCTGTTTAGAAATCAAACACAGTTATACAGAAATACAAATAAGAAAATGATTATTTATTTATTTAGATATGTCCAACAGTGGACACAAATGATGAGCATTTCCACTACATTGCAAATGATGTTCTGCATTCAACAGTAATCTGTGGTGGAAATGACTCACGGAAATGACAATTAACATTTTGGAATAAAAAAATGGCCAACCCCTTTGTTTTTCTTATGGTAAATCTCATAACTATCATTTTATGTATCCTAAATACACACATTTAAGCAATATTTTATTTATTTATTTTTTTTTTTTCATAATTCGACAAAGCTGTAAATAAAACAAAGATAATTGGAGTACATTTTACAAGAAAAATACTAACATTTCATGTTTAAATTCAGTGTGTTACTTGCAGATTCTTTGTAAAATGTACGAGCAATTTCTGAGGGAAAAATGTTTCTTCAACATTTCATAGCTTCATTGGAAACTATGCACAATATAAAATATTTTGATCTCAAGTGACATTTACCTTGATTTTTCTTTCTTTTCTTCACACATCTTTGGTAAAACCTTTATTAAGAGCTAAATTGTTTGTGATGGAAATGATGTCACAACTGAGGGACAGTTTTTGAAAAAATAATGTAAATCATCTTCACATATGTTTATTTCAACCTTTGTTTAGATAATCATTTACATATGAAATTCATACTGTATTATGAATTTTCACAGTGTCAGGTCTGGGACAAGGGTAAACAAATTCTATACACAGAAGACATTAGAAAAAGATCTAAAAAAAAAAAACCCCTCTGCTTTCAAAGTTAGTTCTCGCAGTTGCTCGTTTTTTTTTTTTTTGTTTGTTTGTTTTTTGTTTTTTTAAAACAGTCTTAACAATCTCTAAACTGTAAGTGCAATTTTCACAATTTATTGTCATTGTTTCATAGGACATCACAACTCACAATGCATGTCAGAAAAATGAAGTAACTAATCATAAATATTTAATGCACACTTCATTGTATCAGTTAAATGTCCAATGCTACCAAAATAAAAATTTGTTTTGTCATTGTGTGAGCCATATTGGTCAAAATATATAGATGTTTTTTCACCAGTCAACCCTGGAAATATTTGTTATATAAAAATGTCAATTTTCACTGCTGTTTTTGTTGACAGTGACACTGACTGCTATACAAGAATGTCAGTTTTGTCTAGCTGAACACTGTTGTGTATCACGCTGAGCTTTTAGATACAGACTTCAATAGTAGGTAAAAGTTTACTGGGAAAAGTCAATACTGTAGCACACAGAAAAACAATATGCTCATTTGTATGTATACAGTATATTTATTTTTCTAGCAATGTGCAACATGTAAACATAAAATTCACATTTGCATGTTCATTTTTACATGTCATATATAGTGAACAGAGAACTGCCACAAAATGACATCCAGGAAAGCTCTACTGTATATAATTCCAAACTTGATTGGCTGATTGGACTGTGATTCCATTTCACTCTATGGCAGGTCATTTGCCAGTTTAGCAGACATCACATACGTTCCATATCATAGACACATTTATGTTTGACTGAAATTGATAACTGAATGGATCATTTTGCATGTAGGAGGCTCACACAATGAAAGAATGTTTAGAAGAGAATCAACAAGCCATGTGCTTTTAGTTATTGTGCAAATTGTAGACAATTGTACTTACTTGCCAAAAAATGTGCAATTTGCTTAAACAATTAAGAAATTCAAATCTGGTGTGAACACGAAACTAAAGGCCAGTATTATCTCAACAGGGCAAATTAGACCACAAACCCATAAAAGCGCCGATGGGAAATGACTAAAAGTTCTGCGGGTGATTTACTGACAATGTGCAAACTAAAGTGGTGTGACGTGTAGGCAAGTATGGTGTCCTGTACTCTGAATTTGTGCTCTGTATTTCACTCATCCAAGTGCACACACACAGCAGTGACACACACCGTGAACACACACCCAAAGCAAGCTATTTTTCGCCACTCAGGGAGTGATTGGGGGTTTGGTGCCTTGCTCAAGGGCACCTCAGGTATGGGTAATGAGAGTGGAAAAGAATGCTGTTGTTCATTCACTCCCACCACCTACATTTCCTGCTGGTACTGAGACTCGAACCTGCGACCTTTGAGTTACAAGTCCGACTCCAAAGACCAAAGACCATTAGGCCACAACTGCTTAACTGAAAAAATGTAATTAATTAAAATGAAAATTAAATCAAAGAACACAGACACCAAATGTCAAGTGCTTAAACGTTTAGTTTACTTCAGAATTAAAATTTCCTGATAATTTACTCACCCCCATGTCATCCAAGATGTTTATGTCTTTCTTTCTTCAGTCAAAAAGAAATTATGGTTTTTGAGGAAAACATTCCAGGATTTTTCTCCATTTAGTGGACTTCAACAGCTACCAACGGGTTGAAGGTCCAAATTGCAGTTTAAATGCAGCTTCAAAGGGCTCTACGTGATCTCAGCTGGGAAATAAGGGTCCTATCTAGCAAAACAATCTGTCACTTTCTAAAAAAAATGTAAATTTATATACTTTTTAACCACAAATGCTCGTCTTGCACTAGCTCTGCGATGCGCCACACATTATGAAATCACGTTGGAAAGGTCACGCGTGACAAGTGTTTACAAAGCGAATGTGCAAAGACTCAGTCAAACAGCCTTTACAAGAAAAAGGTAAAACAACAATGTCGGACAATTTTGAAGTTGGAGGA
Organism: Ctenopharyngodon idella; assembly: GCF_019924925.1. Lineage (NCBI taxonomy): Eukaryota > Metazoa > Chordata > Actinopteri > Cypriniformes > Xenocyprididae > Ctenopharyngodon > Ctenopharyngodon idella. The sequence goes on from NC_067234.1 coordinate 7,414,666, forward strand.
GAAAATGAGTTTTTCGCCTTACCGCGGTACTTCCGTGTACGTCACGTGACCTTTCCAATGTGATTATATAATGCATGACGCATCACAGAGCTAGTGCACGACAAGCATTTGTGGTTAAAAAGAATTTAATTTATTTATTTTTTTTTGAAAACCACCGCTAGATAAGACCCTTATTCCTCGGCTGGGATCATGTAGAGCCCCTTTGAAGCTGCATTGAAACTGCAATTTGGACCTTCAACCCGTTGTACCCGGTGAAGTCTACTATATGGAGAAGAATCCCGCAATGTTTTCCTCAAAACCTTAATTTCTTTTCGACTGAAGAAAGAAAGACATAAACATCTTGGATGACATGGGGGTAAGTAAATTATCAGGAAATTTTAATTCTGAAGTGAACTAATCCTTTAATTAAAATGACAATTATATTAAAGAACACAGATGCAGAATGTCAAGTGCTTTAGACAAGCTTTTTTGGGGGGGGGGTGTAAAGTCCCTCTGCGGTGAAAATCAAGTTTTAATGTTGTTTATATGCCTATGTGGTGTTGCTTTAAGAAAAAGGATTTTCTCCTTAAAATGGCAGTGTAACAAAGACAGCCCCACAAACACAATTTCCTACTGTCACAAACCTGTAACCAATTCCGTCAAATTGCGGGGCTTTTCTCCACTGACTTTCTATGATGGGGTGTCCAATCCTGATCCTGAAGGGTCAACGTCCAGCACACTTTAGCTCCAACCTGTTCCAAAACACTTGCTTGGAAGTTTCTAGTGGCTCTGTTTGAAATAATTTCCTATACTCTCATTCACTATTCTCTACATTAATGCACTAATGTAGTTCATTTGAGGGAGTGAATGAAAATGCTTGAGCAAATCCGGACACTGACTGCGCCGGAAGGGCTGTCACACTTATATATTTTGTGCTTGCTGTTTAATAATCCCTTGAAACTGGCAACTCCAGTAGTAATGAAAAGATTTATCTTGATCTCTGTTATGGAAACTAGCATGTATAAACCTTAATTAAACAATTTAATAATCAAATAAAATATATGATACTATGCTGTAGCCACATTGGACCAGCGGTTTGGAAAATGGATGGATGGATGATTCAGGTGCGGGCTTCATCTTCTGGCGAGACGTGGGAATTCATTCGGCATGACCCTCACAGTGCATTATGGGTATTCTATAGCTGTTAGGTGTGTTGGACTTGAAGTGGCGCTGCATAGACGAATCGCTGAGATTCGAGAGTGATTCGAAAGTATACAGTGTTCACTGTAAAAAGTAATATACATATATCCATAAAACAGATTACAAGCAATATTATTACTTCATTCAATTACTTCTATTATTAATTCAACAAGTAGAATTGAGTTAGAATTAATCCAAGGAAAGAGAAACACATGAATTAACAGAGGTTTAGATGTTGATGTTGATTTTATTGAAAATGTTTGATCACCATTGTGGTGATCAGTGTTTCATTTAGTTGGGCAGTTTGGCTCTTTGCTTTTTATGTCAGTTTGTGGTTTTTGTAATGGTGTTTGCTAATTTTACACATTTTGAATGGTTGGCTTTTAAGGAATTAATTTGATTAATTCTAACTCAATTCTTATATGTTGAATTTAATTAAAAATATTGCTTGTAATCTGTTGCCACAATTTTATTGAGTAGATAGAGCGCATGACTTTTTACAGTGCTGTCTACTTTGATGTCATACACTGATCTGTCTGTGCAGCACCACAAGTCCAACACACCTGTTGAGCTTTCATCGGTTGTACGTAGTGGTTCAACGGATCACAAAACTCACGGTTCGGATCATATCACGGTTATTAAGTCACGGATCGGATCATTTTTCGGATCAGCACAAAAAAAAAAAAAATTAGGGGGTGGGGGGTAACTTTCCATTTATTACTTAGCCCACTTTAACTACTCCGATACCACAGCAGAAACTACTAGCCTAACTAATACATTACTAAAGGCAAGTGAACAGACTGTAAAAAGAACAAATACTGTACACCAATTACAAGCATAGATAAATACATCATAAAGTTACAAATAAAGTATAAGTTCTAACTGTAGTATTAATTTTCGTGTACAGAAATGTAGTAATTTAATGTAAAATGACACTGTTCACTGTACAAATTTAATATAGATTAATCTTTGTTAAAGCTGTGTTTTGCTGTTTGATTTACATGACAGACAACAGCAGGTATTTATAGGTTGCTGTCACTTTAAGAGTAAGACTCCATGCACGCACACATCTGATAGATACACATCCGAATTCTCACCTTGTTCACTTAAGACATAACCGAATGTGTTTACGAGAATACTTGCCGAGAGAGGTATTTTGACTGACATAATGCGTGTATGTGTCCATCCAAGTGCATTTAAGACGCGAAAGAGAAATAATAATAATAATAATAATAATAATAATGGGAAATCTTTATTTCATACTGTAGTTTCACAGTGTGAGTAAATCAGAGCTATGCATCTTCTCTCTCTCTCTCTCTCTCTCTCTCTCTCTCTCTCTCTCTCTGTGTGTGTGTGCGCGCGAGACTTGTATGTATGTGCGTCTGTGCGCACCGATAACAGCGTGGCGTGCGATGCCGAATTAAATCCTCTTTTGCCTCTTCTAGCGCTGGAATAGTTTTATATTTAATGTTTAAACTAGCAAGACAAAACACGTGCACATGATAACTTTTCACTCTATTGCGGTTAAACTTGCAATTGATCCGCGAATAACATGCGTGCCGAACCGTGGTGCTTGGTCCATACGGATCACGGATCAACAACGATCCGTTTAACCACTAGTTGTACGGTGCATTATGGGATTGAATGAGTGAACTCAATAACATCCATGATTTCGGACACCAGATGGCTATCCCCTCAAATAGTGCCCTATTTAAGGGTATAGGTGGTGATTTCGAACACAGCCAGTGAGTCTGAAGACCTTGATTAGCTGGTTCAGGTGTGTTTAATTAGGATTGGAGCTAAACTCTGAAGGACAGTGGCCCTTCAGGAGCAGGTTTGAACACCCCTGTTCTGTGATGTTCAAAAGCGTTTCTAAGGATGTTGATATTTAGAAGGCAGCTGTCCGACTCTAAGATGGCATTACAACACGTTGTAACATTAGCAACACATTATTAGCTGTTTGATAGCGTGGTCAAGCCAAAGGCTAATCATATGAATTACCGTTATGTGTCGGACGATGTAGAGAGTGAAACATGAAACGCATTACCAAACGCGTAAGTTCCATTCAAGCTATTTTAAGGCATGAAAGAGTCATTTTCGCGGGAAAAAATGTTTAAATATGTCATTTTGATGATCAAAGGTGAGTTTTAAAGGGATAGTTCACCTCAAAATGAAAATTGTCATCATTTACTCACCCTCATGTTGTTCCAAACCTGTATGAGTTTCTTTCTTTTGCTGAACAAAGAAGATATTTTGAAGAATGTTGGTAACCAGACATTTGCCGGAAGCCACTGACTTCCATAGTTTTTTCTTCTTCTATGGAAGTCAATGGCTTCTGTCATCTGCTTGAATACGATTTTCTTTAAAATCTCTTCTTTTGTGTTCAACAGAAGAAAGAAACTCAAACAGGTTTGGAACAACATGAGGGTGAGTAAATGATGACATTTTTTCCTCATCATTTTTGGGCGAACTATCCCTTGAACTTACTGTTTTGAGACAAATCATTTTCATTTGAAAATTTAGCCAAAGCAATTGAGGAAAAACTGTATATGATAAAGGCATTGTAAAAAGATTGCAAAATAAAGTTGAAAATCTGTTTTAATCAAAATCCACCCTTGGAACATAGTGATTGAACTTGAACAAACAACCATTAGGCTGTCTAATTTGAAAATGATTGAAATTCGTATCAATCATAAATGTTATCTCTTTGATTTACTGTATGTCTTGTTCACAGAATTCCCAACCCAACCATGGGGCATCTGAATGAAGGGAATAACACGAACTGCTCCATCAGTGAATTCAAGCGCACCGTCTACCCAGTTGCCTATCTGTTCATCTTTTCCCTTGGGCTTATTGGAAACCTCATGTCCCTGTTTTTCTTCATTTCCTCTTCATTGAGAAGAAAAGCATATTTTTCCCCAGTCAATATCCTCATGCTCAATCTTCTTCTATCTGATCTGATGATGGTGTGCTCGTTGCCCTTCCGAGCTGCTTACTATCTCATGGAATCCGACTGGGCCTTCGGAGACGTCACCTGTCGGATCATGTCCTACGTCTTCTACATCAACATGTACGGCAGCGTCTACTTCCTCATGGTTCTGAGCATGGTACGCTTTGTTGCCATCGTGAAGCCGTTCACATACGTGCGCTGGCAAAATTCTCGGAGAGCCTGGACGATAAGCATCGTCATCTGGCTGATTGTGTCCCTGACGTCCATCCCGCTTCTGGGAGCTGGAACTTCGATTGAGTCTGGACGAATCAAATGCCTGGAACTGAACCAGTCCCATTTGAAGACCATTATCATGTTGAATCGATGCGTCTTGTTTTTAGGCTTTGTTATGCCCTTCACGGTCATCTCGGTCTGTTACATTTTTGCGGCCTTGTATCTGCTAAAGCTCAAGAAGACCAGGCAGAATCAAAGATCTCAGTTGAATCACAAGAAGTCCTGTTCTCTCGTGATCATAGTTCTGCTGATTTTCCTCGCGTGCTTTATGCCGTATCACGTCGTCCGAACTCTGTTTTTGGAGGCGGAGATGGATATTAGTAACAAAGGTTACGGAGAGTCCTGCCATTATATTCAAAGCCTGAGAAAGGCCGCGGTCATCACACACTGTCTGGCTTCGGGAAACAGTTGCCTGGATCCGCTGCTTTTCTTTTTCGTAGGGGAAAACTTTATTAGCTTTTGGAGACAGCATACACCCAGAAGACAGAGTTGTATAATTGAGCAGAATGTGAAAGTGTCAGAGAAGATAAACAACGATATAGAGCGACGATTCAGACGGATATAGAGTGTTTGGAACCTGTCGGGACTTGAGAGGGAAATTCCTAAAAAAAAAAAACTATATCTGTGTTGGATCTGTGGTCCCATGCTGGAAGAACTCGATTAACCTCCAGTAAGCCACAATAGCTTTGTTTCCATTCAAAGTTGTGAACTGAACTAATGTGAATATTGCATAAAACATTATAATAGCGAATAAATCAGTGTTTGTGTAATTTACCAAATCCTTGTGAGGACAGACTTCGGCTCTGGAATTTCAGAATGACTAAAACAACTCAAATATTACTTAAATATTTATAATATCTCAGTTGTTTCTCCTAGAGATTAAATCGAGCCTTCTGCTTTTCGGATGTTTCTCCTGAGGAAAAAGATGTGTTTTAGACAATGTCTCACAATGTCTAAATTTTATTGTATGTCAACATTGGCTAATTTTTTTCTTTTTTTTTTTTTTTTTTACAGATAGATAACCCCAAAATCAACCTATTAACTTTTATTGTATGGAAAAAAACGTTTCCTTTGTGTTTTTGAGTGTACTATCCCTTTAAGGTATTAAAGGTATTTTAAGGTATTATCAGTGAATTTTGAGTCAAAATGGATTTTTAAACAAAACAAAATTGTCCTGAGCTATAAAAAGATACTTAATACCCTTCTAGAAAACATACACTAGTAATTTATTGTATTTTTGTAAAGACTTACTTGACAGAAAGTGCTCACATGTGTACAGTTCAGTTAAAGTACAGATTTAGTACTGGTAATATATTTCCCAGTCAAAAGTTTTGATGTCTATCACTTATTGTTCATGTCATAATGTTGTAAATGTTTCAAAGATTGTTTTTACTGCTTCTATCTATCTATCTATCTATTCAATGTAACATAACTGTAAATAATACAATATTTCTGAAACTGATCTGCCTATCTATGAAATAATTAGTATTCTAATTATTTCTCATTATGCAGTTGTTTATGATATGATTTTTTTTTTTACTACAACTGTTATAATTGTATTAAATGTATTAATTATATGTGTGTCATAAATCTATGATTATAAAAAAATTATAGCAACATTTTGTGTGATTACTGCACCTATAGGTGAGGTTCTTTTTTAATCCACCCGTGTTTTATTGCTTGATTGCCCCATGTTATAGAATTATTTCCAAATTACAATTGTTTACTTAACTAAGGCTGGACTCAAGCTGAATTTGGAGGAACTGTCCAAACATCAACAATATATTCTGCTGTTCTGCTGTGCACAGGTTAAAAAAAAAAAGTTATATCAGATATATCATATTTATAAATATTGTGTTTACTGAAAAGCAAAAATTTTTCAATACAACATCTGGAAGTATTACAAAAGCAAAATATTCACCGGTTAAACCAGCTGGTCGAAATGCTTGAATATTAGCTGTAACAGCATCAGTGTTCTTTTATATCATGAATCAGATAAATGCACAACAAGTTTCACTTTTGCACACCAACCCGCCAAAAGGAAATTCTGATTTTACCTTGTATCACTTGAATTCCTCAAAACATTAGCTGCAGCTCCACCTGCAGGGCGCATCTTATCATCACTTCATAGATCCCTCCCGTTTTTAGAAGACTCAAAAATGAACCTCAGTGTGAAACTAGTCTGTTTTTGAAATGGTTACAGTTTTTCTTAGTCGCTTTGGTACATTTCTCCTTAACATTTGCAAACCAGTTCATTTCTCGAAACAATTCGTACAAACAGCACCACACAATGGTCTACCTGCAAAAGCCTGTTGGCCTAATAGTAAATATTATAGTGTTTTTGAACCATACTATAGTAAAGTACTTGAATTAATTCGTTGTGGTAATTCTATAGTTGCTGTGGTAATATAACAACTATAGTAATATAAACAAATTACTTTACCCAATACTGTACTAAGTTTTCTACAACTATAGGGTATATTATACTACAATAGTCTACTAAAGTGAACTATTTATTACAGTTAATCAGTTCACTATAGTTAATACTACAGTATGTTGTAGATTTCTTTAACAAAGTGTTGTAAATACTATAATATATACAGTATACTACAATATACTATAGTATGGTTCAAAAACACTATAGTATTTACTATAAATTACTATAGTATTTTTTCATGTGGGTATAGAAAATATACTTAACGCATTATGACAACTAGTTCAACCATTTTGCATTTAATGACTTATGCAATGAGCTAATGCCTAGATGTTTTGAGGGGTAAGACTATTCAACAGGGAACCAGTATAGGCTAATTTTTAAGCAACATGACATAAGCAATTGATAACGTAGGAATCAGCAGACAACTGTAGCTATAATCAATTGCATGGATGTGCCAAAGCATTTGCAACTTGTTCAAAAGAAATTGCTTTTATGATGTGCACAGATGACTAGATGATGTGAAGTTTGAACAAGTAGTTTTGAGAATTTCAGGTGAGATCTGAGAAATGTACCAAAGAGACTGAGAAAAACGGCAACATTCATGATGCAGACGTCAGAGGCACGAGTTTACACGACGACATGGCGCCCTCTGCCGGTTCACATAAGCGGTCAACACTGACAGTTGAAGAAATGGTGCAGTTTTTACATCATTATCTCACTCATCAGTTTGTTACCATATTTCAGCAAAACAGGTAGATCTGAAATTAATTTAATACTTTTTATTACTTTATTAATTTAATTTTTAAAAGCCTTTGTTTACTGACTTTTTCAAGGCAGCATAAATGCAATCCAGTAATTTTCCATATAAATAATATATATATATATATATATGTATGTGTGTGTGTGTGTGTGTGTGTGTGTGTGTGTGTGTGTGTGTGAAAAAACACTGATTACCACAAAACTGACTCACCTTTGAAACATTGTGTTTGAAACATACAATACTGTACAGTACAATATACTACAACTTGTCAGCTTAAGTGGGCTTCTCTTTGTGTTCACAGTAATACATATATAGTAGTCAACATTTGAAGTGGATCAAAAAAGTTCATCAAAGTTGTCCTAAGAAGAAGGTTTTAGGATAATTTGATGAAAGGTTTTGATCCACTTCAAATATTGACTACTGTAATTTATCCCTGTGATCAAAACTGAGTTTTCAGCATCATTACTCTAGTCTACAGTGTCATGATCCTTCAGAAATCATTGTAATATGCTGATATGCTGCTCAAGAAACATTTATTATTATTATAAATGTTGACAACAGTTGTGCTGCTTCATATTTTTGAGGAAACTGTTTTTTTCAGGATTCTGTGATGAATATATGCACATGCACCCACATAAAGACACTCTCAGACATAAACTTGATTGCAAAATTCTATAGGATTTATTTAAAACAGTAATTTATACACTTCTCAACTCAGCTTTTTTGTGTGTTTGTGATGTGAAGTCTCTAAGTGGCATCTTAACTTGTTTAGCTTCTATGGCAAGCCGTTTTAGCTAAAATGTTCCCAGCATTACTTGTCTTGAAGGTGCAGTGAGCGATTTCTGAGAAACACTGTTGAAAGTGGATCGGACCGAGCACCAAAACAGACTTGTAGCCAATCAGCAGCAGGGGGTGTGTCCACTCATAATGGGGGAGGAGAGAGAGTGAGCAAGAGAGAGATTTGAAGAAAGACTGTAGAAAGAGAGATGGCTGAGAGACATTACAAAAGAGAAAAAGTCAGAGGAATATCACTGGAAAAAGAAGGGTTATGATCAGGTAAGAGCTTTACCCATGTTAATATTATAAAAGCTTTGCAGCGCTGGAGAGACTCAAGCGGGAGGGCCTGAAAATGGATGCTGAGGTTGCATTGTTTCTGCTGCATGTGGGAGTAAGATTGGTTTTGAGTGTGTGCTGCTGGCGACTAACAACTAACCTTTGCTTGCATACTTGTACTGTGTGTTGTTCGTTTGTCATCTTTGTTTTATTTTTCGCAAAGCTTTATTTTGTTTAGCTTCTGCTATGATAAAGAGACATCCAATTTTGCACTGCTTGTTAGTGCATTTTGGGGGCAGAGCAATGAAGGGAGGGGTGTGTTTGTTTTGGTTGATTTCAAATAACAACAGTGTTTCTCAGAAACCGCTTTAAACTTTAATCGCATTTTTCCTATAGTAACAATTCAGTTTGAGTGCACTACAATTAAATTCTTACTAGTAACAATTACAATTATTTTATCAGTAAAATAGTCCCATTCTTAAAAGAAAATAGCAACTTAAAAGCTACATGACATTTCTCACTACTGTGGTAGTAAGTAGCAAGGCACTGATAAAATTAGTCCTAAACATGAACGTTTTAAGGACAAAAACCTGACAAATGCCTTGAACAATGTCTTAAGGTGTGGTAACCATAGTATAAGTGGAATAATTGACTCCAGTCCATTGAATTATTCGAAAATATTGCACACCTGAGGTGGCATTTGAGTTTGCTTTCGCATCTTAATGCGCTTTTAAAGTATCAAGCACGACCTGTTCCTTATTTATGCATCCATGCTTCTTTATCACTCTAACGTGTCAATAACTAAAAGCAATTTGCCCACTGAAAGCTGAGTGGATATATTTACATGACACAATGTAAACAATATAAAAAAATGTATATTGTTTGACACTTTATATTGTAACAATGATAAACTATATTAACAATGGCTTGTAATTAAAAGACTACAAATAAAAAGCAATAAAATAAGACATCCATTAATGACTTTATCCATTGTTTACTGATAAGCAGGAAAGCTCTGATGTCTCTGACCTTAAAAATACAAACCCGATTCCAAAAAAGTTGGGACACTGTACAAATTGTGAATAAAAAAGGAATGCAATAATTGATAAATCTCATAAACTTATACTTTATTCACAATAGAATATAGATAACAGATCAAATGTTGAAAGTGAGACATTTTGAAATGTCATGCCAAATATTGGCTCATTTTGGATTTAATGAGAGCTACACATTCCAAAAAAGTTGGGACAGGTAGCAATAAGAGGCAGGACAAATGTTAAATGTACATATAAGGAACAGCTGGAAGACCAATTTGCAACTTATTAGGTCAATTGGCAACATGATTTGGTATAAAAAGAGCCTCTCAGAGTGGCAGTGTCTCTCAGAAGTCAAGATGGGCAGAGGATCACCAATTCCCCCAATGCTGCGGCGAAAAATAGTGGAGCAATATCAGAAAGGATATTCTCAGAGAAAAATTGCAAAGAGATGGAAGTTATCATCATCTACAGTGCATAATATCATCCAGAGATTCAGAGAATCTGGAACAATCTCTGTGCGTAAGGGTCAAGTCCGGAAAACCATACTGGATGCCCGTGATCTTTGGGCCCTTAGATGGCACTGCATCACATACAGGAATGCTACTGTAATGGAAATCACAACATGGGCTCAGGAATACTTCCAGAAAACATTGTCGGTGAACACAATCCACCGTGCCATTCGCCGTTGCCGGCTAAAACTCTATAGGTCAAAAAAGAAGCCATATCTAAACATGATCCAGAAGCGCAGGTGTTTTCTCTGGGCCAAGGCTCATTTAAAATGGACTGTGGCAAAGTGGAAAACTGTTCTGTGGTCAGACAAATCAAAATTTTAAGTTCTTTTTGGAAAACTGGGACGCCATGTCATCTGGACTAAAGAGGAAAAGGACAACCCAAGTTGGTATCAGCACTCAGTTCAGAAGCCTGCATCTCTGATGGTATGGGGTTGCATGAGTGCGTGTGGCATGGGCAGCTTACACATCTGGAAAGGCACCATCAATGCTGAAAGGTATATCCAAGTTCTAGAACAACATATGCTCCCATCCAGACGTCGTCTCTTTCAGGGAAGACCTTGCATTTTCCAACATGACAATGCCAGACCACATACTGCATCAATTACAACATCATGGCTGTGTAGAAGAAGGATCCGGGTACTGAAATGGCCAGCCTGCAGTCCAGATCTTTCACCCATAGAAAACATTTGGCGCATCATAAAGAGGAAGATGCGACAAAGAAGACCTAAGACAGTTGAGTAACTAGAAGCCTGTATTAGACAAGAATGGGACAACATTCCTATTCCTAAACTTGAGCAACTTGTCTCCTCAGTCCCCAGACGTTTGCAGACTGTTATAAAAAGAAGAGGGGATGCCACACAGTGGTAAACATGGCCTTGTCCCAACTTTTTTGAGATGTGTTGATGCCATGAAATTTAAAATCAACTTATTTTTCCCTTAAAATGATACATTTTCTCAGTTTAAACATTTGATATGTCATCTATGTTGTATTCTGAATAAAATATTGAAATTTGAAACTTCCACATCATTGCATTCCTTTTTTATTCACAATTTGTACAGTGTCCCAACTTTTTTGGAATCGGGTTTGTAAAAAATAAAATCTTAAAAATAAAACAAATATTTGACAAAACATTAAACTGTTGACGCCGACTTTAAAGGCTTAGTTCACCCAAAAATGAAAAAGCTAAAACAGCTTGTCATATTGTCAGAAGCTAATACTTTTTGAGGCACGCAACACAGCGTGATGTCTCGCTTCATTACCCACCGTTGGTGAATCCGGGCAAGATATGCCACGACATATTTTGTGTGGTTTAACAAACTTGTAGTACATGCTTAGTGCAAAATCCTTTATGTTTACCCTGAAGTACTTAATTATTATTCTTGAATCGTGCCACCTAGTGGTTTGTTATTGCACAACAACAACCGCTACAACTGCTACACTACAATACTGCAGTATTTATTATAAATGATTTATTCGTGCACATCTTTTTTTTTTTTTTTTTTCAATTCATGTGCCCTTGTAATAATTATTCAAAATAACTTCCACTTTTAAGATCACTTACATAAGATCGACCAATAGCAAACCACAACCATTCAGTCAATTCCCCATGGACGAAATCAAGTCCTGCCCTACATTTTTTCTTATTCAAGAAGGCGTATGTACATCACAGTAGTGAAGAAAACTATCGCAACCTCAATTTCATGCCAAATTTAAACCCTCTGTTTTTGCACAGTCTTTTGATTTAAAGGGGGGGTATCACACACAGTTTCTGCCAATCTCATGTTAATCTTGAGTACATATAGAGTAGCAATGCATCCTTCATATCTCTGAAAAGTCTTTAGTTTTGTCATATTTATAAAAGATAGATAAGCTAAACCGAGTCTTTCCGAAAAAAGCTGAGCTCCTGGAGGCGTGCCTGCCATCAGTGCTGTGGGCGGAGCTAAAGAGTCACGAGCGCACGCAGCTTCTGCATAAAGATCGTCTGCTAGCTGCGACATCATTATAAATAAAAAGGGAACAAAAACGTTTGTGTGGTTTACATTATATGCACTTGCGATTGCCAACAAAACACAGACATCTGGTGCAGCTTTACTCACCACCTGCGAATCACAATCTGCAAATCCAGCGCCGAACTGGGACTTGTTTACAAAGCATTCATCACCGAATTCCCGGGAACAAACAAACATACATGCACAACTCCGTTGCTGCCCCGGAAAAACAAACTTTATCCACTGTTCCCTTGACGCTGGGTTCTTTAGGAAACTGAAAAAGGTAATCTTTCCCTCACAACCAAAAACACACTCCTTCGGTGACAGGAGCTGCGTCTCATTTTGGAGGTGTCCTCCGGAGGTCGCATTTGAAGGCTGCATCCTTCATCAAGGATGTCTTATTTAAAAAAGTAACCATAATAAAATTGACTGATATTCATTGTGAGGTGTAAAATACTGTCAATCTAACAGTTATTTTTCTAAAATGAGACTGCCTTGATGGTGTATGCAGCCTTTAAAGGGTGCAGCCCCTGAATTGAGACACAGCCCTTGCTGACAAATCTCTCGTCTTCCGTATCCCTAACGAAACATGTTGATGGGCTTGCTCTGGGTGATGTGTGTGCACGCCAGAGGTGTAAAGAATACCTGAAAACCATACTTGAGTGAAAGTACTGATACCTTACATTGAAAATGACTCCACTACAAGTTACAAGTAACCAATTCCAATACGACTTGAGTAAACGTCTTAAAGTATCTGATTTTAACAGTACTTAAGTATTTTACTCATGCTGAATAGGCTCAGAGATACACTAGTCCTGAGAGACATGCCAGTGAAAATAAGAAACAATTGATTTGTAAGATGAGAAATCAAGTTTATTTTCTAAAATCAAAATAAAACTGAACACCTTAATGTTGCAATAAATCAAGGTCAACACAAACTAAACCAAAGCTCCTTTAAGGTTTTTCCAAGTAAACCAATATCCTTCAAAATGGTCTTGTCAATATAGCGGATAAATAAAACAATGTTAAGTAAAATTAAATAGTCAAAGTCTACTGTATGTGCTGGTTTGAGCCTCATCACCAGCTGCAGTCAATTCCTCATCTAATAAATCAAACACCTGCGATCAGCAACTACCTGCTAATGCACTCACATTCACGTAAAGTATCCTTGTTGACAAGTTTTGGGTGAGTAAAGGCAAAATGCACAGGATATAGTACCCTCAATGCCCTTAGATGGCGATATCACTTCTTAATACCAGAAACAAACTGCTGCAGAAAAAAGTTAGCTGCCATGAAAAATGTAATTTGTAATTGTATTACTCATCACAAATATAGTGGAGTAAAAAGTACATTTACTTGCTCAAAAATATAGTCAAGTAGAGAGTAAAAGTTGCCAATATCTTTGATACTCAGTACAACTACAAAGTAGCCAAAAAGATACTTAAGTACAGTAACTAATTACATTTACTCAAGTACTTTACACCTCTGGTGCACGCTTATCAGGTAGAAGTGCCTATACAGGGAATTCCGCTCTCTTTTGACGTCATACGGGACATACTCGAAAAAAAAAAAAACTCTCCAAATCCTGTACAAAACCGGAAGTAGTGGATTTGACACAGAAATACTCCCTTATACGTCCAGCTTGTGTTTTGAAACTTTGGCCATGTTTAGCATGAGAATGCAACTCTTTAACAGTGTAAATAAGTCAGAATGCATGAAATAGCATTATACCCCCCCTTTAAACAGCAATATTTGCTACTATACCGACACTTCCAACAAAGCTATGGATTATACTACCAAATTTTTTATCTAAAAATAAAGGTTTTGGGGCTCATTTTCTCTCACATTTTTTTCTGACTGAGGTAAACTCACTGAAAAGTTTAAACTAAAAATGTGACAGATTCTTGAAACAATTTGAGAACATTTTGATTATTCTGTTGAAGTCTGATTTTCTCTGCTTATCATTGTTGCCATTTTATTTGATCTATTTTTTTTATTTATTATTTTTGTATTTTTAATTTATTTATAATTTTATATTTTTTATCTTAAAATATTAAAATATTTTCTGAGAAGATAAGTCTTATTGGTTGGAAACAAATGTTCAGTCACTGACTACATTTTCTAGAAATTTCTAGTTATATTTGCAGTGTTGTTAAATGACAATAAATAAATGAATAAATGAATGAATGAATGAATAAACAAATAAATAAAATTCAGTGTTAATTCTTTGTAAATTCTTTATGTGTATGAAGACAAAACCTTACATATTTGAAAGTAATTTTCTTTGTAGACATTTTTCATGATTAATCTGAAGATTAAACAAGATTAAACTTGCTTTACTGTTTTTTTTTTTTCTTTTACACTTACGAATACCATTATGAAAGTCTATTTTGTTAAAGTTCAATAAAAAAGAGATCCAGAAACATTGCATTTGTAAACTTACCGTGACGGCTCCCCCTGTCGGAGGGGCTCTGTTTACGCAACATGTGGCGCCATCTGTCGGTTCCAATAAGGAACACTGAAACCCCTAAATACATTTCAGGTAGTCGGACATGTGAAATTTGAATTTCAAGTAATTTTCTAGTGCCATGACAAATAATTGTAATAGGCATAGCCTATTTATAACAGAACACTGAAGCTAATTCAACCAGATATAGATTTTACACTCTATGCAGCCTTTATGTCAGTTTCGATTTTCCCCGTCAACAACACGTCTGAAAAACAAAACAAAACAAACAAACAAACAAACAAACAAACAAAAAAAACATATATTGCATAACTAAAGAGGAAAGGAATGAAATTCGACGCGGCTGTGATACGCATGCGCAGTGACGTGTGTATACATTCTTGAGCGGAAAATGATGGCGATTATCCACCAGACGCTTGAAGAGCCTGCGCTCGGTATGGATGGAGGTGGCCGTGAAAACTAACAACACTTGCGGGGAAAAGTTGTTTGCTTTGGAAAATCGTGATCTGTCTCGACCTCTGGACGTTTTCGGACGTTGGAAAAAGCGAGTGGATAAGGGTTGAGACTGTAAACTGGTGTAATATTCAAGTGCAAAAGAGCCACGTAGCTTATAGAGAGATCCAGATAACACACACATACACACACACTGGCCTAGTGCTTTAAAAGCCTCCACACATACACACCAACCCGAAGAAGAGGAGTGATCGAGAGAATAAGATATACAAAGCGGAACGAGCTGTTGGTGAGTCGATTCACGTTTGCAAATGATTTGGATTTACTAAATATGCATTTGCACTGCATGTTTACTAGAGTGAATGTGCGTTTATTTACTCCACGCATGTAGATTTGATTGTGTAAGTGGTCTCTCTTTTGAGCCACTTTTGTGCAATGATCGGCATATTCAGTATATGGTTTAAAAGTCTATATGAAAGAAATCGTGTAGGGCCTGAAGTGCACACGTCAACGCCATCTGATCGCAGAGCTGCAGATTAAATACTGCTGCAGTCACTATACACACTCTGGCCGTGTCTCTAAAACTACTGAGCCTTCTAGCTAGACTGCATGTTTGGGCAGCGTGGGCGCGTGCAGCAGGTTTGCTCTTCATAGTCTGGTTAAATAAAAAAAATATTTCTGCGTTTACATATCTATGATATCTAATAAAGTTAAGTTCGAACGTTCTTCGGCATGTATGATGTTCTGAAAGTGTTCGGTTGGAGGGGCGCCTGTGATGGTGAGCAAAATTGTTCAATTTAAACGTTCACTTTGCGCCTAAAATGTCCAACATGTTTAGGTACAAAGTTCGAAGACCTCTTTTAATAACAAAAAGTTGGTTTCGAACGTTCTTGCGTTTCTGTTTCCGAAATCTTTATATTTGAAAGTTCGATTTGGGGCTAAATGTTAGGTTCGAACTTTTGAATTTCCCTGTGATGGTGAACTCCCTGTGAACTCGTCTGTAGTCCCAAAAAATGTTCTTTTTGAATGTCTAAAATGTTTTATTAGAAAGTTGATGGCCAAAAATGTTTGATTCAAATGCTCGGAGGTACTCAACAACAACGTTTTCTAGATAGACAGCTCGCTAGGTTTTGAGATACAGTCACACTGACACTTTTTTGTTTTCATTGTGCTCCTCCAAGTTGGATTAATATAAGGTGTTTACATTTTTTTTAATAATCAATTTTAGTAAACTAGTAGTTTCTCATTGCATCAGTTTTAAGACCTAAAATCAGCCTTTAAGTTTAGGCACTATTGACCAAATAATTTTTTATTTATTTTTTAATTAATTGACTAATTATTGCTCTGAACTGTGTAGTATTGCGTGTAGTTTGGGCTTCTGTTATTAAAGGTTAAGTGTGCATTTCTGCAACACTAGTGTCATCAAATTCAGAGTTAAAACAATTATTATTATTATTATTATTATTATTATCCCCTTGTCCTCCATTGGTTGGACAAACAGACAGTCCCACCCCAAATGCATGCTGTTGTTTGGACTGATTGGGATGCTTAGTGCATTGTGGCGTTTTGAAAGGGCAACAGGATTCAGCTTATAAATGTCTTTCTTATAGTTTATTCTACATATTACACTAAGATAGAAAGTATCTTGTAAAAAAACACACTTTACCTCTAAAAATCTACTCAGTCCAGCTTCATTCCCTGTTATATTCCAGTTTACCACCAGATGCCAGAAATGTTCAGTAATTCCTTCCTGGCAATATTGTGCACCACCTACAATTAGTATTATTATTTTTAAAAGGGATCACGATGATATAGATTTATTTAATGTATTTTAAATAATAATAATAATAATAAAAAAATTGTGTTCTTTGAAGTTTGCTTATATTGTTAATACAGTTTGCACACACACAAAAGTTATATAATATTCACAAAAAAGATTATCTTCAACCCTCATTCTGACCCTCTGTCTGAAATGATCCATTTTTAATGGGTGGCTCCTTTAAGGCTTTTCAGTAAACGACCACTGTTATGATTGGCTAACATCTTTGCATAGGACACAGTATCAACGCCCAGTGCCCACCCACTATTGTACATGTCATATCTACAATGACATTATCCATATAAAACATTCATTTATAGCTGTTGTCTTATCCAATACAGCTGGCTGCTTTATCTTTCAATAAAATTTTCTTTGCGAACTCTCCATTACACTGTTCCTCGTTTACAAAACATTGCAGTCAAATGCTTTGAACAAACATGTTAGGTTTGTTCGACTTGAAGCGGCGCTGCGCAGATTGATCATCAAAGTAAAGCGTGAGAACGATTAGAGAGCAGACTAGTGGTCGAGCGATATTGACTTTTTGATTGCCTATATATATATATATATATACCCATACCCACACACATATATATATATATACACACATATATACATACATATATATTATATATACACATTTTATATATATATATATATATATATATATATATATATATATATATATAAAATATGTATATATAATATATATGTATGTATATATGTGTGTATATATATATATATGTGTGTGGGTATGGGTATATATATATATGTATATATATATATGTGTGTGTGTGTGTATATATATATGTGTGTGTGTGTGTGATATATATATTTTATATATATATATATATATATATATATATATATATATATATATATATATATATATATATATATATATATATATATATATATATATCCAAAAGTATTGGGACACCCCTCCAAATCATTGAATTCAGGTGTTGCAATCACTTCCATGGCCACAGGTGTATAAAATCAAGGCATGCAGACTGCTTCTACAAACATTTGTGAAAGAATGGGTCGCTCTCAGGAGCTCAGTGAATTCCAGCGTAGTACCGTGATAGGTTGCCACCTGTGCAATAAATCCGTTCGTGAAATTTCCTCACCACTAAATATTTCACGGTCAACTGTTAGTGGTATTATAACAAAGTAGAAGAAATTGGGAAGAAATTGGGAACAACAGCAACTCAGCCACCAAGTGGTAGGCCACGTAAAATCACAGAGCGGGGTCAGCGCATGCTGAGGCGCACAGTGCGCAGAAGTCGCCAACTTTCTGCAGAGTCATTAGCTACAGATCTCCAAACTTCATGGCCTTCAGATTCGTTCAAGAACAGTGCGTAGAGAGCTTCATGGAATAGGTTTCCATGGCTGAGCAGCTGCATCCAAGCCTTACATCACCAAGTGCAATGGAAAGCATCGGATGCAGTGGTGTAAAGCACGCCGCCACTGGACTCTAGAGCAGTGGAGACATGTTCTCTGGAGTGACGAATCACGCTTCTCTGTCTGGCAATTCGATGGATGAGTCTGGGTTTGGCGGTTGCCAGGAGAATGGTACTTGCCTGACTGCATTGTGCCAAGTGTAATGTTTGGTGGAGGGGGGATTATGGTGTGGGGTTGTTTTTCAGGGGTTGGGCTTGGCCCTTAGTTCCATTGAAAGGAACTCTTAATGCTTCAGCATACCAAGACATTTTGGACAATTTCATGCTCCCAACTTTGTTTGTCTTTGTTGGTTTGGGGATGGCCCCTTCCTGTTCCAACATGACTGCGCACAAAGCAAGGTCCATAAAGACATGGATGAGCGAGTTTGGTGTGGAGGAACAGAGTCCTGACCTCAACCCAATAGAACACCTTTGGGATGAATTAGAGCGGAGACTGTGAGCCAGGCCTTCTTGCCAACATCACTGCCTGACCTCACAAATGTGCTGCTAGAAGAAAGGTCAAAAATTCCCATAAACACACTCCTAAACCTTGTGGAAAGCCTTCCCAGAAGAGTTGAGGCTGTTGTAGCTGCAAGGGGTGGGCCAACTCCATATTAAACCCTACGGCTTAAGAATGGGATGTCATTAATGAATGAATGAATGAATGAATGAGGCATTTATATAGCACTTTCCTATGTACTACTGTACACCCAAAGCGCTTTACAATCATATCAGGGGTCTCTCCTCATCCACCACCAATGTGCAGCATCCACTTGGATGATGCGACGGCAACCACAGTACAACGGCGCCAGTGCGCTCACCACACACCAGCTGTAGGTGGAGAGGAGAGAGAGTGAAAGAGCCAATTCAATTGATGGGGATTATTAGGAGGCCGTGATTGGTAAGGACCTATGGAGGGAATTTGGCCAAGACACCAGGGTTATACCCCTACTCTTTACGAGAAGTGCCATGGGATTTTTAATGACCACAGAGAGTCAGGACCTCGGTTTAACGTCTCATCCGAAGGACGGGATGATTAAAGTTCATGTGCACGTAAAGGCAGGCGTCCCAAAACTTTTGGCAATATAGTATGTGTATGTAATGTAATATGTGTATATATATATATATGTATATATATGTGTGTATTGGGAGAGAGAGAGTTGTATTTGTTAACATTAGTGAACATGAACAAACAATGAACTGTGTTTTTATTAACTAACATTAACAAAGATTAATAAATACTATAACAAATATATTGCTCATTGTTAGTTCATGTTAGTTAATACATTAACTATTGTTAACAAATGAAACCTTATTGTAAAGTGTTAACTATTATTCTAACTCAATTTATAAATAAAAATGTATGAGTTTGACATAAAAAATGACACATTTAATAAGGTTAGAAAAAATGCCCTTACAAAGGTAATAATAGTAATAATTCTCCGGCAAGTCATTCTAAGGAGTCAAATATCGCCTCATAATGGGAAGGTTAATTTCTGTCATTGGTCAGAAGGTGCTCCCAAATTTGACTGTGCTCCTAAATTAAAAAAAATTCTTTCTAAAAAGAAATGCAAGCATAGAGCCCAGATGCAAATAGGCTGTTTAAACCATTTGTCCTGTTGTCAGGAGTAGCTAAAGCGTGTGGAGTACTCTAGAAACTAAATGGGCGTCTGTATACTGTATCCATTGTGGACAGCGTCAGTGATTTTAATAGTATATTTCGCTTTTGACACAACGCTGTGTAGACAGGTGTCAGCTGTTAAGTAACTGAATGCCAGTGGGCAGGTCCTATGGTGCGATAATGTAAAACTATCTGTCGATGTCTTGATCTAGAGGCAGTCTTATGCAAATGTATATACCTGTGTGACGTTACAGATCCCACAATATCCAAATGAGATGTTTTTGGTGCTTGATAAAATAAATGCTGTTTAATGAGGTGGATGTTTTAAGATAAGAAACTTGCAGGATGTTTTAATGGTACAAAGACCTCTTGTGTGTGTAAAAAAAAAAAAAAAAAAAAAAAAAAAAAAAAAAAAGAAATGGGAAAAGAAAATTTTATTTCTCATGTCATGACCCCTTTAATTAATAAAGAAAATGAAGGTTTTATGATAGACAAAATGTCTTTGACATAACTAAGAATTTTTTTTTTTACATAATTCTAAAACTTTCACTAGCTTTTAATTAGTTTTCTTTCACAAATAACTAGAACAGAGGCTATTTTACAGCTAGAGTTTTCCTTCACTGCACTGCAGGACACTTGGTTATTTATTAATAGAGCCATGGCTAATAACTATGCAAACATCATTGCTTGTTTTAGCCCTTCATGCTGTGCTACATTTGCTTATTTTGTTTTGAATGAGCCTGCACTTTTCCCTAAAATATTATAGTGTCCTCATTAACAGGTTATTTCATTTCCAAATGTCTCTTTTTATTTATTTGGAACATGCTTGCGTTTGTAATGGAATCTTATCTACATGCAACTTTAAAATCATGTTGTTCATTAAATCCCCCACAGCTTTAGGGCATGCATGCTTCCTTTTTCAGCTGTCAATCACAGCATGTATGTCATGCATCAGTGCTTAGATACCGATCTATGATCCATCACAGCAAGAGCAAACTTGTCTTTCTTTTATCGTGGACACTGTGTGCATAAAATCTGGATTCTGAGGAAATGTGGATATTTTTAGGGCCCGAGCACCGATGGTGTGATGACCCAATTGTGATTGCTTGGCCAATTATTCTTCTCTGAAATTAATCGCAGTTTTGAGGGCCTAAATATGCTCAAAAACTCATGAAACTTTGCACACGTGTAAGAAGTGGTGAAAATTTACGTCTGATATGGGTTTCAGAATTAGGTGTGGCAAAATGGCTCGATAGCGTCACCTACAAAATTTCAATTAAGCGCCCTTAACGCTATGTTTCATGTACAGGTATGAAATTCGGTAGACACATATACCCAATACCTACAAAAAAGTCCCTTGGTCCAAAATCTGAAAACCCAACATGAAGTGAGAGATTTTTAATTTTCTCAGCAAAATTTTTGCAGTTTTTGCCATTTCCAGAAGTTGTACTTTAACAAACTCCTCCTAGAGCTTTAATTAAATCAACATCATATATGATCAGTCTAATCTAAAGGCCATTGTGACGTTAAATTGCGAAAATCTAGTTTTTGTTTGAACGGCGTGTCCGTGGCGGCCTGACAAAGTCTGATGTTTTGCCATGAAACAGGAAGCTGTTGTAAGTCAGGCATACAATGTCCGATCTGCCCCAAACTTCACATGTTTTATTAGAGTCCTGACCTGAAGACATCTACATGCCAATATTCAGTTAGTCATAGCGCCACCTGGTGGCAACAGGAAATGGCATGCTTTACACTGTAATTCACTCCCTGAAAGTACCAAACATGCTAGAAACACATTAAATCATGCAACACTTGGCTAAGTGCTAATGTATGCAATTAACGCTATGAAACAAAGTTATTGTAACTCAGGCATGGCATACGTTTGCCCTGTCTAAATACCCACACTTGCAGTCTTTGCACTTGACCACTTGTCTACTTACATGACGTATTTCCTGTATTTGGCTCAAGTGTTCAAGTAGGTGTGAAGATTGCAAGTGGTGTGTAGAGCTTTTGATTACCTGATGGGACACATTTATAGTGTTGCTAAAAAATGCAAGTGTTTACAGAGGTTTTTTTTTTAATTATTATTTTCAATACTTTGCATTTTAAAATAAACTTCTAAATGTCTGTTCAGTGGTCGCTATGTAACTAACAGAAGACACAATATTAAAATTGTGGTGCTTTTAATTACGTTATAAAAAGCAGTTGCAAATGTTGTACAAAATAAACATAGCCTACTCATCTTTGCACCAATAAAATGTGCAAAACTTTGTTTTACTACCAAATTATATGTAATATCTAATTAATTTAACTTTTCATTTAATCTTTTCATTGACATCTCGCGATTTTGGGGCATGCGAGTTCCCTAACGTTCCTAAATGCATGATGGGATACGCTTAGCCTCGAATACTGATCCAAAGCGGTATTTGAGAGAGTGTGGGTTTAGTGTGCGTTAAGGGCACTGCACTTTGGCATTTTTAAGAGACAGGACAGTCTTGCGCACTTACTTCCTGTCGCGTGCACGTGCTCTCAAGTGGCCAAGATCACAAGTGTGGGTATTTGGACAAGGCAAATGTCCGATCTGCCTCAGACTTCACATGTTTGAGAAGAGTCATGCCCTGAACACATCTACATGACAGGGGTGCTACAAACATTCTAAAACATGCTAGCAACACTTAGCTGACTGCTAAAGCATGCTATTATCGTCATGGAAACAGGAAGTTGTTGTAACTCAAGCATAGAATGTCCAATCTGCCTCAGACTTCACGTTTGATAAGGGCCCTGGCCTGAAGACATCTACATGCCAAAAGTATTGAGTAGTATTGTGATATTTTGCTTGAGGATATTGTATCACTACACGGACGTGAAGTATTGATGTTTTCAGGGCTTGAATTTCAGCTTGGGATTGCGAGTATTGTTCATAATTTTAATGCAAGTTCTCCACTTATAATGTAGGAAATAATAATAATGGGAAATCTTTATTTCATACTGTAGTTTCACAGTGTGAGTAAATCAGAGCTATGCATTTCTCTCTCTCTCTCTCTCTCTCTCTCTCTCTCTCTCTCTCTCTCTCTCTCTCTCTCTCTCTCTCTCTCTCTCTCTCTCTCTCTCTCTCTCTCTCTCTCTCTCTCTCTCTCTCTCAGCTTGTGTGTTTTCGCATATTTCTGAACATGGACCGCTCAATGAAGGCTATATAACTGTTAATTCGAATCGCAAATGGCGTAACACCACGTCTGTATACTGCTAGTCAGATGTGTGCTGTGACATTCACGCTATGTGGTAATTACCATAATTACGAGATTCCGACTAGTATGTCCTTGTAGAACTCGTAATTACAGCTTGTAAGAATTTTCCTACTTGTACCACCTGACCGCTGCAGATTAATTTTGGCTTTGATAGTGTTGCCATAGAAACGCATAAATCTGGGTCTGAGGACATAAACAGCTCTGAGTAGAACGTCACAGGTTCTCATCTCATGCTTACGGTAATTACAACATGCCGTGAGTGCAGCATAAATGACACAACTCCGTTCTGCCTGCTGACGCCTGGTAGAATATAAAAAAACAATTGCACTGCACATGTGTAAGACTTGTCATCTCCTGCACATCTCCTGTAAGGCTGCACAATATATTGTTTTAGCATCGATATCGTGATGTGTGCATCCGCGATAGTCACATCTCAGGATGTGCAATGTCAAGAATGGGGATCGTAGTTATGCCAGTACGGACCAGACACCACGGTTCGAAACGTGATTCTCAGATTAATTGCAACGTTTAACCATCATAGAGTGAAAATTTATCATAATTTCATGTCTTTTAGGTCCTATCAGTTTAAACATTCAAGCGATTTAATAATAAATAATGTTAAACTATCCGAATTGACAGTGAGTGTCCTTGTAAACAGTCACATATGGATGTTTATCATTGTATTGGATCTGTGCATTAGCTCTTAAAGTGACAGTAGCCTAATATACTCGCTGCTGTCTGTGTCATTAATGTTAATCAAACAACAAAATCCAAAATAATAATAATAATAATAATAATAATAATGATTCGTTATATTTATATAGTGCTTTTCTGGGTACTCAAAGCTCTTTACATGGAAGGGGGAATCTTCTCAACCTCCACCAATGTGCAGCATCCACCTGGATGATGCGACGGCAGCCATATTGCGCCAGAGCGCCCACCACACACCAGCTTATTGGTGGAGAGGAGACAGAGTGATGAAGCCAATCAGTATATATAGGGATGATTAGGAGGCCATGAAGGACAAAGGCCAGTGGGTAAATTGGGCCAGGATGCCGGGGTAAACCCCTACTCTTTCGAAGGACATCCTGGGACTTTTTTTAATGACCACAGAGAGTCAGGACCTCAGTTTAGCGTCTCATCCGAAGGATGGTGCTTTTTGACAGTATAGCGTCCCCATCACTATACTGGGGTGCTAGGACCCACACAGACCACAGTGTGAGCACCCCCTGCTGGCCTCACTAACACCTCTTCCAGCAACCTAGTTTTCCCAGGAGGTCTCCCTTCCAGGTACTAAACAGGCTCAGTGGGCAACCAGTCTTGGGTTACAGGGTGATATGGCTGCTGATATGGCCAAAGAAAAAAGCTCCTTTTGTAGCTTTAATAAAGATTGTTTAATTTATACAGTGAAGACTATGTGGTGTTATTTTACATTTGATTATTAAGTTTAGGGTTGAGCCGATAGACGATGCCATCGTCCATAGCGATGTTTCACTGTAGACTTCGTCTGATGCCAATTTGGTAGACATCGCCCAACCCTAATTCAGTTTCTGTACCTGAATACTATTAGACTTGCCTGAAAAACATAAAGCGCTATTTATTATATTTATATTATATATATTTTTATATCCCAAAATATATCGCAGAAAAACAAATATCGCAATGTCAGTTTTTTCCAATATCATGCAGCCTTAATTTGTGGTTGAGTATACATTGATGGCTATGCAGACACTAAAGCGGAACGCGGAAAATGAAGTATACCCGGGCCTTTAGAAGGAAACTGTCTACATAATGTCATAATACATGTTTGACAAGAAAGACAGCAGCAGCAGTCAAACGTATTTAATGTTATGAGAGGGTGATAAGGGATGCTTAAAACAGCCAACAGGCAATACTCTTTTGAAATAAAATTGTATATACTGGGATTGTACATAATTTGCAGGCATCAGGGAGCCACTATCAGTATGCGGGGTATTGAAATCACTTTTGAATGTGCGGTTGCTTTTTACTTTTGTGATCACATTTTCAAATTCGCCATCAAACGTACTCTGTGTATAGGGAGCGGCTGTACGGACCACACATTTTAGAAGATATTTGCCAGTGATGCTCAGGATCTGTTGCACACCAAATCCTCTTGTCAGTCATCTCTCCTTACACTCATCACGTGATCAGTGAAATCTGACTCCTGCTGCGACTCTGCAGCTCGTGCTGTATGGTGCAGAGCAGACACTCAGTTTTTAGCTGTATCCATTGTCCAACTGAACTAAATGGTTTTTATTTCTATAAAAAATGCAAAACGACAGTGGCGCAGTGGCCAAGTAATGGAATCATTGTAGGGCCGAACACTGGTAACACCGACTACTATAGCAAGCCTAATATGATGTGAAATGAACAGACTGAGAACTTCTTATTATTAGATAAGAACATATGTAGACAAAGTTTGGAACATTTGCAGTTGAAAAAAGGTAATAAATCATAATATACTTTAATATATGTTGTTGCAATACTCAGCATAACCTTTAAAATCACTATAATAATGTGTCGTGGCTTAAGAATCGTGATATCATATCGTGGGGCCTCTGGCGATCCCCATCCCTACTGTTCACTTGAGTTAGTTTAGCATTTTCCGATCTTTTGTTGTCCTTTAATGATGCAGAATGTTGTAATTGTGGCGGTCGCACAAGCTTTATGAAGCCTCTAGGAAAACCACTGGATTTTTCAAATCCAATTTAAGGACACTCACAATGACTTTCTAAGCCATTTATATCCCATTTAGTCAGAAGATGAGAATTGCACTGGTCCCCGTTTGCATTACAAGTGGTTTGTGGTGGGACTAAAAAATTATCAGCTGCAGCTGTACAGCTGTGCAAGGCAAACTGTGACTGAAACTACCCGGTTTGGACAATTCGAAAACTCATGTTCTAACCACTGAAACTGAAATGTTGACTCACAATCACAAAGTTCATTTGCAAGAACATCTGATAGGCTGACATTTTGTCAGATTTTATTATAAATTCGTGGGAATGTCTTGCACTTGAGGCTAAATGCACCTGCCTTGTGTAGTTCTTAAAAGTTTTGTATTGTTTTGGTGTCAATTTCTAGTGCGGAATTTTTAATTTTTTTTTTTTTTTTAAACATATTGCAAAACTAGCTTCATGACCTAAAAAAAAGATGAAAAGCTTCTTTTGAAGTCATAATTAAATTGGATTTTTACCAAATTTACACTAAAACTATGCAACAAATTAATAAAACTTGACCACGAATTGTCTGTAGTAGGAACAAATTCTTATTTTTTGGCCACAATATCTTTTTTTTTTTTTTTTTTTTTTTTTCTGTAATTTCTGGTCCGATCATTTACATTTCATTCTGGCATCTGCACAAGGGACTTTCTGATTCATTCTTCAGTTAAAAGAAAAAGAATGTTTTTCTTTTAACTGAAAGGCAGATGTTGTCATGCTTGATGCTTTGTCTTTGCCTAATTTTTCCTCTTCAGTCATGATCTTGATTTCAAGGTTTCAGTAGCTGTGTGCACACTGCAGTTAAATATGGTGCACCTTCTAAGTTCTCCTGTTCTTGCTTACAGGTTCAGACATCTTGATAACTATGACGTGATGTTTGTTCAAGTTATTTTGCCCATAATAAAAAGGCTATGCTAGGCAGTATTCTATTTTTCCTCTCTCTCTTTTTCACTTCCCGGCTAAAACAGGAAACATTTTAGCACTAATGCAACAAAATAAAGCACAAATGATGTGCATTAGGCGTGTAATTCATACTTTATCTGTGTATTTTATCATTCCTGTGTAGCCTCAGAGAATGATGGGAAATGTAGTCTGTCTCCTCAAACCTGCTACATAACTACTGTTTTCTTGCAAGGTCTTCTTCGTCAATGGTAGTGCAACCTAAATTATTCAGTCAACATTCACAACTACAACTTATTATTATAATCAATACCAATTTGCTTCCCTAGTAATTCTGTAATCGACACGCCCTCAACGCCCCCAAGTCATTTCCCACCAGTAATTACGACTTTATGGTTCATGTGCACTCAAGTCGCAAATACGATCATTACGACAACACACCACAAATCCTGTTTGGTTCGCACAGAGTGACAAATGCATTCTACAACCAAACTCACCCACAAATTATTCAGGTAGTGACAGTCTGTAAAGAATGTACAAAACCAAACTAAGCAACTAGTTGTAAGTGTTTTGATTTAAAGTGCATCGTAATGTGCGTTAACATCACCCCTGCCAACTCTCTCTGGTCACTACTATTTTTTCCTTCCATCAAAAATATTCAGCATCAAATGGCTACAATTGGTGCCATCCATTAATAGAGTTTGTACCGAAATTTCTGTAGTCATTGCTGATGTGACTACAATTTAAATCTGTCTAAATATGCAGTACTGTTTAAAAGTTTGGGGTCAGTACGATTTATTTTTTAATTATTTGCAGTGCAACCGTTTTCAACATTAGTACTAATAAGTTTGTTTCTTAAGCAGCAAATCAGCATATTAGACTGATTTCTGAAGAATAATGTGACTATGAAGACTAGATTAATGTTGCTGAAAATGTAGCTTTGATCACAGGAATAAATTACATTTTAAAATGTATTCAAATAAACAACAGTTAAAATTGTCTCTGGTTCAATTACTCAAGGCTAATAAACATTCAGTAGTAAAATAAGAAACAAAGAAATGAAATGACTTATTTTGACATGCCAGTCATGGTCATTTCCTGAGTTAAAGCAGTTCTTCTTTTATGTTCCACAGAAGAAAGTAAGTCATGCAGTTTTCCAGTGACATAAGGGTGAAAAAATGATGGCAGAATTGTTTGGTGAACTGTCCCTTTAAAGTGATCCCATGACTTATTTGCGGTTTAAGCATAATCATTCTAATATCATGCATGTAAACACACTGTTCAGTTCAGTGCTGATGATAATGTATTGCATGGCAAAACCTTCACCTTTTTTTTTTTTTTTTTTTTTTTGGCTGCATTTAATAAGAAAAATTCTAATTATGACATTCTTAAGAGGTATTTTAATCCCTTACCATGAAATGTCACCTCTCGTTCAAAACAAAATCAGAAAGGCTACAGAAACTTTGGAAGTTCCTCGCTCTCCCACACACCAAATTGGATTTTCCCCTCTGAGCCTCACCGTTGTAATCACATTTTTTATTTTTTATATGTCATATTTGAATTAAAGGGGACCTATTATGCAAATTTCACTTTTACAAGGTGTTTGAATATAAATGTGTGTGAGTGTGTGAGTCATTCGCGTTTTCTACCCAATGTGACGTCACAATGGAACAGGCTTCGCCCACAACTGGTGACTGAATCTGACCTACTAGCTTGGATCCTCCCTGAGTGAGTTGCACACAGTCTGCTATGTTTATCTCCTCGCTAGAGTGGAAACACGACTGTCTCAGCTACTCAGCTACGTGATAAACAGTCTAAATGTTCTGTTGTTGGCTGTATCAATAAACATAGAAAACCAATGGAAAAGTGGCACGGTAGAAAGGAAAAAAGCATTCTATGTAAACGCGCTAGATGGATGTTTTTGACTGGTGTGCTCGTATCGAGCACAGGAAACAACGTTCTAAAAACGCAGTTTAACTTTTAAAAAAAACTCATCTTGACACCTTAGTTTTCCACTTCCCATTGTCCTGCGTTTTTAGACACACAGACGCGTGTTGAATGGTCTCGAATAGGAGAAAACATGCAATGTCCGTCTAGCATGTTTAACATTTATTAGTATTTATTATTATTTATTAATTATTAGTATTAGTTTTATTTAGTATTTAGGGACCAGGATATTATAGTGACTTCTTTTATAGCGGTCTCTTTTTACTTGGGCAAGTAAGCACCCAGAAGCCCTTAGCAACACTCGAAAAAAACAAATATAGTGACACCCATCCATTTTCTTTCTCAACTATTTAAGTTCACTTAAAGGATTAGTTCGTTTCTGAATGAAAATTTCCTGATAATTTACTCACCCCCATGTCATCCAAGATGTTCATGTCTGTCTTTCTTCAGCTGAAAAGAAATTAAGGTTTTTGAGGAAAACATTCCAGGATTCTTTTCCATATAGTGGACTTCAGTGGGGTTCACCGGGTTGAAGGTCCAAATTGCATTTTCATTGCAGCTTCAAAGTGCTCTATGCAATTCCAAACGAGCAATAAGGGTCTTATCTAGCAAAATGATCAGTCATTTTCTAAACAAAATAAAAATGTATATACTTTTTAACCACGGGGCCATACGAATCAACCACGATCTGTTACACCCCTATTAACATGTCATGATTTTTGAGTGCACAAATCTTTCATTTATGTATCACTGACTAATATGCATCACATTAAGTTTATTAGTTTGTTAAAACTGTGTAATCCAAATTGCATTTAGGCTTAAATATTTTAGCACATAGTCAGACAACTTCCTACAATGCCCTTACTTTCCATCAGTGATGATGAAAAGTTTGATGAAAAGTTTTTCTTCAGAAAGTATAAAAATCTTGTTTGTCATTGTTAATTTCCCCTAGAAATTTCCAGCTGTTTCCCCTGTAGGCATGGATGATAAACAATACTATGCATGAAAATTGGTTTTCATATGTAATGGTGACCAGAATCAAATGAAAGAGTGTTATAGTCTAATCTATGAAGTCATTCCCTCCTCCCCCACACTTCCTGCTGATGAAATGCCATCGGTTTATCATTTTCAGGTACTACCAATTCACAGAGAGCTCCTTTTTGTGCTCTCAGAAGAGGTTGGAGGTGTTCGCCACATAATCACTTGAAACAATTACAGTTCCCATGAATGTGAAGGGCCGTCATTTGACACTCCTCCCCCCAATCTTCTCGTTACACCTCCTAATAGGAAGCCATCACCTCCAGTGTCTGACCTTTTGCCCCTCCTAGAACAGATTTGCACCCTTAGGCCGTGCTCCACTGTTGGCGTCATCTGCTCTCTTGCTGAGAAGAGGAATTAGACCGCGGAAAGCACTCAAACTGTTGCGCTCAGAGAGAGTGAGTGCTGACTACCACCTTCTCGCCATCTTGCCAAACTTCTCTTTTCTTTGTTACTCAACAGTTGTGCACTGGAATTACCTGTTAAATCATTGGGGCTTCAAATATGTTCAAGGGTTGTAGCAATCGCAGAATTTCACTAGTCCCCATACCAATACCAGATGCTTGATGTCAGTTTTGATATCTAAAGAATTATTAAAAAATGAAAGATCAAAAGGAGGGGATGTTTATTTCATAACATCATTATGAAATAAATATTTTTCTCCAAAACACGTTGGCCACAATTATTGGCACCCTTTTATTCAATCATTTTCATCATTCAATCAAGTTTCATCTGGCCATAGAAGCCGGTCCAGTTTGAAGTTCCAGTCTTGTCTGACAACTGAATATGCTGGAGATTGTTTCTGGATGAGAGAGAGGATTTTTCTTGAAACCCTCCCGAACAACTTGTGGGGATGTAGGTTCTGTTTGATAATTATTATTATTATTATTTTTTTTAGGCTTTGAGACTCAAGACTCAACTAATTTCTGCAATTCTCCAGCTGTGATCCTTGGAGAGTCTTTGGTCACTCAAACTTTCCTCCTCACCGCGCATTAGGACGATTTAGATACACGTCCTCTTCCAGGCAGATTTGTAACATCTTTAGTTGATTAGAACTCCTTAATTATTGCCCTGATAGCGGAAATTATGTTATTGTTAGCTATTTTCTTACAGCCGCTTTCTATTTTGTGAAGCTCAACAATCTTTTGCTGCACATCAGAACTATATTCTTAGGTTTTACTCATTGTGATGAATGATTAAGGAAATTTGGCCTTTGTGTTTCATGTTTATACTCCTGTGGATCAGGAAGTCATGGCTGGACAATTTCATGTTCATGATCACCCTGGTGTGATGATAAAATGTAAATATGACTGGGAATATACTTAAGAGATATTTTACTCATAAGAATTTCTAGGGGTACCAATAACACTTGTTAAAAAAATAAAGAAGTTAATAATTAACAAGTATTTAAATGATTAAATTTTACAATTTTAAATACATTTTTAAAATAATTACATTTTTATAAGCAATAAAAAAAAAAATAAAAAAAAAACAGAATAAAGAAATAAATAAAGAGTGCCAGAAGTTTTTCAGGAATAAGCAGGTTTTTATATATTTATAAATATTTTTTTTTTAAAAATGCAAATATACTATTTTTACTAATAAAGTAAATATAATAATAATAATAATAATAATAATAATAAAAAATAATAATAATAATAATAAAAAATAATAATAATAATAATACTGAACTGAAATAATAAAGGTGTTAAAAAAAATATATATCTCTAGCTATACAGTTATATTTTTTTGATGAAAATTTGTACATTTACCTGTACAAAATGGTCCACCACAATACTGGAGTGTTGAGGGGGTTCGCCAGAGTTGCTATGCACTTGCTAAGGTGTTTTGAGTGGTTGTTAGCATGTTGTTACATAATTACTATATTGTCATGAGTGGTTGCTGACTGACTCAAGTCAAAAGAGCTAACCCCCAAATTTCTATGATATTCCTCACTCTAGATATGATTGGTCCCTCCTTCAATTGAAGTCGGTGGGATAGTCTGTCCTTTTTAACATCTGCCAGGCAAGTCCTGGAAGTCTGATTGATAATGGCAAACCTCTTTTGATGTTTTAAGATCAATTCATACCAAATATGGTGTGGGATGATGACTCCAATACCTTACTGAAGCATTGACTCGCAAGGGAAGTACCAAACGTGTTGCACAAAGCACAATTGAATTAAATGATTTTTTTAATGCTTAAAAAAATTTAATGCTTCATTTGCCCATCTTCCTAAAGCCTGTGTCTGCTGAAAAGCGGTTTGTTAAGTCTTCGTAGGATTCGTCTTATTGAGCATCACCCCTTTGTGTGGGTTTAAGTAGGGGACTAGCTAACGGATTAGGCTGATCGCTGCGGCCAGTTAGAACGCATGCGCTAGATACTAATGAGCTTCAAGGACACATGTCATTTCCTCCTTGTTACCTTCTGCTTGTGACTCATTGCGGGTCTGATACATAGGAGAGAGAGAGAGAGAGAGAGCGCGCATGCCTCACACCAGGCTGTACTCCATACTATGAGTTGATTAGTCCATTTGAATTCGTTTTGGAGTGCGTGCATGCGGACGTGGCAGGGAACAAATGGCGCATTTTCATTCCACTGCTGCTTTGCACCCAGACAGGTCAAAGAGTCCCTGAATACAATGAATGAAGCTAAAATAGTTCATATTTTCTCTTACGCACAATTCTAAAATAAGAAAGAAGTGGTGAGAAGCATTGTGTTTGACGTCCCACTCTACGTTCGAAACCATGACTGACCCTGAGGAGACAGTACAGTTTTCTAAACTGCCTGACTATTAAATCTAAAGTACAAGGCTACTAATTAATCAATGGAAATACTTAGTCTTTTTGTTATTGTACTTCCCCCGTAAAGTCATGAATGTTTAAACTTAACAGAGAAATTAAAAATCAAGCCTAAAGGATGTCCATACCACTGTGGGTGTAAGGTTAAAAATGACCTCATGAGCAAAGGAAGAAATTATTCTTAAATGCTAATAAGATTTGGAGAAGTAATTTAAGTGGCTCACCAACTTTATATAGCACTGTTTTTAAACTGGTGTTTACAGAGTTCTTTATAGGGAACATTACTTGCACTGCTGTTCCAAAGTTTGGGGTCAGTATTTTTTTTTTTTTTTTTTTAAGAAAAGGAAAAAATTTGTACTTTTTCAGTGAGAGTGTGTTAAATTGATCAAAAGTCACAGTAAATACATTTAACTTGTAACGAAAGAAAAAAGCTTCAAATATGTGCTTTTCTTTCAAACTTTCTATTCATCAAAGAATCCAAAAAATGTATCATGGTTTCCACAAAAAATAGTATTAATAATAATATAATGTGACACTGAAGACTAGATTGGCTGCTGAAAATTCAGCTTCTCCATCACTGGAGTAAATAATATTTTAATATAATATAATAAAACCAAGAATAGATATTTTAAATTGGAATAATATTTCACAGTATTCCTGTTTTTACTGTATTTATAATGAAATAAATGCAGCCTTAGTGAGAATGATACTTCTTTCCATTAAAAAAATTTACTTTAAAAATTGACTTTTTTTTTTCTTTTTTTTTTTTTTTTAAGGTAAATTGTATGTTTGATCTCTTAAAGTAACATCACACCTCTCCTTTATTAAGTTTAAGTTGCACAGTTTGAAGTGCCATATACTGTAGCACAAACAGTGCAAGAAAAGATTGGTCCTGAAGCTTAGGGGTAATGGATTATGGATGGTAGATAGGGTAATGGATAGTATAGCTTTCCATAAAAGATATGTTGTCCAAATCTAGCTAAAATCTCATATGTAAATTTTCATGTTTGCCTGAAATTATTTCATAATTGTAATATTTGAAATATACGCGTAACATGCATGCAGTCATTGTGGCGATTCTGAAAGAGTGTTTTTTAATGGCAAAATTTAATTATTGATTAAATCCCTTGTGGTTTCAGGAGCAAGCAGTGCCTCTTCTGTAGTGTGGATGAGGGAGTCATGGCTGAACACACCTCCCCACTGGAGTCCGGCCAGTTGCTCAGCCCAGACGTCCCAATGCTCACCTCCCCGCCGCCCCCTCCGCACCCGGCCAACATCGTCAACGGAGATGGATCACAACAGGTAAGATAAGTCAGCATCAGTTTTTCACCCTCAAGTCCTTAAGCTATGTTCTGCAGAAAAAGCAATTTTCTACCCAGCAAACTGCTGAAGTTCTGCTGAAATAATTTCTCATGACAGACTCTCTTATATGGTTCTGCTTAACCCTGGTCTGTCTGTTGATATGATAATATGAGAATGAGTGGACAATATAAATAATGTTAATGTATATTTATGTAATTAGTGCCCGAACACAGATGGTGTGAGGACCCTATTGTAATTGCTCGGCCAATTCTTGTTCAAAATGAATCGCATTTTTGAGGGCCTAAACATGCTCAAACTCATGAAACTTTGAACACGTGTCAGAAGTAGTGAAAATTTACGTCTGATATGGGTTTCAGAATTAGGTGTGGCAAAATGGCTCGATAGCATCACCTACAAAATTTCAATTAAGCGCCCTTCGTGCTACATTTCACGTACAAGTATGAAATTCGGTAGATAGATGTAACAGCCCAATACCTAAAAAAAAAATCCCATGGGTCCCAAATCTGAAAACCCAACAGGAAGTGAGATATTTTGAATTTTCTCTGCAAAATTTTGTCAGTTTTTGCCATTTCCAGACGTTCTACTTTAACGAACTTCTCCTAGAGCTTTAATCAGATCAATATCATATTTGGTCAGTCTAATCTAAAGGCCTTTGCGACATTAAATTGCAAAGATCTTGAGTTTTCACTGAAGGGCGTGTCCGTGGCGGCCTGACAAAGTCTGATGTTTCGCCATGAACGATGAAGCTGTTGTAACTCAGGCAAACAGTGTCCGATCTGCCCCAAACTTCACATGTGTGATAAGAGTCCTGGTCTAAAGACATCTATATGCCAATATTCAGTTAGTCATAGCGCCACCTGCTGGCAACAGGAAATGGCATGCTTTACACTGTAATTCACTCCCAGAAACACATTTCAATATGCCACGAAGTGCCAAACATAGTAGAAACACGTTAAATCATGCAACACTCTGCTAAGTGCTAATGTATGCGATTAACGCCACAAAACAGGAAGTTGTTGTAACTTGGGCATACAATGTCTGATCTGCCCCAAATTTCACGTTTGATAATAGTCCTGGCCTGAAGACATCTACATGCCAATATTCAGTTACAGTCAAAGCGCCACCTGTTGGCAGCAGGAAGTGTGGCACTTTGAAATGACTTTGCCATATTTCCCTTGTAACCAAACAGCAGTTATTGGATTTAAAATACAGTAAATATTTTCCTACTGTATTTATTAGCAATACTAACAACACTTAGTGGCATGCTGATACTTTGTGCCCTGAGCATTATGGAGTCGTGACAAACAAACCAGTTTTGCAACAATGTTGCCATATTTGAAGGCAAAAAAAAATACACAAGCCTCTTTTAAGACTTCAGACTTACTTTTGCAATAGTTTTAGAAATGTCAAGAAACAAAGAAATTATCCAAATAAATATAATCCAAAATAAATACTAGGGATGCACTGATACCTATACCAGTATCGGTATCGGCCCGATACCAAGCTCATGTACTTGTACTCGTACTCGTAAAAATACCCGATATCAAAGACCGATACCTCACGTGACGTAACTGACAGAGTTTTCCATGCACAGAGACACCGATGGCAGCAGCAGAAACAATGTCAGCCTCAGGGGTGTGGAAATACTTCAAATTAATGATGACAACACACACATTGCGAACTGCATGCTTTCAATCACAATTTGTTAGGATTAGTAAAGGTGGGATAGGCGGAATCGCGCTGAATGACACAGACCTCTCTCTCTCTCTCTCTCTCTCTCTCTCTCTCTCTCTCTCTCTCTCTCTCTCTCTCTCTCTCTCTCTCTCTCTCTCTCTCTCTCTCTCTCGTGCACGATCTCAGTTCTCCTTGCGCCTGAATGGTCAAATGCACACATAGTTGTCAAAATGTCCATCATGTAGAGTATCTCACGTAAATAAAGTCGGTTATGGCTTAAGTGGACGTAAACATTTGGGTGAAAACAGGATATGTGTCAGTATGCATGGATTCGGTCTTAAAGGGACCGTAGCCTATATTTGTTATTAATGTTAATAAAACAACAAAATATGTTAAATAAATGTATACATGGTAAATAAACCTACTGTATCTGAAAAACAAGTTTATTTAATTTGTATCTCTGTAGTATTTGTTGTATTGTTATTTGTTTGTAAATTTCTTTTTATATAACAACAATTATATATATATATTGGTAATTATGCCCTTTGAAGGTTATTGGACACTTTGAAATTTTTGTTCTTTAAGTTTGTGACAAGCACATAAAAAATAATAATTTTTTCATTAGAGTAATAATAAAGAAGCTGTCCTACATTCATTAGTCTCACTGTGTTGTGCTTGGAGAACTGCAACATCGCCAAAAAAAAAAAAGAGAGAAATTAATAAATGTATAGGCATCGGTATTGGCGAGTACTAGGGGGAAAAAAAAGTATCGGTACTCGTACTCGGTCCTTAAAAAATGGTATCAGTGCATCCCTAATAAATACAGCATTAGGGCAGTATCTGTCATCATAATTTTGAAATAAAAGGCATTTTTCCTACCCTTATTTTAGCCCTAGATTTGAACGCTCTGTTGTAAGGGGTGTGTCTGCTGTGAGACTTCACTTTAAATGCCCACAACTGTGATTGGCTAACATCTTTCCATTTGAAATAGCTAAGTATTACACTCTTGAAAATTTGTAGCACGTTTTTACTATCACAGCTCTCAAG
Source organism: Ctenopharyngodon idella (assembly GCF_019924925.1). Lineage (NCBI taxonomy): Eukaryota > Metazoa > Chordata > Actinopteri > Cypriniformes > Xenocyprididae > Ctenopharyngodon > Ctenopharyngodon idella. The sequence continues at coordinate 7,451,367 of NC_067234.1, forward strand.
GTTAACTAATCATGAAAAGTGTTGCATTACATTTATATCTATGGCATTAGAGCATTATAGCCGATCACAGATTAATGCTGTATGAACACAGCTGTATTAGGCACAAAAAATGGGACTGACAACCGTATTCAAGTGCTGTGTAAAACTTCACTATTAAAGTCCAAATACTTACAATGCCGTCTCGTCGATTTGAGGTAGGAGAGCCCCGGGATGTTTTCTTTTCAGATGCTCTTGCATAGTTGTGCTGCTGTGGTATGCCATTGCAGTTTTACAGAGTGTGCAGAGCACCATTTTATTTGGTCTCTGTTTTAAAAATTCCCACATTTTAGATCGGGCTCGATATTTTTGTAGTATGCCCAAGGAATCTCCATTATTGGGGATGACCATAAACAGTGCAGTGACGCATTTCAAGAAAAACGACTAACTTACGCAATCTGCGTAATCGATTATGCTGAAGCACCGTTCCAGCTCTATAAATAATGCATTTAAGATCATGATATTAATGATGCTGCTTAAAAAAAAATCATTACAATATGCCATAAATATTAATCTTTTGGTGAGTTTTATTGCTGCACAGCAATTGTTTTTGTGATTTTGTTAACATGCTTACAGTGTCACTATTCCATCATCATAGACGAGGAGTGGTGTAACTCCCAAAGTGTTGGCATCGTTGTGGCTCTGGGCATTATTTGCGTCACTGACCCTGACCTGGCACGGAGACGTGTGATAGTGGGAGTAAAGGCCACGGAGAGGAGCTGTCCATCCGTCGCTGGCCCCTGGGGCTGTCATGGCGAGAGTCAGTGGCCTTGACAAGGCTTGGTGCTACCGCTGTCACTCTCATGAACGTCAGGCTGATTTCTCTTAAGTGACCATGACTGCTGTTCCAAAGGAGGAGAAGCTACGATTCATTTTCACCTTGTTTGAATGTGTCATATTTTGGTGTGGTGTTTTTTTTTTTTTTTTTTTTTTTTTTTTTTTTTTTAGGAAGTGGATTTTCACTCCATCTCATTGGAAGTTATCATAAATTGCAATCACTCTTATGTACACCTGTGGCTTGGCAAATTATAGTGCACTTAAGTGTTAACCATTGTTTCAGGTTCTTTAAGATATAAATCCTCAAGTCTGAAGAATGTTGGAAGACGTTTTACTCACACACTATTTGTAATGGAAGTCTATCTAGGCTCAGCAAGGCCGTGTTTTTAATAGTGTGCTGTTGACTTTCAACTCCCTGCAGCGATCACCTGACAAGCCCTTCCCAATTATCCCTTTGGTCCACTGAGCACTTAAAGAGGCAGAAAATGCATACACACCGTCCCCTGCTCCAATCTTCCATTCCTTTGACCCCTTTCATCCCTGTTCATTTTTATCACCTTCTGCTCTCCTCATTCATAAAACCAGAGGTTGCAGAATTGCATTGCCAAGCAAAGTCATTCATAGAAATGGCTTCCGTGGAGCATGATACCATTTATTATTATTATTATTTATTTTTTTTTTTTTATATAAATGCCTTACTCTACTTTTTCTTGGTGTCTAGACGCAATGGAAAGTAAGATTAGGATGCAGACGCTTTCTTCCGTTAGGAAACAGGTAGATGCCACCTTTCAAGATCCACATATGCAAGAGATAGCATGATGGGTTTCATGTCACGCCTCCACAGCAGTGCAAGAATACAAATGAGTCTTTACCAGTGTGAAATGCCAGGGCTAGCTCAGTGTTAATTACCACGCGCGTGTGCGTGCGCGTGTGTCTCTGTTTGTTTGTGCCTTTGGCATTTCTCTTCATATGTGGCCTTTTATGCCTACAACTAATCACAACCGTGGCGCCTCTCCAGGTGTGTGTTTGATGTTTGCAACAGGGAGAGCTCAAGGTAAAGCAAGTGACTCCTGGTGTTAGCTGGTTTGTGTGTCGGATGAGGTGTGTTTGTGTAAGAGAGACTGGGTAAGGAGTTTTCAGCAGACCTGAAGGAACCCTGAGTCCCCGTGACCCTGGACCGAGTGACACATCCTGGCGAAAACAGTAGTGACAACGTGCCATGATGACTTAAGCCTCTGACCTGACCTTTCCCACTGGACTCTAACTCAGCAACCGGGTTCCCTCCTCTCTCTTCCTGTGTGCCGCACAGCACTTGTGCATTTGACATCGCAGTTGCAACGAGGGAAGCTAAATATCAGTGTGGTAACACCGCAGCTGCTCTTTCATGAAAGCAAAGTGGAATACATGCTCATGATTCACAGTTTCTATTAATTTCCCCCTCCTAACTGTCTCTCCTCTGTGCCTGTTTGTCTGTGCTAGAACCAGAACAAGATGAATCAGGCCATTGTTTATCAATACTTACTAATAGGTGCCCAGGTGCCCAGCTGTTCTCTTCATTGTAAAAAATTTGGTGGAACCCCACTTCCTCCCTTTTTCCCAGCAAGAGGCCTTTTACGCTTTCATTTATTTGCCTTTTGCACCCTCTGCCTTGGATCGTTTCAGGTTTTTATGTGGTCTTCAAACACTTTGGTTTTATGTGCATGAGGCTTTTTGAAGCAGCAGTCAGGCTTACCTTAAGAGCAAAGACTCTAAGCAGAGTAGAATGGGCCACTCTGCAGGAAGTCTGTGCTGGATAAGAACAGAGTGATCTTAGTTGTGCCGAAAAGCCTCTCATATAAATGGCTCTAAATCGACCAGAAAGCACTGATAGGTTTTTGATTCACTTTCTTTTTGGTCTCGTACGCTCTTTCATGTTAACAAGAAGTGGAAGCGAAAGCCAGTCATTTTTCTCGCATAAAGCTGGCAAAATTTTTACTTTTTTAGGTCTGTAAATGCAGGGCTGTTCCAATATAATGAATATTGATATATGTCATTTATTCTTAAAATTGTATTTATTTGTGCATTCTTGTTTCATTTTACAGTTCACTTAGGAAAGTAACAGGTTGTCTAAATAAGGAGAACTCTGAAACTAAAGTCCCCGCTATTCTTCAAGTGAAATCGAAGAACGAACTGATGTGACGTCATTTTGAACAAATTCAGGCCAAAACCAAGTTCATTTTGGGAGTTTGAAACAGCTTGCCAAAGTGAACTTTTCGGAAAAGTTCACTTCGACTGTTAAACACCTTTGTACAACCATTGGTCCGTGGTAATTATGTAATAGGTAGATGTGCGCGAAGGTTTCACCTTCTTTCATGTGGAAATCTTTTCCGATTCATTTCTCTTGGAGGTCAGATGTCCTTGAGTGAAAACATGAACACATTGGAGAGGTGCTTGGTAGTAGAAAATGAAGTTGTACTTATGATGAAATGAGACACTGACACTGTTTTTCATGTTTAATATGGTAAAGCTGCTTGATTTTAAGCAATCTATTGTATAAAGTGCTATATAAATAAACGTGACATGACTTTACTAGAGTGCCCAAATTGCAGAGCTTGTGCAAACAAACATATCCACGTTGCTATGATCAGATGCTTTTTTATGCTTTATTAAAATGTTTGCTGTTTTCTCAGATTTGTTGTTTTTGTTATCGAGAGTTAAGCATGCAGCACATATTTACATATTCATCTAAACGGTGCTCTCAGCAGTGTTGACGGTGTCAGATGTTCGATAACAGTTTACTGCTGCTCACGTATTTCGAACTTTGTTTGACCCCTACATGAAGAACGAAAAAGGTATAAATAAAAAACGAAGCAAAGAGGGATGCCGAAACTGATTCTGAAGGTTCAGTCTATCTCACCAATACTCTGGGCCTCTATTCGCAGTTTTATTCTCCATGTTTCACAATATGCATCATATCGTGAGGTAGTTTGCTTTACTCAACCCTAAACTCCATTTTGTTTAGGAACGCATTAATCTACCTAATTACACGGCTTTTAAGCACACAAAGAAATGACCCCCACCATGATGTGGATAATGAGGCTCTTTTTATCAAGTGAGTCAGTTGGGTGATACCAAAGTGTATCCCTGCTCTGCTTAATGCCATCCTGACGTGAGGAGGTGGACAGAGGACGCACATCTGGGCCTAAGGCCAGAGTTGGGGGTGGATTCATGTGTCGTGGCCGTGATACCACGCAGTGCCTGAGTTACGGACATTCATCGAGCCGTGCCCTCTGAAACCATAAAATGGCTGAACCAAACATTAATCTTTCCCTTTGTCCCCACTACCCCCCCCGCCCAACCCCCCCCCCACACACACACACGCACGTTACTCCTCCCTGTGCTCGTTGGTGAACTAAGCAATGTTTCCATAGCAATGAGTTTCTGTCTTTGTCTCTCTCCCTCTCTCTTGTGGGTGTCTCACTTATCACCTAATAGGAGAGAAAATGGACAATTCTTTGTAGAGCTGACAGTCATCTCGAGTAACCGTTTCCCATTCACTGTCATGGAGCAAAATTCTCACTCTTGTCAGCACCATCATGTAAAAGGAGTTTGATCAATAGGGTGAGGTTGCTTTCATATAATGGCTCCTTACAATGCTGCTTCTCTCCCATTCACCTATAGTTCAGGTTCACCTATAATGTTTTTCATGAAACACAAATTGCAGATATTACTCCTCCTTTGATGTTAGCAGGCTTTGGATTGGGGGCACATATTGCAATCCGTTGAAGGTTAAGGTCGCACCTTGCACAAATGGTATGTGCTTCATGTTGACTGTCAAAGATCACTATCTTGTCACATTTTTATTTTACTGATAAAAAGTGCTTTATTGTTCATTACATTTACATTTATTCATTTAGCAGAGATTTTAATCCAAACCTTTATTTTCTGTTTTGTTATAAAGTGGTCTCTTCAAATAGCTTTTCCTATAGAACTACCGGTAATTACAATTCATATGCACTGAACAATGACAATGATAGCTGATTGCCATTACATTCCCCACTAACACCTTTAGCCAAGCTAAAAATATTTAATATACCTCTGTGTGGCACATCAGCCTTGAGAGCAAGTCAAGGGAGGAGGAGGAAATGACCACTATTGTAAAAGGCCTTATTGGACCAGCAGCATCACCCACTCTTACTGAAGGCACAATGCTTTGAGGCTCTTTGCTATGTAAATCAATACTTCCCACAGTCTCACTGTAAGGCTCTTCTGCCAGAGCTCGCTGAGTTCTCTTGCTTTGCAACAGTAACGCAAAGTGCCAGAGGCCTATGTATGTCTGTGTTTGACACAACTCAGTTAGTGTGGCATTAGCTGCAGTTGCATTAATGCTAAGAACAGAGGAAACAAAACAGTTTCAGACTATTGAGATATATTCTGTGCCATCTAAACCAGAGAAAAGTTGGAATCCACTGGAAAAAGAGGATTGAGATTATGCCTCAGCCATGAAGTCATTTACCTGAGTCTAGGTGAGCCTGTCTTCATGGTTCTTGCTTATTTCTGCAAGGCACCGTCATCCAGAGGCTCCTCTTTGATGTCACATATTTCTGTTTTGTGTCAGCCCAGCTGCAGTGCCACGTTGTCACATGGTAAACAATTAAAGAGGAACAAATAGTGAGGAACCTGAGCCCTGACTCATCGGAGAAGCACAGACGTCAGTTGCTAACAGCCGTGAACGCAACAGCACCACTGGCCCATCTCCAGGGTAATAAAGCCAGCGCTAACCACTGTAGCTGTGTTTGCTAATCACTCTCGCTTCCCCCCTCCTGATGGCCTTGTGCCTAAACCCGGCAAGTTCAGCCTGGCCGTGACGCATTAGAGCAACAATGTTCCCATCTCTAATCTTTGCTTGTGCAAATCATTGTCACTCAACCACCTGGATACTAAATCTCTTATCTCTGACATTTTACTGCCTCAATTTATAGTCTGAACATATTAAAGAAATTGGCTGCCAGTTTGCTTGAATGTGTACAGAGACAAAATAAGTAGATGGGTAGAAGTGGTATTGTATTAGGATAAGTCAGGATGATAATTTAATATTTTAATGGTTATTCATATAGGTGTAGAGAGGGTTTTACTGAGCTGACTGTGGAGGCAACGGTGCATCATGATATGACAACTTTACAATGCAAATGTAGCAGCATCATCGTGACGTTCCATAGCATAGTAAATTCGCTGTTGTCAACAATCAGTTTAAAGACAATTACTGTCGAACATCAAATCGCCTTTACTGAGTTTTGTTCTTATCGTTGTGTAGTCTGTAGATTTTATTGTGAGGACTGTGATGGGTTTTAAGCTTATAATTATTAGCAGGGCTCTGAACCGGTTCAAAGAACGAAAACAAAAACTGGAAACAAACTAAATCAAGTTTAATCGTTCTAAACAGAAATGCTTATTTGAAATTGCCATTAACTGGTTAATAACAACATTATTTTGTCATTCTGTTTAATGTTTTAATTTGGCAGTCAACCAATCATGAATTCAAATAGAACAGCCTGGGCAAATGTAACTACGATACATCCAACGTGGGGGACATGTCCGCGCGCTCTCAGGTGTCAAGTCAAAATAGTTAAGTTGCAATGGCAATGTGCTGGCATTAGAGTTTTTCTGAGGATATGTCACCAACCTTTAAAGCATTACATTTAAGTGAAAATGAATGGCAGGTAATATGCAGCATGGTGTGTGTTTTGAAACCAGTGAAATTTGCAGGATAGTGTAGAACCAAGGGTTGTTCATTTCATTTTTTTTTTTTTTTCCTGACCAATAATCAATGCCGTTAACCGATCTTTAATCATTAATCGACAAGATTGTTAAATTAGAATTGAACTAAATTAGAATGAATAAGTGTCTGTAACCCATTTAAAAATATCGATTTGTTTTCAAAGGATTTAGTTTTACATGCGCAAATAGCAGCATAAACAACAGAACATGAGGATTCATGTCACATCATGTACCTGCGGCGCTTCTGTGAATGGGGGAAAAACAGAATAAAATAATATAATATATAAAAGGAATAAATTTGCCTATATGTGAAATATATTTCACTTAAATAATTAACAGATTAACAAAATGAAAGAAACTGTGCGACTAGTAGTATATGCTGAGTTTCAGTTCATTTTTGTGACGTGCTCCAAAGTTTATGGAAAGAATACAGAGATGGCAGAAAGCACAAAACATGTGTTTTCTTTATTTTTTACAAAAGCACAATGTTTTGTTTTTATTGTGAGTGTATACAAATAAAAGTAAACCCTTTACAGCTTCGAATGATGTCTTACACCAGGTTCACACATACTCCATTTGCAGTGCGTATGCGGTGCAGATGCAGCACGGGCTCATTGTGTCTTCACATATGTCCACAACTGATCCGGAGCTGCAATCCAGAAACAATGTTATTTATTTAAATTTATTCATTTTTTTTTTCCAGAAGTTGTTACTGGAAATGTTGTTTTTTTTTTTTTTTTTTTTTTTTTTTCTCAGTATTGTGATTCTCTTATACAATATTTCATAGACCTATTCAGATTTAAATGCACTAAATTTAAACATATTCAGTTCATAACTTCTATATAGAATATATTAAGTTGCTCAAGCAAGTGGCAAAACATTTAAATATTTGTTAAAATCACAAACATTTTAAATTAATACTTACAATTGACAAAAACAGCCGACTCTCATGCCTTTTCTTTTGCATTTAACTCTTTATACAAGAAATCCTGCGGGTCATAAAAAACTTTGTTTTTCCACCTCAACGAAGAGAAAAGTGCCATCTATTATGTTGTCTTGTTTATCTAAATGTAAGGTATGGTGTTATTTTCCTTGTACAAGCCATGAGTTGAAACACAGTGGAGTTTAAATTATGAGTTTATGGTGAAATTACTGCATTTTCTTGTCAATCCATGTTTATTTTTATGTGAACAATGCGCTGTCACTTTAATTCAGTGCATGCAGCCCAGCAAAATAGACTCGTGCGGAAATGATTGCTTCACTGCTGCAGACGCACCGCTCTTGGAACGCAAGAGCTCTTGGGTTTTACCATATCCGTATGCAGTGTGAATGCTCTAACCTGTTAACATGGCCGTTCACCACATACTGTACGCACTACATACAAAATATGTGTGTACCTGGAGTTACTCTTATCTGTATAACCATAAATGACAGACTATTTTAAGTTGTTTCCACTGTTATAAGGAAAAAAAGTAAACTGATCACGCAGTCAGTTTAATTTTTTTCCTTATAACAGAGAAAACAACTTAAAAAAGTCTGTCATTTATGGTTATACATAACATATTTTAGCATTGATAACTTGACATTACAGCCTGTTCATTATCAAAATAAAACCGTTAACCAAACATAAAAAGTTGCACTGCTTAATTGAAATGGTCTGTAGTACAATCTTTGGTGTTCAGCATGACCACAGCTCTACTGTGGTGTTATGCCAAGCACATTTTTACGCATGTGAAGGATGATGTTTTACATAGATATTGGAAAGTGAGTGAAGTACAAAGCCTGTAGTTTGCATAATAAATAGTTTAGCATCCAAATACATTGCAAAAAAAATTTTTACCGATATGCTATTTTACATTATTTCGAAATGTAATTATAAAATACAACTTAATACGTGACTTATCTTTTTTTTTTTCTCTCAAAAACACAATTTTATATGCGTAGCATGTGTTTTTTTTTTTTTTTTTTTTTTTTTTTTTAAACCATACAGCAAACGTTTTAAAATATCTTGAAAAATTACTTGAAACCGTTTAACTGGCAGTTTTTCCTGTTGTTTAATGCCTTTGGCCAAAATCTTGTGTGTGACTAGATGGCAAATACCAGACTAAAGCCCCGGGTATACTTCGGCCGTTCGCATTCGTGCACCATCCGCATGACAATTTTCGTCATGCGGAGGGCTCGCGGCTGGCCGCACACCTCGTCCGCGTGCAGGCCAAATTTCAAGACCGCGCGGACGGTGCGTGTGCAACAGCGCATGTGCAAGCAGGACAGAAGAGTCCACTAGGTCGCAATATGCACAGTACTGAGCACAATGTGCAGTCGTTGAAGAAGAGTGTGTAAAGAGCGATTTCAAAAACAAGACGAGTATACTCAGAAGCATGCCTTCTCCATCGTTTTTGATTCCTGTTCTCTTGATGTATCTTCTGAACTATGTTGCAATGGTGGATGCACTATTTTTCTTCTCCGATCCTGCCCAGCGAATGTCCCGTTGATGACACAATGTCTAGTAAAGAGTATAGGAAAAATTGTACTGCGCATGTGTCGAACTCGGTCGTCTGCACGCATCCGTGGTTTAGTATACTTTAAAAGATGCGCAGACGTGACTGCGTGCGAGGCGCGTCCGGGCGCGGAAAGTGAAGTATACCCAGGGCTTAAGACTCTCTTTGGGTTTTTTGAGTAAAGAAAATGCTGTACATAATAATAATAATAATAATAATAATAAAAAATGTTAAAAAATAACATTATTTTTTTTTCTTATCAAACTGTTTTCAGAACCTTAACGTTACAGAAGGAACGCATCAACAGAATCATTATTATAATACTGATTCTGCTTCGAGTGAACCAATTGGATTCTAGTTATTAGGCATATTCATTTGTTGAATATTTGTCAGTTACCCAATTGAAGGGCTAATGTTGCTAAGGGACGTGTCTGACCGGGGTCTGCCAAACTTGACACTAAACTGGTTTAATTTTGAAGGGTTTCATTAACCAACTAGTCGTTCAGACAACCAACCAATGTACTCTTTCTTATGTCTTTAAGGAAAGCAAATCTCTTGTTGGATTAGTCTGGATTTGACTGTACCACACATTTGAGAATATTCTGCCTTCGGGCATTCCCATCTTAAGAGGAAGTTTTCTAGCCTGGGAAAAATGGTTTTCTGTAGTCTGAGAAATGTCAAAGAAACTTGAGTCATTTTTTCCTTCCGTCTGTGTCAAGTATTACAGGCTTAAATGAAAAAACAAAAAAAAACAGGTATGTTCATATTATCCAGGGGTGTCATTTATTCTATTCATGTATCTACCTTTCACACCTCTCTTCCATGTTGATTATTGCAGCGAGAGGACCAAAACACATTGCTGTAATAGAGGTGAGGGCTGAGGTGCTCCTCCACATAAAAGAAGCTGATACACTACCTCAACTTCATATCCTTGTACATCGATCATTGTATTAATAGAAGCAGCGTTGCTCAGTGAATGAAGAATAGAACGAAGACAGATAGAAGGGGGAGGGAGGACATGCATGAGTGTCTGTCTGTGAATGAGTGTGTCGCTCTGTGCCCCCTCACTATTGTCACCAAAGAAAAATGCAGAACATAGAAGTCGAGGATAACTTGAGTATCCCCATCCTTGTTTTTAATTGCTGGATCCATGCCAGTCCGGTATTTGGCACTACCTGAAGGTGGGTTGTAAAGTCTGGACGACATCCATATTCACTCGCTTTCACACACATACACTCCACAGAACAGTCACGAGTCAATGCCGGTATGGCACAGAGGGAATGGTGAGAATTACAAACCCTCTGTGGAAAGAGCAATTGTATCCACTCGTCCGTGGCCTTCCTCCCTCGCTCCTTTTCGTTCTCCTCCTCCCCTCGTGAGCAGAACACAGCCGATTAGCTGTCCTCCTCATTGGTGGCGCGCTGCGGACATCGCCAGGGCTTATTTGTTGAAGGGGTTGCCGTGGAGACTGGCGGTGGTGGCAAGGCAGAGTTGGAGCCAGAAAGAGAGAGAAGAGGGAGAGTCATCCATCTACTGCAGAGAGAGGAGGAGAGATTAAAAAAAAAGAGAAAGGGAGAGCGCAAACATGGGCTTCGCTCCTGTTATCTTGTGAACGGCTTCCAGCTAGCGCACTTAGGCGAGACCTATATCCCTTCCTCTCGCTTTGCTTAAGAGGGTGAAGAGTTCACACAGGCCCCCATGTGTCGAACACACCGTGCAGCCCTTCCAATCTCATGAGCACCGGGTGAAGCCGGAGAAGGGTGGCTCGGACCCCCGGGAGGGTACCAGATACCAGATACCTTAAAATATCAGCCAGCCTGTTGAAGCAGCTGTGGCTGGATGAGAGGGAGATGCGGGCTACAGTAAGTGAAGATTCAGTCTTTTCTCACATATGTATGTGTAAACACACGTTGCTTTGTCTAAAACTGCATGTTGGCAAAGGAAAGAGACTTGGAGAACGTGTCAATAATGCAGTAAATGAGACTTGTAACAGAGAGAGCGGGGGAAAAGGATAAACAGCTGTGTTGCAGAACAAAGGAGTGAGCAAGGCAGAGCGGAACGAGTAATTGTGAGCTCGGGCACACGCACACATACACACGTGAACGCAACAGCATGTAGCTGCTTGAACCTAATTCAATAAGACCTCCCTCAGCCACCCCCATCGGTGCGTGTGCTGTTGCTCATGCATTGCTCTTCGCTGCTGCGCATGTGGCAGATCGAGAACACACGCGTATGAGTGTGTGTGTGTGTGTGTGTGTGTGCAGTCGAGGGATAGCTGGTGTGTCTCGGTGGCACTTATGAATGGGAACAGAGAGTGAGACGGAAGTACAGAGGATGGCTGTGTTAGGGGAGACCCGCAGTTGGAGCCCTAAGCCGTGGGAGTTCAGGCGCTATAATTGTGACTTCCACCAAAAGTCTGAGGTAAATAAATTGCCTGTGCTGACAAATTTATTTTCTTTGAAATGCACACTGTTAGAGGTTAGGCTTAAGAGACTTAAATTCATTTGTGTTTGTATCTATCAAGTAGATAAATATTCTCTTCTTATAGACTTTTTTTTTTATCATTCTTGAGACTGATGCTGTTGGCTTTTAGATGAGGTAAACAAAAGCTTGTCCTTTCGTTCAGTTGTTTTTTACCTCCGGAAGGACTGACAGTTTTTAACCCTCAGCTGAGGCGAGAGCCACATGTTCCTGTTATTCTTGGCATGACACGTTATTTGCACTGTTTTTGCTCCAGAGTTCAACTCTTTTGAGAACATATGTACACATGCTTGAAACTGATGCTGGAGAAAACAAAATGCTCAAACTCATTAATAATCTGTATGCCAGATTTTCTTTCTGCTTTCAGCAATGTGGTTTTGACTGTTTTTGAATGTCACTCATATTTTTAGAACTCTTAAGTATCCTTGTGTTTATTCTACCTGTTGACTGATGGCAATATGCATTTCTCAGTCTCGGCATGACATTTATCACAGCTCATCCACACCTTTTGATGTGACTCAACCCCGTTCCATATCCTCTCATGAGGAAGGCACAAACATTGAGCCTTTTAGTGAAGGACTGGAGAGAGCTGAGTGAGGTGGCATATGTTTTAAAATCAGCCAGTCAAATGACTTCCTGCTGGAGGCTTTCAGATCAGGACCCCTGCTCTACTGAAATAGATCAGTGCTCCCGCTCGTCTCCGAGACAGATGTGTCATCAATAGTGCCTTAACAAAAGCTCAATGGAAGACTGACTCAGAGCGATTTCATGGAACAAGTGGTACTCTGATGAGCACTGAACCAACCTCTCCATCTCATTTCAGACCCATACGAGTGACGTGGGTTTGGACGTCACAGCCAGTGATGTTGTCCTCTCCACTTCATCATCATTCATCCTTGAGTGATCTAATGTGTCGATTTGCACCAGGTCTGTTGAACGGTGGAGTCCTGCCTTGCCCTTCTTTATGTGCTATTGTAGAGGGCTGTCCATTTACAGAATGATTTTGTTGTGTTTTTTCTGAGACTGAGTTATAAATTTGTACAAAATTTTCCTGAACTTACTTGGTTTTGTTTACTTTTAACAAAACTTGGTTTTATTGAAATTTAATTACTTGGCAGACATATTACCAAGGAGCATTTTAGAGCACAGATTTGGAGCTCATTGACTGAATTACTACTTTTCTGAAGAAAATGTGAGTGGTGCTTGCCCATGCAGAACTCACTTCCATGTTTTTGGAGTGTTTGCCAGAAGGTTGTCTTAGTTGCTAAAGCCCTGTCCACATATGCAGCGACTTCCAGCGACAATGCTATCATTGATTTTCAGTGAGAGCTGGTGACTTCCGGTGACGCGTATGACGGCAACCTCAGCTGACCACAGCAACCTCAGCTGTGGGCGTCGAGCTAATTTGAGTTTTATCTTTAGGCAAATGACAAGCCTTTTTCAGTAGTGACAACTAATAAGAGTGAAGACCATGTCAGTGTAACTTACTAGTACGGATGTGACGGTGAGGAAATTTTTCCACCCGTTATTTGACGTGTGACAATACCTGTATCACCGGATGGGGTGTTTTTCAGGCGTTGGAGTTTTTCCCTCTTTTGCACCCTACTTTTAAATCGCCAATTTGAAAGCGAAAGTAAAATGCGCATGACCGCATGGGCATTCATAACAGTGTGTGTCCACTGCTGCGGAGCAGAGAGAGTGTTTTTAGTTCATTCCTATCGAAGTTGAGCTTCGCGCCCATGCACTCCGTACCAGTGAACACGCACCGTTATGAAAGCCCGTGCAGCTGTGCGCACTTTACTTTCACTTTCGAATTGGCACAAATTCGAGGGTGGCAATTGCTTACAGGGTTAGGTGACCCAAAAATGAAAATTCTGTCATTAATTACTCACCATCAAGCTGATCGCATGTGATGCTGACGCAGGAACCGGCCAATAATGAGTTGACTTTCTGACATAGAACCTGTAAGCGCTGGACATAACGTAGCAGAGTGAGACAGGACAGAAGATATTGTTGAATCATTTTTTTTATTTTATTTTTTTTTTTATTGTAAGTATTCTCATCGCTTCATAAAATTAAGGGTGAACCACTGCAGTCACGTCAACCATTTTAACAATGTCTTTAGTACCTTTCTGGACCTTGAAAGTGGTTGTTAAATTACTGTCTATTGAGGAGTCATACAGCTATCGGATTTCATCAAAAATATTTTAATTTGTGTTCCGAAGATGAACGAAGGTCTTACGGGCATGGAACGACATGAGGGTGAGTAATTAATGACAGAATTTCCATATTGGGTGAACTAATCCTTTAAATGGTGGGTTCATTATTATTCTTAATGAAAAACACTAGAAAAATACAAGTCTTAGCAGGTTCCCTATTAGCATTGGGTTTAAATACAAAATATTGCCAAAAGGCACTTTTCCATTTAGTACAAGTAAAATATCTAGCTTCCGCCAGACCACATTCCGTATTCAATTTAGGAAGAAAGTGTAATGCCTCTCACAGCTTTTTTTTGTAAGTTGAATATGGAAGGCAGTCTGCTAGATATTTATAGCTAGATATTTTACTTGTTATATATGGATATTTTTCTTACACAAGCGCATCTTCAGAAGGACTTTATTAACATTTTTATTGTTTTATTGTCAATAATTGTCTAGAATGTTATGGAAGAGTTGAAGAGATAATGGATTTGTATTTGTATTTTTTTTTTTTTTCTTCACTTTTGACAAATTGTGCTGTTCATGAGTGGGTTTGAGTGGGTAAAACTTTCGCTGTTTCACGATTCAGATGTGTCATTCACATGTGATTCCCCTGAGTCGCAGTCATTGATCGGAAAACTAGAGGAGTTTAAGACTGCTGCAAAGACAATAAAAAATCTATTTGATGTTTCTATTGATGATCAGATTTCATAGGAAACAAACATTTTTTTAAAAGTAAAACACTGAATTCGCAGCACATTGCCACCACCTCATGGTTTTTATGATTAACATAACCATATATATATATATATATATATATATATATATATATATATATATATATATATATATATATATATATATATATATTTATTCCTGTTTTTCCTCTCCATTTTCTGGGAATCAGAGCCTTTTCATTATGTCAGGAAATACCGTTTCCACTTTCTGCTGCAGAGGTGGATGTGCATTTTCATCTATTTGTGTGTCAGTTATGTATAGCCACAAGGAAATGATGGTAGTAAAAGCTTGTTTTTGCCTTGCTGAATGACGGTCACTTTTACGCTAGATATATTAGCCTAGAATAAAACTGAGCCATGTGTAGCGCTGTGCTGGCGTTAGATGAGGTCAAGATAAGGGCAGCAGGAAGTTCAGTATTTTAGATTTTATTCATGGAGCCCTCACATGTAGGGCCATTCAAATCAATACTGTTATCTATCATCCAAGGAATTGTGTAATTTTATGGAATAAGGGAATGTGTTTAGTTGAGTACTGAGTTTTGAAGTGTTCTGAATAGGCTGATTTCCTCTAACAGCATCTTTCTTGCCACCTTCAGGTAATCTTGGTGCAGGTAAACCCAGGAGAGGCCTTCACGATCCAGCGAGATGATGGTCAGTTTCAGTGTATCACAGGTAAGATTCAAAAAGTTCCTCTTGTGTGGAGTAGGAATTCTGTGTAATTTAAGCCATAATTACATTAGTCTACGAACAGGTGGCATTTCATTTTTACAAATCACAAGTTCAGATGATTGTAATTACCACTCTGGGACTTAACTTGTAATTGACGGCAGTTAAAGCGCTGATTAATACCTTTAATTTCTCCTAATTGATTTGAGAGATTTGAACTCTCCTTGTTCCCAGATAAAAATATAAAGTGGTACCGTCAATTATTCTTAAACAGTCATTAAAAAAAAAAAAAAACCTCAGTGTCCCAAAATGCCCCCTCTAAAGTGTAAACTATGCTGTAGTTTACCTTTTTAATCTAGTCTTTAGATTAAAATTTTCAACCTCGGTAGAGTGAAACCAGGTATGCTCTTATAAAAAGACTTTATTAGGTCTCTGTTTACGATTTGGAGCATCAAAGCATTAATTTTAAGTGAGAGTTGCTGATTTGAGGCAACATGAGTAACAGAGACCAATGCAATAAGGATGAGTTGAATTTTATTTACAAGAGCAATGACACAGAGTGCAACTAGTCTATCTAACATGATACACTGCCCTATACCACTGGATTGCAGTTAAGCTTACGTGTACACTCCACGGTGCACAATAATAAAGCATCAAGCTGATGCATGATTAATTGAAATAAAATGGAAATTGCGATATGGCTTAGTGTGATTTATTAAAGCGCAAAGGCTGTGATTTAAATTAATTAAATGTATGTGCTGCTTGTTTCAGAGTGAAGCTGTGTTCCATTACACAAAAAGCAGCTTGTGATTCATTTTCAGTTTCTCAGAGTGGCTCGGAAAAAAGGAAAGTCTTTTAATAATTTAAATATGAGTCAAACATGGAATAGTTTAGCCTTTTTTAGCTTTTTAAAACATTTTAGCTTTATTAAAACATACTATAATACTTAAAAAAATTTTAGTAACAAATAGGGATGTCACGATACCAAAAATCTAGTAGTCGGTACCGATACCACCAAAAGTGCACAATACTTGATACCAAAGTCGATACCACGGTAAAAATATATAAAGATACAAATAAAACAATGCTATATATATATTTTTTTTTCAGTTAGGTCTAATAGTAGTAAGTAAAAATACCACAGAAATTGAATAATCAAATATAAAATAACTCTGCATAGTCATAACTGTATAAATGAAATATAGATTAATCCTTATTAAAGCTTTTCTTTTGTTGTTTGATTATCATTTAGACAGCCAATAGTAGACAGTAGCATGTTTTAAAGGCTGCTCTCACTAAGACTTAATGGACAGATACAATATGCTGTAACGTATGCAGTTCACATTCACATAAACAACACGAATATACGCCAAGACGGGCATATTGACATAACTGTGTGTGTATTTGAACGTTTATGTGTAATAACCCACAAAATCTGACACTTGCGAGAGGCAGCTATGTGTGTGCGCTGTGGTTGAAAGTGCACTGAATGAAGACCGTCTCTCAGAGAGAGCACACAGTTTTTCTTGCCAGGACATATATAGCTTACATTTTACCGTAATATTCTTGCCTACCTGTGTCAAAAAAGTGAAGTAATTGGAATATTTCCATTCTGCAAAACAGCCACTCACTTCTGCTGACATCTTCAGACAGCGACTACACAGCCAACTGGTTTGAAGTTGCGAACTCACGCAACTACACTACAGCTAACGATTTTAAAGAGGCAGCATTCACTTTTACCTTTAGACGACAAATTTAGATTTTAAATTCAATAGCCTATTCATTTAAACAGAACTGTTGAACTAATTTACAGTACGTAACGCAAGTACATAAGTAACTGTAATTAAATTACCTAAAAATGAACAGTAATCCCTTACTTTACTTTTTCAGTGGATAGGTAATTTAATTACAGTAACGCGTTACACCCAACACTGTTTAGTTGTATATTCAGAATCGTGGGAGAATCGTGATCTCTATTTGAAACCAAAAAATCGTGATTCTCATTTTATCCAGAATCATGCAGCTCTACTGCACATGCTCTAATTTTATTTATAACGTGCATTTGGAAAACCAACATGCACCAACAATTTTCCCAAAACCATAATTAATTTATTAAATAAATGAATCGCAATTTTTAACTGAAATTTTTTTTTTTTTTTTCACCAAATCTTGCAGCCTTACAAAAAGCATTAAGTATTTTGAGTTAAAGTTTTTGCTGTAATTAGTCACGACAGTAACGTCAAACATTGAGATGTTTTGATTCTTTTGGTTTTTGTTTTTGTTGGCGTGATATAAAAACAATCAAGCATTAAATCAATTTTTCATGTTTTGTTTTTTTTGTTTTGTTTTTGTTTTTTTGTGCATTGTGCTGGTTGGCTCTTTGCCAACATTCCGCTCTCAGTTTGGACGGACAGAGAACTTGATGCAGGAAACTTTATGCTGTGTTCCTGGTTTGGATGAGGTGCTGAAATACTGTCTGTTATTCTCGAATATTTTATATTTTACTGACCTACAGTGGAATTTCCACACTGAACTCACTTTCCACATGACTGCATCATGACTCCTAGTCATCCTCCAGCGCATCCTCATTCACTAAGAGAGGCATCCAGTGTTGGGTCTAATTGCCATATGTGTTGGAAGCTCAGTCACAACAGTCAGCTAGTGTTTGGTGGGTCTCGACGGGGTTGCAATGAGATGTCTTACACCCCCTCTCAGCTTGCGAAGAGCTCTTTTTGTCTACAGCCATTGTGTGGGACGGTGCGAATACACTACGAACTGCCAGCCACCCTGATTGGCAGTTGCTGCAATAGGAAGAAGTGGAGTGTGACTGTAATTGAAAGATTACTGTGCCTTGGGAAGCTATTGATTAGAAAAACAATAGCATCCAGCTCATTGTATGCGGTAAGCCTGATTGTTCCGTCCCTAGCTGGCCTGATTAGCTTGGCAAGGATTTGAACTTGTGAAGCAGTCAGCTGCATTGAAATGAGATTGATGTTATCATCCGGCATTAGCGTTTGACTGAAAACCCAAATGGAAGTGGTAATCAATTTATTCTGAAAACCTAAGGGCATCATTTTTTTCTTTTTCTTTTACAGTAATGGCTAGCACTTTGTTAGCTTGTCTCTTATCAAGAAGTGACCCTAAATGACACACTAGGTGATCACTCAATCCATATGAAGATTACAGCAGAAGTGCCACACCACTATGTTTGACATAAGTGGAAAGATAACTTAAGCTAAATTTGTTCCTTGTGGGCGATACTACCCAGCATGATGTGACTGAAATAGAAACCCCTTAAAGTTGCTATGAAACTTTAGCAACAGATCTTTTCTTCCATATTGTGACGTACATCCGATTGCAGTGGATTTTCAAAAAGACAGATGTAATGCAAGGCCTTGGTTCTAGCCAACAGTTGTTGATGGGTGTTTGAGATGTGGGAGTTGTGAGCTTGCAGTCGATTTTGGAGCTGCGGTGTTTAAACGGATTAGATTGGAGAAATCTGGCATATGCCACCAAACAGAAGATGTTTCTCACCAGATGATAAAGTTATGACATTTTGATTAAAGCTACAATATGTAGATTTTCGCTGCTAGAGGTCGCCTATTCAAAACAAATGCGTAGCTTGTTGACGCCGAGTTTGAGCGCGGAATCTTGGCAGTTGTCGCCTTCACCTCACAGCCGGTGGAAAGGAAAATCATGTTCATGGATGAGATCATTAACGTTACTGTACTATGAAGCAGAGCAGGGCTAAGTGATGTTGGAACTGAGCGAGGCCGCTGGAGCTATTGCTAATGAAAGACGAGCGTGACACGCCTCGAGAGCAGCGGAAGTTTTATCATGCCGCAGTCGCCGCTTCCGCATTTTCCGGTCATGCGTATGAGTTGTAACAGCTCTTTATCATATTAGATACATTTGACTGTGTTGAAAACGATGTTATAACTCTGTGCGTTCGCTCTGCGGCTGCTGTGAGACACTTGTTGCAAACTGCAGTAAGATAGATTGATTTTTAGAATGTCATATTAACAAATGCTGGGTGGCTTGTGTTGATAAATGGCATGCAATTAATTTTAAAACGTATTGTATGATGGAGAAAATGCTGTATTACTTAGCTACTTGACAAAATAGTGTTTTTATCTGAGGCATGGTAAAAGCATGGTGTACTCGGAAAATCAAGAACTAGATTTAAACAAGACTAAACGTGTTGAGCTATAACAATAATTTGTTTTCTGTCTATAAATATAACCAAACAGTTGTAATATATTAAAGCATCTTTGGTGTTTCCATGGTTTCTGAAAAATGAAACTGGAAACCGAGGGTAACACGATATGATGGACACGTCCCTTATCCTTGGTTAAAATTACGATTTTTCTCACAATTTACAAATTGTTGGAAACATTTGGGATATTGTAAGTACTCAGCTGAACAAAATATATAACACTGGCCTAGTGGTTTTTGGATATTTTACTGAAAAATCTTACATATTGTACCTTTAAATGTTATGAGGTCAAAAACGGAAAGAAAAATATGCACTGAAGAGTCATTCACATTGCATTCTATAACATAAATTAGCAAAATAGAGTAAATTTTCATTTCATGGTGACTTCACAAGGATAGTTCACCCATAAATAAATTGTCATCATTTGCTTCCAAACTGGTCTCTCTTTTCCGAGCAGTAAATTGAAACAAAATGTTTTTGAGGTTTAAACGCACCAATCTACATTAATTATAATTGCACGGAAAGGTGGGTGCACAGGGTCTTTTTGCTTTATTGAACTAAAACATTGCTTTTGCAAAGTAGCAAACTTTGGCGAATGGGCTGCTCTGCACTGGTCTGTCACTGGGAGCTGTTGTCTGTCAGTGACGTGAATGGAGTGATGACTCACCGTTGCGGGAGCTGAGGGAAAAGCGTTTGTGTGTGTGTGTGTGTGTGTGTGTGTGTGTGTGTGTGTGTGTGTGTGTGTGTGTGTGTGTGTGTGTTTAACCCCTAACCTTAGAGCGAGCCGGAGGTAATGCTAAAATCCTCAGGATAAACCAGAGGGAACTGGTTTGTCCCTCTCTTCCTGATTTCTTTTTCGGTACAGATGGGCGTTTGTTCTATTTCTGAATTCATTCATGTGTTTTCAGTAGCTGGAAGTACATGAATACCATACGCACACTATGGAGCTTCATAACTGTCTGTTTAATATGAAGAAGCAGCCTTGAGAGGGGAAGAGAGAACTTAATTTAAGGCATCCCAGACTGCCGGGGGTTGGCTGTGTTTGAGGAGAATGACATCAGAGGGGGGAAACATAACATGGCCTTTTAACATCCTGGAATTAACGTTTCTTTGACGTTTGCCACTCTAGATTGGTGGTCAGCCTGTAAATACACTCACGTTGATTTTGCGTGCTTTTGTTTCTTCATCTCTTGATTACTCATGCTTTGACTACAGACAACAATCTTGTAATAGTTGTTTCCTTCACCACTTCTCTCCTTTTTAATGGTATTTGCTAAGCAGCCACATGTGGGCAACTTGAAGCAAGTCTCAGACTGGCTTTCACAATTTGCTTGAAGTACCATGTTTGATTGTATCTTGAAGAACAGATGTGCATCTGTGTAGCTGTTTGTTCAGATGTTCAGTAGGCTCATGCATACAGCTGTAGTGCGTTTCAGTGCACACAGGACGTGTTCTCACACTTTGTTTCAGGGAACTCACAGTGGTTTGCCTTTTATAAGTATAAATCTTCAAAAATTTAGCTTATGAGGTCATTCTGAGTGTGGCTTCCTTATATTGTGCATTGGAAGTGCATTAACTTAAGAGGTTTTGTGCAACCGGCTGCAGATTATCATAGAGACGTTGGGTTGGACTCATTTGGCTTTTGCCAGTAAGCAATTTTCTAGCAACCCTTAGTAACCACAGAGCAAGACCCTCCAACAACACTCAAACAACATTGTAGGGGTGAGTTTACTTTGTTCCCTCTACGACTTCATTGTTCCTTCATCATCTTCAGCTGTTGTCACGAGTACTTGCTCTTGCATTGACATTGTTTGTGATGGGCCACATCTGGCACTTGGTTTATTTCCACTCTGACATTCAGACATCATGGCCTGATCACATACTCCAGGTGACATCACACACTTTGCTGTTGACTCACTGTATACTTGTGCGTTTTTTGTTTTTTTTTTGTGATGTTTTGGCTGATCAGAGTAGCCATTGTAGAACCTGCTGTGTTGACGTCAGATACAGGACAGAGGAGCTCAGAAGACGGAGCAAGATTCAGGCAACTTATATGTTCAAGATGTTGATGCTTCTCTATCAATCAGCTGGTTTCTTTGAAAACATTTGCTCTCAACTCGCTCAACAACTATGAACCTACCTTTTTATGACTTTTATTGGTGTGTTAATACCATGGTTTTTGCCATGGTAATGTCATGTTTTTTTTGTTTTTGTTTTTTTAAAAGAAGAATTCTTAGCTGTAGGATAAATAAACTAAATATAGCTGCAAGCAGCAATACGGGGCCAAGCCCCAGAGGGGGTAGTAGCGCAATACGGAGCAGGAAGAGCAAACACTGCAGAAATTGAACATGCATGCAAAACAGCTGGTTCAGAAGCACAGGTGGGAATGAACTCAAAATTAATAGAAGTTCAGATGAGAATGAACACAGAATGAACTAAAAACACTTGTATCTAATCCAAGAGGAATAAAGGTTAGTGCAGTGCTTATTTGGATAATAAAGGATTCAAAATGACTCATTACACACAATTGTATAAAGTCGCCCCACACGGGATTTGAACCTACAATCTCTGGGTCTGGTGTCCATTTCTCATCTCATTGCACAACTGGGCAGGTGAACAGCCACACAATTGCCGAAGTTTAGTCGTTCATGTGAAAATGAACTCAAAATGAAGAATTATTACAAAAATGCACTTTACGTTAGATCATTCTGCAGCTCATCATGCTGTAGCGCAGTACGGAGCAGGAAGAGCAAAAACGGCAGAAACTGAACGAACGTGAAAAACAGCTGGTTCAGAATTATGGATGAGAATGAACTCAAAATGTTCAGAAGCTTAGGTGAAAATGAACACAGCATGAATAAAAAACATTTATTTCTAGTCCAAGAGGCAATAAAGGAATTAAAACACATAATTTCATAAAACCACTTCAACCTGGATTCGAACCCACAACCTTAGGGTAAGGTACTCCACAGGCATTTGGCTTTTACATTGAGCTACTTGAGGATGTAGGTTCACCAAGCTGCTGAAGAGAACTTTTTGTGTGTGATTTACTTAGCATGTTAACCAGATTAGCATGCTAAGCTAACTTCATGCTAATGAAGTTTATGGTTAACTTGATAGCTGAAGAGCCACATTAGAAAGAAAGGCAACTGGTTAGCATGCTAAGCAATTAGCATGCTAAGCTAACTAGCATAAGACAACAAACACAAGCAAGGTCACATTCGGAGATGAATATCTCTGGAATGGTAGCGAATATCAAAAATCCGTTCAGTCATTTCTGTGCAGCTTGGTCCAAAGATCATCTGAGCCGATTTTGAACAAAATTGGACAAAATTTGTAGGAGGAGTAGCGAAAAAACTGTTTTTTATTTACTTCAATATGGCGGACAGATACATTTTAAGGAAAATGACAAATGACATACCGTTGGAATCGACATAAGCCAGGGAATAAAATGACATAAAGCATACAAATTTTGGACAATGTTTTCAAAAGTTATAAGCGTTTTTGCAAATATTGTTATATCTGTGGAACACTAGGTGGCGCTGTGTTCAAACTTCTCAGGTACCTTCAGGACCTTCTGATGAAGATACGTACCAATTTTTGTGAAGATATGTCAAATAGTTTAAAAGATATTGCAATTTATGACAAAATTCAAAATGGCAGACACGTGGTTCATCCGATATTGACAAAATCGATATCCTCGGATTCGGCATGACCCAAGGAATACATAGACCAATCCAATCCATCCACCAACATCTTGATTTTCTGACAAATTGTTCAAAAGTTATTGGCCAAAATAGCCATTTTTCAGATCTCATGACCTGTAGGTGGTGCTGTTCCCAAATTTGGTTCAAAAGTTATAACCTTTAGAAGAGTGAATTTTTCAACTGGTGGTGGCGCTATAGATTTGGTTCTAGAGACTCCAAATTTGGTCCAATCACTATTCATGAGCATCTCTACAATTGTGCCAAATTTCATCATTTTCTCAAGTTCCATTGATAGGGCTGCCATAGACTCCCATTGGGGAGGAAGAATAATAATAATAAGAAGAAAACGGATACAATAAGCCTCTTCGGGTCTTGGCCCCTAATTAAAACAAAAAAGTTTAATACTTAAGTATGAGCATTAATAATAGCAATGATTAATTGTCTTATCAAACACCATGGGTTACAATGATATCACAGATATCATCAGTCCAGCCAGCCCAATCATGCTTTGATAAATCATAATAATAACAAAAAGTTGCACTTTTGACATACAAAGTCATATATATGAGATAATAAAATTCATAATTATGACAAAGACACTGTATCTAAACATGGTGAGTTATTACACAGTGTATCCAAATGTGATAATTTCAACTTTTTATCTTATAATTATGACGTCATAATTAAAAGCCGAAATTATAAGTCATATGAAATAAAATATAAAATTGGCATAATTATAGCTTTTTATTTCATAATTTATCTGACTTTTTATCAATTTTGAAATGTCGTAACAATTTTATTGCATAATTGTGACTTAGTATCTCATTATTTTAAGTATGCCATTACTTTGTCAATTAAGACTTCATTCATGTCTTTTTATTTCATAATTGTTACTCAGTATATCATTTTGACTTAGTATCTCATACTGTAATTTGAACTTGGTCAACTTTATTATTTGTTTTCTTATGTAGCAGAAATAGGCTTACATTATGTACCATGGTACAGCCTCAGTATTTTGGTAAAGGTTGTAAAGCCAATTTTTTTTTTTTTTTTTTTTTTAAACCAGACTGTGTGGTAGAGCAGTTGTGTTTATGGTTCTGTCTGCTGTCTTATGTGTGCACTGGCACAGACATCCACTGGGTTATGTTTTTTTTTTTTTTTTAAAGAGACATTATAGTGCATTTGTGTGTGTGGGTGGGAACATTCTCTGCGAGTGAACATTTCTGTGGGTGTATTTATAAGGAGTTACTCACCGGAGCATCTCTGATTGCGACTGAAGCCAGCGGTGAGCTCTTAGTACTGTGACCCAATCCATTCACCCATCCAGAGAAGCCTTTACTAATGTCACCACGTTTAGATACAAAGTGCAGCTTTAGTCCATCAGCACTGAACTGTGTGTAGAACTCTTCTCTTTCCCACGAAACATAAAAAGGCAAAATCACTCATTTGAGACTAAACAGAATAATTGTTTGCCTATAGGTTAACATCAAAGAACATGTTAATCTTTGTTTCACTCTTATTTGAGACTAAACAAAATTATAGTTTACCTTCAGGTCGACATCAAAGAGCATGTTGGTCTGAACATGCTTTTCACACAGAAGGTAAAGCACTAGTGATGCATCCATATATAAATGACCTGAATTTGAATTGATTTGAGTTTAAATTATTTTATTATTTGAAATTAAAGGGATCACAGAGTGATGCCACAACTGAATCTATCACAGCAGAAAATTAGTAGCCTGGAACAGCGGCCAATTAGAGTTAAATTGCCATTGTAGAAAAATATTTGACCACACAGGATACCGCAATTGACCGATCAGAATCAAGTATCCCAGAGAGCTGTGTAATAAATGTTTTTCAAAAAACAACAGACAAACACTGTTTGTTCACAATTAAATTAATGATATGCTTATAATGAGGAGGACATGTCAAGCTATGAAACTTGAAGGATGTTTTAATGGTACAAAGATTTCATATATGTCAAAAAATCAAGGCAAATTTGATTTCTCATGACCCCTTTAATAATTAAAAGGTTAAAAAAAAAAAAAAAAAAAGGAAAAAAAAATGTATACATGAATGTAGGGGTGTCGCAATATACCGGTATTGATGATAATCATGATATTCAAAGCATGAAATATCGACATCATGTTAATTTAGGGTGTGACAATATACCGGTATTGGCGATAACTACAATATTTAAAATGAATAGGATCTTATGATATCATGACACGTAAAGCCGTTTTTCGGCTTCAAAGAAAACAGCTCCTTAGACAGCCCAATCTGCAGAATTTGCCTGGCTACATTCAGTGCAAAGGGTGGCAACACCACCAACCTTTTTACCCACCTCCGTGTCCATCACCCTGCAGATTACGCCATTTTACAGAGTAAATTGCGGTTATTTTACTAGTCATGGAATGGGAAATGTTATATTAACCTGTTAACAGCGATTTTGTGTGTTCATTTATTTAAATAAAGGGTGATTCTTTTAATAAGTACCGCATTTTCTTTACTTGTCTTACTCAGTGTGATGTAGCTATGCGTGCAGTTATATGCCCTCAAAATTCGAGATACATGGGCATTTTTGCCCCGACGAGTTTTTGTCATTATATCATATGATATCATGTAATTGTAAGAGTGTCGTTTTCCCCAAATCAGCACAAATGCAATGTTCATTTAACTTATAAATGAATAAAATGTGAGTTACATTTTAGACAGTATTAATATTTTTTTTCTTTATTTCGCTAACGAAAATTTCAAAATTATGAACAGCAGAACAGAGCCCCTGTGCAACAGACAGAAATGTTTTTGTTATACTCAATGAATCCACGTTTTGAACAAATCAGTTTAATTAATGATTAAATGACTCATTCAATAAAGATGGTCACTTACTTCATTCTTGAATGAATCAGTCATTTGAACAAATCGGTTGAATGAATGACTCAATCACTCATTAAGACTGTGCCTTGCTGCCACCTACTGGCAGTTTAGTTTCGTATTTAAAGTACATTTGAATTAAAAAGTTAAAATTAGAAATAATTCCATATTTAAATAATTAAGTTTATGTAGACAAATTGTAAATGCTGTGTAAATATATTAATGCCACTGTGTCATCTCTGTATTGCAAAGATGGATTTTGTTGATAATGATTTCATTTGATTGGTAACAGCCCTAATATATAGGCTACTAGGCTAGTATTAATTTTTATTTCTTCAGGTTTTAAAAATGTCTTAAAAAGCCTTAAATTTGACTTAAAAAATGTGCAGCAACCCTGAAAAACAAAAACTAAAGTAGTAAAGTAAAAATTAATTTGACTGATACATTTCCCCCCCCAAGGATTCTATAGATATCGCGATGTATCGTGTATATCATGAATTCTTTTGGGCACAATAACCGTGGTGTGAAAAAAAAATATCGTGACAGCCCTACATGAATGACTTGTTCACAATAAGATCAATAACATGCATTTAGAAAATAGATGGGATCAGTTTTCATTGCATGCATGCTTTTAAATTTGGCTTAAACTCCTCCCCTCCACAATTGACTATAAGCTCACATTCATTTTTCTCAAAATCCCATTAACAAATGATATATAAAACTAAGTCCCAGCCCGTTTTCTTTCTTTTTTCAATAAATAGAACAAATTTTTGTATACATTGCTTTTAAATCATTCATGCAGTAGATTGAATGAGACAATTTACATAACAATGATTTTATGAACATTTTGAAATGTTCTGCTTTGGATTCATGAATGAACCTGATGCATTTCTATATGTGGGGTCTCTGCAGAAAGATATGTCACAATATATATTCATTTATGAATTCGCTCTCTTTCAGTTTCTCCCGTACCCGCTTCATTCACTGCATCTGCAGTCCATAGGTTTTGGAATGAATGAGTCGATGACTCATCCCACTATGCTGAAGCCTTTAGGGATGGATGGAGAGAGGGAGGATGAGAGATGGTTTGGAGAAAGATCCAACTGCTTTTTGGTTTATTTGATGATAATCCTTCAACAATTAGATGGGTGCAGGGTTCAACAAGCTTAATCAATATGCTTATTTTAGATCACACATGCATGTACATCTCTGCATGCCATGTTGTCTTAGCATAACTCTTGGGGCAGTAAACACAGATTCCATGCACTGATAAATCTGTGTGGGCTTTCGAATTTAGACAAGGGATTTATCATACCCCATTGAATACTGTCCAAGGAATGAAGACGAAAACGTATTATCCCAGCAAGCTTGACTTCCCTTAGCCTTTCTTTCTCTATCGCGTTATTTTTTGAAGCATCACGAGAGGAGACAGTGGGAGGTTCGCCAAAAATTTAGTTTTTTTCTGTTCCATAAACATTGCTGTGGTCTCTTCCTCCCTCTGCATGTACACGGATGTCACTCAGTCCGTTGGGGCGTGACAGAGTGCTTGTTACACGGCTGTGAAGGATGCAAATAAAATATTTAGCATAAAAAAAGACTCCTTGTTAAATTTCTCCATACTGCACAGGAGGGGGTTGGTCATTAAGTTAGTATAACCTGTACTTTTGGTAATCCTTCTATCTGTTCATCCGACCTGCACGTCACCTTCCCTGAATGCTGTCGGCCAACACTAGTGATTCTCTAATCCGCTAATGGAACGCTGTTGGACTCTCTCAACCGGTGACAAAGTGTTAAGAGGATAGAGCCTTCATTACACCTAAAGAAAGAAAGAAAATTAGTTACAACTAATCAGACAACAGATAATCAGCAATGCCAGTTTAGAGCTGGGTTAACGTTTTGTAATTAGCAATTAGCCTAGACGAGGGGTTGGTGGAACTATGTTTGATTCGATTATTTCCGGGGCCAGTGTAATTAATTAGACCCAGAGAGTGTGACAAGATCCCAGTTTTTTTTGGTTGGATTAGCTGCAACTAAGAGCAAAGACATTCAGGATCCAGGAGCACAAAGTTAAATATCCATTTGCACTGACAAAGCAACTTGTAGTCATTCATTTTTTTTTTTTAACTAGACATAAAGGTTTGAGATGAGGTGAGGGTTCATTTATGAAGTTAAGTTTTGAGTAGAACTCGAGTAGAACGATGACCATGAAGCTCACATGATCAGCTTCTTGATACGGTTAAATTTGAGAAGGTACACCTACTTGGAATGGACAGTACAGCAACTGGGCAACCTCCAGTATTGATTTCATAAGTTCCTCAAGCTTCTATCATCAATACTCCGCTTTATCTAGGTATTCTATGTTTGCATGTGCTGCTCTTTCATTATTACCATGACAAAATGAAGACCACTGCATTGTCTCCAATTCACAATTGAAAGGCAGACTAACTGTTGATGTGTCTTAAGTTCAGAAACTAGAACTGAAATGGAGAGCTACATTGGGACTGTCTGTCAGGATATCAGCTGAGGCTGAGATTGAGATGTTGAGCATCTCAACTGACACATTTGTCAGGTTGTAGCCTAGTGATCCTGTTCATCTTATTGGATTTTAGTAGAGCATTTACTGAACATCCTGAATATCCAGAGTGAGCCGCAAAAGGTTTGTGTTTGCCATCAAACCTAGTGAGCAGATCTCGATGTTGTTGGCTTTCGTTGCCAGTCCACAAAATGTGTGTTTCAGAGCTGCTGAGTGATAGTTTCTGTTTAAACTTGTCGGTTATGATTGTGTTTGTGTCTGAGAGAGAAAAGATTTAATGGCTGTTTATTCTCAGAACAGAACTGCCTGTTTGGAGTTATTCTTGGCTCGGTGCGTGTGTGTTTTTCTCGTCCTCTACGTGTTTGTTGATGTTTCCTCTGGAAGGCTGGCACTGGGGGTCCACGTCAGCAGAACAGGAGACCGCCCATGCTCTTCAGGATCTGAAATAAGAGAGAAAGAAATAGAAAGAGGGAGGGGGATGTGGCCTTTTGTGTCTGATCTCTGTCTGTGCTTGTGCGTCAGTCTGATGTAAAAGTGTGGGTGTCTTTTTTTTTTTTTTTTTTTTTTGCCTACCTAGCCCATCCCTGTTTTTTCCACACCCAGCCTGTACTCCTTTTGCCATTACAGCCCATTCATCCTCTTACCTTCCTTGCCATCCCTCTTTTTTTTTTTTTTTTTTTGTACTTCATTCATTCGTTCGTTCATTCATATGTTCATGCATGTTGTCGTCTTTTGCTGCAGACGGCTGAGACATTAGCATCTTTCCACGCCCCCGCCAAACCATATCGTAAATCAGAAATCGATCATCTTAGTCAGGAGGGTCTCTGAGGCAGAATTAGATCAGGTTCCTCCCACGCTCAGGGCATTTTGCATCTGAGGTGACCTGATGCAGGGCTGTTAGTCTGAGTCATTAGTCATCAATTAGTCTGCTTGAGTCTCTCCTAAAACGGGCTTCAAAGCCAGCACAGCACTCCACATCAAAGTGAAGAGCTAATAGTCCTCTATGCTCTTTGTAGTACTACAAGGCTTATAAGACAGGCTAATGATTTTAATAGGATGCTTTATTGAGTGATGTTGTGTATAAGTTAGTGTTGTTTTTTAAATATTAGCATTGGTTGACCAATGGTGTTTTAATAGTTAATGCTGGTATCTAGAGAGCAGGGTGTTTGTGCAGCTGAACCAGCCCAATGCAACCAGAGACACGAGTTTAAGGCGGGGCTGTCTGTTTGACCGACCTATGGGAAACGGTGTAATGCTGCCTTCGAAATGGGAGGGTGTTAATGTGCAATTTTTTTAACCTAGGAAACACGTATTTATGATAATTCCAAGAGCATGTGAAGGCGGCATTCAGAAAGTTCAGGAAGCCCATCAGAAAGAATTTATTTTTGCAGTTCCTTTTTTGGCCACTAGTGGCACACTGTGCTTCTTTTGTTCCATTAGCTACAGATTCATTCTATTGCCGATGCAAACAGAACACTGTGCTTCATTACTGTGACGAATGAATGACTCAAGTTGATTTTTGAATCAAAATTGTACAGCACAACCAGTGTTGTCTTGACGATTTGTGAATAAATTACTCAAGACTTTTTTTTTTTTTTTTTTTAAGTAAATCAAGTAGGGCTGGGACAAAACAATTCATCTCGATTCGTGGATCGATTCTGAGATTTTCCAAATGCATCGCAATTCTCTCTCGAATCAATTCTGAGCTTAGTTTTTAACAGCAGATGGCTAGACTACTTTTTAACTGCACGCTCAAATGCTCACGAAGACGACTGCTCGTGCGTTCGACTGAGTCTGACCCTGCATCCCAATGTGCATACTATTCACCCTAAATAGTATGGAATATTACTAATGTCACATACTATTTAGGATGGATAGTATGCACATTGAGAAGCAGGCTGAGAATGTACTTGGACCTCAGAATGCTTTTATGATGCAAGATTAATGTAAACAGCCCACTGCAAACACCATTGTAATTCGTTTCAACCTTTTCGAACTTTGTGAATGATTATTTTATAGAAGGTTCAAGTGGTGTGTGTAATTGGAAGCAAGCAGAGTATGGCCATCTGCTGTTAAAAACGCAGTGCCATCTGCTGTTAAAAACGAAGTTCAGAATCGATTTGAGAGAGAATCGCAATGCATTCGGAATCGATCCAGAATCATTTCTCGATTTATTGTCCCAGTCACAAGCAAAATGTCAAAAGGGTCCTGTTTTTCATGATGTGGCTGCTTTGCATTTTTCCAATTGGTCAACTTTTCCAGTATTCCAATTCCATTCAAAAGATCAGACATTTCTGTTTTGAACGTCACCAACCATGTACACACTCATTTATACGCGGAGACCCACTTTGACGCTGATTATAGAGCAGCGACGGCTTGTGCGTGCCGTAATTACTTCCAGCAAGCACTCGCTGATTATGTGAGTTAGTCTGTTCATGGAGTGAAAACAGCTGCGATCCGGGGAAGGGAGGATGTGAGCTAATACAAGAGTGACACATGATGTAGAAACAAGAACCATTAAACCGCCCCATGTTTGTGTGTTTGTGCGTCTGATATTCTTGCGGGAAGTCAGAGATATTATATTTAAAAACAATTTGACTGTAATCCAGTGTTTGGTAGATCAGTTTTCTGATCCTCAGGTGGAACGCGAGGGTCCTTGGCTATTGGAAATGTTATGACGGGCCACTCCTCGTTCTGGCTAGATTAATAAGGCCTGTGTTTGGTCAGGTTGAGCAGAGCAGGTCAACGTGTTCCTCCATTATGCTACATCCAGATGCTTAGGCTCAATTTTATCTCTTCATTGTGTTTCTCTGGTGTGGCTTTTACAAATAATAGTGCTGCTGAAATTTGTGGAAAATGTGTGACTTGAATAATGATCTGAATGTTTATACTGAATGGCCATTTGTAGTCTTGCTGCTGTCGGACTACTTAAAAACACAGAGGAGAAAAATATTGTGTTATAAAGTTAACAGAATTGTACGGTTCTTCAAAAATGTCATACAATGACAAATAAAAATCTATGGCTTGGGGTATCAGGTAATATTTAAAACAAAGTGGAGAACATCATAACAATGTTAATATTATTTTTTTTTTTGTATTTTAAAATGGCACTGATATTAGATATTTCCTTTCCTATAGCATTAAGGGATAGTTCACCCAAAAATGAAATTTCTGTCATTAAAGGGTTAGTTCACCCCAAAATTAAAAAAAATTATGTCATTAATTACTCACCCTCATGTGGTTCCAAACCCGTAAGACCTCCTTTCATCTTCGGAACACAAAGTATTTTTTTATGAAATCCGAGAGGAATATGACTCGTCCATAGACAGCAATATAATCACCACTTTCAAGGTCCAGAAATGTAGTAAAGACATCATTAAAATAGTCCATGTGACTGCAGTGGCTTTCTACATCAGAACGCAAGCTCATTATTGGCTGATGCTGTACACGTGAGCACCACGCCGCATGCGTTTGCTGCTGACGCAGGAGCTGGCCAATACTGAGCCGGCATTCTGACTTAGAACCCGGAAGCGCTGCACGGTTTACAACGTGAGAAGCATAGGAGAATGACTGGGAAGAAAAGAAATTGTTGAATAAAGTTACTTTTTGTGTGCAACAACAAAAAAATATCTTGTCACTTCATAACATTAAGGTTGAACTACTGTAGTCACATGGACTATTTTAACAATGTCTTTACTACCTTTCTGGGCCTTGAAATTGGTTACGACATTGTTGTGTACACGGAGGTCAGAAGCTCTTGTATTTTTATCAAAAATATCTTAATTTGTCTTCCGAAGATGAACAAAGGTCTTACGGGTTTGGAGCGACATGAGGGTGAGTAATTAATGACAGAAAATTCTTTTTTGAGTGAACTAACCCTTTAAACAGCACAGCATGGCATTAACAGCACCAAGGTCATGGGTTTCCTAGGAAAAGCAAGAACCGATAAAATGTAAATGTGTACCTTGAATGCAAGGTGAATGCAAGTCCATTAGGACATTAGGATAAAAGCATGTAAATATTTACGTTTTTGATTGTTTTAATATTTAGATAATCTAACAATAACTTGAAAGGGATAGTGATAAATTTTACCCTTTAAAAGCACTTTCTCTGCGTGATTTTTCTTTTTTCTTTTTCTTTTTCTCCCCAAACCAGTTCAGTGGAAATCCCGCCCTGCAACCAGTTTCATTGGCTGGGGTTAGAGTGACGGGTAGGTTTAGGAATCAGTGTTTGGTGTAAGCAATCATTACTGTGATTGACATGGTCAATGAAATCTTTAGAAACTGCTCCAGGGCGGGATTTCTGCTGAACTGGTTTGTGGGGGAAAAAACACACACTTTCTCTTTAAGAGTGCATGTTGGAGTCAGTTGCTACGTTCTATGTTCTAATATAATTCATTTCTAAAAGTAATTGTATATTTGTATTAAAATAATAAATGTAATTAATACTTAGAATGCTTAGATCGCTTTGCTTGTTTTGTTCTGTTTTTTTTTTTTTTTTTTTTTTCCATGAATTAAATGGAAAAATATATATATTTTTTTAATTTTTAGTTTTGTTTATATTTTGTTTTATTTCATCCATTAAAAAATTTGTTTTTGCCTGCAGAATGGTGTAGTTAGGGTGTCTACTAGCAGGAGTTAACTTGACCATACCAGCCAAAACATTGACCCCTTAGTCTGTAGTTGTAGTGCCGAGGACTTTTACCTTTTACCTGTGACTGGTGACTCTAGCCTGGAGAGGTGGAGCTAGAAACCTTTGCACTAAAGAGAGGGAAGAGGACGAAAAGCAAATATAAGCCCTCACGCACATTCCTGTTCTTCGTGGAGGACTGTTATTTTCTTTGTTGCTTTGCCCTTTTACCATGAGCGAAGGAACTACACCTGCACAGCAGGACGGAGGTCTGTGTTTACTTGTCATTTTGCATTTGTATGCGTGTTTGCTGTCCTTTGCATCATCCAGCTCTAACAAGCTCTCCGAGTCTTTTCTGAAAGTGAAAGTGTCAGATTGCAAAGGAAGGCATGAAAGAGCCGATCTGTAACAGGCTTTGCTGAGTCACAGTTTTTTCCGAAACAAACACTCCAGTGCTAATACTTCCACGGACTCCGGCGTTTATCAGTGTGTTTCTTTACCCAGCTAAGTAAATGTCAGGAATTATTTGCATTGACGTAGTAAATATGCTTATCAATGTTGGGCCGAAAACTGAACTCTTTTGATGTGAAAGTGAACTGCACACAGCTGTGAGTATGACAGATTTTCCGACCTGCATTGTATCTGAATTTCATTTGAAAATTTAAATTGAATTAAAAATGTCATTTACTCACCCAATGACCTTAAGATTTGTGTTCATGTAGGTTCAGTATGGTTTTGAAAACACATTTTTTCTAACATTTTCCTTATACCTTGAATACATGTGTACAAATCTTAATCATTATTTTTTTTTAAAAATATTATGAAAAAAAAATTTTCAAACGGAAAATAATTTTTTCATTTATGGTGGCACCACATGACCTGATTTCACCAATAAAAGTTTTTAAACATAAGGACTACTAACTACTACTAATATTAATAAAACTACTTCTCTGCTCATTTTAATAGTAATAATAATTATAATAGTAGTAGTTAGAGCTGCACAATTAATCATTAAAAGATTGTGATTCCACGCGATCTTATTACTAAATGTCAACGATTCGGCTTTGTCTAAACCTTTGACAAGTACAATCACAGTGAACATTCAGATCTGCATTGGCGCTGATCCAGAGAGAGCAGTTGTCATATATAGGCATGAAACAGCTTAACAAATAGTCTTTTTTTTTTTTTTTTTTTTTTTTTTTAACCACACAGTATCATTGTTTCTGTTTTACAATAAATCCAGATTATAACAGAAGTACTGGGATAAAAGTTTATAGTTCGGATATAATCACTGATGCCCACAGTAGTGATCAAAATAGAACAAAATCACCTTTTCAAAGTATTTTGACATTTCAAATAAAGTTCATATGTTACATCATTACACCAATAGGTGGCGATGAGTGACTGTTAAAAAAATGTAATTGAATCATTCATTTGAGATTTGTTCAAAAACGGTGATTCATCCAGTAATGAAAAAAGTGAAATTGTTATGAGTGAGTCATTGAATTATCCATTCACACTGTTTTTTTTTTTTTTTTTTATATAAATAATTCAAATTAATTAATTTATTTTTTTTATTTTTTATTTTTTAATAGACTGCAGCAATTAACATTTTGCCAGAACCTGAAAATTACATGTTATTTTGTTCAGTTTTCTATTCAGAATCTTGGGAGAAAAGTGATCTCCATTTTAAACAACAACAACAAAAAAAATTTATCCAGAATTATGCAGTTTTAGTAGTAGTAGTAGTAGTAGTAGTAGTAGTAGTAAGAAATACATTAAAAGTAAAAAAAAAAAAAAAAAAAAAATAAGAATAGCAACAATAAAAATATGTCTGTATAATAGTAGTAGTAGTAATAATAATAATAATAATAATAATAATAATGTCAATAATAATGATTTTTTTTATGTTTTTGAAAGAAGTCTCTTATGATCACCATGGCTGCATTTATTTGATCAAACATCAATAAAAACAATAATGCAGTTAAATAATTTTAAAATAAATTTTCCATTTATTTTAAAATGTGATTTATTCCTGTGTTGGCAAAGCTGAATTGCTTGAACATTGCTCATAAAATTTCCTCCACAGGTCCTGCTCAGGTTCCCATGATGTCCCCAAACGGTTCAGTGCCTCAAATCTATGTGCCTCCTGGATACGTTCAGCAGGTGAGTCATTACAGTACTACTATTTTATGGTGTTTATAGGTTGAGTTGTTATTTTGGTTTGGTGAAAAGGATGCAATTTTCAGTCTAATTTAAATCTCTATGGTGCTTTTCTAAACCTGTTGAGCTTCCTACCTAACAGTGTTTTCAGGCATCATAGGCTCTGTCGACTTGAAGGCTGTTCCAAACATTATTCAGCAAAATGATGCTGCCTTAGGAGGCTTTCACACTATAAGCGCAGTACAATAGATTAAACAAAATAATCTGAAATGGTGTATGTTTCAACAAAATCTTTAGCTCAAATCAGGTTAAAATACACTGTTCAGCTTGGTCCATATTGAGCACAGGGATATTTATCCATTAGTTTTATAGGACAGAGCATATGTAAAGGCCCTGATATGCTGATTAAGTTCTTTTTTGTTTTTCAATTGGGTAAAAAAAAAAAAAAAAAAATGTTGTAAATACCTTTGCAGTGGTATGCTGTTAGCGAACATCCCAACGTCGCCCATGCAGCTGAATATGCAAATATGTGCTGCATGCTTTACTCTCATAACAAAATAAACACAACAAAAATGATAGCGGTGAAAAAACGGCAGTTAAGAACGCATCTGATCAAAGCGATGTGGATATGTTTGCTTCAGCTCTGCAATTAAACACTCCTGTCGAGTCACGTCACGTTTATTTAGTTCTTTATACAAAAGATTGCTTTAAAGGTGCAGTAAGCGATTTCTGAGAAATGCTTGAAAGTGGATCAGACCGAGCGCCTCAACCAGGGCTTAAAAACGGAAAAAAAATTCAATCGTTTCACTCCGAGCAGAATCGGTATTTTAAAGTTTCTGTTCCAGAGTTCCTTCTGTATTAGTAACATTCCGAAACTGGTTTGTTTAGAAAAAAATAACGGTTAATAACGTTATTTTTTTTTTAAACTTTTTTTTTTTTTTGCATGAAGCCTACTTAATAATAAAAAGAATAATAATAATAATAATATGTACAGCATTTTATTTATTAAAAAACAAAGAGAATTTGCCGTCTTAGCCAATAGGACTACAATTATCTTTTATAACAAGATTCTGTCCAAATGTAAACTATTAAACGAAAGGAAAAACTATCAACAGTTTATAAAGTATTTTTCAAGATATTCTAAAATGTTTGCTGCATGGTTAAAAATACCGAAGCTATTCCTGAGAGGAAAAAAGATATGTCGCGTATACGTCGCATTTTATTATTACATTCAGAAATAATGTAATTTATTGGTGAATAAAATAAAATGTTTACAAATAGCCTAGCCTATATATAATATATAATATAATTATAATGTTTGTAAACATAAACTATGAACAAAACTGCCCTATTTTATTTTACCACAAAACCTCTAAAGTTAATTCAGGCTATACGTCAAGCCAAAACGAATTTAAAAAAAAAAAAATCCTCTTTTCTTTTTTAACGCCATTCCAGCTTCTATTGCTATATTCAAGGTGAGAAACAGGTTTGTTTATTAGAAATAAAACTAAATAAGATGCTAAACGAATTAATCTGAAGCCTACCTTTCTCATTCGGCACTGTTTCCGTTTTTGGAGACGAATGCTAAACTATTATTTACTGTAAGCTTTGTACTTGCATTCGCATTATCGACATCATCCTTCACATAACAGAACAGTCAGGCGGTGGTCACGGGTGGTAGGCTAAACGGCAGTCAATGTTTGGTTGATTGTATTTTATTTCAATTATTTAACAGGCCGCAACATCAAGTAAGCAATGCAAGAATTTGTGCGCGCGCGTGAGGCGCCGGCGCGACCACTGGCATTTTTTTTTTTTTCTTAGACAGTAAACTGTACTCCATAATTTGTGGTCATACAGGTAAAAGCAAGACATAATTCATACATTTACAAAAGACACTTAAATAACGAAAACAAGCAGAATGTCTGTTTCCTTTCCTAGATCTTTGGAGTGCGCCACAATGAACCACTTTCGTTTTGTTCATCTGTAGACCTAATTATATAGTGAAATATCGCGTAGCCTACAGGCCTAATTCCCTTTTATTTTTATATATGTTATGTAGCCTATAGTTTTATTCTGTTTTCTCCATTCATAGAAGCGCTGTATGTGATGTGACGTTGTGTGAACTCATGTTCTACATATCCTGCAATTTTCGCTGGTTTCAAAACGCACAACAACCTGCATATTAGCCTACTTGACATTCATTTTCACTTGAATGTAGGCCTAATGCTTGATGGTTGGTGACATATTTCATCGGAAAAACTAATGCCAGGGCATTGCCATTGTGACTTACCTAACCTATGATGACTTGACAGCTGAGCCTAAGCGCGTCAGCGTGGGTATCTCACTCACTTTAGAGCCTGAGCGCGGGCATTTCACACACTTTGGGTGCGTAAGTGTCACATTTGCATAGGCTGTACTATTTGAATTTGTGATTGGTTGACTGCCAATTCAAAATATTAAATAGAACAAAAAAATAACGTTATTAACTGGTTAATGGCCATTTCAAATTAGCGTTTCTGTTCAGAACGATTAAATTTGATTTCGTTTCCGTTTCTGGTTACGTTCCGGTCAATTTTGTTCGTTTCCAGTTTTCGTTTTCGTTCCTTGAACCGGTTCAGAGCCCTGGCCTCAACACACTTGTAGCCAATCAGCAATAGGGGGCATGTCCTCTCATGATGGGGGAGGAGAGAGTGAGCAGGAGAGAGATTTGAAAAAGTACTGTAGAAAGAGATGGCTGAGAGACATTACAAAAAAAAAAAAAAAGGTCAGAGGAATACCACTGGAAAAAGAAGGGTTATGATCAGACAAGAGTTTGACTCGCGTTAATATTAGAAAAGCTTTCCAGCGCTGTAGAGACCTAAGCGGGAAGGCCTGAAAACAGATGATGTTGTTGTTTCTGCTCCATACATGAGTAACATTGGTTTTGCTGTTTTACAGATCAAGATATGCTGTTGTTTTAATGTTAGCTATAGTAACAGGACAGTTTTAAGTCTCATTGTTTGTCTGGAGCTGGTGTGCTGCTGCCGACTAACAACAAACTCATGCCTATAATATACTTTTGTGTACTGTACATTTTTTTTGTTCTTCCTTTTCATTAGTTTGAAAGCAAGCGAAGCAAAATGATGCTTAATGAAGATAACGGAGACATCCGCTTGTTCATTGTGTATCTGCATTTTGGGGGCAAATCAATGAAGAGAGGGGTTTGTTTGTTTGTTTTGGTTGATTTCTAATATTAGCAGTGTTTCTCAGAAATCACTTACAGCACCTTTAAATTGGCAAACTGTTTCGAACTCCTACAATAAACTCCAAATGTATTTTATTTTGATCTGATTTTGTTCTAAATGGTGTCACACCAGTACATTCTTCGATTTCACTTGAAGTGTATCAGAGCCTTAACTTCTCTCAATTTCCATATAGATCATTGAGGAGAATGGAGTCAGGCGGGTGTTGGTCTTACCTCAGACGGAGTTTCATCCGGGGGGCCATTCCCCGCTTCACCACGCGCCCCCTCCACCACCCCACGCCCACCTGCAGGCCTTCATCCCGCACCCGCACATCATGCACGCTCCCCCTCACCTGTACTCAGGCATGCCTGGAGGAACTGGAGATATGAACCCCCAGTACATCTCCCAGTACCACCCAGCACACACCACCATCTACTCAGAGCAGGGTCAGTACACACATACCAACACTTTTGCTTCAGCAAAAAATGAGGACAACATGCTGCGCCACTGCTGACTCTACAGCGCTTTGACAAAAATATAGGACTAAATTTTAGCAGAGTTATGAACTCTGAGAGAAAGACTGGAAGCTGGGAGATAATTTGTTGCCAGTAAATAGTCAAAACAACAAAAAACAAAATCCTGTTGGAAACACTGGGACTTACCAGAGACTTGAGGTGTCACTTTACTAAAATTTCAGTATATGTAATATGCTATTAAACACAAGCCTTTTTAATGTTTAAATATATTTATTTATATATTTTATATTATTAAATATATTTAAATTGAATTATTAAAGATAATATCACTAATTTAACATGTCTATTTATTATGCTATTCATTATTAATATTAATACATAATAAAAATGTATTTTCATTTAAATATTGCGTACATTTTTCTAGTAAACAATCAGTTATAAAGAGAGAAAAGAAAAACAGTATTGTAGTTTTATTAATATTATTGGAATAATCTGTTGTTGTTGTTTTAACTTAAACTAAATCTATTATAGCTAAAATAAAATATAAATATTAGATGAATACTTAAACAAAAATTAGAAATGTTGCCTTGTAACTATCTTAAATGTATAAGTTTTAACTGAAATAAAATAAATTAAAGCTAAATACAAATATTAAATAATAATATAATTATTAAACACAATTAAACATAAAATATAATAGTATAATATAAAATAAGTTTAAGTTACTAAAACAAACTAAAATTTAAATGGAAACTAAAAATATAAAAATTAAAAATATTAATTAATAGTATATAAAATATAATAAAATAACAAATTACTATTGTTTTTACATAATTATATTAACTACAGACCCTAATTCCTTAAAGAAACTTTTGCATTTCTAGGATAAAAGAAAACAATCCATTCCAAAAGGGAGATGCCATAGTAGAATTATCATCTCTGCAGTGGTTTTCAATAATTCAGCGTTCCATTGCACATTATTCCTTACATGTCTCTCTATTTTCCAATATCCTCAGATACTCACCCCCCACACGGACGTGCGGCATTTTCTCACAGAGATGAAAGGGCTAGCAAAACCTATGAGCGCCTGCAAAAGAAACTGAAGGAGAGGCAAGGGGTGGGCGGAGGGGGTGGTGGAGGCTTGGCCCCCTCCAAAGACAGTCCCCCTCCATCCCCGCAGAAGAGCCGCGGGACACCGCCCTCAGGAGGAGATCTGCAGAACGGGCTGGGGGGTAAGGGCGCAGAGGAGCAGGCACAGCCCAGCACTGCTGTCGCCGGCCTGGGCAGAAGCCCAGGAAGAGGGAAGGAGGCAGAGTCTGGAGGTAGGGAGGGAGGTAGAATATACATTAGGGTTCCTAGAACCATTAGAATAAAGCAGTAAGGCACGGGATGCAGTTAAAGGGTGTCGTTTGGCACAATGTGAAGCAGAGTTAACTGTGTTAACTTTATGAAGATGTTACTTGCTGCCTCTCGTAGCTTTTTACTGCTTTCATAGAACAGTAGAATCAGCAAAATGAGACATTAATAGCTATGTTTCCATCCACGTATTTTTATGTGCACTTTGGGATATTGCATAAAAATACGCTTGATGGAAACACCAAGATGCGCATAAATTCTAAAAAATAAAATAAAATTCTGGAAATAAAAAACTTATGCGCTTAATTGAGCTGGATCTTTTTTTTTTAATCCAAAAAGAAAACAATTTTATTGAATAAATTCCTCAATGTGCATCAAAAAAGTAATGTGATTTTGTGCGATGGGACGGCATAACTACACTAACCAGGGGATCAATCTTGTTGCAAAGGATCTGAAATGTTGTTTTGATCATATTGAAATTCCTGAGCAAAGTCTGTCGTCAAAGTGGTTCGGTATAATTATGTCCCAGATCTGTCTTACATGACCAAACAGCATGCATCTGCCTCCGAAAGCAAGATAACTTTATTGCATTTCGTCTGCGCGCTCTGAGGCACAAGTAAGTTATTATATACGAAAATTATTAGGCTATATACAGTGGCTTCTCATACTTTTTCTTTGTGAAATTTAGCAGCAGTTTATCAGGAAGTGATGATTTTGTTCTCTTCGACTCGCTGGATGGAAACGCTGCTTTATTCGCAATTGCTTTATGCAATATTCCAATTTTGTTAGTTAAATTCACAACTTTGGACGGAAACTTAGCTAATGGTAAAGAAATAATTACATTTATTTGTAGTAATCTAATGGGGTCCAAAAGGCCACTAGTTTTTTTGTTATTTGTTGTTTTGTTTGTTGTTTTGTTTTAATTTCTTTGTTTGTTTGTTTGTTTGTTTTTTTGGTTGTTTTGTTTAGGTTTTTTGCTTTTGAAAGTTAAACGATAATCAGTTCACGTTAGCACTGTAACCAATTAATTAACATTTTATTAGTGAATAATGCTAATTAAATAGACTACTGCTTTCTTTTACTTTACAGTAGTTTAAATTCAAAACTGAATGTTTAAATGAAGAAAATCAGTTATTCAGTTTGTCTCAGACTTTTGAACCCCACTGCAGTTTATTAGCCTGATATTGAGAGATGTATAGATATACAGTCTTGGTGCATTAATAGGTTTGCATATATCAGCTATTTTGTATCAGCTTCGTCTTATCCAATCAGATTCCAGCACCAAAATCATTTTATTAATTAGACTTTAATTAAAATCTCCTCCTACATCTAAGATAAACTTACTTAAAATGACCAGGGAATTACATGTTTACTGCTTGTCTCTCCCTCAGTTAATAACCAAATAGAGTTACTCATGCATGGGGTCACTTTATTAAGAAGTAGTTATTAGCTTTAACAGACATCAATGTCCCATTAAGTCTTCTCTTTCCTAGGATGATCATATCTCAGGTTCCAGGTAGAAGTCCATCCATGAGCCCATCGGGAGATGTAACAGGGCTCACGGGATGGGTCCTCTCTCCAGCCCCGCTGTAAACAGGCCCGAGCAGAGCTCATCTCTGGTCTCATTAGCTCCCTCAGCTTTAGGCTGCTGCAGATAACATTAGCTGTAATTACTCTGCACTGACTCAGTCATTTATCAGTGCTAACTAACTCCAGCCTGGAGGAACTCGGCTGCAGCTACTGTACGCCGGCTAAACTTAGCTGGTGTATCTATTAATCCATTCATGGAAAATAAATGTCTTTTATGTGTTAAAGAGACACACTTGAGTGTGAAGCCTTGTCCTCTTTTTCAATCAGTTTATAATGGAGTTGTCTTATCTAGATGTGCTTTTATTTTTATTATGCAGAACTGGATGAAGAAGCAAAGGCTCTTCAGGAACGCTTAAACTCCATCTGCAAACCAGTGGTAAGGAGATGATTTTATTTGAGTGTTTATTTTTTAAAATGCATATTCTGTATTTTAATTTCTTTAATGTTACACACATATATGAAGTTTGAGGGTTGTTTTTTTTTTATTTATTTTTTTTTTTATAAAGGATATGAATACATTTATTCAGCAAGGAAGCACTGAGTTGATTAAAAGTGACAGTAAAGACATTGCATTTCAAATAAATGTTCTTTTGAACTTCCTATTCATCAAGGGATCCTAAAAAAAAAGTATCAGTTTCCACTAAAATATGAAGCAGCACAACTGTTTTCAACATTTATAATAATCAGAAATGTTTCTTGAGCATCACATCATCATATTAGAATGATTTCTGAAGGATCATGTGACTGAAGACTGGAGCAAAGTCTGGAGAATGATGCTGACAATACAGCTTTGAATAATTCTGAATAAATTACAATTAGCAATACTTAATTTACTCTACAATTAAATAATAAAACTAGGGCTGGATATCGATATACAGTAGATTCGGTTATGATTCACAACATCTCAATTCAAATGATTCTCGATTTTCAATTCGATTCAATGAATTCAGTTATTCAAATTTAACTGGCCACATCACAAAAAAAAGTAATACATTAATAAAATAGTTCTTGTTGTTTTGTTTTGTTGTATTGTAATAAATAAGGTTATGACACAATTTTAGATACCAGTGAAATTTAACAATTCTTAATTCCAATTTTGATACCACAGCTAAAACTACTAGCTTAACTAATATAAATTTCAAAGATTATTAAAGACAAGTAAACAGTCATTAATAAAAAAGAACAAATGATCAAACTACAAGCAACAGCACAAATAAATAGATAAAATAGAACAAAGATACAAATGAAATATTCAGTGCTTTTCAGGTTTTTCAGGTAGGTCAAACAGTAGTTTTCAGGTACAGAAATTGAATAAAGTAATCAAATGTAGAACAACACTGCATATAATTTTCACTGTACAAATTAAATAAAGTTTAATCCTTATTAAAGTTACAAAAAAGTTATTCAGTGAAGAGCAGTGAATGATTTCTTTGTCTTTTGTAGTTTGATTAACATTAAAAACAGACAGCAGCAAGA
Source organism: Ctenopharyngodon idella (assembly GCF_019924925.1). Taxonomy (NCBI): domain Eukaryota; kingdom Metazoa; phylum Chordata; class Actinopteri; order Cypriniformes; family Xenocyprididae; genus Ctenopharyngodon; species Ctenopharyngodon idella. The sequence goes on from NC_067234.1 coordinate 7,494,761, forward strand.
AAATTAGGCTGCTGTCACTTTAATACTAATGCACGGGTCCAATATAATGATAATCATATGATGAGTCTGTCAGTTAAGTCCGAAGCAAGACGCAACCCACAGAAATGCATTATGACAACGGGATCTCAGATAGTCTGACAGCGAATAAAGATAAACAGTAATTAAATGACTTGAGTCATTTGTTACAAAAGTGTGTGTCAAATATGCTAAACACGGAAGCTCGAATGTGTACGTGTGATGCGCTAGAACAGACTTCATGGGTTTTTGCTCACATTTGAGCTGCTTTCCTTTTAATGCCGGTTGGCTAAGTGACAGCTGCCGTAAAATGATGGATCGGGCTTAGGATAGCCGATACTGATTAGTTAAAAAATGCTTAATTGGCTCGAGAGATCCATAATTATAAATATATAAATTAGTATAGTGTTTTAGGAATATAGCAAACTGTGCCATTATTCTTATACTAAAGAAAAGTGATTTTGATTCACTGAACTTTTTGATTCTCTACAGCTGACTGAAACCAACTTTAGAGGATGTAGATCACCAAGAGAATAAAGCATTGTTGAGCAGTTGAACCACAGAGGATTGGCAGATTCAAACAGGCCAAATGTTTCATTTAAAGCTTGATGAAAGTTTAAATAAATTTTTTAGCTTGTTTAGAATCTAGCCATGTCTTTTAAATAATTTAGAAATTACATGCTTGGCTTACGAAATCTTATTTCAAACCATATTTATTCAAAATCCTCCCAATTTTTTTTGAAAATGGACACATTTACAAGACTTGAAATTTTAAAATTGAAGGTGAACAATCCTCAAACTGGCCAAGTATCGGTCTATTAAAGGTTTAGTTTACCCAAAAATGAGAATTGTCATCAATTGTTCCAAACCCAGAAGACTTTTGTTTATCTTCAAAACACAAATGAAGATATATTTAATTAAATCTGAGAGATTTCTGTCATCACCCCAAAATGAAAATGCTGTCATCATTTACTCACTCCCATGTCGTTCCAAACCCATAAGACTTTTGTTCATCTTTGAAGCACAAATTAAGATATTTTTAATGAAATCTAAGATTTCTGTCCCTCCATTGAAAGTCTATTCACCCAAAACTCTTCAAAATGTTCATAAAGAAATTTTAAAATAAATCCATATGAATTGAGCGGTTTAATCCAAGTCTTCTGAAAAGAGACAATCACTTTATATGATGAACAGACGATCAGTAAACATAAACTTGTTTGATGTGTGAGAACAAACCTAGTCTTGGTTCTTGTGGAAGCTGACGTAACACATCAAGCAAACGTGCTTGAGCTTCCATTTACCAAATTTTGAATGCTCTGTGTGTTTGTTGATCAAAGACTAGATGTGAATAAAAGCCTAAATTAAATCTGTTCATTATATAAAGCGATCAATACTTGGATTAAACTGCTTAATTCATATGGAATTATTTTACAATCTCTTTATGAACATTTTTAAGAGTTTTGGGTGAATAGACTTTCAATGGAGGGACAGAAATCTTAGATTTCATTAAAAATACCTTAATTTGTGCTTCAAAGATGAACAAAAGTCTTATGGGTTTGGAACGACATGGGAGTGAGTAAATGATGACAGCATTTTCATTTTGGGGTGAACTAACCCATTAATTAGCCTGCCTGGCCAATACATCAGTTTATCACTGGAATAAATGTACAGATATGGGATACTGTTCTTTTAAGTGAGCAATTGAAAAGGCCTTTATGCTACATTTGACACTCTTCTCACTGAGTAACCACCTTCTGAAGGACTGTACGACTGCTTGCTGCGTCAACAGATTTCTTAATGACAGTCATTTCCACAGTCTCAAAAACTCTACATCCCTGCATGATTACAGTCCCCAGAAGAAGACAGTAATGGCTCTCCATAATGGGTCATTAATGCTGTATTTGATTTGATTCATCGAGGAAGCTAAATGCCTGTCTTGTCTCTTGTGGTGTGGTGGGCTCTGGTTTATTGGTGTTTTCATGAAACAGTGAGTTCAGTTTTGGCGGAACTACTGTAATCACTATAATAATGATCCTGATCCTTTTTCATTAGACATTCAAAAATTTTTGAACATTATGTCCTGAGCAGCATTTGTTTTTTAATTGCTCTAGTCCTTGAGATATGAATAAATAATAGGGGTACTACAAATAAAAAGGCCATTTAAGCATGCTGTTTAAGCTATTTTTTGCAGTATGTACAGTATGTCCCAGAGTATGTACAGTATGTCCCCATGCAAGTGATATAGAGCAAGAGAGATTGCTTTTATTTCATAGTTTATCTTAAAAATTTTAAGGCTGCAGCATCCTAAACCTTCACCATTGTCCAGATCTGCTTTCTGAATTTGTAATTGAAATAAAACATTAAAAAAGAAAAACTCTGAAATAAATATTTTATTTTGGTAGCCATATTTTTTTTTATTTTTATTTTTTATTTAGATTAAAAGAAAATTTCGATAACACATTTTGGGCAAAAAGATTTCGATCACCCTCAATACATCAAAATGTTACAAAATTCAGACAATATGGCCGAATGACCAGTTTTGATCTCAAAGCTTTGTCAGGATACAGTCTGACTTCCATCTTTTGTTCAACTATGTTGACTTCCTTTGGGCATAAAGTTGGCGAAAACCAAACATTCAGCCATTAACTTTTGCAAGGCTTGGTCTGAAGATTGAGACAAATTTGGTGAGGATGGAATGTAATTTGTTGGTGAAAACTGGACCAAAGTTTTCTTAACTCCATAATGAATAAATAAATGAAGGCCACTACAAACCAATTTAAAAAGAGTTAGTTTTTGCATAATTACCAATTTTACCTGAATTTATGGTGAAAATATTAAAGAAATGCAGGTTATGTTAATTTTTTACAAAGTATGCTGACCTCACAGCTCATAAAACAGTACCCATGTTATTTATTGACTTATTTTGCCTGCACAGAATAAGTCAAACATATCAGTCAGATTTTATAATTCACTCACATTATTAACGGACTGATTATTTCTACAGCTCAAGCAGTGAGAAAAGTTGTAGCGACAAGTGTAGAGGAGAGAATCGTGCCCTGTGAGGCACAGATAAATAGGTTCTTTTTAAGTTAGTTTTGGCTTAGTAATGCACGCTAACTTGAGCTATTCTTGTCTGAAAACCCGAAAGGTACATAGTCATGCATTCATAACCAATGGAGACACTTGTTTCTCAACTGAAATAAAGTTAAAAATATTTCTTCTTGCATAACAGGAGTTCTCTTTTGTTCCGGAGGGGATGCGCCACGTGTCATTAAAATAAACTAAAGTGACTCTTTCCAGGCGAAACAAGCAGACGCATGTATTTCCCACATAAACAAGTGCGTGTAGTTAAATATAGTCAGTTAGCCCCTGGGAACAATTAACCTGAAATCAGTTGAACACAACAAAATGGGTTCCGCTAAGTCAGACAGATTTGGTTTGTTGGCTTGATCAACTTCGATTACGCATCGTTACATCGGTTTTCACTCATTTAATTTTTTTCTTTGTCATCTGCGTATACAATCCCTTGGCTGTCCTCGTGCATAACATTCACTCAGTTTACAAACACAGATTTTCGTTCATCTGTGTAGAGGATGTGACCTGAAATTAACCTAATTATGCAGTAGGTGTTGCATGGCTACTGATTTCTCCTAGTCGGTTACTTGTCAAAACAATACCAGAGTTACTTGAGTACTCGTGGTTTGTTACAGTTTAAAAAAAAAAGACATGTAAAATAATATTTTGTCAACAAGTGTTTATTAATTGACAGCCCAATGCTTGCAACAGTTACGTCTCTTACATGTATTGTAAAAACATGTATTTAAAATAGGCAAAATAACACGATGTAAAATGAGTCTATGTAAGCCCTATTATGCAGGACTTACTTGAGACCAACTAGATGGTCAAGCAACAAATTAGTTATGACAATATGTAGTTTAGCTCATCCTTATTGCTAAATTTACTTAAGACAAGATTAACCAAGAAACTCTATAACTTCTATACAAGTTTGCAGACACAAATGCAGAAAATGCTACTGATATTTCCTTCGCTTTGTCAACTGACTTTCATCTTTTATTCAACTCTGTTGATTTAGTTTTGGCATAACGGTGGCGAAAACCAAAAATCCAGCTAATAAATTTTGTGAGGCTTGGAACAAGATTCATTAGAAGAAAAGTAAGAAAAGAGATATTGAGAATAAGGACTATCAATTTTACAGGTTTACAAGAGTTAGTTCAACATAATTACTGAGACTTGGACCAGAAACCCTCAATGCAAGTTTACAGACAATACAACCAATATCATCTTTGCGTTAAAAATGTAATTGTTACTTTTCAGAATGCTGCAACATGTGAAATTAATTTAGAGGCATTTGCGTTCACAAACTTGTGTAGAGTAGGTTGCAAAGAAGTTTTGTCTAGCAAGGAATTATTGTTACTATATTGGCTTTTGGGTGATATTACAGATTTTTTTTTTATCACACATCTTCTGAAATAGCACAAAATCTCTCAAAAACAATCAAGGAAGAAGCAGAAACAAGTGATGAAAGCATTGCTTACACACATGTAAGCTAACGCGATCATCAAATATTCAACAGCATATAAATAAAACTGCCTAAAGTTACAAAATGAAATGTTGACCCAGGAAGAGGTACAGGACTGTGAAGCTTTGGGGGTGTTGATGGAAGTGATCTATTCCATCTATGTTTTGATCATCGTTCTGAATTGATGCGAACAAAGCCTTTAACAAAAACGCGAATTTATCAGCTTTTTGCTCAAAATGTTGCTTTGTTTTTTTTATAAAACTTACCCACATTCAAGTGTTGATTAAAAGAATGCATGAAGCATTTTTGTTTCAAAGCAGAAGCTCTGTTTTTTTTTTTTCTTTTGATATATTGACTGTTCAGATATTTATACAACAAAATATTCTGGGGGCCATGAAACATTTGTGAAAATGATCAAAATGCTGGTGCTGACTGGCAACTAAAAACATTAGCAATTTAATAATTTAAACATATTCTCAAATAATAAATCCCAATAATTTTGTTACTGAGCTCAATACAAAATAATACAGATTTTTAACATCGGCCATTTATTGATTAACAGCCATGCTTATAATTATCAGTATATCGTAATCAGCAAGAATTGTGGTTTCGGTGCATCACTAATTTTGTGTAAATATATTAAACCATTTTTGTTTGTTTGTTTCTTAATGTAATATTCAACAATTTACATTTTTACTTCTAATCAACTGATAATTCAATATCTTTGCCACATCTAATAGTTTAATTCAAAATTAGCTCAGTTAAATCTTTTTTTTTTTCTTTCTAATTACAAACGAGCTATCAGTTGCTGCATGTAAAAATGGTGTTCATCTTGTGTCATCAGGTGACAGACATCCAGGCCAAAGGGGCTAGTTTGAGTTGGGTGGCCCCATCACGGACAGAAGGTGACGACGAGCCCAAAGAGGGAGAAGTCCCTGCGGAGCCCAGCCTCACGTATGAGGTCTCAGTATCGTACAACGGCAAGGACGGGAAGTACAAGACCGCCTACAGGTGAGAGCATGCTCCGTGTCGCTGCGGAGGAGGTCTGGGCAGGATGTGGAGAAGCTGCGGGTGCAGTTGAGGAACTCACTGTTGTTTTCTGTGGTTTGCTGTGGGTTTTCTAAAGTCAGTGGTAGGTAAAGGTCATCAGCAGTTCACCTGACATCTGCAGCTCTAGAAAACCCTGAAGAGTAAGTTGTTTTGAATGTGTACAGTCTGCAACATTAGTACTAATATTTTCTTTTCTTTGTCTTGCTTGTGTCAGTGGTGTGGAACTAAGTGCAACCTTACAAGACTTAAGACCAGCAACAGACTACCACGTCAGGTCTGTCGGTTTTTACTTTTAAATGCACAAATCACATTATCGGAGTTTGTTTTACACATTCTTGTTTTTACAGTGATGTTTAGTCAAATCAACAGTTGTTATTGTTCACTCATCCTCATCTTGTTTAAAACCCATATGACACAAAGATATTTTACACATTGTCCAAGCTGCTCTGTTCCATACAATGAATGGAGATTAGCTATAATATGAGTAATTCTTTATAAATAATATTTATATTTTATAAATAATGTATAGTTGTATTGTAATGTAGATATTAATAATAATAGAATATTTATAATATATTAATTATAAGAAAGCAACTCTTGATTTGTTCATATTTGTTAAAATTAATATGTAGTTATATTAATAATAATAATGATAATAATAGTGTAGTTATGTTAGTTGTATAAGAATATAAAACACATATGTAGTTAAATATAACTAAACTTAAAATATATAGTTACATATTAATATATAGTTTTATTAATAAAATGTAGTTATATTAGCTAAATTATAAATAATTCTTTATAAATCAAATTTTCTTTGTGAATAATGTAGTTATATTAAAATAACTATATATTTTTAAAATAATGTATAGTTATATTATTATTATTATTATTATTATTATTATTATTAAAGATTTATCAATATAAGAATATTACTTTTCATAAATAAAATTCTTTATTAATAATATAGTTATATTTGTTAAATGAATATGTAATAATAGTAATAATACAGTTACATAATAATAATTATAATATTAATAAAAATGTAGTTTATAAGAATGTAAACTCTTTATAAAAACATTCTTTATATATGTAGTTAAATTTAAGTAAAAACATATATATAGTTACATAAAGTTAATACATAGTTTTATTAATAATATACTTATTAGCTATATCATATAAATATTTTTATAAATCAGATTTTCATTATAAATGTTGTTATATTGAAAAAAAAAAAAAAAAAAAAAATATATATATATATATATATATATATATATATAGCTTATTTTATATATAGTTATAAATACTATAATATATAGTAAATTATTTATTAATATATTGATAATAATAATAATTCAGTTTGTGTGTGTGTGTGTATATATATATATATATATATATATATATATATATATATATATATATATATATATATACACACACACACACACACACACACACACACACACACACACACACACACACACACACACACACACATACACACACAGAAAATTATATTTATTTATATTTATTTTATTATAAATATGTTAATTCTTTATGAATAAAATTCTTTATAATTTCTAAAACTATACCTTTGTTAAATGTTATTTGTATAGTGTTCTCTGTACACTAATGTAAGTGTGTGTTTGTGTATTTAGGGTCCAGGCCATGTGTTACTGTTTACAAGGTGTCCCCTCAGAGGCTGTGAGCTTCACCACTCTGAGCTGTGAGCCAGATACACCCAGCCCTCCACGCAAAGCCAGTGGCACCAAGAGCAGCCTCGTCCTACAGTGGAAGGTGTGTGGCATGCACATTAACACATTGACAAATGCCAACAACATATTATTACTGACATTAAGTGTGTAACATTAAAAACAAATACTTCTTCCTAGGCTCCGTGTGACAATGGTTCCAAGATCCAAAACTATATTCTTCAGTGGGATGAGGTATGTTATTTTTCATTATTGCTGTTTTGGTTCATATTTCCTTTTTTTTTTTTTTTTTTTTTTTTTTTAAATTAAGATTAAGCCCATTTTTAGGAACTTTAAGTTTTTTTGCTTTATTTTCATAATAATTAAGTACATTTTTTAAGCAGTTCTCGTTACTGTAATGTGAAAAATTATATATTATTAAAATGGTAAAGTATTCATATTAATGTTGTACTATATGTAAACACTGATTTTAATAAGAGCAAAAACATTGTGTCCAGACAGGATTACTTTCATCGCTGTATTACAGTGAGGGGAATATTGGAAGTCCCAAACTGGAAAGTAAAACATCTAGACACATTACGGTATTGAGAACTGGGGGAAATGTGCTAAATTATCATAAGTAATGTCATGGTGCCAAAAAAATCAGAATGTTCCAAAAAATAGACTTGTTCCTGTATCAGCATATTTTGTTGATCCTGGAACAACTTCACTGTCTGAAAATGTAATCATAACCCTATAAACCTACCCATAAATTATCCCCAAAATCAGAGGGAAATGATAGGTGAATAACACTGATGTAGAAGCACCTAACCCTGGTTGTAAGCCTAAACTTGACATAAACTGTAAACTTGTCCTTCAAATCTGATTGCTTGATTGGAATGTTGATCCAGGAATATGTTGTACCTAATGAAATCACATTCATTCTGTAAGGTGAGGTTTACTCATTCATGTTGTATAAAGTGCTAATCCTGGGCTGTGCTCTGTGAACAGGGGAAGGGGACGGGTGTGTTTGAACAGTGCTACTACGGCCCTCAGAAGCAGTACAGACTCACCAAACTCTCCACAGCTTCCAGATATTCCTTTCGGCTGGCAGCCAAAAATGACATGGGGGTCAGGTGTGTATCAATCGGGATTCTCCTCAATCCAGCTCCTAAAGAAAGAGACAGTAAATATTGTGGGCCTATTTTAACGATTTAAACGCATGGTCTGAAGCGCATGGCATAGGTGCACTTAGGGCGTGTCCGAATCCACTTTTGCTAGTTTAACGACGGAAAAAATGGTCTGCACACCAGCCACATGGTCCAAAAGGGTTGTACCTAGTCTCTTAATGAGTAATGGGTGTGTTTTGGGCATAATGTGCAATAAACCAATCAGAGTGTTATCTCCCATTCCCTTTAAAAACCAGGTGCGCTTGCACCATGGCTGATTGCTATTTACATGATGGAATATAGACACCCTCAACCTGACGAGTCAGTTTAAATACATGTGTGTTTTGCCACGATTGGTGAAATAATTAGCCAATTTCATTCGTCATTACTGCAAATAGGTAATTCTGATACATGCAATGACTATCCATTATGACATGTAGGCATTTTTATATTTATGTACACAATAATAATCTTACATTGTAAGCCTTTTATTTTTAATATTTGGCATGTTTGTGCTGCTGTGCATCCCTGTGTGTGTAATAAGCAGTGTACGCACGTTGTGCACATGCCTATAGGTGAATATTAATATTATTTTTGAATAAAAAATAAATAAATACTGCGCCATTGACTTTAGACCAGGTTTTTTTTGGTCAGTGGCACAGTAGTCTTCAGTCGCCTCAAAATAGCAACGCACCAACAATGCACTTGAACACACCTTGTTTTCAGACCAGCACACCCATGGGCGAACAGATGGGCGTGAGTGCATTTGCTATTTAAACAATGTGGGCGCTGGACGTGAAAATGATAACTGCGTCAGGCCGAAACTAGCAAAAAACACTTGCGTCACATTGTGCCGGGTGTATGATAGGGCCCTGTGTCATACAGTGATGAGGGTAATAAAAGTTCGAAATTAACCATGCTAATGGAAGATAAATTGGATGAAATAATTGCTGGCCATAAATAAAAATGAATCATATTTTTCTTTTTATTAAAAAATATTTTTGTTACACGTTATTTTAAGGTGTCCTTGTTACAGTGTAACTATACAATTAAGTACTGAGTAATGTTAATTAACTACATGTACTTACTCTATAGGGTTAGGATTAGGAATAGCGTTTGGTTTAAGGTTAGTTGCATGTAATTATGCATCATTTACAGTTCTTACTATAGTAAGTAGATGTAACATGTAACAAGGACACTAAAATAAAGTGTTACCATTATTTTGGTCTTCATGACAATGCGATCATTTACCTGTATTTTGCTCTTTCGGTAGTGAGTTCAGTGAAGTCGTCCACATCATGACGTCATGCAGTGTTCCTGCTCCCCCCTTGAGCCCTGAGTTGATTCAGCCTGGGGTCACATGGCTCTGTGTGCGGTGGCAAAGGCCGGCTGGCTCACCCAAAGAGGAAGACATCGGCTACGTGCTGGAGATGGAAGAGGAGGGCTCAGTGAGTGAGAGATTCACACACACTTTCACAGAAATGACACACACGCCCATACCAATGTACATAACATGTCAGCATGAAATGGAAGTTGCAATCATCTTTTTATATATATACTGTGATGTATATCCGAGTGAAATGTAAACGAACAAGAACAAATGTGGGGTGGGAGTTGATTTTGTCCATGGGGAATTGATTGAATGATTGTGGTTTGCTATTGGTGATCTCATGAGGCACGTGAATTTTTAGGAAAAAAATTGTGCACGGATAAATCATTTATAATAAATGCTGCAATAGTCCATATAAAAACAAGAATTGTCCATTTTGATATCATGGTGACTTTAAAGACTTCAAAGGCCTTAAACCAAATGGATAAATGACATAGAAGTCCTGCTTACAGATGGTATGAACCTCCATTTCAGATTTTAGAGGTGGTCAGAGATGCATGTTGGCCATATCAGCAGTGTAAACGTTAATTTGTCCTGATGCATCCTGGACTGAGTGACCGCCTACTTGTGTAGCACATATATATTGCCCCAAAATAATTTTTTGTTTTGTTTTTACCAGCTAGGTACAGATTTCACTTGTGTAATTGAATAAGCTCATATATATACATGCAGTAGACATTGACTTTTTTTTTTTTTTTTTAACAACAGATATTATTTTTGTCTGTGTCTGATAAAATATAAGCATATTAAGTGTTTAATTATTATTCTTGTTTACTACAAAAACTATAATCAATATTTTAGTATCTTAATTATTTAAAAGAAAACTATTAAATGTATAGTATATTATTAATAATTAAAATTATATTATTAAAGTATAATTATTTTAGTTAAAAAAACAATGATGATAACATTACAGGTTGTTTTGAGACAAAATGGAAACTCATGTAATTTTTGTGTTTGTTTTGGGCCATTAGACTGTTAAGCCTGAGAATGCTTACATGTTATGTGAACAGTTGGCTAATAAATGGTGATCTGTCTCAGCTGGCTTCTTGTGAAAGGTCTAAGGCAAAAGTTAAATTGTGACGTAAACGGGTCCATAAAGATCCATAGATGTAGGCCAGGTTTGTTTCATGCGTCAGTGTTTGATATGTTCTCATGAATGTGTTGCACAGGGTTATGGGTTCCAGGCCAGTTATGATGGAGACGAGCTGTCACACACTGTCAGAAACCTCCACAGGAGCACCACGTACAGGTTCAGGGTGAGAACACACAAACACACATGATCGTTGGGTTCTTGCCTTTGTTTATACAGTATGTGTGGTGGTGTTTTTTTTAAAAGCTTGTTTGTTTGTTTCTTTTATTTGTCTTTCTTTTTTTGTTCTTTTTTTCTTTCTGTTTGTTAGTGAGTCTGTTTTTCATCTTGTATGTTACTTTTGTTAGTTTTTATTTTAAACTGTTTTTTTCTTTTGCTTATACATTATTTGTCCTTCATTCTTTTATTGCTGTCTTTCATTTATTTTTGTTCTCTTTCAGTCTTTCTTGTTCTTTTATTTTTGATTAGCTTTTTTCTTTTCTTGTTCTTTTATTTTTTGATAAGATTTTTGTTCTTTTTTCGTTCATTAAAGGGATAGTTCACCCAAAAATGAAAATTATCCCATGATTTACTCCCCCTCAAGCCATCCTAGGTATATATGACTATCTTCTTTCAGATTAACACAACCGGAGATAAATTTAAAAATACCCTTAGTCCTCCAAGGTTTATAATGTTTGTGAATGGATCCATACAACTCCAGGGGGTTAATAAAGGCCTTCTGAAGCGAACGGCGCGACAGCCATACGCATCCAACGTACGTCCAAAAAGCGTTAACTTCCGTGACGTACTACACAATGACATGATGTACTACGCGTTGTAGCTTAGGACATAGCATAGTACATCATGGCATAGTGTAGAACGTCATGGCATTGTGTACTAAGTCACGGAAGTTAACAGTTTTTGGATGTACATCAAATGTGTATGACTTGCACGCCGGAAGCTCATTATTTTACTTTATGAAGTTTTAAATAAGGATATTTGTCTTACCCAAACACATCGATTCGCTTTAGAAGGCCTTTATTAATCACCTGGAGTCATATGGATTCATTTTTTTTTATGGATGGATGCTTTTTTTTTTTTTTTTTTGTCTTCAAAATCTGGGCCCCTGTTCACAATTATTATAAACCTTGGAGGACTAAGGATATTTTTAAATCTAAAAATTATGTTCATCTGAAAGAAGATAGTCATATACACCTAGGATGGCTTGAGGGTGAGTAAATCATAGGATAATTTTCATTTTTGGGTGAATTATCCCTTTAAGTATTTTTTTTTTTTTTTTTTTTTTTTCCATTTGTTCATTCTTTGCTCTGTCTTTTGTTCTTTCTTTCATTATCATTTTATTTTATTCTATTCATTGTTTTCTTGCTAGCTTTTTCTTCCTTTCATTTGTTAGCTCATTTTGTTTTTTGTTCTTTTATTTATTCTTGTTCTCTTTCTTTTTCTTTTAAATCTTGTTGTTTTTCTTTTGTTCATTCCATCATTAGCTTGTTTGTTCTTTCCTTTGTTGTTTATTAGTTCATTCTTGTTTTGTCTTCTCTCTTCAACTCTTTATCTCCTCACTGACTCACCTGTTTCCAGCGGCTATGAGATGAAGCAGGTGGTGTACTGATGCGATCGGTCACTGTTTTTTGGTGTCGTTAGGGATGTGCTGATCATAATCTTTTATTTCCAAAAACAAAAGTGTATTAATGCGATCAAAACGACTGCATGTGTCCTGATGAGAGGAGCTGATTACCTGCTGAGAGCTCACATCCCCAATTACTGCCAATTACTATGACAGATGACATCACAGCACCACTGTTTATTTCTGAACCGTGAAACACTTCCTCATCCTGCACTTTTATTTCTGAGTGAGATATATTTAGTGGTGAATATGAAGGCTTTTGAAAGGCCCTAGAGATTTCCATTTCCTCTGCACCCAGTGTTTAGGTGAGTCATAATGAAGACTATTTTTAGGACCATTCATTTTTTTTTTTTTTTTTTTTTTTTTTTTTTTGCATTGTGACATTTTGAATAATTAATGACACCCCCCCCCCCCCCCCCCCAAAAAAAAAAAAAAAAACACACACACACATATTCTGCCTAATTTTTCATTTTTATTTTTAATCATTTCAGGTTATCGCCTATAATGCAGAAGGGAAGAGTAACCCCAGCCCTGTGACTGAGTTCACCACGGCCCCTGACAGACCGGGCTGCCCCTGCAGACTCACAGTGAAGGGAAAACCTCACCCGACCAGTTTCCGCCTGACCTGGGGTCAGTTCAGCATGTTATGAACACACAAAGATTGATCCTTGACAGAAAAAAAAAACAATCTAAAAATCACCTATGATTTAGTCTTATGATTTAACCACTTTTAACCACAAAAAAAAAAAAAAAAAAAAAGTTTGTGCTTCTTGGCATTTCCATCTAGCATTTTTTTTTTTAATGCGGTAACTCAAACTTCGCTTAAAAATATGTGGATGGAAACATTGCTATTGATGCACTAAAATTTCAGGAACCAAAATTATTCATCCAAAAATGATTTTGTACAGCCGCCGGTGTGTGTACATTGTGTTCGCATTTTAAAGAAGTGGCGTGGTGCTGTGCTTCTCATCCATTGTGTGACCCCCTTTAGGCCCCTATATATTTCAAGTGAAATTGAAGAACGAACTGGTGTGATGCCGTTTCGAACAAAATCAGGCCAACACGAAGTTCGTTTTGTGTTTGTTTTGGGTGTTCGAAAACGCTTGCCAAAGCGAACTTTACAGAAACGTTCCCTCTGGCCGGTAAACACCTCTGAAATAATCTGTGGCGATGATGTAATAGGTAAGTGTGTCTCTGAGGATCCACCATCTTTGATGTGTAAATCTTTTCCAGATCATTTCTTATATTCAGTCCCTCGAGGTCGGATGCCCGCGAGTGAAAACATGAAGACACTGGAGAGCTGCTTTATAGTAGAAAATGTAGTTGTAATTCTAATTGAAAGAGACACTGACACTTTTTTTTTTTTTTTTTTTTTTACATTTAATACTGTAAAGCTACTTGCCGAATGGCAGAGCTGGTCAAATATATCCACATCACTATGAACAGATGTTTTCTTATCTGCTGTTTTCTCACTGCTGTCATTTCTGTTGTGTGTATTTTGTTTAGAGGAAAGAGGACGGCACATATTTACATATTCATCTAAACATTGCCCTCAGCAGTGTGGGCGGCGTCTGATTGTTCGCTAACAGTATACCACTGCTGACATATTTCAAACCTCTTTTTACCCCACAGCGAAGAATGAAAAAAGAACTTTGCCATGAGTATATCGGACCTTTAAAAACCTGTTTTTTTTCCCTCTGACATGATCTTGTGCGACCGTAGTAGCTACACTGTTGTCGTCGTCTTTTATTTCATTTTTTTATATATCACTGTTATCATCAATACTGGTATATTGCGATACTCCTAACATAAAACTTTCTTTTTTATCTGCGTGTTGATTATTAGGTTAAGTTTACTTTTGGTTTTCCTTTAAATGAAAACTTTCATTTTGGTGTTGGTAAAAAGTTCATTTCAGTGCTTTTCTGCTGCCTGTCTAGGCAACATTTTTAGGCATGTATTCTTTGTGGATACAACAAGAAATTTTCATCCAAGATGGAGTTGCGCAAATTGTTGGTTTATATTATATTGAAATGTTCAAACAGAAATGCAGAATGTATTTCAATATCAAGAATGGCTGAAGTTGCTAATAGTAAGGATGTTTTTTGTTGTTTCCCCTCAGACCCTCCCAAAGACAATGGCGGCTCAGATGTGACGAAGTATGTGGTGGAGCTGTCTGAAGGGTTAAGTGGTACGTTCTACTGAGGTTTTCTGGTGTGTCTACACATGCTTAATTTGATCCTGGCATTATTATGGTTATTTCATTGATTGTGTGTACTGTATGTGTTTTCAGGTTCTTCTTGGAATCAGGTTTACAGCGGTTCGGCTATGGAGTGTGTTTGTGATGGTCTGAGCCCAGGATGTTCATACCAGGCTAGAGTCCACTGCATCAGTGTGGGAGGAGAGAGCCCGGTATGTCACACAAAACATGGCTTCCTTTGTTCTCTAGGGCCAAGTTAAACCTTAATTTTAAATAGTGATGATTTATCTTGCTCATTTCGCTTATACAGAGTATTGGCCAATGAAATGCCCTCTAGAACGAGAATATTGCACCCCTCTAATACCTCCTTTATAGTACAATGCAAGTGACTAGCAGTGATAAGTAGCAAATCATGGTTCATTACTGTGATGTAAGGTGAAGACACTTGGCTAAAAATAAACAAATTCCTGTTTCAAATCAAATATGTCAGTACACAAAAGAAAATTGTGCTTATTTTAGGGTGTCTTCATGCCTGTGAGTCGATTGTTTTCATTAGGATCATTTTAAAAAGCACCTCTTGTGGAAATAATATGCTTTAAAAGAATAGCCTTAGATATGAACTGAATGTAATGTTTTTGGAAACTTGTTAATTGCAGTGAAATGACAATATATTATAGTTTAAATTTATATTAAATGCAACTAGCTGAAATAGTAGGACTTAAATATCCTATTAAAACATTATTTAAATGTTATTTAAAGTAAAACTTCTTACACCTAAGTACATTTAATTACACTTAGTACACTTATGTGGCCTTTTATTTCATTAATATTATATTATCTGCAAGTACAGTTTTAAAGTTTTAGAAAAGTTTTTAAATATACAGTGGGTACGGAAAGTATTCAGACCCCCTTAAATTTTTCACTCTTTGTTATATTGCAGCCATTTGCTAAAATCATTTAAGTTCATTTTTTTTTTTCTCATTAATGTACACACAGCACCCCATATTGACAGAAAAACACAGAATTGTTGACATTTTTGCCGATTTATTAAAAAAGAAAAACTGAAATATCACATGGTCCTAAGTATTCAGACCCTTTGCTCAGTATTTAGTAGAAGCACCCTTTTGATCTAATACAGCCATGAGTCTTTTTGGGAAAGATGCAACAAGTTTTTCACACCTGGATTTGGGGATCCTCTGCCATTCCTCCTTGCAGATCCTCTCCAGTTCTGTCAGGTTGGATGGTAAACGTTGGTGGACAGCCATTTTTAGGTCTCTCCAGAGATGCTCAATTGGGTTTAAGTCAAGGCTCTGGCTGGGCCATTCAAGAACAGTCATGGAGTTGTTGTGAAGCCACTCCTTCGTTATTTTAGCTGTGTGCTTAGGGTCATTGTCTTGTTGGAAGGTAAACCTTCGGCCCAGTCTGAGGTCCTGAGCACTCTGGAGAAGGTTTTCGTCCAGTATATCCCTGTACTTGGCTGCATTCATCTTTCCCTCGATTGCAACCAGTTGTCCTGTCCCTGCAGCTGAAAAACACCCCCACAGCATGATGCTGCCACCACCATGCTTCACTGTTGGGACTGTATTGGACAGGTGATGAGCAGTGCCTGGTTTTCTCCACACATACCGCTTAGAATTAAGGCCAAAAAGTTCTATCTTGGTCTCATCAGACCAGAGAATCTTATTTCTCACCATCTTGGAGTCCTCCATGCGGGCTTTCATGTGTCTTGCACTGAGGAGAGGCTTCCGTCGGGCCACTCTGCCATAAAGCCCCGACTGGTGGAGGGCTGCAGTGATGGTTGACTTTCTACAACTTTCTCCCATCTCCCGACTGCATCTCTTGAGCTCAGCCACAGTGATCTTTGGGTTCTTCTTTACCTCTCTCACCAAGGCTCTTCTCCCCCGATAGCTCAGTTTCGCCGGACGGACAGCTCTAGGAAGGGTTCTGGTCGTCCCAAACGTCTTCCATTTAAGGATTATGGAGGCCACTGTGCTCATAGGAACCTTAAGTGCAGCAGAAATTTTTTTTGTAACCTTGGCCAGATCTGTGCCTTGCCACAATTCTGTCTCTGAGCTCTTCAGGCAGTTCCTTTGACCTCATGATTCTCATTTGCTCTGACATGCACTGTGAGCTGTAAGGTCTTATATAGACAGGTGTGTGGCTTTCCTAATCAAGTCCAATCAGTATAATCAAACACAGCTGGACTCAAATGAAGGTGTAGAACCATCTCAAGGATGATCAGAAGAAATGGACAGCACCTGAGTTAAATATATGAGTGTCACAGCAAAGGGTCTGAATACTTAGGACCATATGATATTTCAGTTTTTCTTTAATAAATCTGCAAAAATGTCAACAATTCTGTGTTTTTCTGTCAATATGGGGTGCTGTTTGTACATTAATGAGAAAAAAAAATTAACTTAAATGATTTTAGCAAATGGCTGCAATATAACAAAGAGTGAAAAATTTAAGGGGGTCTGAATACTTTCTGTACCCACTGTATATACTCTTGAGATTTGAAGTAGTCTCAGTTGTAGCCAAGTAACAATGCATCAGGAATTCATGTTTGAATATCGTTCATATTTGCTACTAACAATCTCAAGTCAGTATTCACAAAAATGTCCAACTCCTTTGTCTTTCTGAGGCTAATTTTATTGCTAACATTTAATGTGTTCTAAATGCACGAAATTCAAATTTTAGCACACGCATTTTTTTTAGCATATGACAATTCTCTGGTGTAAACGTTGTCCATCTCTGTTGGGCTGTCACTCTTTTTACCAGGCTGTGCCCCAAGGCAAAGTTCTTTCATTCCACAAAGCAGATCAGGGTCAGGTTCTTTCAACTTTTTACCTATTCATCTGAAAATACAGACAAAACTTACAAAAATGCTGACAAGTTGAGTGATGGATGTCTTGATATTGTTCATAGACACATGTACATATGCACTCAACACGTAATGAAGATGTTCCAGTAAAAACACATTTTAAAACACAGAAGAGTGCTGGGCTGACGCTCCGGTAATGAAGTCATCATCCCGATGCGTCATCACAAAGCGCTTTTGGCAAGCGGCTGATGATGATTTTCTTTCTTCCATCTTTTTATCCCAGCTGTAATGGCTTTGTCGGCACAATACAGATGCATATCTGCATGCGGGACTTGCCAGCACACAGCTATGACTCATGTCGGCAGTGGCTGGTTTTCGCAGCCGTGAATGTGAGAGGATGCTCACATGGCTATGGTCTGCTGTCAGCGTTTCAGACTGTGCCCACACACTGTTGTCATCGAGGAAGTGGAAGGAAGTCAAGATTATCTAGTCTTTCTGATTTCTCGTTCTTGTTGTTTTCAGTTGACGGAGGCTTTGCAGGTCCAAACGCCACCTGTTCCTCCTGGTCCATGTCAGCCGCCCAGGGTCGTGGGCAAACCCAAAGCGAGAGAGGTGCAGATACGCTGGGGTAAGCTTTGCCTTTGTGTGCTTATTAATTGCGTATAAACAATTAAGTATTAGTTCAAATCATGTTAAGTTTAGTATGTATTTGGGGCTAATTGGAGGGGGTCGAATGGTGTATTTATAGTATTTGGGGAAAGTTACTTTTAAAAGTAGTGCATTACAAAAATTGCTGTACTTACTAAAAAGTAACTTTTTATGGAAAGTAATGTTGTTCTGTTACTTTGCATTACTTTTTCTCACCTGTACGGAGCTAGCTTGCTTGTTTTTTAATAACAAAAAAAAAAAGTTCTATTTGTGGCAAATATAAAGGCCCTTTCACACCAAAATTGAAATGAATAAGCCTCAGGAAGGAAAAAATGAAGGAAATTCATGCCTGTACAGTAGAGGGCGCAGCTCAAACAAACCTGCCATTCTGTATTGCAGAAGAATAGGGTGCAGGAGAATGTATTATTTAACACATTTAATTATTGCAGGTTTGCACAAAATTCTAAGTTTGCATTTCACTGTTTTTATTCATTTTGAGGAATACTGAATCTGTTTTTGTCCGAGTGAGATGAGTAAATGCTCACATTCAGTCCAGAACTACAATAACCATCATGTTCACTCAGCACACACAACGCCTCTGCACTTACGATTTCTCTCAACAAGCGGACAGAGAGCTGTCAGTCAATAGATGAGAAAACAAAGTAACTTTTTTTTAAACAAGTAACTCTGATATTTTGTTGTTAATTTAAATGTAATGTGTTACTTTATTAGTTACTTGAAAAAAGTAATCTGATTACTTGTAATGTGTTCCCCCAACACTATACACTACTGTTAAAAAGTTTGGAATAATCAGATTTTTTCTTAATGTTTTTGAAAGAAGTCCCTAATGCTCACCAGTGCTGCATTTACTGTATTTGATCAAAAATCTAGGAAAAAATATGCAAGCTTGTTTCTGTAATTGCGACCTTTTTATCTCACAATTCTGAAAAAAATTACAGGATATAAACTTGGATATAATTGTGAGGGGGGAAAATGATTTGTAAATTTATATCTCGCCGTTCTGACTTTATTTCTCAGAATTGCAACTTTGTATCTCACAATTTGGACTTTTTAACTCACGAGTATATCTCGCAATTCTGAGGAAAAAAAAAAGTCCGAATGGCAAGATTTAATCTCGCAATTGTAAGGTAAAATCAGAATTATGAGAAGTCGCAGTTCGTTTTTTAATTTTTATGCAGTGGCGGAAACAAGTTTCCATTTAAAAAAAACAAAAAAAAAAAAACAATAATAATGTGAAGTTTAAAATAATTTTTTGCTATTTTAATATAATTTTAAATGTAATTTATTCCTGTGATGCAAAGCTGAATTTTCAGCATCATTACTCCAGTCTTCAGTGTCACATGATTCTTGATAAATCAAGCTATTTTTTATTTTATCAATGTAGTGCAGCTTAATATTTTTGTGGAAACTGTGATAAATTATTTTTCGAGATATTTATTTTTCAAAGTTCACAAGAACAGCATTTAATTTGCCTTGTAAAAATGTGAAAGTCTTTGCTGTCACTTTTTCAATTCAATGTGTCTTTGCTGAATATGTGGTATTTCAGATAGGTGTGTGTTTGAGAGAGAGAATGATTGATGTATCTAAACGCTTTCTCTCGTTGCATCTGTTAGCGCCCCCTCAGGTGGATGGAGGAAGTGTAGTGTCTTCGTACAGCGTGGAAATGTTCGCTTCCCAGGTGGAGGAGGGCAGGGAAGTGTACCAGGGCTCTGAACTGGACTGCACAGTGGGCAGTTTACTGCCCGGCAGGACCTACGGCTTCCGGATCAGAGCTGCCAACAAAGCTGGGGTGAGTGCACGCCTAGCCATACAAATGTCACAGACTTTTTCATAGTTGCTAATAATCCGTTCTTTTTATAAAATGTGCCACATATAGTTTTACGTTGGCTAGCAAGTTGCTTCATATTTTGTTTGTGCTCAACAGTACGGCCCTTTCTCAGAGCGCTCTGAGGTCACGACAGGTCCGGGGGCCCCTGACACGTGTCGGCCCCCTCATGTCAACTGTAAATCACCCACGTGTGCTGTGGTCAGCTGGGAGGTGAGAATATCCCATGATGTAAAGTATTCTTACTCTATCAAGCAATTCTTTAGTAGCTTTCAGAGGTCAGGTTCATCTTGGCTAATTATTTCACTTTTACTGGATCGCGGTTATTATCATTAACTAAAACTAAAACAATAAAAAAAACATTTAAAAATTTAAAAAATCATTACTTGAAACATTTTTTGGAGAAAAAAAAAAAAATTATATATATATAATTTTTTTTTAATTTTTTTTTTTTATTAATATTATTTGATTTCAGCTTAGTTGCCAAAGCAGCATTTCTCATTTTCGTTTAGTTTAAGTTGAAGTACTAAAACTAAATGAACAAAAACTAAAACTTAATTAAAAATATATAGACATATTTAAAAATAAATAAATAAATAAATAAATAATAAAAATGTGAAAAATATGTAGCAAAATTACTAAAATAATTACATTAAAATTAAAATGAAAACAGTATTAAAATGAAAACAATTAGATTTTATAAAAATAATTTTAAATATTAACAAACTACAATTTTAATATCAATAATATTAAAATAACATGACTGAATCAGTTTCATTTGAATGATCTGAGTGATAAATTTAATTTGCAGCATATTTTTTTCTGCAATGTAAAACATTTTTCAAATTTTTCAGTTTTTGTTTTTGACTAAAAAATAAAAAATTACTATTGCCCCCCTCAAGTAGTTTTGTAGTGATTTTATTGCTTTTTTTTGTTTCTTCTTTTGTTTTGTTTTTCTTATGTTTCATTTTGTTTGGTGTTTTTTATTTGTTTTTATTCTTTACTTTTTTGTTTTCTTTTTGTTTTGTTCTGTTTTGCTTATTTGTATTGCTTTTTGTGTAGTGTTTGTTTTCTCACACGTGCTGTTTTGCACACACGCAGGCTCCTCCCTGTAACGGAGCGGCGGTCTCAGAGTATCGTCTGGAGTGGGGTGCGGCAGAGGGCAGTATGCAGGTGTGTTACACCGGTGCTGCACTGTCCCATGAGTTGAGGGGGCTGCTACCTGCCACCAACTACTTCTGCAGAGTCCAGGTGAGAAACGCCATCTGGTTATTTCTGCCAAAAAAAGGATATGTGATGTACCATTTGAAACAAACCAGGAAATAGCAGTCTGGTAGCTGATTACGATTTTTCTTTCTGTAAGTGAAAACAATCACCTTAATGATTCATAAACTTTAGATGACTGGACGAGTGCCAACTTTACATTCTCAGCGCCACCCAGTGGTTGAGAGACAATTACAGATTTTTTTATTTTTTTTTCTCTCTGTGGGCTTTAAAATAGCTCTTTATTACTGTATTGAGGGCTGTTATCTACTAATTGTTGGCTGAAATTTTGTTCATTGGTACAGTTTGTTATTATTATTAAAAATATGCTCAGTCCCTGACCCTGACTGTTACTGCAGATTTACTAGAGCGATACAGTTCTAATTCACAGTACACATTTCTACACTGTTGCATGTTAGTCTAGCATGGTTAGTCTTGATGAGTTTTCTGCTGGCTCTGCTAGAATCCACTAACTGAAGGTTAAAGACTAAATGAAAATCTAAAGATTATTTTTGTTTGTTTGTTTTTGCTTTTTGTTTTGCTTTTTCTTTTGTTTTCTTATATTTGCTTTTTGTTTTGTTTTCTAACACTTTTGCTGTTCTTGCATTAAATGAAGGTTAAAGATTAAAGGTTTATTTGTTCTTGTCAGGCCTGTTCAAACTGTAGTCGCTCAATGACTGTGTGATCTATACCTGTTATTTAGTTTTTTTTGTAATTTCTTTTTGTTTGGTTTTTGTGTATTTGCTTTTTTTTTGTTGTTGTTGTTGTTGTTGTTGTTGTTGTTGTTGTTGTTGTTGTTGTTGTTTGTTTGTTTTTGTTTTTTTTTTTTTTTTTTTGCTTTTTGTTTTGCTTTTGTTTACTTGTATTTGCTTTTTGTTTTTCTTGTATTAGCTTTTTGTTTTATAACACTTTTGCTGTGTTTTTGGATTTAATGAAGGTTAAAGATTAAAGGTTTATTTGATGTTCTTGTCAGGCCTGTTCAAACTGTAGTCACTCACTGACTGACTGTGATTTGTGCCTCAGGCGGTGAATGTAGCCGGTGCGGGGCCCTTCAGCGACGCTGTGCTCTGCCAGACACCCTGCTCTGTGCCAGCAACAGTCAGCAGCGTCCACGCTCTCCACGAGTCAGAGATGAGAGTGGAGATTAGGACCACAGAGAGGGGTGAGGAGGAGGAGGAGGAGGAGGAGGAAGATGAGGATGAGGAGGCAACTCCTCTCCTCTACTCTCCATCCACCTGCCTGGGGCTACACTGGGAGGCGCCGTGTGATCACGGATCAGAGATCACGTCATACCTGATCGACCTGGGAGAGAAACAACCAATCCTTACAGGGCCCGTAACCAAATACATCATTCAGAACCTTCAGCCTGACACCACCTACAGGTACAATGAAATGTTACAAAACAGTAGCAACAGCAAACATACAGTGTGAACAGTATAGTCGGTTTTGCAAATTAATGACTCATATGAACGATTCTTTTGATGAATGAAACACTCACAAATCTCAAATTGATTTATATAATAACATTTTAAGTCTTTTATGATCAACAAGGCTGCATTTATTTGATGGAAAATGCTGTAAAAACAGTAATAATGTGAAATTATTAGAGAAACATTTCTTAATAATATCAATGTTGAAAACAGTTGTGCTGCTTCATATTTTTGTGAAAACTGTGATATACTATACATTCAAAAGTTTGGGATATGACTTAATATTTTTTAAAAAATAATAATTTCATTTACCAAGGATGCATTAAATTGATCAAAAGTGACAAAAAGGCATTTATAATCTTAAAAAAATTCTCCTTCAAATAAATGCTGTTATTTTGAACTTTCTATTCATCAATTAATGCATCATAGTTTTTATAAAAATATTAAGCAGCAAAAACTGTTTTCCACATTAATAATAATAAGAAATGTTTTTTGAGTGTTCTCTATCAAATCAACATATTAGAATGATTTCTGAAGAATCATGTGACACTGAAGACTGAATTATGCTGAAAATTCAGCTTTGATCACAGGAATAAATTACATTTTAAAATATATTCACATAGAAAACAGTTATCTTAAATTGTAATATTTCACAGTATTGCTGTTTACTAAATTTTGATCAAATAAATACAGCCTTGGTGAGCGTATCTTCTTTCAAAAACCTAAACAAAAATCTGAATTTTTCCAAGCTATAATAAACCCAGCTGTGACTGAATGAATCTTGTGTTTGTGTGTTTGAAGGATAAGGATCCAGGCATTGAATAGTCTGGGAGCAGGACCCTTTAGTCACACCTTTAAACTGAAGACCAAGCCACTGCCACCCCTCCCTCCACGTCTGGAGTGCACCGCCTCCAGCCACCAGACCCTCAGGCTCAAGTGGGGCGACGGCCCAGCCAAGGCCCAGCCCACCGATTCCCTACAGTACCATCTCCAAATGGAGGATAAAAATGGGAGGTGAGTAGCTGCATTGTTTGTGCCTTTGTTAAAACCAGCCATTTATACACTACCATTCAAAAGTATGGATAAGATTTGATATAAGATGTCAGTCCACTTTCAGAATTTCTAATAGAGATGGCTACTTATGTCTTGAGATGTAACTCTTTTAGTTTTGACAAAGATTTTAATCTCCAAGTTAGCAGTACGGCAATGGGGTCGATTTTTGCCACAAATTATGCCAGCTTGTATTTGTTTTTGTTTTTTTGTTTGTTTTTTTTTTTTTTTTTTTTTTTTTTTTTTTTTTTTTTTTAGCCTTATTTATTTATTAGTAATGGAATTACTAATTTGAAAGTGGATTCGTCATGAGTACATTTTCTGGGGGTGTAGAAAACATGAAGGTAGTCTTTTCCCGACTTTATTTACCAAAGAAACCGATTAGAGCTGTCAAAATGGCTGAAAAACTAAATTTGAATTTTATACTTAAATATTACTAATATGCGAATTATATTCAAATTTGAAAGGCATAATTTCAGTAAGGAGAAAAAAGCTTTTGTCTCACAAGAGGGTGCAATGAGCAAAATATTAATGCACCACATTAAATTGTTTATTCAAAGCATTGAAATAACATGAGTGTCTGAAAAAAGTGCATAACTATGAACAAACACAGCGTCATGTATTTATGCCTAGTTTAAAACAGAGCCGAAGCGCCAATCACATGGAGTACTTTTTGCATTTAAAAACATGAGGTGCAGTGGAATGTAAAAGGAAACCTGCAGAGAGACACGTTTTTTTAAAAGTTGAACTTCTTTTAACTTTATACGGCTTTCTAAACATGCGGCTCTCTGTTGAGATGTGAGTGCATTGGTCAAAGATGTCCGTCTAGCGCATGTTTACAAAGAAAACAATAGAAAAGCAGTGCAGAAAATGCATTCTGTGTGAACGGATTGGTTGCGGTTTTGCCGTAACCAAGATCTTCTCCACATTGAGCTTCTCTATTTCTGCAATGTTTTGAATGAACAGCGCAGCGGCGCCACATCTATTGGTTTCAACTGGATAGGCTACCAAAAACATTAAAACACAACAATTCTTAAAACACAAAACATCTTCAAATAGAAAACAGTTACTTTAAAGTTGCAGTCCGTAACATTTTTGGTTAAAAATGATCCAAAATCAATTTTTGAGTAAGTACATAACCAGTCAGTGTTCAAAACTATCTTCTTACCTTAGCCTGATTCACAATTCTAATTCAGGTGGCATAGGTTTCCGCAGGAAATTCGAGCATGCAGCCATTCGTCTTTGCTTCATTACGTCACGTCTGTTTACATAAAGAACGAGTCCCAGCTAGTAGGCTACATCGCATGTGAAGATGCTGCAGGTGGCAGATCATTTATAGACTTTTCTCACAACAGCTGCAATAATTAAACTTATCATTTTGATGGAAAATTGTATATGACAAATAAACGTTAGAGATTACACTGTACAGAAATTGAAATCTACAGGTAATGCTAATACACACAAAAGACACATAGTCACGCAATGCTAATGTTGTTAACATTAACAATTTGAGAACAAAGTATAATAATAATTTGCAGAGTTTTAAGTGATATGAGTAAAGTGATCATTAGATTTAATCACCATTGGTAGCGCGGCTTATTGAAATGCTTTTTTTTTTTTCTCATTTGGTCCGAACAAAAGTGGAAGACATGTTACTTTTTTGTTCAGATGACATTTTCCGGTGAAAATTCTTATTTTGGTCATACTTCCAAGATTACAGTTTGTGATTCCGAAGTATAGTATCCACCAGTGCGGTGACTGACA
Organism: Ctenopharyngodon idella; assembly: GCF_019924925.1. Lineage (NCBI taxonomy): Eukaryota > Metazoa > Chordata > Actinopteri > Cypriniformes > Xenocyprididae > Ctenopharyngodon > Ctenopharyngodon idella. The sequence goes on from NC_067234.1 coordinate 7,520,352, forward strand.
TCCACACATTCTCCTCAAAACATTAGATTAATCCGTGCCGAGGAGCCGTGCCAATGCACAACCCACGTAAAAATGATAATTCTGCAAATAACTGCAATTGCAGGTTCCAAACAGAGATGGCGACAAAGAGGCAAAACTTGCGGACTACAGCTTTAAAGGGATAGTTCACCCAAAAATGAAAATTCTGTCATCATTTACTCACCCTCAGGTTGTTCCAAACTTGTATACATTTTTTTGTTATGTTGAACACAAAGGAAGATGTTTTAAAGAATGTGGGAAACTGAACAGTTCTGGGGCACCATTGATTTCCATAGTATTTTTTTTTCCTACTATGGAAGTCAATGGTGCCCCAAAGCGGCCTGGTTACAAACTTTCTTCAAAATATCTTCCTTTGTGTTCAACAGAACAAAGAAATTTTTACAGGTTTGGAACAACTTGAGGGTGAGTAAATGATGACAGAATTTTCATTTTTGGGTGAACTATCCCTTTAATTTGTAATAATATTTCACAGTTTTTCTGTTTTCACTGCATTTCTGCATTTCAAATAAATGCATCCTTGGTGAGCAGAAGAGACTTCTTTCAAAAACAAAAAAATCTTACAGATAACATTTTTTTTTATTTATTTGAAATTTGAAATTGATTTGTAGGTCTGCCTTCAAAGTCTGTTTTGAAAATCCCTCTTTTGTTATAGGTTTGTAATGTTGTGTGTTTTGTGGTTTTATAGAGTTTAGCTCTATAACATTTTCTCTGTCTCTCTGTTGTCTCTTTCTGAAGGTTTATATCCTTGTATAAAGGACCCTGTCACACTCACAAAGTGCAGAGGCTAAATGAGTCTACCTCGTACGTGTTCCGCATCCAGGCCTTTAACGAGGCGGGCGAGGGGCCCTTCTCCACTGTTTACACCTTCACCACCCCACTCTCCCCACCTGCACCCCTAAAAGGTACCGCATCCCAACCATACGCTTGCCACATAAACTTCCATTGTAATTGCATTTCTGTAGACGTTTTTTTTTTTTTTTTTTTTTTTGGAGACAGCAACATCCAAAAGAGACACATTTAATTTACTCGATTTGACCTCAAATCTTTTTACATGGGTTTGTTCTGATCACCTCTATATCTGTGTGTCTCTCTCTTCAGCTCCTCGCGTGGAGCGTGTGGACGAGTCATGTGAGGTGAGCTGGGAGACACTGCCACCTATGAAGGGAGATCCAGTCATCTACTGTTTGCAAAGCATGCAGGGAAATTCTGAGTTCAAACAGGTACCTAGACCACTCTGTCATCTCCATGTACAATTTTCAGTAGCTCACCAAACACCAAAAAACATAAATTTCAACCTCAATACAGCATCTCAATTATATTTCTATTCACTGTGAGGCCAAAGCGTCTCATGTCAAATGTAGGTCCCTACTTGTAAGCACATTACACAGAGATCACGGCACACAGCAGGTGCGCTCAGCAGACAGCAGGTGTTGGAGGAATATTATACCAGCATAATGGCGATCAAGTGGTCATTACTGAATGGCTTAGTGACAGTTATTACACTTAATGTTAGAGCCTAATCAAATCTAGCCACTGAAATTTGTGCTTTGATTGTACATGATCTATATTTGACATCATGTTGTGACAATGGCCTTCATAACCTCTGTTTAGGAAAGACACCATAAAGGTTAAGAAGCACCAAAGTACAGAATAGAATTAGTAGGGTTGGTGCTTAAACAGTTACTGAAACCAAAAATAAAAATTCTGTCATTATATATTCATTATATATTCATATCCTTACACTGTTCCAAACCCATATGACTTTATTTCTTTATTTATGGGGCACAAAGGAGTTGTTTTGAAGAATGTCCCAGCTGGTGCATTTCAAGCCTTAAGTCATATAATAGCTTTGAGTAAGGAACAGACCACAGGTTTTTGTTATTTATTGAAATAACTTTAGCTATAGCTAGGGATGTGACGAGATCTCGTGATATTAAAACGTGATGATATTTCTTATCGAGGTGAAAGCCGCCTCGCCAAATCAATGGACCGTATTATTAGACCGTTTAATAATGCTGCGGCTTCTATTAACCATTTCATAGTGTTATTGTGAAATCACAAAGGTTGCGATTCTATTAAATATATGTGCTGCGGGTTTCGGTCTGATTTGTTGTTCACCACGATTTCAAAATAAAAGTTTAAATCCCCGCTCTGAGTTGGCATGTTTTGATGTCCACGTGTTCAAGAAATTATAGTAGCTGTAGCATTGCTATCGCAAAGAATTGGACAAATATTAAAGTGGACTAAGTGGACATTTGAATTAAATGTTGTTTGGCTAATATTAAACAAGGATTTGATCTTGCTGTTAAGTGTAACAACAACAATCACCAGGCATTTGTTATAATACATAATGTACAGAAGTTGATTATTGTTTATAGTATGTTACATTGTGTATTTTAACAGTGTTATTCAATAAAACCATATAATTACTTTCTTTTGATATTTAATTTGAACAAATTATTATTGTCTCATTGTTATTATATACGTATGTGTTTTAAGTCATTTTAAAAGCTGTTGTTCTTTTAGGTCTGTTTTTATTACCACAAAAAAAAAAAACATTATCTGATTACTCAATCAAAATAATCAACCGATTACTCGATTAGTGTGTGCATTTGGCGCTACACCACTTTCTTCATCATTATTTAAAAATAGTGTTAAAATATTGTTTCGTCTCATTCTCGTGAACCCAATATTGTGTATCGTCTCATCTCACGAGCTACACGTATCATCACACCCCTAGCTGTTGCTCTGAAATTTCAGTTGTGCTTTTCAAAACATTTAAACGTGTTACAATTGATCACAAAATGTGTAAGAACCTTTTGCGTGAGAACATTGGTGTCAAGCATGGCACAATATCATCTTGTGGTGCCATGTTTAGATGCTAGTGTTGTCACGATACTGGAATTTATAACTTCGATACGATACCTTGAAAAGCACCGATATTCAATACCAATTTTCGATACCACGGGGAAAAAACGATGCATACTGTCATATAGATATTTTTAATTTTTTTTTTTTTTTTTTTGTGTCTATCTATAAGTCTAGGAAATCAAAAAAAAAATAAAAATTCTTAAGAGATCACTTTATATGATAAACCTTTAAAGCTTTTTTCATATATAAATATTGATCAATTACCAATGCAGTTATCTTACAAATATTTGCTAACTCAATGTATTTGTTTTTACAGTGGGGTAATTTTGTTGCTATATCTTACACACAGCACAAGGAAGCTTGATTTCAAATGGTAAATTGAATTTAAACAAGACAAGTAAACAGTAATAAGAACAAATAAATACAATAGAATAAAGATACAAATGAAATAGACTGCCTTATTTTTCTGGTAGGTCTAACAGTAGTAGCCTAGCCTATTGAGGTAAGAAACTGAATTAAGAAACAAAGTAATCAAATTTAAAGTAATTTAAAGATAAAAAGATTAAATACAGACTAATAAATTAAATTTACACAAGTTAATCAGTCAAGAGCAGTAAGTGATTTTCTTTGTCTTTTTTGTTTGATTAACATCAACAACATGGAGAGCGGCACGTTTATTAGCCTGCTGCCCCTTTAAGACCTGACGCACACACGCACCCAAAACTGTTACACATTCTTCCTGAACTGTTTACGACTGTGTTTTTCGTTCACGAAGATGGGTATTGTGACTTACATTTTTGAGTGTGTTTGACCATTAATAAGCTGTGAAAAAGAGCTCATTTTCGCACTTGTATGTCAAAGGCGGTTTTATTATGTATTAGGCCTATGTTATGCGCGCTCTTTGGATGGGAGCGCGAAATCTGCGGGAATGAGTAGAACGCGCAATCCTGTGCCGAAATTCAGAACCGGTCACGCCAACATTATTTAACTGGAGTGAATGAGACAACTTAATGAGAGGAGGCGGGTGCGTGTCAACTCGCTGTCAGAGAGGAGAGTAAGAACACGCAGCTGGTATCGGTGTATCGATACTGCAGAAAGGAGTATTGGTATCGTTTCAGATATTTCAGTATCGATACATATCGAAATATCGATATTTTTGACAACACTATTAGATGCATGATGTATAAAAACAGATGAGATTTGATGACTTGAAATTCAGTCTGTTTGTCCCACAAAGCATATTGCTTCAATAAATGTATAATACTACTTGTATGGTACATTTATAAAAAAGCTACTTGAACATTCTGCAAAATATCTCTTTTTCTCAATCATATGGTTTTGGAAAGACATGGTGAATAATTTCAGGGTAAACTATCCCTTTAAATTTGGGTCCTAAGGGGCCCACTGGAGAGCCAGGTAAAAACATCACCTAGTTGTCTCTATTTGCAGTGTTGAATTCCTATTACTAATTGTCACTGAAAATATTATCGCTGCACTATATGTCAGACGGGACCCAACAGATCTGTTTGATTTAACTTGAAACCACTCTAGCTTGAGCACCTGCGCGGGCTGCCTTTGAGTGACTGTAGAAATGAGTGTAATGGAAGGGTAAAGCAGTCTCACTGGCTCTGACTCATCACCTCCTGCTGAGAGACACTGTAGGAGACTGTATGTTTGTGTTGATGCAGCCCACACACACATGCAGGACTTCATATTCATGATCTTCAGGCGTATTATTTCTCTCCTTACACATCTACGTCCTTAAAATAGACTTCATCAGTTATTTTCTCTGTAGTATAATCTTTTTGAAATGAATGCATTGCTGAATATTGTTCTATATACTGATTACTGAACTATTCAAAACGTGCACATTTTTGGTCTTAGCAAATCATGAAAATCATTCTAATATGCTGATTTATTATCAATATCTATCTATCTATCTATATCTATCTATCTATCTATCTATCTATCTATCTATCTCTACCTACCTACTACCCTACCTACCCACGAAAATTACTACTTTTGTTCAGGAAAAACTCTAAATTTGAATTAAATGCTTTTCATTTTAACTTTATATTCATGAAAGAATCCTGAAAAAATGTCTGAAGAAATCTGTTTCCACAAAAATGTTAAGCAGCACAGTACAGCTGTTTTCAAAATTGATAATAATAAATGTTTCTTGAGCAGCAAATCATCATATTAGAATGATTTCTGAAGGATCATGTGACACTGAAGACTGGAGTAATGCTGAAAATTCAGCTTTGATCACAGGATATATTACATTTTAAATTATCTTAAAATAAAATAAAAAACAGATTTAAAATTGCAATAATACTTCACAGTATTACTGTTTTTGATCAAATAAATGCAGCCTTGGTAAGAATAAGAAACTTCTTTCAAAACAAAAATTCTTATTGAGTCAACTTTTGAATGGTAGTGCATATTTATATAATATTCTATATAATACTTTAGAATATTGGTTGCACTTTTCTTTTACAGTATGTGCACTTACGTGTACGTACAGTGTAACTACATGGGTTATGTTTAGGGGTAGGTTCAGGTTTAGTACTTAGTTATTATCCAGTTATTGCAATTACTATAATTAGTACATAGTATGTTCATAGGGAACAGGACTGTAAAATAAAGTGCTACCAGAATATTTTTGCAACATACTTGTGTTTAGGTTTTAATTTTTGTCTCCAATCCTCAGATCTACAAGGGCTCAGCCACTTCCTTCCAGCTCCCTAACTTGAGCTTGTCCACGGACTACCGATTTCGTGTCTGCGCCATCCGGCAGTGCCAGGACGCCCCTGAAATCATCGGGCCCTACAGCTCCACCGTCATCCTGCTCCCACCTCGCATCGACACCCCCGGGGCCTCTGGCGCCACGGGGTCCAAAGCAACCGAGGCCCAGAAGCCAAAACGCAGCCTGACGGACGAAGAGTTTTCTTTCCTCATCATCGCCCTCTTGGCCGTGACCTCCATCCTCATCGCGGTCGCCATCCAGTACTTCGTGATCGAATGAGCCTCGGCGCTGTGTTACATCGTCAAAACAAGTTTTTGGTTTGTTGATGTTTGTTTTTGTTTCTTTATTTTGGTTCCGGCACAAGCGTCGTGGAGCCGCTTGAAGGGAAGGATTGAGAAAAGGAAGTTGTAGAATCACTTCACCCAATCTATCGTTCTATCTTTCTCGCTCGCCTTCTGTGCATGCTGTCGAAAGAACGTCGTTCCCTCCCGACAGACTCGGAGAGGGCGATTTATTGAAGGATCAGCAGCGAAGCTTAACGCTCGTCGCATACTCATCGTACCACTTCATTTATTTGTGTAGCTGTAGTCTTTATGTTATTTATATGTATAATTTCAGTTGTATACTGTCGAGTGTAAGTTTCGTTCAGTGTTCCAAAGCTAGCTCGGTGGTCGCGTCACTCACCGGTTTGCTATCTTGGGCCTGGGACTTGAGGGCCAGTGACTACACCATCAGCGAGGGGGTCCCGAGCGATCCCCGGGGAGATAAAGTCTACGACGTAAGGAAGGGGAGGCGAGACCGATACCGCTCAAATTAGCGAACGTTGATTTAGCACTTTCCTCAGAACTTTTTTTGATGTTCAGAATGTGTAAAGGATGCAAAAATAACTAGAGAAATGTTAGTATATTTTTGTACAGTATGATACGAGGACCTGAGATTCTGGCTTAGTACGGGGAGTAAGACTATGAATACCAAACTAACTCAGCTTAATAGTTATTTTTACTATCATGTACGTATACTGTAGCTTGTTTTTACAATCAAGCAGCTGCTTTGCTCCAAAATATTGTCGTTCAGCACAAACAATGTACGCTTTCTCGGAAACCTTTCCTTCAGTCGTTACCTTTGCACCTTAGTGAGAAGAGAAAAAATACTTACTGAATGCGTCTTGATCTTGTGATGCGTTTTATGGAACATTGTTCTCCAGTTGTGCAAGCCCTCAATGTGTTTTGGCTGTTTTTAAAAATGTAATACCACAAAAATTGTTCTTGAAATGGTTCTGACAATAATCATGATTTTAGTATTTTCTTTATTTCTCTATTGTTCATTTTTTTTTTTTTTTTTTTATGGGGGGTGTTTAGTTTTAGAAACCAAATTATAGCATTGTGTTTACCTTTACTTTTAGCAATATTATTTTTTTGATGTAATCTCAAGAGTATTGAATATATGACTAAATGATCATTTTCATATCTTCAGATTTTTTTTTTTTTTTTTTTTTTCCTCCTTGTTTAAATCACACATTTGAACTTTATTTTTTTATGTGGTAAATAAAACCTTTAAGTTAATTCTGTCCAACAGAGAAATTAAGAAAAGCGCAAGAAACATAACGCAAATCGCAGTAATGAATTGTGTTAATCCTACATGTACTTCCTGTGAATCGAAATTTTTGCCTTTTTCTCTGTGTGTTAAAGTCTCGTGACTGATTGTCAACGCTGCGTGATGACAGCATGACGGTCCGGTCGTAGGGTTTCGTGTTTTGTGCTTTTTGGTTATGGGCATATGAATGCTGTCAACAGCCGTTAACAACTACAGGTACCTTGCAAGAAGTCCTGGATGAAAATGAATTACATGATTTGGTCTAATAGATATACTGCAAATGTCTTCTGTTTGTCATTGAAGGAAAAAATAAATCTCAAATTCCTATTTTTGATAGTGATAAAATGTAATTGCAAAGTGTGCCATTTTAACACCTCCGAACCATGGTAGGCATTTGGTTCTTGGGAGAAAGAAAAACTACAAAAAAATCAATAAAATATGCACAAAAAATGAGACCATTTTTATGTAATTTTAATGTTTGCAGTTACCTCATACACCGTACATTCCAAAACAAAAATTTGTTATAGTATACATACTACCAGACATATCACTTTAAAATGTTATCAGATAGGAAATGTATAATCATATATATGTATCTAAAGTGTGTCTGTATAGTCATGATATCTACAGACAGATCCATGCACAATAAAAGATTTATAATTCTTAATCGTCGTCTTTTACTGCATGTTGCCAAATGTATGCAAATTCATATCACTATAATATTTTGTATGTAAAATTAATTCTCAGCATAAACCAAAAGCTCATTCCTCTCACTCATGGTTTCATCCACAAAGAAAGAGCCGCCAGGATCATTGGGTTAGAGATCTCGCTCCAGACGGATTGTCTATTAAATTAGATTATTCTTCAGTATCAAGTGTTAAAGCATATTAGACATCAAGATTATCTACATTTATTTTCTCTGATATGCCTCAAAATAGATTTGAAGTGAATGCACCTGGCGCACTAGGAACGCCTTCAGGGGTCAACATATGAATAAAGATTGTGTTAGATGTTGCTAAAATTAATACTAATTGCTTATCAGTTGTTCATAAGAAAAATAACACAATAAGGTCATGCCTGTTATTCAGTATACCAGTATACCAAGCATATATATAATATATATGTGCTTGGGTCACATTTCTCATGTTTACTCAAGAGTTTACCTAATGATTTCAGTTTGAAAATTGCAAGCTCAATGTTTTATCCAAATTATTACTGATATGCCAATAATTCAATTAATATTAGTAGACAGCTCATTCATATTTACACATGAACCAAGAGCTGTTTAGCATTTAAATGCACACATTGAAAGCCAAAGCCCCGCCTCTCACCTCATCCCCCTGTCTCCACCTCCTGTGATCTCAATATCTAATTAAGAACCAGACTAAGTGATGATCTGCACGCACACAGTAGAACAAAGGTGATGCTCTCATCTCCTGCAACAGAGCACCAGATACAACCTCCACAAGTCTCGTCTTTTTCATCTCTTGTTCAAACGCTCCACCTTCCTTGATAATGTTTTTGGCCTCTTATTACAAATGGACTTTCAGTGAAGGAGTTGTGTCAGATGAGTTCATCCTCACCCTCTTGTAAAGGTCTTTTGTACACTTAGACCTTATCGAGCGACACCTGCAGACTTGCGTCAATATGGAGGAGTTTATGGAGGACCACCATTGCGGAGACTCTCTCTTCCCAACCTCCACCCTTATTCCTGTCACCACCATTTGCATCCTGCTCTTCATCGTCGGCGTAACCGGCAACACCATGACCATCCTCATTATCCAACGCTTCAAGGACATGAAGACCACCACCAACCTGTATCTCTCCAGCATGGCCATATCAGACCTGGTCATCTTCCTCAGCCTCCCCTTCGACCTCTACCGCCTCTGGAAGTATGTACCTTGGGTCTTCGGGGAGCTGGTGTGCAGTCTTTCACACTACATCAATGAAGCGTGCACCAACGCCACCATCCTCCACATCACAGTGCTCAGCATGGAGCGTTACCTGGCCATCTGCTTCCCTTTCAAAGCCAAGGCTGCCATCACCAAGCGGAGGGTCAAGTATGTCATCTTGGCTCTGTGGGGCTTTGCCCTACTGTCTGCTGCGCCGATGTTCTTCCTGATGGGTGTGGAGTATGAGAACGAGACAATACCTGATCCAGGCACCCGGCAGTGCAAGCACACGCGCTATGCCATTGACTCTGGGCTGCTGCACACCACCATCTGGGTGTCGACCACCTACTTCTTCTGCCCCATGTTTTGCCTGCTCTTCCTGTATGGATCCATCGGCCGAAAGTTGTGGAAGAGTCGTCATGAGCTTCATGGGCCCAATGCGGCAGCCAGACAGAAGGTTAATCGGCAGACTGTCAAGATTCTGGGTGAGTTGGTCTTTGGAAGTGTTAAGGCTGGAATGCACTACATGACTTAAAGGGTTACAGAGAAAAATGGGCCATTATACATTAAATGACTAAAGGTCACACACTAACTTTCTAGTCAGTCTGGTCTGGTCACACAACAAACTTGTGCAGAAAGGTTTCTAAAATTCTAAAATTGCCTCAAAATATCAAGCATGTTTGATATCCTTCGACAAAAATCTGAGTCTGTGCTCATTATACACCACACAATATTCTGAGAAATCTGTCAACTCCGATTGTCCAAAATCTGCAGACTGGCACTGACTATTGGCAACTGGCGCCAACTTGTCCAGACTGCAAATCAGGCCAATAAAATCAATAAAATCTAGAATACAGTGCATGACTTAAAACCAAAAAGTCATGCACTGTATTCTAGATTTTAGGTAACAGCCATGGATAATTGTGCTTGCTAAGGTTCATTCTCACGGTTTAAGGATCTGAACCAGCCCCTAACCCTAATATCAAACCTGTAAATCATCCCACAAGGTTTGTGGTGTAGACATGAACGACATCTTAAATCTTGTTAGGGAAAGGTGTGTGATTACTTAAGGTCATGCTAACAATTTTTGTTTGGTGGACCAAAAAGCCAGTAAACAAAACCCCATAAGACTTGCACTGAAGGAGAGATCTGAGCCATATTTAGAGATCAGAATGTCAGAGAGACTCTGGTAGGCTCTTTTGATTTGGGTCAGTAAGTGGCTATTTGCAACACTGCGTAGCAATGTGTTAAAAGCACACAGAACACCTTAGCAATTTTGTTGTTGAGAACAGTTTATTCAAGTCAGAGTCAGTCAAGACCCAAGACCTGAAGATGGTCTGAGTAATTCAGTGTAAATATGTTTTCCTTTAGCATGAATGAAGCCTGGTTCCATGTCAGTGTTGTAGCACTCAAGACCGAACTCTGCCTCATGTCTGATTCAAGAACGAGTCCAAGACAAAACCATGAAAATATGGTCTTTGAACTTGAGTCTAACACTGCACCCAAGCATCATGATCATTGTAACACTTTTGCTTTAAATGTTTGCAACTCTGTGGATTTCTGTGCTGTTTATCTCATTTAAATAATTTTTCAACATCTATTTGCCACAAATTAAAGTTTTGAAATCTATAACTTATGCTTAACTTGAGCAAATTAATGTCAAGTACAAAGTAGAGTTGTCAAAAGTACAGACTTCGGTACCCAGTCGGTACTAAAATTAAAAAATGTGACGCTTTGAGCGCTGTTGAGCAGATTCGTAAACACCTCTGATTGGCCATTGTGTTCACGCGCTCATCAGAAATGTCTGTGATTAGCTTCAATGATCAACGCACGGGAGCATTTGAATGTTTTTTGAATTCATTTTTAAAATTTCAATACCGACTTGATACCGAAGTCGGTACTTTTGACAACTCTAGTACAAAGTGTTACAATCTACCCCACTACCAAGGTGAGTTTAAATAACACTTATTCTAGTTCTATTTTAAATTAGAAAAGCTGTTGAATAAAATACATGATTTTTACCTCCTCAGAAGATTTTCTTGTCCTTTTAACTTCTTTATATTTGTACACCAAGCTCCTCCTTTTACTTGAGGATGATGCTCATGTATGGTCAGACGACAGCAAATGTAATTTTTGTATGTCCATTTGCTCCAATAGCAAAAGACAAAATCAGTGATAGCATTTCCACGACTTTTCAAACAAGGGAAAAATATAGAGAAACTGATAATGGCAGTCAGAAGAGAGAATAATGTCAAATTTGCCATCACTCCCTCAGCCATTGTATCAGAAACAAACTCTCTGAAGCGTTAATTAGTTTATTTGTCATTTAGTGTCAAAGTAATATAAACAAAGCAGTGTTATAAATGTGTATTAAATTATAGTAAAAATGAAAATATGAAAAAATTGACTAGATTTGCGATGTTGATAACTGGAAACATCTCATCACAGTCTGAAAAAGGGTCCATTCGTAACTTTGTAGAAACATATTTGCAATGTAAATGAATGGTGTCAACTTGTGAGAGATGAAGCCTGACAGACCTTGCTAATGTGTAACATCTTGTCTATTCATTAATCATGTTCATTTACGTTGGGTTAGTGAATGTGGCTGTTTTATTTACTAGAAGTTTTAATAAATCAGTGTCAATAAGCAACCACCCATAACATGGACTTATCTCATTCTTCTAATTAACCCCATATCCCATCCCCCTCTTCTTCTAGCTGTTGTTGTATTGGTCTTTGCCATATGCTGGCTGCCTTACCACATCGGTCGGTTCCTCTTCACACACGTTGATGACTACCACTCCGCCCGCCTCAGTCAGAACTTCAACGTGGCCTCCATGGTGCTCTTCTATCTGAGCGCTTCAGTTAACCCTGTCCTCTACAACCTCATGTCCAACAAGTACCGCTCTGCCATCAAACGCCTCTTCCTGTTGGCCCGCAGGCACCACCACAGGCCCAACCGGAGGCATATTTCGACGTGTGATGACATCACCGCCTGCACAGAGACATTCAGTGGGGTGAAAGAGACTATAATGACTAGGGTTGGGTCTCAAGAACCAGTTCCATTTTAGAACTATTTCCAAATTTCCAAGAACTGTGGATTCGATTAGATCATTTCGATTCCACTTACTGATTCCTGTATGCACATTTAAACCAAGTGCAAGAAGACGCGAAAGAGAACTCAGTTCAGCACTCAGACACTGTTTTCTCTGCTGCATACACATCCAAGTGTGCACGCAAAAAGTCGCCTTTCATGTAGTGCGCCAATACTGAACTGAGTTCTCTTTTATGTCTTTTTGCGCTTGAAGTAAACGTGTAGCAGTATATTGGATCCATGCAGCTCTTAAATTGACAGCAGCCTAATAAACCTGCTGCTGTCTGTGTCATTATTAATCAAACAACAAAAGAAAAAGAAAACTAAAATTGACTGAATAACTTTTGTAACGTTAACCCTTTTGCACATTACACTGTGTTCCAAATTATTATGTAAGTGACATATCAGTAGGATTTCAGTACAATAAACATTCAGATTTTAGTTTTTCTAAGAAAGTGTTTGTTTATTTATCTGTCTTTTTAGATAACTGGTATCAATCTCAGACAAAATAGTTTGTCAGGTACAGCTTCAAATAGGTATTTGAAGCTGCTGGTGTCTCTGGAGTCTTGAGAACCTCTCCATGCAGGCTGGCAGTTTGCATAAAGATGCATTTCAGCCACCAATAACCAAACCTCACAAAGAGAAACATTTACAGTGGGTTTAGAAATACATGAAGAAGACTCATTTTTAAATAGTTTTATTCACTGACGAATGCCGTACTACAATGGATGGTCTAAATGGATGGATTTCTGGATGGTTGGTGAATGGCCACCACGTTCCAACAAGACTGCGACGTCAGCAGGGAGCTGGCGGATAATGATTTGGGCTGGAATATTGGGAAGTGAGATGGAAGGTCCCTTTAGGGTCTCTGAGGGTGTCAAAATGACTTCTGCAAGATATGTGGAGTTCATAACTGGTCATTTTCTGCTATGGTATAAAAAGAAGGATAGTGCCTTCTGAAATACAATGCACTATGCATTATCCCATGCTGCAAAAAACACCACAGCAATAAAACTGTTTGAAAATGTTTCTCTTTGTGAGGTTTGGTTAGTGGTGGCTAAAATGCAATTTTACACATAACTGCCAGCCTGCATGAAGAGGTTCTCAAGACTCCAGAGACACCAGTAGCTTCAAATACCTGTTTGCTGCTCAACACTGGCTTTTTATAGCTGTCCTTTTAATACAACAACATCTTTAAGTAGGGTTTCCATTTACCTAAGTACCTGGCAAACTATTTTGTCTCAGATTGATACCAGTTATCTAAAAAGACATGGATAAATAAACAAACTAACACTTTCTTAGAAAAACTAAAATATGAATGTTTATTGTACTGAAATTCTACTGATATGTCACTTGCATAATAATTTGAAACACAGTGTAGTTTAAAATATTCTGAGTCTCCAACATGAGCTTTGTAAGGCATCCTTTATTTTAGAATATATCACCTTATTATTTCCATAGCGATGCATGATGCTTGTCATGCGATACGCAGCCACAATAGTGCTGTATGACAGATATCACTTTTATTTCCTTTTTTATTCAAAATGTTCACAAACTTGTTAACTGTATCATGAACTATCTGATATTCTGATTCTCAAATATGTGTAAGTGAATGTGTTTTGTCGATTAAACACCTGTATTATGATCATGTTAGCTGATCTGTAATGCGCAATGGGCGCCGCCATGTTAGCTGTCATGTAGGAAGCCATGTTTGTTTATATACTGCCTGGCCAAAAAAAAGTCGGATTTTGTATTTAAATAGGCAAATACTTAAGAGTCTATGACTGGATTATTATTGCTGTGATTATTAGGTTTCTAGCATGTTATATGTTTGGCAACAGTTCTTTTAACCCTAATTGATGGAGTGCGTAGCTTTTCATTTCTTAAACAACCATGTACTGTAGGAAGACGTATCATGGCTCATCAAGGCTCTTGATGGAAATAACATCTCAACATTTATTTCCATCAAGAGGTGCATCAGTTTTTGGTCAAGATCTTGTATTGACAATGCAAGAGTCAAGCACTCTGTAAAGTCTACTCTAGCACATCCCAAAGATGTTCAATAAATTTAAGGTCTGGCCTTTGAGGTGCCAATTCATGTGTGAAAATGATTCTTCATGCTCCCTCCCAACCATTCTTTCACAATTTGAGCCTTATGAATTTTGGCTTTGCTGCTTATCCAGCTCACCTCTCTCTGTGTTGGCGTGAAAGCTGATTTCAATATGTGATGTCACTGTACAATCTAAAATCCCATATGTGGGACCGTACTCCCAAGGGTACAGAAATAACGATCCCACATGTGGGAGACACAAAAATTTGGATTTATTTGCTGCTGATTTTTGTTCTTGGTATTCAGATGCAACCGAGTGTTTTGCAAGAAGTCACAGAATTGTTGGATATCCAAATGTTTGACTTTTGTTTTTACCTAATTGGAATCGAAACTGGGAATCAATTAGCAGAATCAGAATCACTAAAATTCGATACCCAACCCTAATGATGGAGGAGGGCTTACAGTAACATAGTGTTGTCTAAAGTACCGACCGCGATACCAGCCAATCACAGACATATCTGATGAGCGCGTGAACACAAAGGCCAATCAGAGGTGTTTACGAATCCACCCAACAGCGCTCCAAGCGTCACATTTTTTAAATTTCAGTGCCGACTTGGTATCGCAGTCGGTACTTTTGACAGCACTACAGTAACATCATTCCGGCTGAAGAGGAGTGCAAGAACCTGGGAGAAATGAAGAAAGTGTGGGCTTATTGGATGAGAGCTGTGATAATTGGTGTGACCGAAGGGAAAAATTAGTTTGGAACTGAAAACATCTTGTGACAGATAGTCACTGTGCGGGGGGAAATGACTCATACATGTAGGGTTTCACACACATGCATAATATCACAGTTATTACACAGTTATTACACACTAATAATTTATCAATTTAGTATTAGTAATCATGTGGTCTAGATCAATAATGTGATAATACGTTTCGTATAAAACAACTCGATTAATGGAAATTTTATGACTAGAATGACTAGATTTGGACTTTTTCATAGACTCTGAGTGGTTAACAAGCCAGTAATGATGAAAGCAATTGTAAACCATTGCAAACACACATAAATGCAGTATGGAAATCAGTTTGATGATTCGCTCTTTAAATGCGTGCTGCACCTGCGCTCATACATGAGTTTTGGCAGCCTTCAGGCAGCACTTGTGTGCTACATTTCTAATTTAACATCACAACTGCATTACACAGCATCTTAAGCCATTTTATGTTTTTGTCTTACAGAAAACATCATCCAAACCTTTCAAATGAAAATTAAAACTTGTTTACTATTCAGTGCATGACAAAATGTTTTTTTTTTATATATACACGTGACCACAGAGTTTTGTTACATACAGAAATGTCATTGCTGTAATTTTTCATTTGTATTTTGGTGTACTTGTGTCCACAAATGATTCTATTCTGCCCTGCTGGATGTCATTTCCTTTGTACATATTCTTATCCATTATAGTATTAATGTATTGTATAGTAATCATTAAATAATATAATATTATTATTTTATGAATGTAAAGAAGTTTCTTTTTTGTGGCTTTCTCCAATGTTCTTTTCTTGTTTGTTTGTTTGTTTGTTTGTTTGTTATTTTATTTTATTGTATTTATTTATTTTTGCATTTTGATGTGCAACTGTAGTGGTTTGGCAGCATTGACAATAATAAAGATATTGAGAAGAGAACCATTATTTTTGAACCAGCATTTTGTGCTCAAAGATATTGAGCACCACTGTTATTTTTTCCAGCAGTGATCTAAATACAAAAAGTGACCATTTAAAAAAAAAAAAAAAAAACTAATCTGACACTAATTTAAGTACTAATAAATAAATAAATAAAAGTGCAAACCTTGTTTCCTTTCTTCTTGTGCACTTTGAATATTTTAATCTTTTTAAAATCTATTTAAAAAAAAAAAAAAAAAAAAAAAAAAGAGACACTTTTTTGAGTAATTTAATAGACAAAACTTGTAAATGATAAGAAAGAAAGTAGCTGTACAGTAGCAGTGCTTTTTCAGTAGGGGGAGCCATATCTCATTTACTTTTGGGAGGTGAGAGCAGTATTTTGTATTTATGAAATAACATAAATGTTTAATTGAATAAATAAGATTAAATAAAATGTTTAATAAAAACTATATTTAATAAAAAAAATTCATTTATATATTTTTATTGACAGTTTATTGATTCAAACAAAAAAGAAAAGTAAATGAATACCAGACGTATTCTACACTGGATCCAAAGATCTGCACTAAATTATCTTTGTATTATTTGTTTTGTTTTTATATATATATAGTTCTCATACACATCCTGTTTCTTCCAGTAACTCTAAAATTTCTTTAACTTTTCATATTTCAAGGGGTTATGGCTAAATGGTCTTGTAACATGCTGAAAGTAGGCCTAATATCTTAATATATCTATCATTCTCCAAGAACAGTATTTTTAATCATCCAGCTGTTTTGCTGCCTGCATGCATTTTCATTGCTAATGTGTGTCTTTACTGGTGTAAGATAATTACTACAGGTCTGATCCCACATGACTGAACTACATGTTTAAGTGTCAGGAAAGAAGGGTCACAGAAAGCATTGAGACATTATTTCCTCCGTCAGACAACCATGTGTTTGGAATGTCCTTGGCTTCCTCGTGGCTTTGTTCCAAACACCTTCCCAAGGACTATTATCAGGACTCAGCCTTGTTTTGTTCCCCTTTGGCCAGCCTCTTGATGGAGAGCGTGTTTGCTCTGAGCTAATCTCAAGCTCCACAGGACATGAGCTCACTCAGCTGTGGCCATGTTTATAAATATGGGTATGAAAAGGAGAAGGAAGGGTCTTTATCACTACGTCTTTATCACGATGGAAAGGAACTCTTGATCTAGGTCACCTTGTAATTGAATTGACCAAGTTATTCTTGATAAATGGACTCTAGAAAGGGGTTACTGTTCTGCAGGCCTATAGTTATCACATAAGCTATGTTAACATGCATTGTTGTCCAGTCCGATTTCAGATTCTGAAAGTTCTGTTTATATGAACCCTAAACGTTGCAATCCGAATAATATGCATTACATGTAACTTCAGCGCATAATATCCAGTCGCTGCATTCAGAACCAGAGAAAGCCACCGGAGCCAGCCATCGCAAGTATTTTGCCTTGATGACAAATTGAAAAAAAAACAGCTCTAGTATGTAGGGTTAAATTAAGGGTGATTGGGACAGTTTTTTTTTTTTTTTTTTAATTCTGCCTTGTGTAAGTTTTTGCTATAAATTAAAAAAAATCAGCCCAACACATGATACGTTTCTGTCATACTGAAGATGTTACCTATCTATTTGATGAGAAAAAAAAAAGTTATATTATAATGAAAGAATGTGTGGCATACGTTTTATGTAAACTGAACCAAAAAAGAAAAAAAGTGGGACAGCACATCTTTTCATTGGTTTAGGCTATAGTCTAAGCATATTTATTGCACACGTTGCAATAAATTACTGTGTACGAATTGCACAGTTTGTACTCTGAGAAATAAAGTTGAACAGAAATAAATATGGACTCTTAATAATGATGAGCAGAAAAAGGAAATTTTGCATATGAAATTGCTTATAAATCCATCCACAATTCATTCATATAGTACAACATATGTAATTGAGGTAAAAGAAGGCTTAAAGTCCAAACGTCATTGACAACGTTTTAAAAAATCAAGTAAAGAAATTAAAAAAAAAAAAAAGTGCTTCAGGTATAAAATTCATTAAAAAAATATACCTAAACTTGGTAACCTTGGTAACATTTGGATGAAATGTTGATTGGCCCCATCCCAATACTTGACATAAACACATTTAACCTGCACAAACCTTTGATGGAAACATGAGTATGGTGTATTACTTCAACAAAATAAGTAAAAAGAAATTATAATAAAAAAGTTTAACTATCTGTTTTCAGAAGCAAAAAAGCAACAACAACAAAAAATCCAGCAAAATCCAGCTAGTTCATGAACATTTTTGTGTTTGATTAGGGGTTGCACAAATGAAAAGGTTGGGAAACACCCATTTAGAGCATACAGAGTATATGCAATGGTTCTGTCACGATTGAGTCACCTGCACCAGATCTCCCGAACCGCCAGAGGGAGCCGTCACCCGAATATTAGCTCTCATTGGACTACATTTCCCATGCACCCACATACCTGGGACTGATCACCCGCGCACCTGCAGCCAATCATCTCTCTCACTCTCACTATTTAAGCTGCTCTCACACTCACTTGTCACTCACGAAGTCTTGATTAGCCACGGTTGTCATTTCTGAGCGGTAGTCCCTGTTAGATTTATTGATACTGACTTGGACTGTTACCTGTTTTGTGATTCTTGCTGCCTGCCTGGAACTTTGCCTGTGTACTGTTCATTCCTGTTTGCCGTCTGCCTCGACCTCCTGCCTGTTTCTGTTCATGCTGTCTGCCGCCTGCCACGACCCTTCGCCTGTTACCTGGTTTATATCTTTGTCTGAGCACTTCAATAAACTGCAAATGGATCAACACCCTTCTGACTCGTCACAGGTTCTTTATTGCGAGGTTACTCATTTTCTTAATTAGAGCCTTTAATCACCCAAAATCATGCAAATAAGTTAATTCAGAAAATAGAAGCATGATATTAACACATTTTTTTTATTTTGTTGCAGTAGTGCATCACATTTATGTTTCCATCAAAGGTTTGTGCAAAATAGTAGCTATAACAATTTTTTGACCTAATTATGAAAACAAGCTAAGCTTATGTCATTTTCCTCACTTCATGCATTTCAGGGTCAACGTCCTGTTTGATTCTTGCCCCGCCCACCTACGTGATGTTAACACCAATGAGGGCATGCATATTTTCTCTCATTAGGCAAGAAAATAAACTGTATACAGTAGTTATACTGTCCCATCTGACCTTATGTACCAATCACCCATAATTCACCCTATATGTCAGGAGAGCTTTTTTCCAAGTTCTTTTAGCAAATATTTAGTAAATATTCAGTCTCATCCACTGAGAAAATAGATTCAAGCATTTACATGCTTAATTTTTTCCTGTTATCAGATTAGCCTTTTTCAGGTCTACACCACTCCTTTCAATACGATCGAAATTTAATTCAGATCAGGCTCAACCGGAGCGACTGAGGTGTTTACATCATGAAGGCTTTTCAGTCCGATTAAGCCATCAATCCGATTATAAATGGATAATGTTGTTGCATGCAAACGTATCTATAGTAAAATACAAGAGTCTCCTGGACTAAACTTTCCAGAGGGCTAAAGTTGCGCTGATTAATAATAACTATATTTATTTAATTCATTCACAAGATGGTCAGCTGATTGGGGCAGCACCACTGTCATTACAATTCAAATGGATTATTTATATGCAACATTTCTCTTCATGCTTTACTTTGTTGATTTCTCTTTCTCTCTCTCTCTCTCTCTCTCTCTCTCTCTCTCTCTCTCTCTCTCTCTCTCACACACACACACACACACACACAGACAGCTTCTTCATATTCCTCTGTCACATGCTTGGCATATGAACTGTACTTCTGTGTAAAATGCTTCCTCCCTCTGATGAAGTACTGTAGTTTTTAGGAAATAAACATGATATTAGCTATCATCTTAAATGCCAACTTCCTTTCTTCACTGACATCTTTACAGTTCTATACATTTTAAACCATACATGGGAATAATTCAGATAGGGCTGACATCATGGAACCCACGGACAAACCCATATAGGGTCCATTCCTCAAGCCCATATCATGCATACATTGGCCCCACCATATATGAATTTGGGTATTTGGGCTGGGTATGAATTTGTATCTGACTTGTCTGAAAATGTATAAAAATGTACAAATGACATTTGAAATCATACAACTTTGTAACCAACTGACCTAATCATAAAATTCCTTGTCATGAAACTGTAGCTAAATTGTTTTAGAGGGTTCCTGGGAAAGAGCTCACTAACAGCAACACTGCATCATTAACATGTTTAATCATTTTTTTTGCCCAAAATGAACAAATGATAAGAGCCATGTGCTCTGAATCGAACACTGGTCGCAACTCGCGACAATGCATGCCGCCTGCAAGACAATTCAATAAACATACAGGTTTTATTGCCATTATTTCACTCTACACATTCTCATCTTTTTCAAATTAGACTGACACACACATTATATGCCTTTGTGATTTATTTTGTCATTTCATTTTAGATTGAAACTGTGGAATAAATATTGTGGTGTTTTAGTTACTAGTTTTGGTTATATCCCACTCTGGTCAAAATAGCACATGTCTTTTTTTTTATTTATTCGGTGAAAAGCTGTCACCTCATCGCAATCTCAAGGTTCCACTACATAATCAAAGAAGCTGAATGCACAATGAATCTCTTATTTAGCCTACATACTACTACTTAAAAAAAATGTATATAAGTTATAGAGGATTAGCGAGCGTGCAGAACTCAGCACTGGACAAAAACTCGTTTTGAGCGGTGAGTGGATTCTAACTTAAAAGTTTAGTTCACACAAAAGTGAAATTTCTGTCATTAATTACTCACCCTCATGTCGTTCCACATCCGTAAGACCTTTGTTCATCTTCAGAACACAAATTAAGATATTTTTTGATGAAATCCAAGAGGTATCTGACTCCTCCATAGACAGCAATTTAACCACCACTTTTAAGGTCCAGAAAGGTAGGGGAGCGCGGGGCACAAACTAACGCGGGGTTAGTTGTAACACGCATGGTTTAAACACTTCCACACACGCTAGCATGAAGAAACTTAGCATACTTACTAGTTGCCATATCGACAATATATAGAGGAAATATTGCGCCAAAATTCAGAAATCTTTGGAAGATATCACTGAACATTTATTTAACAATAGCAAAAGTAAATTTCTTACTTAAGCTAATTTTTCATCTATATTTTTTGTGTTTATTTAAAATTAGACAAATCTAATATTATTTTAAACTCCAATCTGCAGTTTGGGTAGTTCTTTAATGCTTCACTAACTATCAGAAGATCCTAACCAGGTTTAAAATTCAGTTGCGCAGAGAGGGTTCGTTGTAACACTGCGTTACAATGTGCCCTGCTAGGCCTATTAGAACTATAATGTTCCATACAGTTACGATACAACTGGCATTATTAACTTTTATGAATGTCTGTTGAGAAACTATGGAAAAAAAAAAGGTGAATAAAGACTGAGAGGAAGAACCTGAACATTCAGAAATATTATTTCAAGAAATTTACAGCATTTGTACTTTACTATTTATCTCGTGTTCTGTGAGAGTGTTCACTGTCAAACCTCAAAATTATTTAAATTTGAATTTCTAAAAAAAAAATGCCATTATTTTATATGAAAAAAATAATAATTGTCTTTTATTGACAAAATATTTTACTTTGTCATGTATATTTTTGTAATTAAATCAGATAACATTTTTAGCTGTCATATGGTCATGTTACAACGTGCCCCACCTATGGGGCATGTTGTCACATTTCACTTCACTTTTTTGGGGGTAAATAAAGAAAAAAGTATACACTGTATTAATGAAACTAATATTTATATTTAACACATTTATATATATATATATATATATATATATATATATATATACATACATATATATATATATATATATATATATATATATATGTGTGTGTGTGTGTGTGTGTGTGTGTGTGAAATTAATGTGGAACAAAAGAAATTCTCTGAACCCTAAGTACATTTCCACAAACTGAGAAAATCAAAAAGCGTTAGGTTGTGCCCCGCTCTCCCCTACTAAAGACATCTTTAAAATAGTCCACATGACTACAGTGGTTCAACCTTAATTTTATAAATACTTTTTGTGCGCAAAAACAAAACAAAAATAACGACTTTATTCTACAATATCTTCTCCTACAGCTCTTCCAGGTTCTACGTCAGAATGCCAACTTATTATTGGCCGGCTCCTGCATCATGCATCACACGCATGCCTCGTGCGGCTCATG
This sequence comes from Ctenopharyngodon idella, assembly GCF_019924925.1. Lineage (NCBI taxonomy): Eukaryota > Metazoa > Chordata > Actinopteri > Cypriniformes > Xenocyprididae > Ctenopharyngodon > Ctenopharyngodon idella. The sequence continues at coordinate 7,542,593 of NC_067234.1, forward strand.
TTAACAGCGTCGGGCAATACTGAGTCGCATTTCTGATATAGAACCTGGAAGCGCTAAATGTAAACAGCATAGGAGAATGACAGAAAAGAAGATACTGTTGAATAAAGTCATTCTTTTTGTTTTTGCTCACAAAAAGTATTCTCATCGCTTCATAAAATTAAGGTTGAACCACTGCAGTCATGTGGACTATTTTAACGATGTATTTAGTACCCTTCTGGACCTTGAAAGTGGTGACAGAATTGGCTATTACATTCAAGAAATTAACTGATATGTTTGTGATTGGCTACATTGCCCAACGCTGCAAAACACAGAAACATTTGACGCTCTCAAAAGCGCCAACACCAAATCAGTTGTACAAATATGCTATTATTACGGAGATCCTACTGATCCTAGACCAGCAGTTATGAGCAGCTTTTCCCTCAAGGCAATCAAAAGCATGAGCAGGCAGTGGTTTTAGTAAGACAATTTCACAATAAACTCAAAAGTCTGTGGCCAGGGGAAGGCAGCCTTGGCCAGCCTTACACACGCTCCGCCTATATCGCATATAACGCATAAAAACTCTTACTTCAATTAACACGCCTGATGCTCCACATGCACAAATATTCAAACCATAAGTTAAAATGGACAAAATACCGATTAGGTCGATAGGCAGCGCACTAGGTTTTGTAATTTGTACACAGCCAGGGCGTTTGTCATAGTTGGTCATCATGACTCATAACTGTTCGTCTTTCAGTTTGATATTAGGCTACTGAGAAAAGGGTGATCGCGATCAGACGCAGATTTGTTGCGCAGTTCATTTGCGCTCTCAACGCCACACACAGTTTCTCTTCCTTTGTCGTTTGCGTTTTTGATGTGTTCGCAGATCTGAGTGTTGCTGACTAAAGAAACAGAAAGTGAAGTGAAGCTGCTGTCAGACTGGAGAACAGAGAGACGCATCTCCACACTCCGCTTGGATACAGAAGATCAACGCGGATAAACGTGCTTGAGGATGGAGGTATGATTTTGTTTTATGTATCTATTACGTTTTGCCCCTGGGTACTGAAAAAGAAATCTTTTCAGATTCGACTGAATAGTCAAATGAAAAACTGCGCAAGACATACAGGAATATGAATACTAATAGCCTATATTATATATTTTTGTATGAATCCATGTAGTTCTGGTAATCCGGTTGACTTGATAACAGTGAGAAATTAAATTAAATGACTGTCACATGTGTTTGTATTGACATTTAAAGAATTTAACTTGTTAAAGTTTAACTTTCTAACAAGACTATTATGAATAGTAGTAGTAATAATAATAATAATCATATGTAAATGTCTAAATAGTAGCCTATATATTATTATGACATTTCAAACTGCATGAATGTACTTGAATGACTTGTCAAGCCTGGTTGCAATAATGTTAATTTCAATACTGAAAGTTATTATAAAGTCTTGCCTTAATTGTTTTACTCTTTAGTTATGGACAGTTAAAGGGTTGTTGCTTAAATTTATAAAACCCATTCTGACGTCACCCTCCTGGTATTTAGCAAAAGCTTGTTAATAAATTAATGTTTTTGTATGTTTTTTGCTAGGAAATTCATGAAAGTTTGTGTCTTTAGATTAGCCCTGGTACTATAATCATTTAATTTTGACCCAGATGTCCTCCTTAAATATCAGCTAGTCCACAGTGGCTGAAGTTAGCTACCGCAGATACACTAACAGGCACGTGCTGGTAAAATGACTGCTCAGACTGTTTTAACCCCAAATTACCACAAAGTGAGGAAGGAAGAGCCGACTGCAGAATATCTTCCTCTGTCTGTGAGAAAAGCAAGCGCTTTGATTTTCCTCTTAGGCACAAGCATTAAAGTTCCTCACGTGGCATGTGGCGGTTGGGTTGTTACTTCTGCAAGTGTAATCAAAGAGCATTCAACTCTTCTCTTGGTGTTCATCTTAAAAGGGATGTGAAAGGAGGAGGTATGCTTTTCCACAGAAAGTACATGTCTGCACTACCAGTCAAAAGGTTTTGTACCCACAAATCTTAATGTTTCTCATCATGATCCTAAAAACCTCTCTAAAGGCTTTTGCTTAAAGGACTGGAATTAGTTTCGTAAACAGATTTACCTATGTACTGTATGTCCAAAAAAACTTGAGATAGAACAGAAAAAGAGCAGCCAGCAAATGTCAAACAAATTCTTCAATACTGTTATCCCTATCATGAATATTTAAATAACATAGTATATTTACAAGGGCGTAGATTTGGTTTGAATATTTTTATTTATTTATTTATTTATTTTGTGGTAGCTTACTTATAACCCACACATGCAAAGTTGATTACTGCAATTGATTAATACTTAACATAATTCATTGTTTTGCATAGGATACACAGGAATTAAGTATTTTATATTATTTAGGCATCTGGAACCTTTTCAGTTTGACAATTTTATACTTCAAAGCGCCATGGGAAGTCTAACTTCACTTAACATTTTCTTCAATCGAAAATGCCTATTTCCTATTGTTAACAGATAGGCTATTGTTTTCATTTCATCATGCTCTTAATGATTTATGTAATCTGTTTGGATATCAGAAAGCCAGGTTTTTTTTCTAATATCAGCCATCATTATCACATTTTATCAGATAAAACTAGCTTGGTCCAAAATTCATGAAGGTCCAGAGTTTAAATCTCTTGATTTTCTCTCATTACCATGCTTATAGGCCAATGTATGTCGATTAGAGCGCTTCACGCAAATCTTACTACATTTTTGGTGCCTGCTGGTGATTCACGCACCACGCATGCAAAATTAAATAAATTCAGTTATGTTTCCATTAAACATGGTATAAACACATCAATCGAATTCCAGACATTACTTCTGCAAACGTTTACAACAACACAATGTGAAATATGCGAGGCTTCAATTAATTGTAGTGTTGCCACCATGTTGTGGAGATGTTTGTTTTCAAACTGATACAGTAAAACCGATGACATTATTAGGGGTATTTCGCTGGCAGAATGGGCTTTCAATAAAACTTGGCTGCCTATACAGTATAAGCGATAAAAAAAATTGAAATCGTTGGTACTTGACTAGAGAAAACAGAGAAACAGGCTGTTGTCTTCCCTTTTGCCAAATAGGTAGGAAAACTTCAACAGCCATAATGCACTGGGCATGTTGCGTCCAAGGTCACTCCCACCAGTCTGCTATGGATACGCTTGCCAGAGTCAAATAGTGCCTAGATTGCTACTTCTTTGCAAACTTTTAGTCAAAATGGTGTCGACTTGTATTGTTCCTTGGTGTTTGTTGTCAGCATTTTTAAATGGATGACCACAAACACAGTGTTTTAGAAAAAAACTGAAAGAAACTGTAGATCAGTTCCCCCCGAAGCAAAACACCCTCACATACAGGTAAGAAAGATGTTGCCATAGTGTTCCACATTCACCATAATACTGTTTAAAGAGTAGACAAAGTACGATACATTTTTCAGTGCTAAACCTACCCTTACAATAACTGTTCTATTAATAACCCTCTGTGGATCCGACTGTACGTGGGCAGGGATACAAAAATGCGGAAGCATAATCTGTAGTTTTCATGAAAACCCTGGAGCTGTTAAAGTTACACTTCAACTGTTTGTGTTTACAAGAGTCTTAGAATCTAAAGCTTGCGATTATGCTAAGGGGCGTTACATTTATGAAACATGCTTGAGATGTTTGGCCAATCACAGCACACTGAGGCAGCTAGGATACAACATGATATCTTGATTCTGTCCCCTGTAGTCATGCATCACAGGGTTAAAAAGCATCACAGATGCATATTTTGTAATTTCCAGACTTCTGTTTGTGCTTCCATTGTTACTATTCTAAAATCTAGAAATTAGCCATAATGAACAAAAAGATGTGTCCAAACTTTTGTTTTGTGCTACTAGCGTACATTGAAAGCATCAGTGTGTTCATTTTTAATGCCTGGAAAGTTTACAGACTGTAGATGAGTGAGAGGAAGATAGAGAGTGAAGGATGACTAAAAGAGGACACACAAGGAGAATCATTCAAATGAGGAAAAGCTCTTTATGCGGCACAACTGCAAGCTAGTAGATTAATGTAAAGAGAAAATAAGAGCTTCTCAGAGTCACAGCACTGCAGAAAGTGAGACCATGTGAGAAAGATGAGGAAAATCCCACATGCCATTACACTTAGAGAACGGAGAGTCCCATCTGCTTGAGTGCAGTTAGATCTTCATGTTGTGGAAGAAGGAAAGAGAACATAGTGTAAATGAAGATGAAATAAAGCTGGCTGGGTTTGCCAAATATATGGGCCACATATTATATTAAGTAAATTATTACATTGGAAGCTGCCGCAGTTACAGAGTTTACACTGCCTCAAATGCAGTTATTATAAGAGCACCTGTTATTTGCTTTAAATATAGGTGGATAGAAGTTTAAAGAAACAGGTAATAAAAAAGTAAATTGTACACTGTAAAAAAAAATCTGTGAGACTGTGTGCCATTAGCTTAGCAACATGCTAACATCCAACTCTAAAATCAGTTGTGACTCGAGTCTCCCTTGTGGAGCGCTATTTGTGTGTCTATAAAGAGACATCCAGATCGATCGCTTTTGAAAGTCAATGACAGTTAGGATACTGCCTAAAGGTGTTGTCACACTTATCATTATTCAGCAAAATTTGAGGGCAAAAAGTTCCAGACACAGATTTAGTTTGTGTTCAAGTTGGTCTCACAAATTGCCACATTGACAGAATTCTGCCCTATTTGATGTAAAAATTCTGAAATGTAAAAAGTCTGAAAAGTTTCAAAGAACTAAGTACTGTACACGATAAATGGAGTTATTGTCTCTCAAAAGAAAGAACCGATTCTGAACTGCCTGAAACGAGTCATCAGTAATTCCAGTCTCACTTCCTACTCAAACCAACGTAGATGTGTAACAAATTAGCATAACATGGTCTTTGACCCTCAAACACTGTAGGATGTAGCCAGTGGCGTGCAGTGGTGTTCTGAAATGAGGAGGCACATTTTTTAATTTTTTATGAATCAAATATAAATTCATGTGATTACTCTTAACGTTGACACATCATCCTTGTTAAATGAACTTTATATTACATCAAAAAATAAAAAAATAAACCAAATACAATTCTATTTTGTAATTTTACATTAACAATGTATTGTAATCAATGTTCTATTTATCAAAACCAAGTCAATCTAATCAAGTTAGTATTTTAAGCATTTCTACATTCATTCCAAAATAATAACTAAAGGCTGTAACAATTTAAACAATATATTTTATTTGTGTATTGATGTTTTTCTTTTTAATAGTCAACTTAGGCTATTTTGGATCATCAGTCATGCTCCGTAAACACCGTCTGTCACAGACACGAAGATGTATTTTTAATTTCACCAAGCTGATTGCACTAAACCCCCCCACAGTCATCATGTTTTCAGTCCATTTCAAGTTAGATTTTGACGTGACATAAAGTGGTAATATCTAACTGGGTGATCTGTTTACTTACTTTTCAATTAATCTTCCCATTGACGACGTAATTTGTTCATTCAAACTGACGCGCAGAACGTGCACGTAAACAAGAGGCGGATTTATCACACAAAAAAATCATATCCAGTCATAACCAATTACATCCAATCATAGCGCGATGGAGACATTGCCTCCTGTCACGTGACTTTCCCTCATTCATTCCCAATTACCCCCCACAAAACCCAACGCACGCTATAGGGGTCTAATGTTTTTTTATGAATGGAAAGGAAGGCATGACTCCCGCAGTAACTTTACCTGCGGGTGCAACGTGATCTCACGAGAATACGTGTGTATTTTTACGTAAATTGTGGTTCTACCACACGTACATTTACTTACGTTTTCATACACACAAAAACGTACAACACTGACGTATTTAGAGGACTAAAACGTAAAAATACTTACGTATTAACAGCAATAAAAACGTAAATCATGTAACGTAAAGTGTGAATGTATATGAATTCCCATGTATTAATATTAAAATCGTGGCTTTAATGATTTAATGTTGTTTTTAGTCGAATTTATTGAAAGCAGTTTACTCATCTACTTAATATGAAATAACATTTCTGTTCGTGACTTGTGCTGCTCGTTTTGGAGGATTACATAATGTTAAACAAGACTACAATTTAAAACCTTATGAATACATTTTCTGTAATTGTTTAACCATTTTGTAATATTTTTTGTTTGTTTGCTGTGCGACACAGAAGGCGTTTTCTCCTATGCAGTGACTGACAATACAACCATAAGATACACCAAAACACAACATAAATTCACAAATCACATCAATTTTATTTGTTCGCTGTACTCCCAATCTTTAAAATCCATATGTTTGTAAGGAACAGATCCAAATTCAGCCCTTTATCCATCGATCTTCATTTTGATTCTCAGCAACAGCGACCATCAGTCAAAGCTCGCGCTCGTTATGATTCAAATTTAAAAGTAGCGCCACCTTCGAGAAGTGTTACGACATGGTTTACGGCACTGATATCGAACGCTCATTGGTTCTCACCTTCGTCACAGATTACGACATGCCGTGTTTCAGTGGATTGACATTTGAAATGAGTGTCGCGCCTTCACGGAGAGAAGCCGGATTCATCATATTTTCATGGATTAATAAGTTAAATTCTGCTCTGTACCCTATAAAAAACTATTACCGCCAGAGAGGACTGTGACTGAAACTCATCATCATTTGAACTACTTTTGGTACCACTTTTGACATTTTCGCAAAATAAATAAATAAATAAATAAATTATTGTGATTACGCTTGTTTGTCTGTCATTCTTTTATTTATATAAGAAGGTAGTTTAAAGTATCAAAATATAGTTTTAATGTTATATTTTTACTAAAATTGTCATTTTTCTACACATTTCTGCCCATTATGTTTTATTCTTTTAACATTCTGTATAAAATGGGTAGGTTTAGGTTCGGGATGGGGTTTAGGGATCTTACATTTATCTACAAAACGATAAAAGGGAAATTATACATATATCTTTAAGACATGATAAGATTCGTAAATATTTTACGTTTTTTTCGCTGTAAAAACGTAAGTATTTTTACGTTTTAGTGCCATAATTACGTCAATATTGTACGTTTTAGCACCTTTCTAAACGTACAAAAATGTACGTTTTGTGTCTTGAAAGTTACGTATTAATACCTACGTATTAACAATGAGACCAGGCTGGCGGGTGTCGCTGTTGGGCAGTGTTCCTTTAGAAATACAAGTGACTTGCGCTCTTTTTAATGTCATAATTTGTAATAATTGTGTTGTTTTATATGTAATATGGATTAATTTCTCATCCTATTTTTTTTTTTTTTTTTTTTTCTGAGGAGGCACTGCCTCCCTTGCCTCCTCGGAGGAAACGCCCCTGGTTGTAGCTTAGGCCTTGAAGAGTTTGGTTTGTGTTGTTGCATTGTCAAGAAGATGCTGTTTTCTGTTCTGTGAAACACTTCAAAAGGATGAGGACTTGCGCTCGAATTGATACGGTAAAACCGACACCATCATTACTGTTCGTATCACTGTGTGTCAAGCACTGAGGAAGATCTGGAGCTGAAACTGAGATTGTAAAGGGCATTTAATTTCCAAAACATGATGTTGATTTAAGTGGTTGACCAATCACAACAGTCTGGGCCATCTGACCAATCAGAGCAGAGTAGACCAATCACAACAGATTGGGCCAACTGACCAACCAAAGCAGAGTCTACTCTCGGAAAGAAGGGGTTTAGGGAGACCGAATCCTTTATCGAGCCATTTTAGACACTGTAAGAAAAGAGGTGATGCTGCAGCAATATCTATTATGAGAAAATTAAAGTGTTTTTTGACCTTGAATGCATGTAAACCTATTGCACGAGACCTCCAAAACAAAATCATGAGCCTTTAAATAGAATAATAGGGGTACTTTAACCCTTAAACAGGCAAGACCGGAAAACAATCAGCAAAAAATTATTTCATGCCATTTTTTATATCATCTGGACTTAAGTAAAACATATCAAAAGGAATTTTTGAAATATTTGATGTAGTTTGGATTTTATGAGTTGTATCTCCTGAGATACATTGCCTGTTTAGGGTATAAAAAGGGATTATCCACAGTATTGACAATGAATGGTGTTTCCAGGTAAACTGGGCTCCCTGCACTGGTCATTGCATTATTGCGAATTCTGGAGTGCTGAGTGAGGGGTCAGTTGTGGGTGATGGGAGGGCCAGTAGAAATCTCGTTCCAGGACCAGGGTCCCTAGGGAAGACCCTTATAGGCCCTCCAGGCCTCTGCCCACTGTACACAGTCCCCCTTCTCAATCTATGTATTTTGAGTTTTAAAAAATGTGCCAATGTTTTTAGCTTTGCTGTCAAACATTGGTATTAATTCCTGTTGTACACCTTGTCAATGTTGTAATGTTCCCTCCTGTCAGGCCTCATGATGTGGTAGCTGTTTATCCCATTGCTTTGAATGATGTAACGCACAGAGAGCCTTTGTAAAAACACGAGCTGTGTGCCTTAAAGGCCGACGAAAGCAGCGGAAAAGTGTAATCTTACGATGATGTAAAATTCAAATACTTATTTTTTCCTGGAATGGCTGAGAGGGAGACTGTTCTCGTATTAACGAGACATGGAATGACCATATTATTTGAATATTAGACCACAAGACCACTCAACCAGAGAGAATCAGAGCAGATTACTTATAAATTAATTAAACTCCATTCTCTCTCTCTTTTTTTTTTTTTTACCTCATTTGAACACCATTTTTTCCTTTTTTTGTGTGTATATGGTCCATATTTTTCCTTTTACCTCATACATAGTGTATGTCCTCATGACCCCAGTGGGTTTGAACCTTGGCTGAACTCTCAGATATGTGCGTCTAGAAACCATGAATTAAATAAAATGGCATTATGTGCATCATGTGTCTACAAACAGTGTTCACTCTTTGGCAAAGAATCTTTTTAAGAGCGCTCCACTGTGCAAGACATTATACAGTAGGTGTACCAAAAGGTCAGCTGTAAAATTTTCTAGCACATGATTAGGGACCTTACAAAAAGTACTGTGGTGGTACCATGGTATCCAATAGTAAGTATGGTGTTTACATGGTACTCAAAGATTATGTCAAAGAATAGCATGGTACTTTTCAAGCATGTCTGTAAAACCTGGAGAAGAGTGTCCATTTAGTATTCACATTCATCTCAATAGAACTTACTCAGCTGGCTAACTGAACCTTGCTAACCAGTTAAACCTAGACCTAAACCTAAAATGCATTGCCTGGAGTGGTTTATTGCTGTAATAAATCATGATAATTCACTGTTTATAGTGTAAATTGTAATGCATTGTCTGGGTATTTCACAAAATCATATGCAATTTTGTTTTTTCTGTAGTATCCTCTTGCGCTAATTTACGCCCTTCCAAAGGAAGATGATAATCTGACAGATGTTGTGTCTGGTGCTCTGGAGCAGTAGATTCAGCTGTCCCTGGAGTGGTTTTGGTGTTGGATCCTCTTTTGACTGTGATTTGGTTGCTTGTTTTGCCAGTCAGAGAAACATATGCTCAAGTAGGGCAGTCCTGTGGGAAACTTAGTGGTTCTCCCTCAAAAATAAAAGTTAACTTAGAACTAAAAAAAAAGTCTTGATACCATAGGAAAACCTTTATTAAACTTTACTGGTTCTTTAGTAAACTGTCTATATATTGGTGCATTAAAGAATCCATCTATGGGAAAAGTACTTGCAGATAATATAATATTAATGAAATAAAAGGCCACTTAAGTGTTCTTCAAGACAGTACTATGTTGACCATGACTATGTATGCTGACTGTGTCTTAACACACTTAAGTGCTCTTTTAAAAAGTGCACTTTCTTCATGAAGAATTTTTAATTTGAAAGGGCTATATGTAAGAAATTTCATACAATGGGCCTCATTTATAAAACACGAGCGGAGCAAATTTTTGTGTAAATTGTTCGTAAAGCTGCTCTGACGTAAATTTTTCGGATTCACGAATATGTTTGTATTTTCAAAATGTTACTTGGTATGAAAGAAATTTACACCTGCTCCCTACCACGTCTAAATGGTATGTAACACATTTGAACCTTCTGTGTTCTAATTTAGGCAAACTGATGACACTTCATTTTGATGCACTATGTACCATAATAATATTTCACGAGTTGATCTGCCCTGTCTTTATTTATTTATTTATTTATTTATTTATTTTAACTGTTCAACTTTTACCCAGCCGTCCAATCACAGTGGAGGAGGGGCGGGACAAATACTATACTAACTAATCAGAAGTTAATATTGCTGGTTATGAACTAGTAACACATTACTGGCATGGATATTCTACGGAGCACCGGTCATGACATGCAGGAAAAAATTAGTAGGCTAAATTGTGCGCACGCAATTTACTATTTCGTTCCCTCGAATTATAAATCATGTGCATGATTTATAAATCGAGGGAACAAAATAGTTAATCGTGCGCACGATTTAGTAAATCGAGTCAACCAGTTAGTAAATCATGTGCATGATTTAGTAAATCGAGTGAAAGTATTAGTAAATCATGCGCATGATTAAATTTTTTTTCTTGCATGTCATGTGCGGGGCTCCGTAATATTTTGTATCATAACAACTAAAGTATAAAACTGGAAAAACTCAAAGCACTTTCAAGCGCCACCAACTGGCCGTTTTCAGAAGAGCACCAGGCATTTTTTAACTGGCTAAAAATTCTTTGGTGGAAACATGATAATTGAATATTTATTGCTAGGCATATGGCCAATTAGTCTCTTTTGAACTTATGCAATATACTAGAGCCAAACCGGAGAAGGAAGTCTAGAAGATTCCATAGCGTTCCTGGACACGTAATTTGCCAACGCTATCTCACAACCAATTCGTATATATTTTACGAGGTGGCTAATTCGTACATTTTGGGTGACAGGTAGGTCTAGGGGTGGGGGTTAGGTGTAGGTCATTAATACGAATTAATACGAATTGGGCAGCTCGTAAAATATGTACAATTTAGCAAAAACCGTATGAATTCGTATGAGTGAGGTCATACGAATTCAAACGAATTACCCACCTCGTCAAATGGCCGTAAGATCGGGTTGTAATTTCTGTAGTTGTAACTCATGGGCGGGGATTATGCTAATTATGAATGAGCATGCATGCACGCCCTATTTACAAATGTTTGGAATTCATTAATATACACACATTTAACTACCAAATCCGTTGTATACAAAATGTTTGTGAATCCGGAGGAGAGTTTTCGTAAAGGTCCATTTTACTTTGCAAATTGCTCTGAATTTGCTTGTATATTTACGAAAGTTTGATGAATGGCACATTGTTTGCTTTTTATATGCCAATGTGTAAACAGCTTGTAAGAAAATGTAAAAAACAAGATCTTCCCTGACATAGGTTGTCTATAAAAACCTGTGGACTAATTTTATGTGAAGGATTTGGGGCGTTTTTGCGGGGAATATCAAAAGGATATGACATTAACACACGTTCCCTCTTTTCCAGTACATGACACATGAAACAAATGCTTATACAATGTTCAGATTAATGCCGAAAGAGCCATTCTGTACTGTAATGTAAATGTGTCCTGCAAAGAAAAGGGACTAATTCAAACTATAGTCTCACAAAGCCAGATCTATATAGTCTATGGTCTCAAATATTCTTTATAATCAAATTGTCACGTGGGTGGTTGTATGAGTGGAAGACAAAGATTTAGACAATGTTTAATAAATCCACAGGATAATCGACATGAACAGAGCAGCACACAACACATCCATGAACTGATGACACCGGACAACTCAAACAGAACTGAATATTACATTTAAAGCGAATGTATTGAAAATGTATTAAATTGCAACTTCATTATGTAATTACAAATATGTTTAAATACATGACATACAAGTTTCAAATGAAATGACAAAGTATATTTTAGTTTACCATAAATTCTTGTCAGTAGTACAATAACCCCCGGTTTCACAGACAAGGCTAAAGTCTAGTCCCAGACTAAAATGCCTGTTTGAGCTGTTTTAACTGAAAGTAACTTGTACTTCTTTCTCATAAGGGCAGACATAAATATGCTAATCTATAGAAGATAACTTTTCTTTTTTGTAAATCATCCTCATAAAATATCTAATTATCTGTTAAAATGGTTTTTAATTTTATGGCCATTATTTAAAAACAACAACAACAACAACAACTCAGTATTATAAGGCAGAAATCACTTTATTGTCTGTATGTTAATAAGAAAATAAAGCTGCAGGCCTAAAGTGAATGTTTCCATAAGAAGTGACAGTTACAGTACTATACTACAGTATACTACAGTACCTGTCTGTGATTTATTTCTCAGGCCACAGCACCCTGAAATAGAGCTTCCCCAGGCATTTTTCCCACCCATCCTACAGACTTATCCAAACATAGGGTTAAAATCATCTAGGGCTTACTGATTTACTTGTCAAACATTTTGTGTCTTGTTTTGTTCAACGCATTCTACTGTTTTAATTGGAACTGAATATTTTGACAAAATCGACTATAATAAGTTCATGTACATTCCTTATGCCACACATCTCATTTAAGTTTTTTTTTTTTTTTTAACAAATACAAATAAATGAGATAATTGTTTTTACTTAGATTAATATGGATGACATATTCCAGAGATCTCCACTGTGATGTTTATTTTCTTATGGGTTCGTCAGTTCTTTATGGAAATTATGGATGCTTGTTTCCACCACAGTAACTTTTTATCTCACAATTATAACTATAACTTGTAATTGCAAGTTTATATCTCGCGATTCAGACTTTTTTCTCAGAATTGTGAGATATAAACTTGCAATTGTGAATTATAAAGTTTCAATTGCCAGATATAAACTCACAATTGTGAGAAAGTAAGAATTTCAGATAAAAATTAGGCTTTTAAAAAAAAAAAAAAAAAAAATTAAACTAAAAAAATTACTATTCTGTGACGAAAGTAAGTTGAAGTTTTCATTAAAATCAACATGCGTGGGTTAAGAAAAAAAAAAAAAATCAACAAATTCTTGACCCTATTGTCTTTGTTGTGAAGTTTCCCCTTTTTACAGTGACTTTGTTTTCGAAGGACAGGAAAGAGTTAACAATTATGGGCGCCAAAATAATGAGTCAAGGGGTGGGTGGTCTCAGGGGAATTCTGCTTATCATGGGTGAAGAAAAGGCACTGCAGGAAATGGAGGGAAGTTGATTGGGGGGAAACACGTCTTCTTTCTGTGCGTGTAAGCACAAATGTTTGCCTTGGTATTCAGAAAGTGTGTGATATTAAGTGAGAGTGTGTGTTTTTGTGGCTGAAGGAAGCACAGTGAGTGGGGTCACCATGTGCTAGTTAAATAAAGAGTGTTATTAAAATGTGGAAAGTGTGTATATTTGGGAGATTTGGGAAGAATGTTGTGGGAGACACTGTTTGCAAAGCCTGGCAGAGGCACATTGAGAGAAAAAGGCAAGTGTGAGACTAGTTCTTGCCAAGAACACGTGCTTACTCTTGTATTTGAGGCTTTGAAGCATACTCTGCAGCCATGACTAATGCGTTTATAAAAATGTTCTTCACTTTTCAATGAAACACTGATATATTCCTTGTGATGAGAAAGATAAGACTCCCCAAGGCAGTAAGTGTGATGCTAGTCAGCTGTGTTTCTCTCTTTGTTCTTTGACACAAACAACAACTGTGTCCAGAATGTACTAAATATAATACAAAAAATTATGTATTATGTATCGATGCCTGTTTCCACCTAAAAGTAAAAAAAAAAAAGGTAGTTGCAACTTTAAATCTCACAATTGTGATTTTTTTTTCTCATAATTGCAGCTTAATATCTTACAATTGTGATTGTATATATGTAAGGGATAATGTACATCCAGCTGGTTGTTATCGCAGAATAAACCCCAACAGGGTGATCAGGTCTTGCATCAGCCTGAAGAGGTTTATTCTGCGATAACAACCAGCTGGATGTATTATCTCGCTTATTACATGGCTACTTGCCACTTAAGTAAATAATTAGACATGAAATATTGATCTAACCCTAAGTCGAAATATTTTATTAGCTCTTTAACGCAAAGCTTCCGCAGAGAGAGCAGTTGCTAGCGCCGCAAGTTCAAACTAGACGGACATTTAAGAGATATGGTACAGTCATACCACACATTACACAGCATTTTGCTACATAAATAATTATGGGAATAAGAGATATTGATCTGAGATGAAACTGATTTAAAATCGTACCTGTTTGTTATCTTATAATCCATTACAGTGAACAAAACAATAGTGGCAAAATGGCAGCAGCTACGTTTGTATGAAACGAGAGAGCGAGTCCGTGATACCGGATGATATAATTAATTAACTATACACAAAATATTGATTTGACTGCATTTTAATATTTTATTCAGTGCACTTTGCACACACTTTATGTGCTCACCAAACGCAAAACTTCCACGTGGAAAAAACGTTCCTAACAAGCGTATAGCGCTACATATTTCAGTTACCCGGATGAGCCTGTGTCATCTGTTTTTAGAATAACATACCAATCAGAATGAAGTATTCCACAGAGTCAAGTCAAGTCACCTTTATTTATATAACGCTTTTTACAATGCAGATTGTGTCAAAGCAGCTTTACAGTGATAACTGGTATATAATTTCGGCTGCACAGCAGCTCTTAAAGAATTGTCTCTTAAAGTCATTGTCCAGCTTAAGTAAATTCAGTATTGATTCATTCCATTGTAAGAATCAATAGTTATTAATTTAGTTAATTTACCTATATCAGCACTGGAGTAAACAGTAATGTCATCATCCAGCTCAGTTCAGTTCGCATACAATGTCGATGCAGGCAGATCAAAACATTGTTGAATATCAAATGTCAAGTGTCCCCAACTAAGCAAGCCAAAGGCAAGGAACCCAAACTCCAACAGGTGACATCAGGTGGTAAATGGGTGGTAAAATGGAGAAAAAAACCTTGAGAGACACCAGGCTCAGTCAGGGGGCCAGTTCTCCTCTGGCCAACAGCGAACAGTGCATGATTATGATTCAGGCAGCTTTCATAAGTCTGATTGGGATCGTGGAGCCGCGGAGCCGTGTTATAAACATATATGTCACATTTTCTGACATTTATATCTCACAATTGCAACTTTTTTCTTATAATTGTGACTTTATACCTCTCAATTAAGAATGTATCTGTCTTTCACAGTTGCAACTTTTTTGTCATACTTGCGACTTTATATCTCCTAATTATGACTTTATATTTCACAATCTATCTGTCTTTGATAGACCTTCAAAACATTCAAACTTTAAATTATTTTAAGCTTCAAGCCACCTAAAATTGAAAACCTTCAAACTTCAAGTTTTTAAAACTCTTTCAAACATTCTGGTCAGGCTTTCTCAAGCCAACTTCAAGGTTTGATTTGGTTAATTTTTTTTATCTAGTTAAATACTTTTTCCCTGAATCTCCTGTGTTGTGCGTTCTCTGCAACCACATATGACAATTTCTCACAATTGTGACTTTATATCTCACAATAACAACTTTTCTCATAATTGCAACTTTATATCTTGCAGTTGCAACATTTTTTTCTCATAATTGTGTCTACTGTATATCTTACAATTATAACTTTGTATCTCAGTCGATACTTTATTTCTCGTAATTTCCACTATACTTCTCACATTTGGATTATTATAACTCTGATTAAATAATGAGTCTGATTATATATTGAGAATAATCTAGTTAAATAATAGAAATCACAGCTAACTGTACTTTCAGAAACTACACACAGAATGCAAACCGCAGAAACTGGGCGGTAATGTGTTTTCTGCCAAACATCGACAGCCTCTCCACCACCTAGTTTTGAAAGGCCTTTCATTTTCCACTTGCTGTTAAATAAGAAAACATGTCTAGTAAAAACAAGCACATGCTGAATTTAGAGCCCATTATTGCATCATGCTTGTCTTATGTAATGGAGCTGAAAAAGACGGCCATGTGAAAAATGAGCAGTAGGGTGTGTGCTTCCCCCCGCAAGCTTCCTCGCTCGTGTTTGGTGGTCTGAGCTTCACTACAGGCCCTGTGGGATCCTGTGTCAATAAAGTGAGAGGATACTGTACATCAGAAAAGAACATCCAACAGCAACACCTTTAAATAAAACAAATTGTCTGAGGCTCTGCTTCTCTGTTTGCAGGAGGAAGCTCCAGTCAAGCTGTCAGTGGCTCAGCTAGCTGGAAGACTCAAAGGTCATGCACTGCCAATGCCAGGAAACATGGAGGTAGTGGAACATCTGACGTCTTTCTGTTTGTCTCTTATTGGTTGTTCCTAATCAAAATTATATTTGTTTTTATTCATATGTTGAATACAAATATTAAGTTTTGGCGAAAGGTTCAGAAACAACAATGTTTGCCAATGAAATTTCATAATCGAGACGGCCCCACTTTCAAGCAGTGGTCATGTATTATATAGCTTATGTTACTGAATTGCAGGTGAAATCTATGAGAAGACCCCCATGTTCTCTGGTGATAAACAACCAAAAAGATGAAGAACATGAACAAGAACAGGTGCGCATGTAACTTTACTGACATATTGACACTTCAGGTTTTTGTGTGTATGCTACTGTATTTTACAGTGGTGAAATTTAGAAAGTGATTTTCTTCATGCCAGACTGTCAAGCGCAGTAATATGGCAATAGGAATTATAGATAAATATAGTAGATTTTTTTTTATCAGTACAAATTTTAATTATTAATACAGAACAGAACTTTTTTTTTTTTTAGTTTTAAGAGGCCGTTACATGACATTATTTTCAACTAACAATGGAAAACTCTTATGCATTTTGGCCGTTCATTTACACAACAACAGCGTTTTGGGAGCCTGAAAATGCAAATTTCTGAAAACACTTTTCAAAGTACAAGTTTTTGAAAATGATACCATTATTGCCTCTGTGTTAAACTACAAAAACACAAATTTGTGAAAACGGTGACGTCATGCACACGTGTATTACGTGTTCAGTCTATAGGTGCGTAGTATTTCATTACAAAGTGACATCGCCAGCTACTGGCCTGGCATGAATAATACAGTGTGTTTAGTCATTTACCTGATCCTTGTGAACAGGGTTCGTTTTGACAGCATTGTCGTTTGTACACAAAACTTTTCAAAAACGCAAAGGAAAAGCTTTTCAGTTTTTAGTCGGGTACAGCGGGGCTAAAGGCGCACCAGGGTAAAAGCCGCATTTGATTTTATTCTCTTTTAAACCACTAGATGGCACAAAAATTCAGCTGAGCACTTTTCATAACAACCGCTTTTGATGATGCATGTGGAAATTTGGCTGGTGCTTGACATGATCGTCAAGTTGATTCTGTGCAAATTTGATCTAATATTTAATGTTTTTAAAATGTTGTAGATTTATGTAGGAAATGAGAATCGATAAAATTATTGTCTATATTTTGAGACAAAGGTCTTCTTAATGTTTTTCAGTTTTGTTCAAGGTAATTAAAGCAACAGTTTTTCAATAACAGAAGAATATATAAAAGTATGGTATTTGGGGTTAAAGGCACCCCTGCTGTTGGGGCTAAAGGCACAATAATTAACATGATAATAAATAGCTGGCTGTCTTTTCCATTTGTTGACATGAGATGGTTAGATTCAGATGGTAAATATCATATATTAAGTTGTGTGTCCACCTTAGAGATAATTATAATGAAACCATCATATTTTAAAATGCGATATTATTAATCATATCATATAATAAAACATTTATTTGTCTCTACTGTAAAGCTTTATTAAATTATGGGATCTCATTAAATGCTTTCAGAATCTTTACTTTTTTAAATAATTTTGTTTTTGTATTTTTTAAAATGAACATATTTTAATGACAGTATTTATTGAACAAAAATGAATTATTTTATTTATCAAAATAAACCGAAAATAGTACAAACTTTGTTAAAGTGATTGTTTTGAACATGTATTACCTTAGACATTATTAAAAACATATTACTTTAGCTAAAGTATTTGTATCAATGCCTTTTACCTCGTGCGTGGGGTAGCAGGCCTACCTTGCCACAATGCCACCTCATATATTTATAAGATTTTTAAACAAACAAAACACTTTTATGATCTATTTTCAAACAAAATCTGTTGCTCCATTGTTCAATAAAAACATATATATATATATATATATATATATATACACTTTTTTTTCTGCAATCATACACTATAGGAGTAGTGAAAAACAAGTTTTTCTTAGGGTGTGCCTTTAGTCCCGTTGTACCCTACATCGCTGTCGTGTAAACATACCCTAAGTTTACCGAGTGAGCTATTAATGTACGTTTACACGAAAACGTACTAAAAGCAGAAAAGTATTTCCTTTGAGTTTTTCAAATACAGACAACAACGACAATGTGAAAAACAACCCCCGTTCATACGGATCCATGAAAACGACTAAAAAACACTATTATTCATGCCAGGCCAGTAGTTGATGATGTCACTTTGTAAAGAAACACTATGCGCCTATAGACTGAACATGTAATACGCATTCTTGTAGTTGCACTTTGAAACCTGTTTTCAGGTCCCCAAAACGCAATTATCGTGTAAATGAATGGCCAAAATGCATAAAAAGTTTTATGTTTTTAGTTGGAAACGGTGTTGTGTAAATGCCCCCTTAGTAATTGATTAATGTTAATATACCTTGTTATACCTTTATGCCAGATTTATAGTAGTGAATGTAAATGGTCTCATCCAATGTCTTTTAAATAACTGAATTTTCTGGTACAGAAGTCATCCAACTGTCCTCATCCTCCTAAGATCAAGATAAAGAGTTCACCCTTCATAGAAAAACTTCAGGTGAGACCTATCTGCTTGATTATCCAAGTTTATGATTAGCATTTGAAAAATGCCATCCTAGCAGCATTGTAAGGTGCTTATCAATTTCACGTATCATTTCCGAAGTCAGCTTTCATATAGGAAATCTGTGGCATCATAAAGCTATTTGCTGAAATATGTAGTTTCTTGCACACATTTACTTAAAACTACTAGGTGGGATACCGTTCACTTTGCAGTAAACAATATTCCATTGCAAACAAAGCCAAGGTTTTTATGCAACTCTTCTGCCTCCTAGAGTTTAAAATGTACTACTGCAAGGCCAATACCTGCAACTAAACCCCACACAGCATCTCTTTTGAGAGGTATCTAATTAGTTTGACCTGTCATTGGTCGTGGAATACATCTGCTCATGAAAGGGACGGGTCCGCACGGTCTCCTCCTATTGGCTCAGACAAGGAATCTAATGAGATAATGGCTTAGCCACTGCAGAGCAGTGCTGAGCTGTACTAGACTCCACTTGCAGCCATCAGGCAGTCATGGGACAAAAAGGTTGCCGTTTCTCTCTCTTCCTGTTCTCTCCTGTACAGGTAGGAGATATTAATTTTGAATGGGGCTCTTTTATTTTACAATGCAAGAGGAACTTAAGGCTTTTTTTTTTTTGTGGTGGTGTTTTAAGTTGCTGTTTATTGAGGTATACATATCCATTATACTTTAGTCATATGGATAATAGCCTGATAAATCACCAGATCATTAAGATTTCGATCATTTGTTGTCTTTTTAGTTTGTTGAGATTATGCTGATTTATTTTAGGGAGCACCAGTGGAATATAAACTAGTCCTAATCTGTGTCCGATAGCCTAAGAGGTCAAACATGGGTAAGACACAGTATCTGTGTAGTCAAGATGAAGATGATTGAAGGAACTTAAAAGAAGGAAGATACTACTATTAATGGTCTGATGAATGTCTTTTAATTGCCATATATATATATATATATATATATATATATATATATATATATAAACCTATTCAATAGTGTTATTTTTTGTATCATTTATATATTATATTTTTGTTTATATTTTGAAAAAAAATGTTATTTTTATATTTTCTGCTTTCACTTTATTTTTTAAAGTTTTAGTAATTTTGTTTTGTGCTTTTGTCATTTTTATTAGTTTTTTTTTTTTTTTTTTTTTTAAAAACATGTCTATATAGTTTTTCTTAATTTTATTTATTAGTTTTAGTTTATTTTGTTTTAGTTATTTTAGTACTTCAGGTTAAACTGAACAAAAAAAGAGAATTGTTGCCTTAGCAACTACCTGAAATAAAATAAGTTTAAGCTTGTTTTTTTTTTTTTTTTACATCAGTTGCTTGTACAGTATGTCTTTAACAACACACTGCCAAACATAATTAATAAGCAAGGGAATTGTTCATATAATTCCCACAATTGTATGTACGTTTCATCATCAATAAGTTTCATTATGTTTATATCTGCATTATATCATCCTCTTCTCTCTAGATATCAACCTTTAAAAACCCATATCAGTTGACCACTAGTTTTGTCTCTATTAAAGAACATTTTGCAGGATCTTTAAAACATTCTTTTCTTCTCTCTTGCAGGCCAATCTTGCTCTCTCTCCAACTGTCCTGCTCTCCCCACCCAAAAGTCCAGAGTCTAAACAGCCACCGACTGCCTCCTGTCCCATCAGTCCCTGCAGCTCCGTGAGCTCCACCCTGCAGCCCATTCAGCTGTCCTGTGAAGATGAGGCGCCGGTTAGCTTTGAGCAGCCGGTCGAGGGCACGCCACTGCCCAACATCAACAAGGTCAACTAGCTTAATGTTAGCATATCTCACTTTCACGTGCAACAAAATACACTTTAAATAGTTTTCTTCACTCTTGTTTGGGAACGTACCTGCAATGTGACACAAACCTATCCTTCAGAATGAAAATTTGGTTCAGATACATTCAGTACAAAATATTTACACTAAGTAAACCATGGCTGACAAAAATTCCTTACTTCAGAACAGTGGGAAAAGTATGGTGCCCCTAAAGGAACACAGTGATGATTAAAAAAAAAAATATAAGATGGGAGGAAAAGCAAAGTTCCACGGGGGAATGCAATACTTTAGTGTGAGAACACAAATGTTGTGTGAGAAGACGCACATTTTCATGGGGGAAACGCAAGACTTGTGAGAGAATACAAAGTTTCATGGGGGAACGCAATACTTTTGCGAGAAAACACAAAAGTTGTGTGAGAAAAACAATAATTTTCTCAAGGGAACGCAATACTTTTGCGAGAAAACGCAAAGTTGCATAGGGTAATACAATTATTTTGCAAGAGAGCGCAAATGTTGCATGAGAAAATGCACATTTTCTCAAGGGAATGCAATACTTTTGCGAGAAAATGCTAAACTTCATGGTGGAAGTATATGAATTACAATCATACTGTGAATGCAAAGTTTCATGGGGGAACGCAATACTTTTGAGAGAAAACGCAAATGTTGTGCGAGAAAACATTTTCTCAAGGGAACGCAATACTTTTGAGAGAAAATACAATGTGTCATGGGGATGCAATACTTTTGCAAGAGTGCAGAAAATTAAAATTTTTCCTACCATCTTAATTTTTGTTTTCCATCACTATTTAAATTATAAGTATATGAATTTCAAACATACTGTGACAGGATTAGGATTGCATCAGTAAATAATTACTGGTATTTGCAAGGCTGTAATCACATATACAGTATATGACTGTGGGTGATGGACTAAGTTTAACTGGTCATTGAAAACCTGTATTTGTTGCAGACTAATGTGAATGGCAAAACCTGATCTCTTGAAAGTGCAGCAGTAACCTTTTATAGGCTTGCTGTTTCTCAGAGAATCTCTGATGTGTGCAGAACGAGATGTGATGAGATCAGCATGAAGGTGCATGTCCCTTTGCGTGCAGCCAGTATTGTGGGCTTAAGCTCTGAGTAAGCCTATAGAGACTGTCCATGCACTGCCCGAGGACATAACAAACTGTAATCCAATCAGGCCACTTCTGCATCTCTCCCTCTCTATCTCTCCTGGGTGCATTCACAACAAAATCCAGCCATGTTAGGTGTCGTTTGTATGGAGTTAATATTGTGCCATAATTAAACAAACAAATCCAGCATTTTGCAAACAAACACGATCTGCTTTGCAAAGGAAAACTTGACTCGCAAACACACAGAAAGTGATGTGCAAATACAAAGGTCAGTTTGAGCGAAAACGCAGATGAGTAACAAATATATGTATTGTATTTTACAAATATAAATAAATGAGCCTTCATCATATTTCACAAAAAAATACAAACCATCCTACAAATGGCATGTAATCTTTGAACAAATAACAAATCTAGTGCATACAAATGCACACCTGTCTGTTATGATTGTAAGCAGTGGCGTAACTTTGTTTTAAAAAGTGGGTGGGACAGGAATGTGTGTGTATCAGGAATGTGTGTGTATCATTACAATAATAAATGCACAAAATTTATTGACATAGACCTCATGTTTAATATGATAGTTTCGTCCTTACATCTACTATAATACAATATATTGTTAGTCTCGAAAATATTTACATTAGTCAGTAAATATGTAAATCCGCAATCAACATTAGATTGTCCTGATGGACTAGAGGTAGAATTTTTGTTCAGCATGCCAGAGGTTCTGGGTTCTGGGTTCTAATCCGCCCTGGTGTTATTTATTTTATTTTTTCTCATTAAAACCAAAGATGTTCATCAGTGATTATTTATCAAGAGCAGAGACACGTTTATGTGCATTTTGTTTGTGATTTCACCGGAACGAATAGAGTCTCTCCGGCCGCAACAGCTTTAAGCAATAGATTGAAGCACTCGTCCGTGTGAATACTGCGCAGTGTGCACGAGCGCAAAGAGAACACTGTTGCACCACTGATAACAGCGGCAACGAGCACTCAACATGATTTCAAAAACAACACATCCCAGCGCCAGATCGCCTATTATTTAACACAAACGAATGAATTGCTAATCAACCAGAGATGTTTCTTTTGTATTAGTATACATCCGTGCCGTGAGAGTTTCAAAAAAAGTGGTGGGGACAATATCGACCCTGGCAAAAAGTGGTGGGGACATGTCCCACCCGCAAATTACGCCTATGATTGTAAGACACTTGCCTTTTTATGAGATCTCTTGGCTTGATTTTCTCACAAATGTGTGCAGGCAGATTTTCTCACAAATGCAGAGCAACTTTCTCTTCCAAAACAGCAGATGGCGCTTTGCTATGGGTCAATTTACGCTAGTCTCCCGAGAGAAGCCCCGAAACATGTTGATAATAATAATAAACTTTGTTTTATAGCGCTTTTAAAAGTTGCACAAATACAATGGAATAGGGGAAATAAAAGATAGAATATAAGTCAAGTCTAGTCAAGTCAAGTCAAGTCAAGTCACCTTTATTTATATAGTGCTTTTTACAATGTAGATTGTGTCAAAGCAGCTTTACATTGATAACTGGTACATTGTTTGACTGCACAGCAGCTCTTAAAGAATAGTGTCAATGCAGGCAGATCAAAAGCACTGTTGAATATCAAAATGTCAAGTCAAGTGTCCCCAACTAAGCAAGCCAGAGGCGACAGCGGCAAGGAACCCAAACTCCATCAGGTGACATCAGGTGGCAGACAAGTGGCAAATTGGTGTTAAAATGGAGAAAAAAACCTTGGGAGAAACCAGGCTTAGTCGGGGTGCCAGTTCTCCTCTGGCCAACAGTGCTTTGTTACAATTCAGGTTGCTATCATAAGTCCAATAGGATCGCAACATTAAAAGTATTTATTTCAGTTCCATCCAATTGAGGATCGTATTCATCACGCCGGTATGGATGGTTGTTGAGGAACTGTGTCGTGGCTGTCGTGTCGATGAGGCCTTCACAGGGGATGATCTAGTTGACTCAATCTCTGCTGATACTTCAGGGCTGCGTTGTGGTCGTGTCAAGGTGCAGGTCCTTGGTCTCACCTGGATACGGCCCGGATCCGGTTGACTACGGTAAACCTCGGGATAAACAGAAAGACTAATATTAGCGTAGATGCCATTCTTCTTCTGATGTAACGAGTACATCAGGTGTTATAGGAAGTGTTCCCGGTTCCGGCTGACCTAATTTATGCAGCCTAATAATCCTTTAACGGATTTGGAAATATAAATTGGTAATGTGTTATGTGTATGCCAGGTTAAAGAGATGCGTTTTTAGTCTAGATTTAAACTGACAGAGTGTGTCTGCTTCCCGAACAATGCTAGGAAGATTGTTCCAGAGTTTAGGTGCCAAATAGGAGAAGGATCTACCACCTGCAGTTGATTTTGATATTCTAGGTATTATCAGCTGGCCTGAATTCTGAGATCGCAATAGACGTGAAGGACTATAATGAATTAGGAGCTCGCTCAGGTACTGGGGAGCTAAACCATTTAGTGCTTTGTAAGTAATTAGCAAGATTTTAAAATCTATACGATGTTTAACAGGAAGCCAATGCAGTGTTGACAGAACTGGGCTAATATGGTCATACTTCCTGGTTCTAGTAAGAACTCTAGCTGCTGCATTTTGTACGAGCTGTAGTTTATTTATCAGGCGAGCAGAACAACCACCCAGTAGAGCGTTACAGTAATCTAGCCTTGAGGTCATGAACGCATGAACTAACTGTTCTGCATTTTTCATTGAGAGCATATGTCGTAGTTTAGATATATTTTTAAGATGGAAGAATGCGGTTTTACAGATGCTAGTAACATGGCCTTCAAATGAAAGATTGGTATCAAAGAGCACACCTAGGCTCCTAACTGACGACGAAGACTTAACAGAGCAGCCATCAAGTGTTAGACAATATTCTAGGTTATTACGTGAAGAAGTTTTTGGTCCAAAAATTAGAATCTCTGTTTTTTCTGAATTTAGTAGTAGGAAATTACTGGTCATCCAATTTTTTATATCAGCTATGCACTCCGTTAATTTTGTGAATTGGTAAGTTTCGTCAGGGCGCGAAGAAATATAGAGCTGAGTATCATCAGCGTAACAGTGAAAACTAACGCCATGCTTCCTAATGATATCTCCCAAGGGTAGCATGTACAGAGTGAACAGTAACGGTCCTAGTACTGAGCCTTGTGGTACTCCATATTGAACTTGTGATCGATATGACATGTCTTCGTTTACTACTACAAACTGATAACGGTCAGATAAGTATGATTTGAACCATGACAATGCAATTCCACTAATGCCAACATAATTTTCGAGTCTATTTAAAAGAATATTGTGATCAATAGTGTCAAATGCTGCACTAAGATCCAGTAACACTAATAGAGAGATACAACCACGATCTGATGATAAGAGCAAATCATTAGTAACTCTAATGAGAGCAGTCTCAGTACTATGGTACGGTCTAAATCCTGACTGGAAATCCTCACAGATACCATTTCTTTCTAAAAAGGAACATAGCTGTGATGATACTGCCTTTTCTAGTATTTTTGACAGAAAAGTGAGATTTGAGATCGGCCTGTAATTGACTAATTCTCTAGGATCAAGTTGTGGTTTTTTAATAAGAGGTTTAATAATAGCCAGCTTAAAAGTTTTTGGTACGTATCCTAATGATAAAGATGAATTGACGATATTGAGAAGAGGGTCTATGACCTCTGGAAGCATTTCTTTCAATAGCTTAGTCGGTATAGGGTCTAACATACATGTTGTTGATTTTGATGATTTAACAAGTTTAGACAATTCTTCCTCTCCTAAAGCAGTAAATGAATTGAATTTTTCCTCAGGGACACTACAATGCACTATCTGACACGATACTGTAGTAGACGGTTGCATGGTTATTATTTTTTCTCTAATATTATCAATCTTGCAAGTAAAGAAGTTCATAAAGTCATTACTGCTGTGCTCTTTGGAAACATCAGAAGTTGAAGCTTTATTTCTTGTTAATTTAGCCACTGTATCAAATAAATACCTAGGGTTGTGTTTATTTTCTTCTAAGAGTTTTGAAAAATAGGCAGATCTAGCAGATTTTAAGGCCTTTCTGTACTCAATCATTCTCTCTCTCCACGAAATACGAAATACTTCTAGTTTTGATTTCTTCCAGCTGCGCTCCATTTTTCTGGCTGCTAACTTTAGGGCCCGAGTGTGGTCATTGTAAATAATGTCCAAACCTTAATGTTTACAAACTTTTGAATGGTACTGTACATGCAGTGAAGATAATCTATGTAAGTGTTGCCTGAACCAAATTTGTGTGGCTATTATCAATATGTTTAAATGAAAATGAAAAGAGGCAGATTGGTGTTTTATAACATGTTTTGTATAACATGTTGCTGGCAGTTATACATAAACATACAGAGATAACTGGAGTAGCCAGAGCGAGCCAAGTGATGTTATCAAGATTGCTGCCTGCACATATTTGTGAGAAAATCAAGCCAAGAGATCTCATAAAAAGGCAAGTGTCTTATATTCGTAACTGACAGGTGTGTGTTTGTATGCACTAGATTTGTTATTTGTTCAAAGATTACATGCCATTTGTAGGATGGTTTGTATTCATTTGTGAAATATGATGTAGGCTCATTTATTTATATTTGTAAAACACAATACATATATTTGTTACTCCTCTGCGTTTTCACTCAAACTGACCTTTGTATTTGGACATCACTTAATGTTTGTTTGCGAGTCAAGTTTTCCTTTGCAAAGCAGATCGTGTTTGTTTGCAAAATGCTGGATTTGTTTGTTTAATTATGGCACAATATTAACTCCGTACATTTGTACTCGGTTAAAGGAGTATTTAGCTGCTGAACTATGCTGTATGGTTATGCAGTATATATGCAGAACATGCTGCATTGAAAACTATATCCCATAATGCATTTGGCTCACCTTGGCCTTACAATTTCAGTGTGACAAAAGAATTGGTAGTAAAATTAACTGCGAATTTAAACTTTTTTAAACATTCTGAAATGTTTATCATTGCGTATTTCACACTGCATCATGTACTGTTCTTGATTTCACCAACATGTTCCTGGATCAAGTGTTATTCACCTATCCTTTCCCTCTGATTTTAGGGGTAAGTTATAGGTAGGGTTAGGTTTAGGGGTAGGCTTGACATTAACACCCACCAACCTACCAAATGTAGGTGGATTTCAGCAATGGCGTGTAACGCAGCCACTCCTACTAGCCACTTTGGCGGGTTGAATTTTATATATAACAGGGGCGTTTCCTCCGAGGAGGCAAGGGAGGCAGTGCCTCCTCCAAAAAAATAGGATGAGAAAATAATCCATATTACAAACAACACAAAATTATTACACAAATATTTCAAATTATGACATTAAAAAGAGCGCAAGTCACTCGTATTTCTTAAGGAACACTGCCCAACAGCGACACCTGCAGGTAAAGTTACTGCAGGAGTCATGCCTCCCTTTCCACTCATAAAAAACCATTAGACCCCTATAGCGTGCGTTGGGTTTTGTGGGGGGTAATTAAGAATGAATGGGGGAAAGTCACGTGAGAGGAGGCAATGTCTCCATCGCGCTATGATTGGATGTAATTGGTTATGATTGGATATGATTGGTTTGTGCGATAAATCCTGCCTCTTGTTGACGTGCACTTTCCGTGCGTCAGTTTGAATGAACAAATGATGGCGTCAATGGGAAGATTAATTGAAAAGTAAGTAAACAGATCACCCAGTTAGATATCACCGCTTTATGTCACGTCAAAATCAAACTTGAAATGGACTGAAAGCGTGATGACTGCGGGTTTTTTTTTTTTTTTTTAGTGTAATCAGCTTGGTGAAATTAAAAATACAATTTGTGTCCGTGACAGACGGTGTTTACAGAGCATGACTGATGATCCACAATAGCCTAAGTTGACAATTAAAAAGAAAAACATCAATGCACAAATAAAATATATTGTTTAAATTGTTATTGCCTTTAGTTATTATTTTAGAATGAATGTAGAAATGCTTAAAACACTAACTTGATGAGATTGACTTGGTTTTGATAAATAGAACATTTATTACAATACATTGTTAATGTAAAATTACAAAATAGAATTGTATTTGGTTTATTTTTTTCTTTTTTGATGTAATGTAAAGTAATGTTAATTTAACAAGGAAGATGTGTCAACGTTAAGAGTAATGCACATGAATTTACATTGATTCATAAATAAATAAAAAATGTACCTCCTCATTTCAGAACACCACTGCACGCCACTGATATATAATATACATATATAAAATAATATACATTTTTCAATTGCAGTCTTTTAAAAGGGCATCTGAAATAAAATAGGTGCAATGTTGTGTTGTCAAAAATATTGATTTTTCGATACATATCAATACAGGAATATCTGAAACGCCCCCAATACTCATTTTCCACAGAATAGATACACGATACCAGCTGCGCGTTCTCGCTCTCTCATCTCTTCGATAGCGAGTTGACACACAAACCCGCCTCCCCTCACTCACTCGTTTCATTTGCTCCAGATGAATATTGTTGGTGTTACAGGTCTTGAATTTCGGCATGGGATTGCACGTATCGCGCATAATTTTACTCATTTGTGCAGATTTTGTGGTCATACCCATAGTGTGCGCACATAAAGCCACCTCTCAGCACTAAATTGAGTTCTTTTTCACTGCTTATTACACTTAAACAGTGAAATACACAAAAAATAAAGTCAAAATGCTGGTCTTGGCGAGTGTTCACGTAAACACAGTCAGTTATGTTTGAATGAATGTAAACAGTTGAGAAAGAAAACTCACATGTAACAGTTTAAATGGATTTGTGTGTCAGGTCTTTAAGTGACAGCAGTCTATACTAGTTGCCACATTATGAGATAATATTAAAAATAGCTATATGGCAGTTTTCCCCCATGGTATCCATGTCAAAACTGTGGCCAGTGAAAATTCTGAGTAGCTAGTAACTTTGGAAAACCATTAGCCACTGTGGCTGGTGTGCAAAAAAGTTCATGTCAAGCCCAGGGGATAGGGATAGGGTTACGACTACATTTTCGGACAGGAATGTTGTTCCAGGATCAACAAAATATGTTGCTCCAGGAACATGTCTTACTTGGCAAAAGACCCAGTGAAACACTGCTGTGCCCCAGTAAAATATTACTGATAAATACTTATCTGACAATGGAGATTATCCTGTATATTATATCCTGTATATCCTTATAATATTTCACCATCATGTTGTGTCTGTTTTCTATCAGAATCAGAACTAATGATGCCAGATTTAAAATCTCTCTTTTGATCTCATCTGACGAACAGGTTTGCAAAAAGTTCTGAATTTGTTTGTGATTTAGTTTGATTCATTCGGACAGTTCACTCACACACTGAAGAGTTTTCGGCGATTTCTCACACCATAGTAACAGGATATTTTATAAGACAGAAAACAAACTGATATTTACCTACAATCCACTGTAGGAAGTACTGTAGGACATTTATATAAATATATCCATAACAGCATAAAAAAAAAAGCAGTATCAAAATATTTTGACACTTTTTCGATGGGGGCTTATGGCTAAAAACCCCTGATGTACTGCTATATCCGGTACGCTAGGATTACATACTATACATAGCTTACTGTAGGTTGACAATGGTCCAGGTTTAACATAAAACTACTAAATCCTATTTTTGTTGTATATCCTTAAAATCTAGTATAATCCAATAATGGACTGCTGTCAGTCAAGAGCAACACAACAGTTCTGTCTGCAAAACCTAATCTGTCCATTTTGACAGCATTTTATTGCATCATAGGTGCACTCCCAACACACAGGCTATACCAAAAGCTATAGGCCGCAACATTATAATGCCTTCTAAATTTGTCACAGAAATCGATCCCAGTATGCACTGCAGCTGGCTCAACCAGGATGGTTGACTAGTCGTGAAGAATGATATCATTCAATGATACATTTAGTCCTGGTAAATAATAAATATTTGGTTACAGCCTTCATTTTACCCAGTAATTGTGTATTTTTATGCTTTCAGAGTATTGTGTTGTTAGCTTAGCAAAATGCTAATGCCAAACTGCTGGAATTAATTAACTGCTGGCTCTGAAGTTGCAGCCGATGTAGAGTGATTTATTTATAAGGTTCTGTTCTATGGCATCTAACTAAATATGTCAGTTGCAGTCTGTAGTTTATTAAACTTGTGTATGGAATCAACTCGGCTAGTCTGATTTTGTGTATTCACTCCACAGAGTCGAGCTAGGCTGTCTTTCAAGCGACGGCTGCCCACACGGCTACACAGGAAGTCAGCAAGTGACGAGACAAAAATGAATGAAGGATATGACTCTCCATTTCAACCAGATACTCAACAGCAGAATGGGGATGAAGGGGAATTGATTGTTGGGCCTTTTCAGGTGGACACAGAAGATAAAACAGACTCTGCTCAACCCACCAATGACCCAAAGCAGGCAAACGACAGGACAGAGCACAGAGATGTACCCCAAGAAAACGAGAGGACTGAAGTAACCCATACAGAAAAAGTGGAAGAAGTAACTAGGGGAGGATTTGAACCTTCTGATTGTAAACAGGCCCAAGAAGAAGAGAAGGAAGAGGACAGGGCAGAAGTGAAAGACGACAAGGAAGTGCTGGATGCAGAAAACAGCTCAGAATAGACGTGATAGGCTAAAGCTCATCAAAATGGATTATTTTGCAAGATACGCATTGCTTTAGCAAACTAGAAATGTGAGAAGGTTATTCCAGACAACAGCCGAATTAATGGAGTTTCTATCAAACAGACTCCAAGATGGATGAAGACGGACAGTGTCTGAATGCCAGGACTGAATTCTTCTCTTTTAAGATTGTGGATTTGGGAACTTAATATTGCTATAGCACAAAGTTTTAGAAGTTATCATCACAATTTACGTTTTGGTGAGTTGGTGGTGAATTTATATGAATTACAATCTCATTTGTACGTCTTCGTATGACCTGCTTACGCCTCACTGTGAGTTAGGTTTGTGATGGACCTTCATGCTTACTTTTCTCTAAAACTCGTTTTCGTAAAAATCACATTGTATTATTCATACAATTTGCCACCAATTCCACCAAAATGTAAAATAGTTATGTTTTCTCAAGAGGTCGGATTAGATTTTAGTTTTGTAGGGTTATTCATATGCCTCGATTTTCTTGCTTTCTTATTTTTCAAGTAAACTTATGTTGGAAACTTTTTGCTGTTCAGAAAATGAGAGCACTTTCAGCTTTGGAAAGCATTCTCCTTTTTGAAAGCACTTTTTGAGCCTTTACCCTATATGAATATTCATGTTATTCAGTTTATGACTTGTAACAAGACAAATAGCACTGAAATAAGTGTTTTAAAATGTCACTCATGCCTCTGTGACAGGCCTAGGCTCTGTAAATAGCAAAAAATGGGGCTGGCCTGCACTTTTTTGGACAATCGGAAAACTAGCCAAACAGAAACGCTCTTTAGGCGACCTGTCAGTCATTTTGAGTGTTTGGATTTGCTGACATTGGTTTGGCTGTAGGGTGTGTAGTTGAAATTACAAAATCAGAAGTCACTAACTGCACTTTTACTTTCTGATGTTTTCTTTTTGTTAAATCTTGCAAACATGGTAAACAAGCTAAATACAAACAAAATAGTGGCAGCAATATACCAGCAGTCTCTGTTGCTATGCAAAGATACTTTATTAAATGAAAAAGCCTGGGATGTATCACTGTGACTGCAAAGCTACTGTACTGCAATTACCTTTTATTATTCGTATAAGACTGAATAAAGAGCTTTATTTACGCTTACCAGATGCTTTCCTTTATTACATACAATGGTTTGTAATGGTTAATCTTGAGCAATTATAGTTTCTCATAGTTCACTCTGATCAATAAAAGTTATTTTGCAGAATGGCTTTTTTTCATTACAATGAAAGTCAGAAATCCCAAACAAAAGCTTAAATATGAATAGATTTTCCATTTAAAGATTACATATCAAAATGTCAATTGGGGCGGGATGTGGGGATGTGGTTGCGGGTCTCCCTCGGTAGAAATCGCGTTCCGGGGGAGGAGAAATTGGAACACAGGGTCAACGCGATGTGACCGCAAAGAGCACTTACGCGATCAAAGGGGCAGGGGTAGGGGTTGTGTAAACATTTAGAGTTCGACATTCAGCCACAGTCCTCAATCTCTGTAATGCAGTGTGAACACACTTTAAAACCTCAAAACCAAATTTTGTGTTCCACGGATGAAATGCTGTTTTTGAAATACACTTGGGTGAGAATGTGACTGAATTTTCATTGCTGGTTGAATTCAGTAGCCTACTTACATGTGCTCAAAATGCAGCACCTATATGTGTCCACAAGGGGAGCGATGGATTGACACCTGTTTACTTGGAAAAATTTTAATGCCAACACATTTGGTGTCATTGGTGTAAATATGAATCACAGTCGTCAGCGGAAGACAATTAACTTTACGACCTCAGCAAATTCATGACCTACACTCACAGTTCCTGTATGTAACATCCCAGCTGTTTCATCCCTTCAGTTTCGTTTCATTGCACACAGACACCCGCAACTGAAATACGAGACACACTTTAACACTTGGAGTTTACCTATATATCATTATTAGCCGCATCCACATTGAGAAGAAATCTGGAATCCGCTTATTTATTCTTTATTAACTAAATGTAACAGTTGTGAACACGGCATTGTTTTCTAACCACAACACAAACCAGGTGAATAGCGTCTTTACACGTTGCATCAGTCAGTTCCGGGTGTAATTCACAGGTTGTCTGTTGGAATAGTGACTATGGAAGTATGAGCGACGCGCTGGAGAAGACTTTTGAAGTTGTCTGTGACAACAATAACGTCTCGGGTGGCCAAACGATTGAGGTAAACTGGTAAAAATGTTTCTTTTACTCATTCTAATCTATTCTTATTGATTAGTTTCTCATGGTGTCTGCGGGCAAGCTCGAACACGGTCAGTTGTACTCAGAACATTAGTTTTAACCTGAGGGAATTGGATTGTTGTTTGATCGAAGGATCTATGTAAAAACTTAAATTTTACTTATTAATTCCGTACAAAAAGTACTGTACTTGTACCTTAGTACTTAAAGACAAAGGCTACTGTGACCTGAATGATCACCATGCTTATGTACATTGTATTCCAACTTTATAGAATACCATGTCCCTAGCTGAAAAATCTAAGCTGGTATGCTTGTTTTGGTTGAGCTAAGCGTTAAGATATTTGCTGGTTTAAACTGGTCTCCTAGCCTGGCCAAGCTTGTCTTCAGCTAGTTTAATGATTCTCCTGAAAACTTATGAAGCCAGCTTGGAGATCAGCTAAGACCAGAAAACAATCTTAGGCTGGTTTGCAGGATTACCATGGTACGCGGTCATAAATTGTCATATTATGTGGATAAGTGACACATAATTTTTCACGTAACACATTTCTTTTTCTTATCTGTTATTTTATTATTATTTTATAAAAATACATTAGAAATTAACATTTCACATGAAATGACTTGAATACAGGAACACACACACACTTTTTAGCTGCTGGTATTGGTGAAATAATTAACTGAAAAGTAATTTACAGTTTTTTTATTCTTTTTTTTAATAGCTTACAATTTCTGAAACTATGGCTTTTCTCTAACCATTTCTCGAAACTGTCAACACAAAACATGCACACAACATGCAAAAAGTCTCACACATCTCATGAAAAAGCAAACACTTCATTCAAAACTATTTAACTTTTCTAAAAATGGTGTTTTTGCATAGTAACTCACACAAGCCATCAAATAATTAGCCATAAACACATCAAACTACACATGGATGTGAAAAAATGTAAAACACTACTATA
Source organism: Ctenopharyngodon idella (assembly GCF_019924925.1). NCBI lineage: Eukaryota > Metazoa > Chordata > Actinopteri > Cypriniformes > Xenocyprididae > Ctenopharyngodon > Ctenopharyngodon idella. Next base: position 7,576,175 of record NC_067234.1, read on the forward strand.
TTGTGTCTTTTGCTTGTTCAGTGTGCAGTGGAGTGTACAGGAGTTTGTCACTATATTGTGAAGCCGCTTTTTATCTGTATTGATAGGGATGCATGATATATGGGCCACCATATCGGTATCGGCTGATATGTTCATTTTTAATGTTATTGGCCTGATAAGAAAATTTGGCCGATATATTAAAGCCAATAAATAATGGATTATTTCCTTCAGCTGAGACACTTCAGATGGTTTTGAATTGCTTGAAATGTGATTGAAATCACTTAAAAAAGTGCAAAGCCTGTCAAATAGGTTACATAATGTTATAATGAGAACATTCTAATTATGTGCTTGGGACATGGCTTTTAATGGTGAGACTTGTTTTTGTAATCAGGCTCTCAGAAATTATATAAAAAATTTGATTTAGATTTATTGGCCAATATATCAGTTATTGGCTTTCAAATATAAAGAATTATCAGTTATCTGTTAAGCGCTATAGAAATAGAGGTGACTTCACTTGAATGCATATTCTGTATATGTTTACAAAATAAACAGATATGCAAGGGTGAAAAGTGTATTTGTTTCTCAAAACACAGTTTTGATATCTAAGTGAATTAGGTATATTTACACTATAAACAGCAATGCAAGGGGGTAAAAAAAATATTTCCTTCTCAAAACAATGAATTTTGATTTCTAAGCGAACAAATTATGTGTAAGTGTTTTCACACGATCGGTGGGTGCAGGTAATCGGTAAATGAGTGTGCCATTTAAATTCCAGTGTTTTCCAAATGAAACCCAAGAGCTGTTAGTTTTGAATGATGTGTGTAATGTAGAGAACTGTGTACATGAGTAAATGGTTTCACTGAGTGGGCCTCAAGTACCAATTTTAGTGTTTAGGAAATAAAAAATAAAAAAAACTGTAATGCTTTGGAGTACAGGAGAATATTGCAGAATGGCTTGCTTTTCACAAATGAAAAGTTATCTAAAGAGAAATGATCAGATGATATTTTTCAACTAGACAATACTTCTGCCCATTAGAACAAGTCCATCAAGCTCATGTTTTGGCCTGGTCAGAGTCCATATTTGAACCATAGGCTATTACATGTTAAATTACTTTATCTACAGTATTTATGCAATTCTTGCTGATTTCCTAACCAGTGATTTGTGATTAAAATGGTTAAGCCCATTTAAAGACCACTAAATATTTTGCCATTTTTGGCTTTATAAAATGGGCCATTTTTAAAAGATTTACCCTTTTCTTTATCATGGACTTTTTTATGTAATTTGTTAGTGGCCTTTGTCTAGATATACTTTATTTATATACTGCGACTGTACAGGGCAATATTTTTCTCTTTATATATGTGTATATTGTGTAATATTGTGATTTACCGCTGTGCAAATGTTCACAGTTGATTCCAGGAAATGGAGCTTGCACATACCACGTTGGGTCGGGGACAGATGAAGTTTCTCATCTTCTGTCAACACCACAGGTAAATTCCTCTTACTCATAACTTTTGATTGGCTGAAGAAATAAATGATTTACATTTACATTTGCCAGATGCTTCTATCCAAAGTGACTTACATTGCATTTAAGGTATACATTTTATCATTCATGCATTCCCTGGGAGTTGAATCCATGACCTTGCTGTTGCTAATGCCATTCTCTACCGTTTAAGCTACAGGAAAGGCTTTAAAATGAATGAATCTATGATGACTTTGTGCCAAAGCAAAACCATTTTGACATATTTGCAATGAATTTCAAAATGGTTTTGCTTTGGCACAAAACCATGATAGTTTCATTCATTCAACTACATAAGCTAGTTCTTCCACTCTGTCTCATGCTGAAACTTGATATGCAATGACTCAAATAATAAATATGCATGCCTGGCTGACAAATGCAAAAAAGTGTGCAACTAATCTAGATACCATATGCAGTATCACACGTTATTCAAGTAAACTTCACATGATATGTCTGCCATGACACCTTGTACCTCATGCAGAAATGAAGCAGCAAACTGCTCCTTTAGTTTACTTTGACCTGTCTGTCTGAATTTGTGTGTTTTCAGGTCACTGAGAACAATAGGGAACAGCACAGTGTAGATGGAGTTGATGTCGAAAATGATTCTTCAACTGAAACCTCAAAGGTAAATCTGAAAAGCTAGAATCCATTACTTTGATATGTCTACATGGGGAAATAATGTGCAAGTGAAATGTATTGTGGTGTGGTGGTATATTAGTCCAGTTATGTGCACTATTTGGTTCTTAAGAGGACGTGTTGTCAAGATACCTGGAACTGCAATCAGTGTTTGCAATAGCAAATATGTACAACACTTGAGATACAGTAAGAAAACCTTGTGGCCGTTCCGCTCTGTGATTGCAGTGGCGAAGGGAGCTGCAGAGCCTGAAGACAGAACTGAATGAGGTGGTGGTGTGGAAACTCAAACTATGGGTGGTGATACTTCTCATCTTCTTAGTCATCACTCTGATTATTGGGATCTCATTCATTTTGTGTGCAGGTACTGATTCTCCATTCAGTTTCATTGTCTTCTATTAATGTTATTGATAATGTCACTAGTGCAATTTGTTATACAGTAGTGACCAAAAGTGATGTTCAGAGAGGATATTTGCTTTTAGACCCTACAAGTTTGATTAAGCCATCAAAGTATGAGTAAAATATTTTATATTTTTAAAATATTTTAAATATGAGGGAAGAACAAACACTAAACGTGGTTAAAGGTATAGTTCACCCAAAAATGAACATTTTGTCATTTACTTACCCTCAAGTTGTTCCAAACCTGTAGTTTCTTTCTTCTGTTGTTAACCACCCATTTTTTGGTGAACTATCTTTTTACAATATTTATTTGACAAAATCATTTGGCAAAAAAGGCAAATTACAGCTACAGGTTTTATTTTGTTATGCAAAAAAAAATAATTAAAAAAAATGAAAGTCATAATCAAGTCACATGTGCAAAATAACTAAAGTGCAGGGGAACATATCCTATTCAAAACACAAGCAGTTAAATTAGATAACCCAGAGTGATCAATAAATAAATTTAAAAAAAAAATTAAAATAATGAAAGTATACAGAATTGTCAACTTTCTTTGTCTTTTTAACTTTAGACAATAAAGCTAAACTAGAGTGGCAGTCTTTTTAGCTAAACATTCACAGCATCCAAACATTAAATTAGAACCGGCTGAAATGTTTTGAAATCACTTGTACCCTACCTGATTGAGAGAGAAAAATCCAGTCTTTCACTCGATCTGCCCGTGTCCATTTGAGTCTTTTCAAATAGTGTGCTAGTCAGCTGGATAATGCTGGCCGGCAGAAGCGCGCCGCATTGTTTGACGTTGTTGAGTGATAACTTGCATTTTACGTTTTTTGGATTATCTTTTACCATTTCAAAGTGCATCCAATTCTACACTTTAGATTTTCTCATCCCAGACATTGTTAAAGACTTAATCCCTGCCGCCAAGATGCTCCTCTGTTGGTCACGGATCATGGAAAGTGAAACTTAACCCTGTCACAGGGGTGGTTGGATTTATTCACGCACATTAAAAAATATTTATTTAAAGCATCTTTCTTTTCACATTTTTATTTACAGCATTATCATAATAGGCTGTATATTAACCTATTGGGAGAGAACCGGTACGTCTATGTAAGATCAGATATTGAGTACCCCCATATCTTGTTTCATAATACCTCTGCGAAGATTCGACTGTGAGATTGGTAGTCGAATCAGGCTCCTCCTTTCAAAGCTTCGAATTGTTGACTATTCAGGGTCACCCCTACAGGGAAGATAAGAAATTGTTGAATAAAGTCTTTATTTTTGTTTTGTTTTTGCGCACAAAAAGTATTCTAGTTGCTTCATAACAAAGGTTGAACCACTGTAGTCATGTTGACCATTTTAACAATGTCTTTGCTACCTTTCTGGACCTTGAAAAGTGCAATGACTTGCTGCCTATGTGTGGTTAAGATACCTCTCGGATTTCATCAAAAATATCTCTTCACATCCTGGTAGCAATCAATAATAGAAGTGGTCTAAATATTAAAACATGTACATATATCGTCTGTGGAAAGACCAAATTATATTTGTTTGTTTTTTTTACTCATTTGCGCACACTGCAAAAAAAAAAAAAAATTAAACTGCAAAAAAATTTAAATGCGCATGTGCGACCTGCGTGTACAAGTAGGCACAAAATCCGGCACTGCGTGTGTGCTTCTGATGATGAAATTCGAGTTACACGCACTATGCTGAGCCTTGCGTACGCGCAAAATTTAAAGTATACTTTGGGCTGAAGTCTCAGGACCAAAAAATGTTTGTCCAGCCATTGCATTTGGACCAATGCAATGGTCCGAGATACGATGTCCTACCTGCCTATCAACATGTATATTTGCATACCTTCGTGCATCTGCTTGTGCAGACATCACACATCATAAGCGTGCTTTTTTATATATATATATATATATATATATATATATATATATATATATATATATATATATAAAAATCTAAATTATTTCAAAAATATTAGTTTTAGACGGTTATATCACGTGACATTGTACAAGCATAAGTTTGCCTTGTCATAAAAAAGGGGAAATTATGATATTTTACAAGACTTATTGACCTTGACATACAGACTGCATCCGAAAGCTGAAAAATGCTGCCTTCAGGGTATGCATTCTAAGGTAGGAAGGCATCAAGGCATGTCCGAATCCAAAGTTAGCTTCACTTCCTGTCTCACGAGATGCCTTCATCTGATCGAGTTTTGATGGCAGCTTAGATGTATCCTTCGCTGCCTTTGATATCCCACAATCCTATGCTTTCCATTCTGTGACAGTTAAACTAAAAAGTTAAAAGCTATCTGAAATCACTTTTGTGAGGTACCTTCATGCGCAAACGCTGCCTAGGAAGTCATTGTGTGACGATGACTCAGGTTGATTGGGATCCATAGGCGGTTTATTGGAAAACAGCAAGCTCACAGTACAGGCAGGCGTGGTTCTAATCACCAATGCAAACAACAGTGTCAGAGACAGTCCAATAATCGTGGTCATAACAGGGCAAAAGATCGGGGAAGGCAGCAAACAATCAAAGAAGCAGTCCAGGCAAACAACAGGGTAACAGGCAGGCAACAAACAATCCAAGGTCAGTAATCCAAACAAGGTCGATACACAGGCAGACAGAAAACAGGAAACAAACGCTCAGAAATTGTTGCAGGGCAAACAATACTCTCAAGGATTGTGTGTGTGTGTGGCTTAAATAGCTGGGTGACATGAAACAGGTGCGCAGTAATCAGGCCAGGTATGTGGGCGCTTGGGATTTGTAGTCCAGTTAATACTCGGGAGAGTGAGACCTCCAGTGGCCGATTGAGGGATCTTCGCTGGCATTCGTGACACATTGCCTGATAGGGCAGAAAGGCAACAAGCTTTCGGATGCAACCACAGTCATAAGGACTGCAAGGGTCCTCTTTATGTTCTCTCTTCCTGTTTTACTTTTTTCTGCATGTTATTCACACCACATGACCACATGGTTCACCAGATCATAGATCTGGACCAGAAAATAGTGTTGTCATTGACCCTTACAGCGTTTTACACCATGCAGATCATGATAGATTTTGAGTTTTTACACTACTTCTCCTACGTCAAGTACATTATAGAATGTATTGGCTCATTGTAGCCTCATCTTCCTGTCCTTAGCTGACGATCTGGCTTGAACATCTGCATTTAAACTGAGTTTTTGAAGTTATGAGACCAGAGAAGCCTTCCTCTGTAAATTCCTGAGATGATGGGACCATGGCATAAATAATCATATCTGTTCATATTTTACTAATTTTATAATATTTTACCAGCATATGTAACCCCTCACCTAGGCCTCCGTTACACATACACTTCATGACCATGTGTTATTAATTGAATTGCAACCATATGATTTGTGTCAGAATTCCTGTATAACAATCTGATTCTGAATGTTTTTTTTATTGTTGTTTTGTAACCCTCTTTGCTTTAAAGTTATTGATGATGATGGGGATGAAAATTATGACAAATCATCATTCGTGGTGGTACACTTCTTCAAAGGGAAATTTACTCTGGACAACAGCAGCACTTCATACTCTCTGGACCAAGAGACACTGTTAGAGCAGCTGGAACAGAAGGTAATAATGATATGACCATTACTTGACATTATGCCTCTGAAGTATGTTTGAGAAACCCATTCATACACTTTACATAATGTCAAACATATCAAACTCCACCAGATGGAAGATGTGAGAGACATGTATGATTATTGAAATCGATTCATGGATTGAAAGATATGTAAACCAAAATCTTTTGTCAAATGTGTTTTACATGTTCCAAGCTAGACTATTGAAACCATCTAACATGTTATCGATTACCACAGAAAATGATTTTGACTCATGACCTTGGTTTGTGTGGGAAAAAAACTGTATTTACGCTGACAGCAATGCACTTACAAGGGAAATTTATGTGGCAAGACATTCTTGCAACTCCAGGAAAAAAAAATGTGTGTTCTTTGAGCTGTAAAGTTGTCTAAATTGTCTTTTAGAGGAGGGACTTTTTTTTAGGTGATTGAACCTGTAGATGGAAGTCTCTTTCGCATAATTAGTAATACTTAGTCTTTTCACTGTTCAGTTGAAGCTGTGGCTTGTTGATGTGAATGCTAGAATATGAGCTGCATGCTAACTTTTTTATTGTCTGTGTTGTTAACGTGGTGTTTTGCATTTGTTTGGTGGATTGTATTGTATTGGTATGGATATTTGACTGAATGCATTTTTTCATGTGATGCTTGTGATAATTTGTTTTTTAATTTTAGGTAACCTTTTTAAGAATGGTAACAGATGACAGTTATCCTATATGGCTAATACTGGCTCATTTACAGTCTGGTTTCTGTTGATTTAATGAACGCTGTCCCTGTAAAAAATAAATAAATAAAACAAAACAAAACAAAAACACAAAAAAACAAGATAAAAAAAAAATAAAATAAGGAACTGTTGTGAATTACACCAGCTACTTTGAAAAGCAGCAGTTTCAGAGTTTTTGAAACATGAATTTTTCTTATTGCACAACAGACATGCAGAAAGCCATGTGACTGACTATATGTACACTAATCTATTTCAAAACCCCAGAAACAAGTCATTGTGATTAAGTGTTAAAGGGATAGTTCACACAAAAAATAAAGATAAAGTCATCCACAAATTCATTTACTCACCCTAATGTGAGTTAGTGTTAGAAAGGTCTGGAACAACTTAAGGGTAAGTAACAGTGTTAACTAACCTTTTAAAGAGTGCCTATTATGCTTTTTTTACATTTAACATTTACATTGACTTTGTAAAAGGGCATAAGTACTCTTTAAAAGAAACTTACTTGGTCTGAGCAGGATAGTGTATGAGCCACAGCATTGCATATTTGGGATCATGTCTCATTTATCTAACACATCTGATTTAACAGAGCTCAGTAGCTGATTACACAATCTTTCTGTCTGTATCTCATCTCCCCTCAGCTAACAGGAGTCTACAGTTCTTCTCCTGCGTTGGAACGGTACTTCTCTAATGTCACCATAAACCATCTCCAGTGAGTCAATTTCACACTCCATTTTCACATTTTACACCTTTTGTTCTGTTTACTTGCTTGTTCACACTGTAGTGTGCCTTTTAAACATTGTCCACACATCAGTTTTGCATACCACAGTTTTTGGTGTGGCCCAAACAAACATTTCTCTTTCATATCAAGTTAAAGTTGTCAGAAATGAGCGTTTAACCCTCTGTTTCAATACAGGGACACTACAGCCCAGTTTAAGATAAAGTTCATGATGCCTTCAGAACATGAGGAGTTGCTACGCTACACTCTGAGTCTAAAGATGGTTAAAAATGTGCTTCTCCAACACTTGTATGATCAGGACACTGAAGACCCTCTCTATATCATACCAACATCACTCAGCATGGTAGGTGAGTAAATAAATAAATAATAAAATTACACAATTAAATTGCACAATTAATAGAAAGGGAAGTATGGAAATTATATAGTGACAAAATATATTTGTTGCAGTAAAGCATGCAGTAGGCTACTATACCAAATATAAAATGAATACTTTTTGTTTTATTAGTAGATTTAACTGTGATTTTCTTGTTTTTTGTTTGCTTTTGTTTTTCAGTTGGCTAGATAAGCAGAACTTGAACTACAAGATTTTTTTTCCCCCCTGAACAAATGTCTGAAATCGAACCACTGGTACCCTCATCAAAAAAAAAAAAAAACAAACATTCCCCACACCAAATTATTTCATTCGATTATCTTTTGTACTCTTCAATAGATCTGGTAATAATAATTATCCATCAGATCTGATAATAATAACTATACATCAGTAGTTAACATTTAATAATCACTGTGTATGTATTGTACACACTATATATGAAAATAACTTTTTTTTTTAGATTTTTAACATTTCAGAACATTAACTTTTTTTTTCTTTTGCTGTATTATTATTGTATTGTACAATAGATGGATGTAGCCTACTGTTTAAGGGTATGGGGTTTTACACTTATGTCACAGTTTTAAGTCTCAAAAGATCATCCTAACATGGACATTTACTGTGGAACAATTCTTTGTACGTGTATGAGATTTTTTAATGTATTTTTTAAATAAAAACCTGTTATGAGGTGCTTTAATGGAACAATTTTATTCTGTCTATATATATATATATATATATCAATTATCTGTAACTCATATATAACCCAGATGCTGCTAGTCTTCAGGGTTTGTGATGTCCACAGAGAAAGACACTTTAAACATGATCAGACTCTACTTAAATATATATGCATTATTAAATGCATTTGTACAAATTTATATATTTATACTTTTTTCACCATGACAATAAAGCCACTTGAAACTTTATATACATTATACATATATATATATATATATTACAGTGGGTATGGAAAGTGGTTGAGCACTTCAAAAGGAAGAGACTTCAGTGAACAAAAGATATGAGTCAGTATAAGAATGATTCATTCACTTAAAAGATTCATTCAACACATAGGCCTACATTGACTAATTAATTACAACCATGGAGCAGTTCCTAATAGTGATGCTGGCCTTAACAGACACCACTGCATACACACACACAGATAAGGAATATATAACTGTAAATAAAGATGATAATGGTGACAGAGAAGCATATAGTACATGTAACATTGAGCTCATGCTGCTCTAATGGACTTACTGCTGATATCAAGTGTTGTTTACATTTAAATCAGCCTCAACATTCTGTGTCAGTCCAGCAGCTTGAGTTGATATTTGAAATCAACACAACTGTCCCTGAAGCCTTGAAGCCTGATCACACTCTACAAGCTCTACTCTACTATTTGACAAGTTTCATCAGTTTGGGAAGTGTTTCTTCAGTCATGGAGCAGCGTCGCCTGAGAAGAACCAGGACTCTTTCCACACACCTGAGGCGATTCTGGGTGGAGGAATCCAGTCAAGAGCGCTGTGAGCTTTCATGGCTGGCAGCTGTAAGCAGGTTGGATCACACTTACAGCTGCATCTCTGCCAAAGCTTGAAGACCCAACGGATTGGAAGAGCAAGTGACTAAGCACTACCTGAAGTACGCAGCTGTCCTTCCCGACGTCCGTCCAGCAGCCTCAGTCTCTTCGGTGGCCGTGTGTCCGGCTCCTCTGTATCAGCAGGAAGAGTCTGTCTCCATCCACGGCTACAGCATGCAGGGCTACCAGGACATTTACCGTTCTGTGGCAGAGCCCATGATGAAGACACGCTATGGTCGGCACCGTCCCTACAGCCTCGAGCTGGGACTGAAGATTAAGCAGTGCCTGTGGGACACTCTCAAGCGCCCTTCACGAGACAGAGCAGCCTGATGGACGTGTCCTCATCACTGAGAGCTTCTCCACATTAAGAAGAAGCTTCGCTCCTCATGTCCATGTGGACATCAGTGAAGAGCCGCTGCCAGAGGAACCGCCAAGAAAGAAGCCCAGACACTGAGTCATCACAGCAGGGCGACGTATGTACATACTGTATATAGTTATAGAGTACGTTTATAGTTTTATGAGTAAGTTTCAGTTTTTAAAGTTTTGTTTGAGTACGTTTTAGTACGTTGCTGTGTGTTGCAGGATGTTTTTGTCATTGCACTGATATGCGGTTCCTCGGTTGTTTTAAACAGATTTTAGTCTTTTGCTACGTGGTTGTCGGGAGGTTTCGGGCAGTTTTGTTGTTGACATGCGTTTGCCTAGGTTTTCTGAATGGTTGTTATTGTGTTGCTGTGCGGTCGCTGGACTCTTCAGAGTGGTTTCTCATGCTTTGCTACATGGTTGTTAGGATGTTTGTGTGGTTGGTGGATATGCGGTTACTTTTAAAGAGTTAAGTTAGGGTAGGTTAGGGTCCCTTACACGGTTTGCAGCTTGACGTGCTGTGAGGGCTTGTGTGCATCAGTGATGCTGAGAGTGACGCCACTGCTACTTCACAACTACTGAGGGTCACCCATAGTGGACAGGTCTCAGCTGAGATGCCAGACCAAGACAAACCACCTGATTCTCAACAGCAGCAAATTGGCCAGAAGATCACAGTCTCGTGACAACGGCAACAACATCAGAATTACCTGAATGGAAGAAACTTCACTCTGATTATAAATGTGGAAGTCACAGATGGATTGATGGAAGCAACTGTTCGATAATATTGGTAAAGGTGTACGACAAGTCTGCATTTTTTCTTCAGCACTCGCCAATCACATTTGAGGACTAGTAATTAAATAATGCACTATAATATAATATAATAATTTCTTAAATGCTTGTATGTGTGATTTGCACATGATCACATAAATACTGGTGATTAGAGCAGTGAAAATGGATAAATTATTTAAATACAACAATTACTGTTTATAAGAGGTAAACACTATCACAGTAATCTGAACTTCATAAACATACATTTTAAAAGTGCTGAAATTACTTTTTATTTAATATTGTTCCTATTAAAATGCATTTATTTCCTTCTTAAGAAACCAAAATGTAAATGTTTTATTAACAGTTTTCAAACAAAGGCTTACTCAATTAAAAATGAAATATACTGAAAAACTAAAACTATCAAACACTACTTAGTTTTTTCAATCTAAACAACAATCAAATCTCAAAACTCTCAAAATGTTGCTATGTGGTTGCAAAATGTGAAAATAATAAAAATATACGTTTTATTCACGCCATTTGTCTGCATTTCACTTCTAATGTCTGATTATGCTTTATTTTATCTTTACGCATCAAGACAAAAGGCAATATATTATTCTGATTGCCCTTAAAGGAATCATTCATTCAACATAAAAGAAGATATTTTGAAAAAATGTGGGGTTTTATTCTGTCCATTTTAATTCAATGTGGTCTAATGATTTTGGACCCCATTGACTTTCATTGTGTGGACACAAACAGCTGAAACATTCTTAAAAATATCTTCTTACAGGGTGAGTAAATGATGACAGAATATTCATTTTTGACTGAACTGTCGCTTTAATGTCAGTGATCTTGATTTCCTGAAGGCCGTTTAAAGAGTGATCTGTTTTTGACTCTCAAACTGGATTCAGCACTCAGTTTTGAACATGATATCAACCTGCTGCCCATTTTCAGGGTCGTGATCTACCAGTTATTAACAGTCCAATGAATAGATTGACAAAGAGTTTAGAAGAGGAAGCGTGTCTGTGTGTGTAGAAATCATCAAGCTCTATAACAGCAGAGTGTAAAGCGTCACTTACCTGTCATTATTGATGTTAACGGCTGCTACAGAATGACCGAAGAAAACAGCATCTAGATGGACAGAGAAAGACATTTCAGACATGAGCAGACTGTACTTAAATATATATGAACTACTAAATGTATCTGTACACATTTATATATTTATTTTTTACTATAATAAAGCCAATTGAATATTATTTACAGTTGACCTCGAAAGTTTACATACCCCTTCCAGAATCTGCAAAAATGTTAATCGCTTTAACAAAATAAGAAGGATCATAAAAATGTCATGTTGTTATTTATATAGTACTGTCCTAAATAAGCTAATTACAATTTCAGCTGAAAGCCGATCTGTCCTATTTTTAGTCTCTATTACAGTAGTACATTTTTTTCAGGTATCTTTTAGTAAATCTTCATAATGATTCTGTTTGGAAACATGGATCAAGAAAGCCACATTGGTGGGGAAAGAAGAGTGTCAAAGAGAGGGAGGACTAGAACCCTCACATTACTGTACATCCATCCATCTATTCCATAAATTTTCCAAACCACTTGCCCTATAGGGTCGTGGGGAGGCTGGAGTCTTTCCCAGCATCTCGGGTCATAGCCAGGAAAACACCCTGGGCAGATGGCTGGTCCATTACAGGGATGACACACTCGCACACATTCACATTCACACTCACGCCTACAGGCAAACTTACATTCTCCAATTCACCTGTCCTGTATGTGTTTGGATTGTGGGGGAGACCCAGAGGAAACCAACGTCAACATGGAGAGAACATACAAACTCCACACAGAAAGGCCTCCTGCAGTAAGACTCCAATACTGCACCCATTTCATTATACTATGCATGTTGTTGATGTTTTGTTTTGTTTTATTTTTTTCTCATAATTATTGCTTCAGGAATTCATTTTTTTCCCCAAGTTTTTGTTTTTTGCAAGTACATTACAGTTTTTTTACAATTTCTAACAAGCGTTTACCAATACTTAAAGTACTTTTTCTAAACTCTTAACACAGCAACACACCTACATCACACAATTAGCCAAACAGTTAATTTTCTGCCCCAAACCATATTTTGTTAAATAAACACAAACTCTACATTTCAAAATGCTAAAAAACTTTTTCAGCATATACTAACTATCAAAACACAGCAAACCTGATTCAAAATCGAGTTGTTCTAGTAGTTTTCTATCCAACATGAACATATAGTCAATCAAAGCGCAATGACTGTCAAAATACAGTTGATGGCATTACAAAAACTGCATTACTTGTCATGTTTCTGTTCTACCTGCAGAAAATATGAAATCCAAAGTTTTTAAAATTCAGTTTCCTTTTATTGCAGTAAAAGTAGAATGCTTATATGTAATCCACTCTACATTTTTGGTTGAGTGTTGAATGTGTGCATTCTTGGCAACATAGCAACATATGAGTCATTACTTTATAGAATGTGCAGTAAAAAAAAAAGAAGAAGAAAGTAACAGAATTGCTCAGGGCAGCCACTGGTCAAATGAGTCCCCTATGCAGAACTTCAGTGTCCCCCTTGGTTGAAATCTCTTTCTGGGGGTGGGGTGAAGTGTTGATGGTGCCCCCAAAGAGGGTGGGATGGTGTCCCCTTGGTAGCTAGTGCCCTGTGCAGACCACATATTTTGCAAATATGGAACAGTGGTAGTGGAATTGTTGTAGTAAAATCGTTTTAGTATGAAGCTTTTATAGCTCGCTCAGGTACTGGGGAGTTAAACCATTTAGTGCTTTGTAAGTAATTAGCAAGATTTTAAAATCTATACAATGTTTAATAGGGAGCCAATGCAGTGTTGACAGAACCGGGCTAATATGGTCATACTTCCTGGTTCTAGTAAGAACTCTAGCTGCTGCATTTTGTACGAGCTGCAGTTTATGAAGCGAGCAGGGCAACCACTCAGTAGAGCATTACAGTAATCTAGCCTTGAGGTCATGAACGCATAAACTAACTGTTCCGCATTTGTCACTGAGAGCATATGTCGTTGTTTAGATATATTTTTAAGATGGAAGAATGCGGTTTTACAAATGCTAGAAATGTGGCTTTCAAATGAAAGATTGGTATCAAAGAGCACACTCAGGTTCCTAACTGACGACGAAGACTTAACAAAGCAGCCATCAAGTGTTAGACAGTATTCTAGGTCATTACGTACAGAGGTTTTTGGTGCAATTGTTTTTTCTGAATTTAGTAGTAGGAAATTACTGGTCATCCAATTTTTTATATCAGCTATGCATTCCATTAATTTTGTGAATTGGTAAGTTTAGTCAGGGCGCGAAGAAACATAGAGCTGAGTATCATCAGCGTAACAGTGAAAACTAGCTGCTTCTTAATGATATCTCCCAAGGGTAGCATGTACAGAGTGAACAGCAATGGTCCTAGTACTGAGCCTTGTGGTAATCCATACTGAACTTGTGATCGATATGACATCTCTTCGTTTACTACTACAAACTGATAATGGTCAGATAAGTATGATTTGAACCATGCTAATGCAATTCCACTAATGCCAAAATAATTTTCGATTCTATTCAAAAGAATGTTGCGGTCGATAGTGTCAAATGCAGCACTAAGATCCAGTAACACTAATAGAGAGATACAACCATAATCTGATGATAAGAGCAAATCATTAGTAACTCTAATGAGAGCAGTCTCAGTACTTTGGTACGGTCTAAATCCTGACCGGAAATCCTCACAGATACTATTTCTTTCTAAAAAGGAACATAGTTGCAATGATACTGCCTTTTCTAGTATTTTTAACAGAAAAGGTAGATTCGAGATCGGCCTGTAATTGACTAATTCTCTAGGATCAAGTTGTGTTTTTTTAATAAGAGGTTTAATAATAGCAAGCTTAAAAGTTTTTGGTATGTATCCTAGTGATAAGAATGAATTAACGATATTAAGAAGAGGATCTACGACCTCTGGAAGCATCTCTTTCAATAGCTTAGTCGGTATAGGGTCTAACATACATGTTGTTGATTTTGATAATTTAACAAGTTTAGACAATTCTTCATCACCTACAACAGCGAATGAATTGAATTTTTCCTCAGGGATACTACAATGCACTGTCTGACGCAGTACTGTAGTAGACGGTTGCATGGTTATAATTTTCTCTCTAATATTGTCAATCTTGCAAGTAAAGAAGTTCATAAAGTCATTACTGCTGTGCTGTTTGGAAACATCAGAAGTCGAAGCTTTATTTCTGCGCTCCATTTTTCTGGCTGCTCTCTTAAGAGCCCGAGTGTGCTTGTTGTACCACAGCGTTGGACTAATTTCCTTAATCTTTTTTTAAGCGCAAAGGAGCTACTGTGTCTAATGTGCTGAAAAAAGAGAGAGTCAATAGTTTCTGTTGCAACATTGAGTTCTTCTAAGCTGTCTGGTATGCTAAGGCGATGAAACTGATCAGGAAGATTATTTATAAAGCAATCTTTAGTGGTAGAAGTAATAGTTCTAACATATTTGTGGCAGGGAGGCAGTTTAGCAGCCTTGGCTAAATGTAGTATACACAAGACTAGATAATGATCTGAGATGTCATCGCTCTGCTGCAGAATTTTAACGGCATCAATATTGATTCCATGTGACAATATTAGATCTAAAGTATGATTACGACAATAAGTGGGTCCTGACACGTGTTGTCTAACTCCAATAGAGTTTAGAATGTCTCTAAATGCCAATCCCAGTGCGTCTTTTTCATTATCTACATGGATATTAAAATCACCAACAATTAGGACTTTATCCGCAGCCAGTACTAACTCAGATAGAAAATCAGCAAATTCTTTGATAAAGTCTATGTGGTGCCCTGGTGGCCTGTATACAGTAGCCAGCATGAATTTCAAATGGGATTTGTCACTTACATCACATAATGTTACATAGAGCACCATTACTTCGAAGGAATTATAATTAAAAGACTTTTGAGTAATATTAAAGATATTACTATAAATTACAGCAACACCTCCCCCTTGTTTTTTTTTGTTTTTTTTTCGATTGCTAAAAAGCATTGTTCAATACTGAAGCCACATTTTTTGTGTCGATAATAGTAACCTTAAGGTCTAGACTCATTTAAAGTAATGTAATCGTCTGGTTTTAGGCAGGTTTCTGTCAAACACATCTAGATTATTGTCTGTGATAATATCATTTATAATAAGTGCTTTTGAAGAAAGGGATCTAATATTCAGCAACCCAAGCTTTATAATTTGTTCATCAGTATTATATTTGTTTTTTATTTGTTGAACATCAATTAAATTTTTACCCTTAAATGGGTTTGGGAGTTTTTTTGTATTTACTAATTCGGGGTACAGACACAGTCTCTATATGATAATATCTAGGTGAAAGAGTTTCTGTGTGTTGGGATTTATCTGACTTCTGTGATGTAAGATAGCTAGCAGACGGTCGGTTTAGCCAGTATGTCTGCTTCCTGACCTGGGCCCCAGATTGGACAAAAGTATGTTAGCAATTGAAAAAAACTGTAGTAAATGTAAAGATATAGGGAAAAAATGCTATTGTTACATTTCTCATTCATTCTTGTTACATGTGCTGTAAAAAGTCAGTAACTGAAAATATGTTTTTCCCATAATGAAATACTGATTTATGTGAAAAATAATTCAAAAATTGATCATTCAATATCAAAGATCAAAGTACATCATTTATGTAATGCTCCCTGTCCCTGTTTTTTAGATCAGTGTGTTATGAATGACATGTATGTTTTCTGAATGAGAACTGTTGCCAGTGTTATGGTGGAACAAGCTTATTTTGAGACATACAGTGGGTACGGAAAGTATTCAGACCCCCTTAAATTTTTCACTCTTTGTTATATTGCAGCCATTTGATAAAATCATTTAAGTTCTTTTTTTTTCCTCATTAATGTATAATGTTATTTTGGCATTAATGGTCCTAAGTATTCAGACCCTTTGCTGTGACACTCATATATTTAACTCAGGTGCTGTCCATTTCTTCTGATCATCCTTGAGATGGTTCTACACCTTCATTTGAGTCCAGCTGTGTTTGATTATACTGATTGGACTTGATTAGGAAAGCCACACACCTCTCTATATAAGACCTTACAGCTCACAGTGCATGTCAGAGCAAATGAGAATCATGAGGTCAAAGGAACTGCCTGAAGAGCTCAGAGACAGAATTGTGGCAAGGCACAGATCTGGCCAAGGTTACAAAAAAAATTCTGCTGCACTTAAGGTTCCTAAGA
The DNA here is from genome assembly GCF_019924925.1 of Ctenopharyngodon idella. NCBI lineage: Eukaryota > Metazoa > Chordata > Actinopteri > Cypriniformes > Xenocyprididae > Ctenopharyngodon > Ctenopharyngodon idella. The sequence goes on from NC_067234.1 coordinate 7,593,091, forward strand.
GCACAGTGGCCTCCATAATCCTTAAATGGAAGACGTTTGGGATGACCAGAACCCTTCCTAGAGCTGGCCGTCCGGCCAAACTGAGCTATCGGGGGAGAAGAGCCTTGGTGAGACAGGTAAAGAAGAACCCAAAGATCACTGTGGCTGAGCTCCAGAGATGCAGTCGGGAGATGGGAGAAAGTTGTAGAAAGTCAACCATCACTGCAGCCCTCCACCAGTTGGGGCTTTATGGCAGAGTGGCCCGACGGAAGCCTCTCCTCAGTGCAAGACACACGAAAGCCCGCATGGAGGACCAAGATGGTGAGAAATAAGATTCTCTGGTCTGATGAGACCAAGATAGAACTTTTTGGCCTTAATTTTAAGCGGTATGTGTGGAGAAAACCAGGCGCTGCTCATCACCTGCCAATACAGTCCCAACAGTGAAGCATGGTGGTGGCAGCATCATGCTGTGGGGGTGTTTTTCAGCTGCAGGGACAGGACGACTGGTTGCAATCGAGGGGAAGATGAATGCAGCCAAGTACAGGGATATCCTGAACGAAAACCTTCTCCAGAGTGCTCAGGACCTCAGACTGGGCCGAAGGTTTACCTTCCAACAAGACAATGACCCTAAGCACACAGCTAAAATAACAAAGGAGTGGCTTCACAACAACTCCATGACTGTTCTTGAATGGCCCAGCCAGAGCCTTGACTTAAACCCAATTGAGCATCTCTGGAGAGACCTAAAAATGGCTGTCCACCAACATTTACCATCCAACCTGACAGAACTGGAGAGGATCTGCAAGGAGGAATGGCAGAGGATCCCCAAATCCAGGTGTGAAAAACTTGTTGCATCTTTCCCAAAAAGACTCATGGCTGTATTAGATCAAAAGGGTGCTTCTACTAAGTACTGAGCAAAGGGTCTGAATACTTAGGACCATGTGATATTTCAGTTTTTCTTTTTTAATAAATCTGCAAAAATGTCAACAATTCTGTGTTTTTCTGTCAATATGGGGTGCTGTGTGTACATTAATGAGGAAAAAAATGAACTTACATGATTTTAGCAAATGGCTGCAATATAACAAAGAGTAAAAAATTTAAGGGGGTCTGAATACTTTCCGTACCCACTGTATATGAAGTGTTTTGTTGGTCAGAGTGAGTTTTGGAGGTGAGATTAATTGTTTGGCCAAGATTCATGTTGGTAATGCAGACTGTATGAAGAGTTTTAAAATGTGGCTTCAGTATTGAACAATGCTTTTTAGCAATCGAAAAAAAAAAAAAAATCTGTAATAATTAGAATTATACAAACGTTTGTTAAAACAGTCTGTAGGTGTCAGTCTCGAGCAGCCCATAACAGCACGTAACTTTGCTCAAGTTCACGTTTGTATTCTCTTCATTGTCTTTGCAGTTGTGTTATTAGATTTAGGGTGCAGTATGCTGCCGTTACCCCTAATATATGGACTATATATATATATTTGGAAAAGAAAGCATTTGGAAGCATTATTCATGGATGAAATGTTCGGTTAGCTATATAGTTGCTGGATGGGTTAATTTAAAATAGCTCACAGAGACTCCCAAACGTAATTTATTTGGTTGCAGAAACGTATTGCTCTTGAACGTGGATACATAACTGCACAGTGAACTCACCTGACCTGATGACCCGGAGCTTGAGTCCTGAAGCGATTCTGTCATGACAGTTTTCCCTGGTCATAATTTGTCATCAACAGTGTGTTTAAATCCGAGTCGTTCAGCGGCTTTGGTTCCAATTAAAAGTTATCGTCATGATTCATATTTTTGTCTCGTCTTCGATATCGTTGACGAATTCAAAAAAAAAAAAAAAAAGCCTTCAACAAACATTTTCGTCAGTAATGTCATAAACGACATTATGATTTCCCGAAGTTTTTTAAGTTTTTTTTTTTTTTTTAATTGCAAAGTTAACCAACATAATCGGGATGGTACAACATTGAAAATTTTATAACCAGACAACAGACAAGCATCATAAAAAAAGAAAATAAAGAGTAAGAAATAGATTAACATAAATAAACAAACAAACAAAAAATATCAATCATGTTAGCAGTTAAAGGAGCTATCTATCAAAGATACTATCTAAAATATTAATAAAGATAACAAGTTATATCATTAGAAAGTTTTAAAGGTTTACCGTCAATCTACAGTGTCTTTTTTAAGATATAGATGCTCCAACACCAGTAATTAATTTGTGTCGGGTGTGCAAATAACAACAAGCAAAATCAAACGGGACTCCATACCTTTATAATGAAATAGTGATCGCGAGATGAATCCAATCTGTGGCATTTAATTGGGTAAAATGTCCATGAGTGTCCATTGCAAAACAAAAAACAGTACTTTTTGTCCACAATAGCATTAAATCCATGAAGTATTGATATATTATCCATTGTTTGCATCACATTTCTTCTGAATGATCTGCTCTCTATCATCGTTCTTCAAGAAATTATGCAACCTGAGCAGTGTTTATGTTGTAAAACTGTATATGGTCGTATATATCTCACAAACAAATGAGCCCGCGTCCAAAGTATAATTTTTCAAAATGCAGCAGTTTTAGTTATAATATCCAAGTAGTGCTGTCGGAGTTTTATATCCTCCCACCATTGTCATTGTAGTAAATCTCACAAACAAAATTTTTAGCCAATGCCACGATCCAGCAACATGTGTTCTGTTTATCTTCTGCATGCGAGCACATCTACACAGACGCACATCTGTCTCGAGTCTCGACCATTAACACAGCAAGTCGTATTATTGTATTATAATTATTACATATAATTGTATAAAATAATACAGAAAAAAAGCACAAATACAGCTGAGATGACATGATGGCTCACAGACAGCAGCGGCAATCTACCTGTCACTCAAGTGACCACGCCCTTAATTATGCAGAACTTTAAGGCTTAATATAATTTAAACGGATGAGTTATAAAAAAATTCACCTCAGAGTTGTCTTGAAGGGCAAAATTAGCAGTATAGACCAAAACCACAATTTGTACCAACCTGTAAACGTTTTTTTCTGCTGTAAGTTTTTCTGCTGTAGCCATTTTAACATCGGACTCAATGAGATTGACTCTCTTTTGGAGCCTGTCCCTAGCGGCCAGTCGATTAATTGCAGTTTAAGTCACTTCCGTATTGGCTTCACAAGAAACTGGGGGAGGTTGCCGCTTGGTTCTCCCTTAGTCTATGTGTCATGTTCTGATTGGTTGTTTATGGTCATGTGGTTTTCAGTTCTGTTCTGTCCCTTGTTCCTTGTGTCACTTCCCCATTGGTTGCCATAGTCATGTGGTCACTAAGTTCATGTATTTAAGCCATTGTCTTCCCCATGTTACTTGGTTGTGTATTGTTAATGTAATCCTGCTGTCGGTGAGTGTTCATGGTCTGGTCTGGTCTGGTCTGGTCTGGTCTGTTCTGTTCTGGTCTGGTCTGTTCTGTTCATGGTCTGTTCATGGTCATGGTCATGGTCAGGTCAGGTCAGGTCTGTTCATGGTCAGGTCAGGTCAGGTCTGTTCATCAAAAAAAGAAGGCAAATTTAGCAAGTCCTCCCAGATAGCACACATACATGTGGCCGATGTCGGCCCCAGAGCGGAACGTCGGGCTCATATCTATAACATCTAATAAGGATCGGCCAGGCATAGGCGCGTGTCTTCAGTCAGTGCTCTATTTCCAGCTTGTCGGCTTTGGGTCGGATCACGACTGCAGGCCGATGCCGCGCTTATCTGTTTGCGCGTGACCATTCATCTCTGCAACCGACGAGAGAAATGGCGACTCCGGCGACATCTGTGGTTTTCAGGTAAGTTTTCATTTTAAGTGAATTAGAAAAATCTTTTGTTAATTCTGTGACACTTAAAAGTTACTAAGGCACTCGGTTTACTACAGGCAGTTTGTAATCACAATTTCTCGGAGGCGAAGGGCCAGATGAGCAGCGGAATGCTAGGTCAGCCCAGCTTCTTTAGCTCAGAAAAAATTTTGTAAGTTTAGCCAAATTATCTGAACATATCTCGTCCTCCGCAAAATAAACGGATCAGGTCATAAACAGGTAATGGTAGATGTTTATTTGTGTAAATGCTGCGTGACTTTGACGTGTTTTAATGGGCGCGCGCGTTTTGAACATTCAAACACTGGAGGAGTTACCATGGTAACGGGCGGCACAGCAGTAACGGACAAGCTGCAAAATCTCCGTCTCTTGCTGTTGTTTTCTCTGCTTTCGGGTGAGTTTAGTCCCCAAAATCACATAAATAATATAAAACTGTTCTGGATACGTTTCTTACCTGTAATTGACACGCTTCTGTCGAATATTTACTTTACTGAAATAGTTTATTTTCTTCGAAAAAGTCCGTTAGCATAACCGTTTTCAGAACTGTTTGGCTAATATACTGAGCTCTTATGAAAGTTTGCGTTTTTAATCACAACTTTATGTTCAGAAGAGAGGCTTTGATAGTTTTGTTAAAGTTTTGTTGGTAATTTGTCAATGGGTAATTGGAAGTGAGCTAATTTATTTAAACTGCTGTACTGACATCCCTTACAGGAAGCGCGAAAATCAAATGAAACCAAATGAAATGATCTTTCATGGTAAACAAACTACCTCGATTACATTTAATGTTTAATAATTTAATACCAATCACATTGAAGAAAAAATGTTCTGTGATTTCAGGAGTGAACAAATCTACAACACTGGAGGGGGAAGAGCTGCTGACAGGAGTAACTTTTACTTTAGGAAACTCAGGTGAACTGAGAAAGCTCATTAAATAACTTCATACGCATTTTTTCCACAAAGGGTAACGGTATGGGGAACAATTCTCACTTTAAACTAGTTGCTTATTAGCTTGCATATTGGCTGTTTATTATTACTTATAAAGCTGATATTAATGCCTTATTCTGCATGAACTTATTCTACAACATCCCTAAATCCTACCTGATATCCACCCTTAATTGCTAACAGTAACTACCTTACTGTCTATTAAAGGGTTAGTTCACCCTAAAAATGAAAATTCTGTCATTTATTACTCACGCTCATGGCGTTCCAGACCCGTAAGGCCTTCGTTAATCTTTGGCTCCGTGAGGCCTTCATAGGGAGCAATGACATTTCCTCTCTCAAGATCTATAAAGGTACTAAAACATATTTAAATCAGTTCATGTGAGTACAGTGGTTCAATATTAATATTATAAAGCGACAAGAATATTTTTGGTGCACCAAAAAAAAACAAAATAACGACTTATTTAGTGATGGCCAATTTCAAAACACTGCTTCATGAAGCTTCGGAGCACAATGAGCACAGTGTATCGAATCTGCTGTTCGGAGCGCCAAAGTCACGTGATTTCAGCTGTTGGCGGTTTGACACGCAATCTGAATCATGATTCGATACATGATTCATAACGCTCCGATGCTTCCTGAAGCAGTGTTTTGAAATCGGGCTATCACGTTATTTTTTTTTTTTTTTTTTTGGCGCACCAAAAATATTCTCGTCGCTTTATAATATTAATATTGAACCACTGTACTCACATGAACTGATTTAAATATGTTTTTAGTACATTAATGGATCTTGAGAGAGGAAATGTCATTGCTGGCTATCGGATTTTAACAAAAATATCTCAATTTGTGTTCCGAAGGTTAAGGAAGGTCTTACGGGTGTGGAACGGTATGAGGGTGAGTAATAAATGACAGAATTTTCATTTTTTGGTGAACTAACCCTTTAACCCCTGGTTGTTTCAGTGAGAGTGTCTGTGAAAAGCCTTTAGGGTAAAATAATCAGCGAAATGAGATTAGGTGACAAATAATGTTATATTGTTTGTATTTATGATAAACTATTATGATAACAGGATGTTATGGTCATTAATATATTTTCTCTAGGTCTTTTTTGAGTTATTTGTATGTATTTTTTACTGATACATTCTTAAATACGTTTTACTAAATATTTGGTAACACTTTACAAGAAGTTTCATTAGTTAAACATTAGTTAATTATTAACTAACATGAACGAACTATGAGCAATACATTTGTTGCTGTATTTACTAATCTTCGTTAATGTTAGTTAATGAAAATACAGTTGTTCATTATTTGTTCATGTTAGTTCACAGTGCATTAACCAATGTTAACAAAATTTTAATAATGTATTAGTATCTAAGGTTAAGTAATGGACCTTATTGTAAAGTGTTACCAAATACTTAAATACTTTAAATGCTGACTGGTTCAGGGGGTCAACAACTTTAGGCATTTAAGTTATTTTTCACATAAATCTGGTCAGCTTACACACTGCTCATACTCAGCCTCTAAAATGTTTGAATTGAATCACCAATACAATATCAGGGGGTAAAGATGTCATTAGAGTTCTTACAATTATGGCTGTGCTCTTGTTACCAGATGAGATGTGATCCCCAGCGTTTGGCGCTGAGATTCTTCAGGACAAGACCTTGATGCCATGAAGATGGTGAGTTTCCCCAATAGCTGCCACTATCCCAGATCAAGAGACTGTATTAGTCTATCTGTATTAGTTTGTTTTGATAGGTATATATGTTATGTGTCTTTTCTTTTTCATTACAGCCCATAACTGACAGGCTTTCCTGTGTAAACCATCATATTTATCCAAATGAGGTTTGTAAATGCATCAATTCTTTATATTTTATATTAATCATTAATTTTGAATAAAAATTACTTATAGAAGAAAATGTGACAAGGCCTCTCACAAAATGCCATATTAAAGGAATATTAAGAGTGCAAGTCAAAACTGTTTCTTTTGGGCAATATTATGCTACAAATATCGTCTATTGAGCTAAAGTTAAATTGAACCTGGAATGTTGATTTATGTTACCATGTGATACTTTGTAATGGGCATGTACAATGGATTTTGAACTCTACTATTTTTATTGCAGGGTCTCTGGGATCCCCAGCTGAAGGCATGAAGACATCAGATCTTGGCCTGGACAGATGTACCAACAGTACACCACACCGACCTCTGCTTTTGCATGGATGGCTGATTACTACCATGTTCTGAGAGGGTATTACTATAGCAAAACTGAGCACCTGTGACAGTGGGATTTCTAGTTGTAAAGAATAATCACACAATGTTTTTTAGAAGTTGCAAACTTTTCTCTCTCTTACAAACACAACAGTTAAACCTTTTCAAATTATTTTCTGGTGGTGCACAAGTCCTATTCTTCGAAACAGAAATTAAGATATTCATATGCTCACATTTAAGCTGCGGACACACGACTTTGAGCATGCAAAATTTCTTCAGACACTGTAACTGGCGTGATATGACGTCTGCAGAGTCTTTTTATAAACATGAATTAACAAATAGTATATTCAAAATATAAAAATATACAGTCTACTCGACTTTACTACATTTTTTTTTTTTTTAATTTAGCCAAGAGGTCAAAACCTACATGTAGCGATTTTGTACTCTTTACACATAGTCGTGTGATGTGAATTCGCAGGTCAGAGTTCCAAACTTTTTGCATGAGCTTGCGTTTCTGGTCTCCTGCATTTGTGTGCATATGAATGGAGGTCAGTGGAATGAAAAGCGTAGTGTGACTGCACCTTTATTCTGCAGTTGCGGTACACCTGTATCAAAAGTGTGAAGTCATGGACAGATTTTATTTGTGAACTGATATGCGAGATCTCACATATGACACATCAGTATGTGACATCCCACTCAAACACGTGCTCTATCCAGTGATAAACATGTTCTTGTCGTTATTAATCAATCAGTAATCAACACAGCACCACCCCGAAATTGCCTTGCACTGTAGAATTATGGTTTTGGCAAGAAATGAAAAATAGCCAATTTATTATAAATGCTACTATTTTACAATCAATATTTAAGACTATGTTAGAGAGGGATAGAAGCCATTTTTATGGATGATAGGATTTTTTCATTACAGGTCATTTATTTGAATGATCAGCAAAAATTTGAGCCTATGAATTTAATAATTTGAATTCGTAGAATAAGATTAGTACAAATTTAACTGTTGTGTTTGTGAGAGAGAAAAGAGAACTCCAAGTTTGCAAATCCTAATACATTTTCTCAGTGACTACTGAAATATTCTCTACAAATTCCACTGTCACAGGTGCTCAGTTTTGCTACAATAATACTATATATTATACAGAACATGGGCAATTTGAGACAATATTCTGATTCTCATTTTACCAATGGCAAACCACATCTATCCTATTAACAACTATTCATTTTGTGTATAATCAATATCTAAACAAGTGATATTTAGTTGTTAACGAGGGATTGGCTGGACTCTGCTGACCCAATCAGTATTTCTCGTCCAATGGTCATACTTTACTTTTCCGGTTTCTCTAGTATTGCATCCTTCTCATGGGCATTTCATGACTTTTCAGTGTGGGTTAAACCTCTTTTTTGGCCCATATGTATTTTTTTTAAAAAGTAATTAATAATAGTTTTGTCTATGCTATTGAAATTGTGGGTTACATCTTTGTCACCTTTTCACCCAAGGAGTTTACATTCCTGATAATACAAGAGCGAGGAACTTACATTTTAATTACAAAGGAAAACCAGTTAATCTGCCATGTTCTTCTGTCCTCCATTTTCATGGGTAAGATTTCTTTATAAACCATCTACTCACCCATATGTCTTTATTTTTGTGGAACACAAAAGGAGAGAGTCACTTAGTCTCAGTCACCATTAGAAAAGAAACTGATAGTGAATTGTGACTGAGGCTGTCAGTCTCTTGATGTTCTGCCTTACATCTCCTTTAGTGCTCCAATAAAAATAACATGTTTGGTACAAAAGAACATGACCAGTTTTGTTCATGAGTAAATATTGCTTTTAATTTTTTAACTTGAGACTGTTTAGCCTGTAATTTTCTGTATACCTCTGCGTGTATCTGAATGTAAATGCCTTCTCTATTTGTCATATTGACGGGTTGTATATAGGAGGATGTATGCCTTAAACATGCAGGCTATCTGTAACTGTATTTTGTAAATATTAAAACAATGTTAACTGAATGTGATGTGTGATTATTACATAAACATGCTCATTTATCTATTAGTATTAAGTATTTGAGATTTTCAAAAACGAAAATGTGTTAACTGGGTAAAACTTCAGCCCAACTGAAATCAACATCGTTTCAGCATAAGGGAAGCAAACGATCCGCGTCGATTTCCCGTTAGTTTTGAATGGCGTGTCTGACGTTGGTCTTTGATGTCGTGAGAAACATCGATTCTAGGTTGATTCTGTGTCAGTGTGCTATCTGGGTGTAGCCTGAAAGGTTCAGCCTAAATAAAGGCCCTAGAAAGCCCCTGCACAGCGGCCAGTATTTACAGATTTGGATCGTCCACACATCGGCCGGAGAGCATTCGCGATCAGAGGCCGACGCCTCGGCGACATTTTCCCGATGAGCAAACGCTCCGTGAGCTACGTCCCGGCGATGGAACTTTGTCCATCGAGACAACATCGGCCCGACGTATGTGTGTTATGTGGGCTTTTACCTAACTTAGGAAGATGAGGGATTACATTACTTTGAAATAAGTTGTGAGGCATTTTAATTATAGATTATGGGTTTGCTTTGATAATATTATTGAACTGTTTTCTGTCATTTAACTTGCATTTTGAAAAAAACAAAAAACAAACACACATATTCCAGTAGGCTATTATTCAATATGTGCACCACAGAACATATTCTTTTCTCCCACCAATAAAGATTTATTCATAAATCTACAATTACACAATGGGATGTTATGGGGGCTAAAATTATGCTTAGATAATTTCCTAATAAAATAACGAATAAATAGTACGACATTTTTTGAGTGGTCATGCGCAGTTCTACCTGTAGGTGGAGTCAATTTGCAACGTATTCGGAGGGGAGAAGCACATGGAACAGTGAGTTGGTGCTTGTTTGTCATATTTTAAAATTTCTGAATTGTTTAATATACATTAATCGATAGTGTAATATAATCAGATTAAATAACTTACACAGTGACACTGGGTGTGATGTTATATTATTGAAATTGTTGAGTTGTGTTTGATTGTGCTAATCGAAATTAGCAGTTAGCATTTGCAAGTTACTGGTCTTTGGCTGCATGTTTTGAATAAAGGAACGTTTTTCATGTTTTATATATTTTTTATTATGTCTACAATGTAGACTGGGGAAAACTTTACTAATTACTCTACTGATTTAAATTTGGATGCTAGTTTAGGTGTGTTGTACAGGGATGTTATAATTAGTTTTTTTTTCTTCTTAAGATTAAAATGTTTGAAGACTACACAATGGTTCGTAATTAAAAATATAAATCTATATAGTAAGAATTATTTTCTTAATTTTCAGAGCTTGTTTTGTGGAACGAGACATGTAGATTAATATAAGGCTATTTTTCTTAATTTGCGGGATCTGTTTTGTTGAATGAGATATGCATTGGAAATGTAAGTAGCCTGCTGTATTTTTCCTTTGAAGATAGAGCTCTACTACTGTAGCAATGTCGCTTAAAACATGGAAGCTGCACCAGAACTAGTCCAATTCCATGCCTTCACACTGACTGTATTTGTGTTCATTCAAGTTATTTAATTCATTGAAGGGGTATTTAACAAGAAATCATTCTAAACATGTTGATACAAAATAAACAAGTATGCCTTGAACACACTAACTGTGAACCCAATGTACATTTGACTTTTATTTTCCCTGTCACAGATCAATGCAGAGTTCAATCACATCACAATCAGAAGCCTCAATCAAGAATTCTTCTCAGTGCTTTATTAACTTGCAGCTTGATTTCTGGAAATTTGTGCAACAAAGAAAGTGGCAGTTGAAAAGAGTTTATTGCGCAAATTAAATCTATGGTAAGCTTGTCAATGCTTCTTTCTTAATCAAAATTCTGTTACTGTATTAGCTCAATTTTATATTTCATTTTATGTTGTAACATTTATCAGGGCACTGTCATCACAGAATTTTTTTATACTATATTTTTTTGCTCATTTGATATTTCATTCTAATTTTTTTTTTTTTTTTCCACAGCACTGTCATCACTGCTAAGTGCACAGTTCTTCATGGCCTTCCTCTCATTCTTGGAGAAGAAACCTCTGATTTTTTTAAACATTGCTGACAGGTAACTTTCTCTGTATATTTCATTATAAACTATGATTCCCCACACATACATTACATATAGGCATTCAATATGCTTCATTTAACTCTCTTATCTTGGATCAGACATACAAACTCTGCATTTGTTTCATTTTTTTTTTTTTTTTTTTATCCAGCATTTTGTTAAATGCAAGTTCTGTCATCATTATACAGTTATTTTTTATTTTTATTTTGTCTTTCTTCCAGACAATACTTTAAAGAGTTAAGTCACCCAAAAATGAAGTTTCTGTCATTAATTACTCACCCTCATGTCGTTCCATACCCGTAAGACCTTCGTTCATCTTCGGCACACAAATTAAGATATTTTTGATGAAATATGAGAGGTATATGACTCGTCCATAGACAGCAATATAATCATCACTTTCAAGGTCCAGAAAGGTAGTAAAGACATCGCTAAAATAGTCCATGTGACTGCAGTGGTTCAACCTCAATGTTATAAAGAGACGAGAATACTTTTTGTGCACAAAAACAAAACAAAAATAACGACTTTATTCAACAATTTCTTTTCTTCCATTTCATCCTACGCTGTTTACGTTCAGTGCTTCCAGGTTCTACGTCAGAATGCCGGCTCAGTATTGGCTGACGCTGTTCACGTGAGCAGCATGACGCGTGTGTGATGCTGATGCAGGAGACAGCCAATAATGAGCCGACATTCTGACGTAGAACACGGAAGCTGTGGACTGTTTACTATGTCAACAGAGTAGGAGACTGACAGGGAAGAGAAGAGATTGTTGAATAAAGTCATTATTTTTGTTTTGTTTTTGCACACAAAAAGTATTCTCGTCTCTTCATAACATTAAGATTAAACCACTGCAGTCATATGACTGTTTTAACCATGTCTTTAGTACCTTTCTGGACCTTAAAAGTGGTAATTAAATTGCTGTCTATGGAGGGGTCAGAGAGCTCTCGGATTTCATCAAAAATATCTTAATTTGTGTTCCGAAGATGAACGAAGGTCTTACAGGTGTGGAACGACATGAGGATGAGTACTTAATGACAGAATTTTCATTTTTGGGTGAACTAACCCTTTAACAACCATAATTAATCTCTGTTAGTTGTACATAGACCTGGTACTTTGTTATATGTACATTTGTGATTTAAATTTGTAATGTAACCAGAATTGTGATATTGCTGTTCCCTTTTTATTAGGACTGTGATTGTGACACACCCTTCTTCAGGATTCTGACTGCGATAACAGAAGACAGCCAGGATTCTTCCTCCACAAGAAATACATTTGGAGTCTTCATGCACTGCATTATTCTAGACTGAGCCATTGTCATGGATGAACTAGAAAACCTTCCAGGTGCCATGTGACTAATTTCTGGACTGATTTGTGCCAAATTTGGAGTTTTTCTTTCCCTTGGACACAATTCTCTGAAACCAAAACTACATTTACTTAAAACCCTTCTGTTGATGTAAGCAAAGGCTGTTTGAGATCGTTAAAGGCTTAGTTCACCCAAAAATGTAAATTCTGTCATCAGTTTTTCACTCTCATGTTGTTTGACTTTGGTTAGTCTTTCAAACACAAACTTAGATATTTTTAAAGAAAACAGGCTGGAAAACTTTTTGGATCTTTTAAGTTTTGTTTACCTGGACTTTCAGTTGGAGGTACAGAAACCTCTCAGATTTCATTAAAATAATTTCATTTATGTTTTAAAGTCTAACCAAAGTCTTCTGAGTTTGTGACATCATGAGGGTGAGTAAATGATGAGAGAATTTAATTTTTTTTGCGAACTATTGCTTAGGGCTGGGCGATATGGCTGAAAACTGTATCACGATATCAGTGTCTCATATTGGACGATATCGATAATTATTTATTTTTTTATGACCCATTTAAAATAAGGACCAGGAGAAAAATATATTACATTTAAATATTTTTATTTTAAACTTAACCTTCCTCTGATCATAATCCCCTCAGTTATTAAGACAGAAATGTCAACAACCATGGAAAACTACAGCTACAGATGTTGTTGGTTGAATACAGCTGTGCTCCAAAGGGTGAGCGCGGCTAAGGTGGTACATCAAGTTCGTGGTATTACCAGTCTTGGCGGGGACGACAGTCTTGCATAATTTGCAGACGACATTGGTCTGACTACGGTCAGACTTATAATATCCAAAAAAACTGCCATACTGGCGAGCTGACTTTTCCTCTTTTATTTACAATTTCCTCGCTCGCTGCGGCACTCATTTTCTGCTTATCAGTCGCCGGTTACTGAAGAGGAATCCAGCAGACCAGCACGAGACAACGATATGGCGCAACCAAACTTGATACTGTTACATGATTGGCTGTTATTGGCTGTTGCTAGGTTACCAGAGAGCGAGTGCCTTTGTTAATGCAACCAAACTTGCTTCGCAGCCTCTGTTTTCTTCCGATGAAGAATAAAAAATATCGAACGTTTTATCGAACACATTTTTTATTGATATCGATCACGTGTCTATCGCGATACATATCGTTATCGTTTTATCGCCCAGCCCTACTATTGCTTTAATCTTGCTGTTGCACTAAAGTCAACATTCTTTTTAATTAAAGTGTTAAACTGTCAAAATTAACATTGATTTTTGTTTCATGGTCAGCTATTCAGTTTCTTGTCAAAAGACTGTTAGTATTATTGGTTTATTCATCAGTCATGATTTGTAATGCATATTGTTACATTAATGAAAAATGTTTAGAATTTAGGGGTGCCAGAATGGCATTGTTTGGTACATTGTAGTGTCTGAAGAAAATTGATGAGCAATAAATAATGTTTTGCCTGAGATCTGTTGTTGCTTTTTGTCTTAACTTATATTTTTTTAGTTCAGCTTACTTAAATTTTTAGGCAATCGGTTTCCTAAGATTTTCCTAGTAATGTGAACACTAGTAATAAGTTAACCCAACTAATGATTTTGAGTTAACAGAACTTGACCAACAAGTTCTCTTTACTTAACTGAATTAAGTTATGACAACTAAAAATTAATACACTACTTTACTTGAAAATTTTAAGGCAATCGGTTTCCTCACTTTTTCTAAGTAAAGTCAACTTATTACATTTTACAGTGTTCTATGGAGATTGATGCCTCCTATAGTTTCATAAAAATTTGGCTGGGGATATGGAACCAAAAGCTATTTTAATTTTTCAAAAAGGATCTTAGCTGATTCACTTTTTTTTAGCCCTCCTCCTTCGTACTTTTCTTACGAAAACGCATCACTTCACTTCAGAAGGCCTTTATTAATCCCTGGAGCCATATGGATTACTTTTATGATGAATGGATGCACTTTTTGGGCTGCAAAAAAATGGCACTATTCACTCCCATTATAAAGCTTGGAAGAGCCAGAATATTTTTCAATATAACTCTGATTATGTTTGGCTGAAAGAAGAAAGTCATACACATCTATGGCTAGAGGGTGAGTAAATAATGGGATAATTTTTATTTTTGGGTGAACTAACTTTTTAAATTGTGAGGGCCCTCTTTAGGTCCCCCCTACAGATTTTCTATAGGGTTCAGGTCTGGGATCCAGTGTACATTTGGCATCATGAACACATTATGACTGCATTGTGCCCTGCAAATTAGGTTAACTGTCTTTTCGGGAACATTAACGCTAAGTTGACATAATTTTGTTATTTTTAAACTTTTTAATCTCATTTTTAAGCTAAATTGTTTTTACTTTTGTTCACTTCAGTACTTCAAAAGTCTTGCAAAGCACACAGAATGTAAAAAACATTTTAGATCCTCAATACAGACGTACACAAAGACGCTGCCTGATGATCTAGTTCATTTCCTCTTTAGTTTTTCTCACCTATTTTTGTACAGGCATTGTATCAGAACCGCGTAGCTTCATGTGATAATGGGCCCAGAAAACATTCAGAGGCTTGACTTTCTGTACATCCAGCCATCATCACTAGAGGAACTGAAGGAGATCATGCCTCAAACTTAGGATAACACAGGAACACACTTCAGTTACTGAATAAAGTGCTGAATTTGACTTTTTTGCTACACATATTTGTCTTATTTATAAATCTTTTAGTATTTTTAACATTGTTCTAATGTGATTCAAACTATGAGGTGTTGTATAGAGGCAAACCAGATGAATGCGTATTGGTTTCCTTGAGACCGTTGGGGGTGCTGAAGGCTCAAAATCCATGTTGGACATGTCTGTAGTGCTTGAGAAAGAAGTCTTCAGGAGTATTTGGAGTGCACTTCAGTCTGCTTCTTTGTTGAGCATCATAAACAGAGGAATTCCCTTTTTGAGGCTATACAGAACATGTTTCTGGGACTTGACAGTACCTATGTTTCCATCCAAAGTTGAAAATTGAACTTATGTGCAAAGTTGGAATATTGCACAAAACATTTGTGAATAAAGCATTGTTTCCATCTGATGTGTTCATGAGAACAAAAGTGTCACTTCCTGGGAAATTGCTGTAATAAATATCTGTATTAAAAATGGAGGTTTCTGCAATTGGGGAAGAAACTGTGGATCTTTTTTCATACATCATAAATGATTTGTGCCTCAGAGCACACAGACGAAACACAATAAACTCACTGTAAAACATTTTCAGCTGGTTAAACTTAAAAATGTGAGTTAACTCAACTTGAAGATAAGCTTCAAGTTAAAATTTAAACTTAAAGTAATGCATTGTCTTGACTATTTGTGAGTTGAAACAAAGATTATCTTCAAGTTGAGTTAACTTATGTTTAGTTGAGTTGACTCACATTTTTAAGGCAGCAGGTGAACTTTCATTTTCATTTCAAGTTTAACCAGCTGAAAATATTATTGTGCATTCGGATGCTGGTGTTTGGGACACAATCATGTGAGTTGCTTCTGGGAGGGAATTTAACCAAACAATTTGATGATAGACTTTGGCTCAAGCATTTCAGAATGACCAAACCAACATTTGAGATGCTGTAAAATGAAATTGGTCTGATGATTAGTCCAGTTATGCTGACCCACTGAGCCCATGTTCAGACATAAAATGAATAAATCCCTTATGCATCAAGAGATTTATTCAGCAAATATGTTTCCATCGTAGTTTAGCTAGTGAGTGCAAGTTTTTTATGTGAATTTTTTGAGAATTTCTGCGCATCTCGATTCCATCCAGTACTTTTTTTTAATACGATAACCCAAAATTTGCATAAAAATATGTGAATGAAAACATAGCTAGTGAAAAGGGGTTCAGCTAAGATTCACTCACTGAGGACCAGACTGTTGCAGTCAGACACTTGTTTAAGGAGAGGTCATTTTTCATTTTTGTATGAAGAATTTGTATGTGAACAAATTAGTAGTGTTTACTACTATGGTCAGTTCCTTTTGAATTGAGTGAACAATTTTTTTTATTTTTTTTTTAAACTTATTTTGTATTTGTATTGCAAAGTTAATGTTGATCAAATAGAGGAATTTAGCCTGTATGTCAATAATACAGTAATTAAACATTTTCCCTAAATTCAGGCTGAGGAAAAAACCTTAATGCATTTTCTTATGTATTTAAATCTTAGTTGAATTTTCTTTTAAATGGGGTCATGTTTGGGCCATCTAAAAATAATGCAGTAGAGAATTCAGTGTAAGAGTCAGTGTAAAAAAGCCGTGGAACTAGTTACTAAATAATAGTTAGTAGTTTTATTTATTTATTTATTTTTTCCCATGTAAAAGTCATGAACATGAAAAAGTGAAAGTGACATGTGAAGGCCAAGTATGGTAACCCATATTCAGAATTTGTCCTCTGCATTTAACACATACAGGAAATGCACACACATTAGGAGTAGAGTGAGAAGTGCAGACAAGCTTGCTGTGGAGCTTGCTGTGGAGCCCGGGGAGCGATTGAGGGTTTGATGCCTTGCTCAAGGGCACCTCAGTCATTTCCTGCTGCTATTGAGAATAGAACCCACAACCTTCGCGTTACCAGTCTGACTCTCTAACCATTATGTCACAACATGAACAACAGAGGGTAATTTCCACCCCGTTTTAAGTTATGTATTGTGTTCAATAATATTCTGTTGGAATTGATGGTGATGGGAATGATATTTTTGCAATAAAACAGTTGAACCTGTTGTCTTGCTAAGTCTATTATGTGTAACATAATTACAATCTATTGAATAATATTTTTTAAATATTTTTTGCATAATTTGATAAACCTATGCCACTATTACAAGTGAGGCTACTGCACCTCCTTCCTCGCACCACTGGAAGGAGCCATCACCTGAATATTGACTGTTTTCGATTCGGACTTCATTTCCCATAGGCCCTAATTCCTGGGACTGATTGTAGCACCTGCACCACATGACACACACACACACACACACACAATTCATAAGCAGATCACATATACACGCGCGTTGCGAAGTCTTGATTTGCCCCGGTGATCATTTCTGAGCATTTATTGTAAAACATTGGATGACTAGTAATTTTCTTCTATTAAATTCAGATAAGACTGAAGTATTACTTATTGGGCCAAAAACCTGTACACAGAATCTCTCAGACTACAATTTGCATTTAGAAGGATGTACTGTTACTCCATCCTCGACAGTTAAAGACCTGGGTGTTATATTAGACAGCAACTTGTCCTTTGAAAATCATATTTCATATGTTACAAAAACAGCCTTCTTCCACCTCAGAAACATTGCTAAGATACGGAATATGTTATCTGTTTCTGATGCAGAAAAGTTAGTTCATGCTTTCATGACGTCTAGACTAGATTACTGTAATGCATTACTAGCTGGTTGCCCTGCTTCCTCAATAAACAAGCTACAATTGGTACAAAATGCAGCTGCTAGAGTTCTTACCAGGTCAAGAAAATATGATCATATAACACCAATTTTATCATCTCTTCACTGGTTACCTATTAAGTTCCGTATCGATTATAAAGTACTGCTAATGACCTATAAGACTCTAAATGGTTTAGCTCCTGTGTACTTAACCGATCTTTTATCGCCCTACAATCCTTCACGCTCTTTAAGATCACAAAACTCTGGACTTCTGGTTGTACCTAGGATAGCTAAGTCCTCTAAAGATTTTCACATTTGGCTCCTAAACTCTGGAATAGCCTTCCTGATAATGTTCGGGGCTCAGACTCGCTCACCCAGTTTAAATCTAGATTAAAGACACATCTCTTCAGCCAAGCATTCACATAATCCATCTCATATCAGATCAATTGCACATGACTATCTTTGCTTAATGTTATGAACAGCAGCTATGCTAATTATTCTCCATTTGCTTTTCTGTTTTACCTCGGGACGCCCGTCCCGAGGTGACTAGAGAGTACATCGGTTTCAGTTTGGATCCAGCCTCTTAAGAAGACCTCAGATGACTAAAACTTTGGAAGATACGGCGCCAACTCCTGCGATGACTTCAGAAGATGCAACATCTGGATCAACACGCACATTCGCAAATTTCTATATATCCTAATTATTGTTAATATGTAATTCATTTTTCCAGGAGCTCTTTGCTTCTACCTTCAATTAAATTGCTAACAGTGATTGTATGTTAATCGCCTAAATTATTACATTATTAGCTAACTGCAGTCTCCAAATTGTAATGTTGACATGCATTCTCTGTAAAGCTGCTTTGAAACGATATGTATCGTGAAAAGCGCTATACAAATAAATGTGAATTGAATTTAATTGAACTGTGCAGTGGCTTCGCTGTTGTGACGTCATAAGTAATTATAGAACGTCCGAATTTTCGATGAGTGTAAATGTGAGTGCTGACAGGAACATTCATCCAGACCATCAGCGACATCAGGGTTAGTAACGCTTTCTCCTATTTAGTTGCAAGTAATTTCTCTAGGAAAATTGCATATCTGCAAGCAAATTTAGGCTAATTGCATATTATTACACTGGTTGTTTCCAGGCACCCTGAAGAAATAGATTGCTGATTATTGCAGATTGTTAAATTGTCATTTGTTAAATTCTCGGCTTGCAGTTTGCCACATTGTCGGTTTGTTCATTTCTTTTAGATTTATAATTGCAAATATTGATAGTTTTCAAGCCCTTTCGTTTAGGCACTACATAGATAAATAGAACAGGTTATTGCAGATTGCTATATTGCCAGTTTGCAGATCACTGATTGCTTGTTTTGCATTTGTACTGCAGAATGTTATTTGTTATTGTTGGTTTGACAGATATAGACCGACAGATAGAAAGATTGTTAGCTTGCAGATTGTTACATTGTCAGTTTTACAATTTATCTCAGATTTTTTTTTTTTTCTTTTTTTTTTTTAATTGCGAATTTTCATATTTGTTGTTTTCGGTCACACATTGTAGATCGATCAATCAATCGATTGATCATGTCCTTCCAAAAGAAGGGGGTGGTGGCAGGCATAGATTTTTTTTTTTTACATTTATTTGTTATGTTCTGTATCATATTGTATTATATTATAAATGATGCTGGTAGCCATGGATTGGCTGATTGATTGCTGAATATTGTTCAGCCTATATTTTTATGTTTTGTTATCTTGTTTAGCACTTTTAATTGCAGATTATTATTTTTCAGATAGGTAGACAGACAGCGAGCATAAGTAGATAGTTTTTTAAAATGTATTTATTATGTTAATGTTGTCACAGTCTGTGTGTTTAGTTTCATTTTCATGGACTTTTAGTTGGTTTGTCTTCAGTCACGTTTCCTTTCAATTTCGCGCCATTAAAGGATTCGTTTACTTTCAAATGAAAATTAGCCCAAGCTTTACTCATCCTGAAGCCTTCATAGGTGTATATGACTTTCTTCTTTCTGATAAACACAATCAAGAGATATTTTAATAAATATTCTGATGCATCCGAGCTTTATAATGACAGTGAACAGGGGTCAGGAGTATGAGCTGAAGAAAGTGCTTCCATCCATATCCATCCATTAAAATAAACGTACTCCACACAGCTCCGGGTCGGGGTTAATAAAGGCCTTCTGAAGCAAAGTGATGCATTTGTGTAAAAAAAAAAAAAAATCCATATTTAACAAGTTATGAACAAGTTACGCCAGACCGCCTTCCGTATTCAAGTTACGAAGAAAGTGTAAAACTCTTGCAGTTCAAAAAGCTTATGCTATGTCCTACGCCTTCCCTATTCAACTTGCGGAAAAAGCTTAACTGACGCCACGCCAGTTTACACTTTCTTCGTAACTTAAAGATGACCATACCTTTTTACTGTACATAAAATGACCATACCTTTTTACTGTACTTGATTTTTACCTCTTTTTATCTCAAAAGGTCCAGGTAGTCTTTCCTTTGGTAAGTCTCCCATCTTTGATCTCCTTTTACATACTTGCACACCACACATTTAGACAGAACTTTGTGGGCTGCAGAATTGACATTTATAATCCAATATTTCTTTCTCAGGTGTGAGAGAACATGGTTTCTGCCAGCATGTCTGAGCTGTTCGTGTATGTGTTGAAGGATAAGTGTGGAAGTATCATTGGTCGCTTGGTCTCCTCAGGCATTGCAGACTTTTCCAACCTTCCTCCAACCCTCAAAACTCCATCATCCATCACAGGATCTAGTTTGTACAGGCTGCTGAATCTATTCAAGTACTTTCCAAAAAGTGATGCCTTTTCAATTCTTGACATTTCCACATTTGTTTCTGGAAAAACTCAGCAATGGCCTTTTCTGCTTTTAAGAGATTATCCAAGCTTATGGATTGTCCTCCAAGTGATGTCTTCAATGCTTTAATTTCATCACATACCTTGTTTTGGCTCAGAGTGTCCTTATTCATGCAGGATGCAGGTTGTATTTCTTTCCTTTTTGCACTGAGTAGGCGAAGGTTATTCTGGAACTTCAAGAACCAATCTACTGCCATTCTTTAGCTTTGTCCAACTTGAGAAATAGTTAAGCAGTTGGCTGGTAGGATTTTGCTTTTCTTTAATGACAGTACTATACAAAGTGGTGTTCCTTTTAACTTCAAGATCATCGAGTGAGAGAGACTTGGGCCCTTGGACTCTTTAGGCCATTCCTCTTCTTCCATAGAAAGTCTGGTCCATGGATCCATACTTTGCACTTAATCAATGTGCTGACACTCACCCCTCTTGATACTACTAGGGTTCTGCTTTGTTCTGATGAATTTACACTGCGTTACATCTGTGTTTTCTCTAATAACAGAGATCCTATTTGCTACAAATCCTTGTTCACTGGCATCAGCGAAATGATTCAGCTCTGCTTGCTTCAGCATTCCAAAACCAGTTGGCTTTACACTCACCAAAACAATCCAAGAGCTCTTTCAGTGTGAAGCTTTTCCCTGTTGTGATCCAATTCCTTTACATTCTGAGCTCTATCTTCCTTTGGAATATGTGCAAGAACAGTGCAATGGTTACTCAGCCATTTTGTGAGGTGGAATCCTCCTGTTTAACAAAGAGGTGTAAGGTCTTTTACCAACTCTACTGCTACATGCTCTGTTGGAAGTGACTTCAAGCAGTCATCCACATAGAAGTTGTTCTCATCAGTGCTTATCGCCTCAGTTCAAAAACAAAGTCTTTGTTATCTTTGGCTGTTTGCCTTAGAGCAAAGTTAGCACAACTGGGGGACAAGACTACCCCAAATAGATGTACCATCATTCGATGTTCCACAGCAGGCATGCTGACATCACCACCTGGCCACCAGAGGAATCACAAGAAGTCAACATCTGATCTTGACACTCTGACATGATGGAACATCGCTTTGATGTCTGTCATAACCTCTACAGGCTCTTGGTGAAATCTGGTGAGGACATTGAAAAGCATGTTGGTCAAATCAAGACCCTGAAAAAGTTCTGATTTGAGAGATTTACTTTGAAAGGTAGCACCACAGTCAAAGACTACTCTTATGGTCTGTTTTGTGGATGGTATACACCATGATGTGGGATGAACCACAATTTCCCATCTGATCTTTTCAGCTTTTGTTGTGGCACCACTTCAGCATAGCCTTTATTTATGACATCTGTTAGAAAGTCAGTATAATCTGTTCTGAATTGTTCATCCCTTCTGAACTTTCTTTTCAAACTTTGAAGTCGCTGTTTTGCCAAAAGAATGAAGGAATGACCTGTACTGCAGAATATCTCCATGAAAGTAGATTTCTGGGCATCTGGAAGTGTTAATTATCTTGCTGGCAATTGAGGCCTCACTGAGCCATCGGATTTTATCAAAAATATCGTAATTCGTGTTTTGCCACTTGATAATTGTTAGGCAACACTGTGTTGTCTTTTCTGAAGGGTAGATCAAGAGTGTAATGTCCATCTTTCAACTTTGACTCTTCTGCAATTTTGAATATTTTGTCTTCTACAGACATTTCAGTCTTGTCTTCTCTTGACCTCTCATTAAAAAAATCATGGTTGTATTGTTGCATCAACATTTCTTCCAAGTTTGAAATAGAAATTCTTTTAACAACAACTCTATCACAGCTATTCCTGTTTGCTGTGCATTTGCCTTGTAAATGACCATTAATAACTCATCTTAGTAGGGTCTTAACTGCATAAGGCCAAAGTACTTCACTTTTTATGTGTACGTGAGGGTCAGCATACACTGCGTGACATGCTTTTCGGCATCAGAATGGTACGCACGTACTGAACGTGCACCGCCGAATATTTGTAACCACTAGTACTCTGTATGTGCAGGTTGCACATGTGCATTTAATTTTTTGGCAGTAATTACTTTATCCACAAGGTGGCAACTGTGCCCTGGGGGCATCTGTTCACAAGGTAGTCGAAGAAAAACTGCATAAACAGAACCGACCGGAATGCGTGCATGCTACAGGAACAATATAGGCCTACACAAACGAGAGATTGTGCGAAGAGGTTAGAAAGTACCCTCATTTGTACAACTATAGCATGAAAGAATACAAAGATGTTTATATGGGTTGTAACTCATAGAGGTATTGCAATTTGTCTCAATGCGTACGCATTGAACGCCTGTGTATTTGTACAAGTCAAGTGAAGTATACTTTGCAAGGCTGTGCGTTTGTACACGTAAAAAAAGAAGTATACTTTCTGCTTTATGAAGTTTAACTTTTCTCTGTGTGGCTGCTTTTCAAACTGCAAGCATGACATCAACTCATGTCCATTGTTACAGTAGAGACATGATTGCAGCTGTAAATCCTTAGATGCGGTCGGTGGTGAGTTTACATGCACATTGGTAGCAAAACTGCCTTTGGATTTGGGTTTCACTACCACCTCTCTCTGAGATTGTGTGGGAGCTGTGTCCAGTTCTTCCATGAACTCCAAGTCTTCTATATCATTGCAGCAGCTTCTAAGAAACCATGCAAAGGTCTGTAAAGCCTTTGGATCTTCTGATTTGATTGAAGGCCAGGAGAGTGCTTTCTCTATATAGGCACATGAAATCCTGTATGCATTCCCAAAGTGATCTTTCAATAGCTGCTTTGCTTTTTGGTAACTTCTGCTCGGTGATATGTGTTGGCAACTTCTTACAAGCTTTTGTGGAGCCCCCTTGTGTACTGAACGAGAAATTGCAGCCTGTCTGCATTATTATCGGTTTTACTTTAAATGTGCTCAAAAGAATGAAGGAATGACCTGTACTGCAGAATATCTCCATGAAAGTAGATTTCTGGGCATCTGGAAGTGTTAATTATCTTGCTGGCAATTGAGGCCTCACTGAGCTATCGGATTTTATCAAAAATATCTTAATTTGTATTCCAAAGATGAACAAAGGTATTACGGGTGTGGAACGACATGAGGGTGAGTAATTAATGACAGAATTTTCATTTTTGGTGACCTAACTCTTTAACTCAGCATTAACTCAGCACATTGTTTCCGCAAGCACATACTTCTTTGAGAAGTTTCCTTTGTTTGTTGCTTCCAATTCCATGTGGTCTCAAACAGTCCATCCATTCCGTTCAAGTTTAAGAATATTCCTCTTCTCAAACATTTTCAAAGCTAGTCTTTTGACATCTTGTAGTGGTAAAAACAAGTTTCACCCCGTTTCACAGACGAGGCTTAAGCCTAGTCCCAGACTAAAATGCATGTTTGAGCTGTTTTAACTGAAAGCAAATTGCACTGACATTTCTTAAAATATGTCAGTCCCATTGTTTTGTCTCAAGATGCACACCGGTAATGTTTTTTTATAAGGTAAGATTATAAAAGATACTTAAATGTCCTAATTGAACTAAGGTCTAATCCTGGCTTAATCTAAGCCATGTCTATGAAACCAGGCCTTAATGTTCTACATTCTGTACCTTGTTTTTGACCACTGTGGGAGATGTTGATGCAATGATCCTGACTTTGCTGATGCTGAGTTCTCTGTGTCTGAGCTCATCTCATATGGTCCAAAATACAGTGGAAATGTGTGCTGTGGTCAGATGAGCCCACATTTCAGCTTGTTTCTGGGAAAAATGGACATCGAGTTCAAATGTCTGTCAAGGCATATGAGTGCAGCAGAGCAAACTGCTTGGGTGGCTTAATTAGGACATATTGGGTTAAATAAAACAATGAATTTATTGAAAAGCATCATGCAGGTATGTGTGATTGTGGAATGGAAAGAAAGTCAGTGGAGCAATTGATTTGCCAGTGCATTAAAGGGTTAGTTCACCCAAAAATGAAAATTATGTCATTAATTACTCACCCTCATGTTGTTCTACACCCGTAAGACCGTAAGATCTTCAGAACACAAATTAAGATATTTTTGATAAAATCCGATGGCTCAGTAAGGCCTGCATCGCCAGCAATAACACTCCCTTTTTCAATGCCCAGAAAGTTACTAAAAACATATTTAAAACAGTTCATGTGACTACAGTGGTTCAACCTTAATATTATAAAGTGACTATAATACTTTTTGTGCACCAAAAATACCAAAATAGCGACTTTATTCCACAATATCTAGTGATGGGCGATTTCAAAACACTGCTTCATGAAGCTTAACAAATCATTTGTTTCGAATCAGTGGTTCGGAGTGCGTATCAAACTGCCAGAGTCAAGTGAACAATTGTAGTTTCAAAACACTTATGACGTAACAAAGCCTCGTTTACTGAAATCATGGGATTTTGGCACTCTGAACCACTGATTCGAAACAAATGATTCGTAAAGCTTTAAAGCTTCATGAAGCAGTGTTTTAAAATCGCCCATCATATTGTGGAATAAAGTCGCTATTTTGTTATTTTTGGTGCACAAAAAGTATTCTCGTCACTTCATAATATTAAGGTTAAACCACTGTAGTCACATGAACTGTTTTAAATATGTTTTTAGTAGCTTTCTGGGCATTAAAAAAGGGAGTGTTATTGCTGGCGATACAGGCCTCACTGAGTCAGATTTTATCAAAAATATCTTAATTTATGTTCCGAAGATGAACGAAGGTCTTACGGGTGTGGAACGACATGAGGGTGAGTAATTAATGACAGAATTTTCATTTTTGGGTGAACTAACTCTTTAAGTGTGAAACTAAAAATAAGGTTAAAGGATGAGTTACAGAAATATGGAGGGAGTGTATTAAACCTTAAAATCAATTTTTAGAAGGCATCATTCTGACTCAGTTGGTGAATGGGAACATGGTTGAAACTTTGTAACATTAGCAACACATTATTAGCAGCTGTTTGATAACTTAGTCAAGCAAAAGGCTAATCATATTAATTACTGTTACGTGTCCGACATTGTAAAAAGTGATACCATTGTGAAGCGTTTACCTCAGTAAGTTGACCGAGTGAATCTCCGAGTTGGTGTGAGTGAGTGGAGGCAGGGCTAATTGGCATATTGATAGATCCGCATATACTAAATGAAGCAAGGGTGTAGAGTTACATTCAAGCAATTTTAAGGCATGAATTTTTGTTTTGTTTTTTTCACCAGAAAAAAATGGTTTCAATATGTCATTTCGGTGGTCAAAGATGAGTTTTCAGGGATACAATTATTGACTACAGGGGGACTTTAAGAATTATCCATATTCTCAAAAAGAATGTTCTTAAAAATCATTGTAAATAACTTCTTAAAGTTAGGATAACCTCCAACCTGTCCTAAATACCCAAATGTTTAATTCATTTATTGGGTTGTTTCAAATATTAAGCATTACAACATAACACTATAGCTAAATATAATACATATTACTACAAGTAGCCTACCATATGTGGACGAGTACTCTGAAGTAGGCCTAAAACCGATCGATCATTTACGCATATATCCTACATTAGTGGTTTTCAACCTGTGGGCCGTGGCTTACTAGGGGGCCGCAATATAACTTAAAATTAATTTAAATATATTAATATAATTCATTAATTTTACTATTAATACTTTAAATTAAAAAAAAAGATAAATTAAATTAATTAAAAAATAAATTGAAACAAAGCACCACCTCTCTCGTACATATTCTGTGATTGTTTCGGAGCACCCAAAGCTGTTTCTCAACGTGCTGCGTGAAATACAGACTGAACACCCAACTGCTTCATGAACATAGGATGCACAAACTACATCTCTCAGTTGGATAAAGAAAACCAGTGTTGCTAAAAAAGTTTTGATGGATGACGATTGTAAGGAAGGTAAAAGACGATTACAGTGACATACAGGAGTCGTACATTAGGCATGCGCGAGTCCGTTATTATTGATGCGCAAACAAACCATGTATATGCTCTGTCATCTCAATAATCACTATAACATCATATTTCTGCATGAACACAGTTGAATATATTTACGTAGTTGTCAAAATTAACGTACGACTGTGAGTGATTTATAACGGATGCACACCGAGAAAGCGTGTTTTGGAGGAGTTTGTGAGGATCAGTGGTGTTTACGTACAGATGAGCATCAGACACTCCAAACATAGACACGATTGCTTGTTCTGGCAGAGGAACTTTTCACTGATGACACCGTCTTTAGATCGCTGAGTTTCACGCATTCAGAATGTTTTTATTTTTCATTTGTATTTTGGTGTGTTTAATAATTCTGAATGGATCCATATAGTAGCTATATGCAATCCTTTGGCATCTCACTGTGGTCTTGTTTGCTATGGCAGGTTGACTTGTGATTATTTAAGTTATTGTATAACTGAGCAGAGTAAGTACTTTTAAGTTGTAAAGAATGTCTGCAATGTATGTTTGCAAAAAATAACATTGAAGTGTAAATCTAATGCAAATTTCTTTTGTTCAAAAAATAATAAAATAATAACATGGAGTTGAATTCAACAATGTTATTGATCTGCCTGCATTGACATGTATGCAAACTGAACTGAGCTGGATGATGACATCACTGTTTTCTCCAGAGCTGCTGTATAGATAAATTAACTAAATAACTAATGATTTTTACAACAGAAATGGATCAAAACTGAACTTAAGCTGGACAATGACACTATTTTCTTCTAGAGCTGCTGAACATCAAAATTATGTTTCTTATATTATTGTAAAGCTGCTTTGAAACAATCTGCATTGTACTGCATTGACTTGACTTGACATGAAAAGTATATAACACTCAAATACAAATGTTTTTTTGTGAATAAAAGGGGTTGCAGTATTGATTAGGAGAGGAGGGGGACCTTGGAGTAAAAAAGGTTAGGAGCTGCTGGCCTACATGATGCTTTCACTCAAGCTAGAACTAGCTAGGCAGCACACAGATACCGTATGCATTTACTCTAGAGAGAGCGCAAGAAAAACGGGTCAAATCTGGGTCACCAGGACAGGTTTGAGAACCACTGGTTTATTAGACATACTAGAAACTTTAGAACCAAACTCTGCAGGACAATGGCCCTCCAGGACTGAGTTTGGACACCCGTGGTTTACTTAATTCACTGTGATATGGCTTTCAGCAGGTTATTATTAATCTGGAATTTTCCCTAAATGTAAATTTAAGCCAGTATATTTGTGAGAGGGCTGCATGAATTCTATAATGTCCCTACAAACTTAAATGCTAATGGGTCACTCTGTATGAAATCAACCAAACTTTAATTTTTTTGTTTGTTTGTTTGTTTTTTGTCCATACAATTGAAGTCAAAGGTAATGGGTAGTCAAAATGGCTTGGTTACCAACATTCTTCAAAATATCTTCTTTTGTGTTTTGCAGAAGAGAGAAAGTCATACAGGTTTGGAAAGACAATACTCTTTTTGTTAACTGTATTTGCAGCAAATAATAATATCTATCATTATTTGTATCTGTCCTATTCTATTTGTTCATTTATTTATTCACATTTAAGGCCCTAACACCAGCAAAACATTCACAGGTGAACTTGTGGGCCGGTTGGGCTGGATTTGTCCAGGGCAGAATTTTAGCCCCAGCCCTGACCGAAAATATATATAAACTTAAATAACATGAAAGGCCTTTAATGTTGTGTTTTGCACCATTGCTTTGTGCCAAACGAACTAAAATCGATAGCGTAATATGGCTTTGCGCCCTTAACAAATCACAAAAGACCGCAATTTAATTTAATAAGTATACTGTCTGGTTGTGCTATGTTGCGAAGTGCACTCCGCGTTCAAATCACATTGGAAAGATCGTTTTTATGAGTGGAAAGCACATGAATGCCACCATAATTTCGTAAACACGAGTGTGAAGTTTGGGATTCCCTTTCGAAACGGAACTCGCACTGCGTCCCATAAAGGGTGCTATGGGGAATGCCTCCAGCATGACCAGTGTCTGAAGAATGAGTCTAAACATTGTAACGGTGACGACACCCAGCTGTACACTTTAACCTCAAAAGTATTTTTTTGTTCGGGCGCCAGACAGTGAAAACTGTCAAATTTTAAATATTTCCCCAGATAGCTCTAAAATCACCAGTTACAATAACCAACACTCAAATTCTCAAGTTCATTTCATTTAATTATCAAAAGGTAAGAAAAGGAAAAAAAACCCCAAAAAAACCAAAATATATATATATGTATATCACATCAACAGAGTAACAAATTTGCATAGAATGAGGCAACAATGATCATATAAGTCCAGTCCAGTAGAGAGAAAACAGCTTGAATGCAATGTCAACTCAGTTTCAGATAATTGGTGACTGTCCTGATAATCGGTTCAAGCAGATTTTTTCAAGCGGTTTTTTTTTTTAGTCACTCACAAACCATACGACATGGCAATACAATAAAAGTTCCAAAATATGTCACCAGATAAGTGCGTTTCTTTCCACATCCGCGTGCCCAAATCTGCATTTTTTTTCCCACATGTAAAGAAAAGAAAATTAAATCATTACACAAAACGTAAGGAGCATTTAACAAAAACAAAAAACGCTCTCAATGTTAAAAATGGATGCATGAATTAAGGTGCGCGCATTTGATTGCACGCGTTTGTTGGAAAATGTGTATGTGTATGTGTGTGTGTGTGTGTGTGTGTGGAGCAAGCGGGGAGTCACTGACCAGGTTTGAGCAGATTTCGGGTTTAATGATGAGTGCTTAGAGAACGACGAGGCGTCTAATCGACGGGAATCCATTGGATATCTCCGTATCAGCTGTGCCAACACGCATAAACTGGAGTGGGATCGCATGAAACTTGTACGTGCAAGTACAAATCAATCATTTCTTCTTCCAAACTCACTAGAGCATGTCCAAAACAGCAGGCCGGAACCACACGTCACATGACATACGTCACTCGTTGTCTCACACATCATCACGTTTGCCTTTCGTGCAGGATATCAGGAACAACGCCTCCTAGGTGCGCTATTTTCCCCCTTTTATATGCTGCGCTCATTATTAACACGCCTCCATTATGACGTTTGTTAAATAAACAGGACTACCCGCTGTTCTGCTACAACATGACAATGAACTTGACATTGGCAGGTGGCAGCCTATGATGTCACAACTGGTGCGACCGTGAGTATAAAAGGGCACTTGTGAAATACATTTCTGGTATTCAGGAGACCGTCTGTTTTAGTGTGTGTCTAAATAGGCAAACTAAGGCTAGCACAAGCACTATGAGTTTCATAAAGTGTGTTCCTCTGTGTCAGCGTTTTCTGACACCAGAAGACACACATGATATATGCGTTATGTGCCTGGTGGGAGGTCCTTGAGGGGGCTGTTTGTGTGCATTGCGAGCGCTTTCCCTTTCCTCGAGGGAATCGGGACAGCCATCTGTACCCCACAGTTCAGGACCCACTGCAGCTGAGGCGAGCTGGATACTGCATTCATGGGGTTTGCAGATGGAGCTTGCTGACAAATTCAAGAAAGGAATGAATATTTCTCATTCGTCGGCGGCTGGCAAGAGCGAGCTGTGAGCATGCTACTTGCCTCAAGCCAAGATGAGCAGGAAGAGGCTGTTGAGATCAAGGATGTCTCTGAGCACTTGCAGCCCACCTGCTCCGCATATGATGAACTGCTGGATGTTATGTCTTGCACCACGGATAGATTAGATCTGCCGTGGAAGCACGAGAAACGCAAGCTCCCTCGTAGTTGCCTCAATGAATGTTTGGTGTTGGGACATAACTGTCCAACTCGTACATGTTGTCCCTTTCTCCCAGATATTCACACTTCACACATCTTCAAGGAGAAAAACTTTCTCCTCGATGTGCTGGTTTCGACCTGAGCTTTTCAGCACATCTGTCGGGACGGTGATCGGGAAGTTTTCCTGGAGGTGAAGGCGCGCTCTGCGGCTTTCAAAACCTTTTTACCGCGCCAGTCCAGGTCCATGCTTCAAGCCACGAATGGGGCTGGCCCATCCCAGTCTGAGGACTGGAGGCGGGACCAGAAGGCAAGTACTGCCTCTTGCGCTTCCCCTCCTTCGAGGGGTAGAGCGTGGAGCAGGCGTGAAAACAGAGGAAGAAGAAAAGATCTTAGAGTGATTACTCTGAATCATTTCCCTGAGTGCTCTAGGGTCCCAGAGGCTAATTAACATCTGCCTCCTCCCTCCTTCCATTCCTTGGTCACTGCTATTGAACTGGAGTGTTGTTAGGCCTCCTCTCGCTTAGAGAGTTGTTCTATTAGAGGTCTCCGCTCCTCGGAGCTCCACCATTATTGTGTCAGGCTGCTAGTCCTGTTATGTAGCTTCTTAACAGGTGTAGGACAGGGTGTTTTCGTCCTGAAATTTCATCCCAATGAGCTCAGCTATATAGGCCTGCTCCCTTGAGCTCTGCTAGGGCAGCATTTGCGAGTTGTAGGCTTTCTGTGAGCCTCCTTGCAAGATGTCCTGAGTGCAGGGCGTAGTTAGGTCTCCTCTCAAATTTGAGAGTCGTTATGTTAAGACCTCCACTCTTATAGCTAGGCCAAGCAGTATGCTGAATTGTTAGGCTCTCTGTGAGCCTCCTTGTCTACTGCGAACATTGTTAGGCCTACTCTAGCTACAGAGAGTTATTCGTTTTGTGGCATTCTCTCCCCAGAGCTCTGCTAGGATAGCAATTGTGAGTTGTAGGCTCTCTGTGAGCCTCCTTGTTAGATGTCCTAGGCTTGGGGTGTTGTTAGGTCTCCTCTCCTAAATCCGTTAAAGGATTATTAGGCTGCATAAATTAGGTCAGCCGGAACCGGGAACACTTCCTATAACACCTGATGTACTCGTTACATCAGAAGAAGAATGGCATCTACGCTAATATTAGTCTTTCTGTTTATCCCGAGGTTCACCGTAGTCAACCGGATCCGGGCCGTATCCAGGTGAGACCAAGGACCTGCACCTTGACACGACCACAACGCAGCCCTGAAGTATCAGCAGAGATTGAGTCAACTAGATCATCCCCTGTGAAGGCCTCATCGACACGACAGCCACGACACAGTTCCTCAACAACCGTCCATACCGGCGTGATGAATACGATCCTCAATTGGATGGAACTGAAATAAATACTTTTAATGTTGCGATCCTATTGGACTTATGATAGCAACCTGAATTGTAACAAAGCACTGTTGGCCAGAGGAGAACTGGCACCCCGACTAAGCCTGGTTTCTCCCAAGGTTTTTTTCTCCATTTTAACACCAATTTGCCACTTGTCTGCCACCTGATGTCACCTGATGGAGTTTGGGTTCCTTGCCGCTGTCGCCTCTGGCTTGCTTAGTTGGGGACACTTGACTTGACATTTTGATATTCAACAGTGCTTTTGATCTGCCTGCATTGACACTATTCTTTAAGAGCTGCTGTGCAGTCAAACAATGTACCAGTTATCAATGTAAAGCTGCTTTGACACAATCTACATTGTAAAAAGCGCTATATAAATAAAGGTGACTTGACTTGACTTGACTCTCAATTTAGAGAGTTGTCATGTTGATACCTCCACTCCTAGAGCTCGGCCAGGCAGTTCACTAAGTTGATTAGGCTCTCTGTAAACATCCTTGGCTACTGTGGGCGTTGTTAGGCCTCCTCTCGGTACAGAGAGTTATTCTTATTGAGGCCTCCACTCCCCAAAGCTCCACTAGGAGAGCAATTAAGGTATTCTGAGCGTGGGGCATCATTAAGTCTCCTCTCGATTTAGAGTAGGGCTGCACGATTTATCGCAATTTTATTGCACGCGTTTTGGCAAAGGCTGCGATTATTTTATGCGCAGCTTATCAGAGCTGTACGGCTCTGTGATTAGTAGTGAATGCTTCTTCATTTGATAACCAGAGGGCACTCTCGTGCAGAAACTGCAAATATGCCCTGCTGCCGAAGTGGATCATGCGTCATTCCAGGAAATCCCGTACTGTCGCTGTAGCTGAATAAACAGAAGATAGAAACGTTTTGATTGATTAAACATGACTAATAAACACACGACTGCCTCATTCTGTGTAAGAAGCCACATTATCTCACAGAAGGACGCTCAATTGTCGTTATGAAGTGAGTTTGGAGTAAAAACATGTTATAATGGATAAATTGTCCACTTTGGTGGCTGAACAGAAAAAAGGCTTGACTCTCACTGTCCAAAAGATTCCATTGTCCACAGCATAATTTTCCAAAACTGAAGTATTATTTATTACAAAAAAGTAACTATATGCAAAATCAAAAAATCTAAATCTCAAGTAACTAAAAGATTGAAAGGATAACAAGTGGATTGAATCAGTCTATTTCACATGGAGTCAGGCCGTAAGGTCAAAGACTGTCACTTCCGGTTCTGACCACGCCCTCAGGTGAAGTCACAGGTCCTTTATTTCCAGAGGCCTTACATCTCCAGCTTCAACCCCTAGATGGTGTCAACTCAAATAACAGTTCACATGAGATACTTAATTAACATAGTACTTAAATTAATCCTGTTTTAGCTCCTACACGTTATTAAATGTTGTCTTTTGTTGGACAAGATGTTAATAAATGCTTATGTCTGGAAAGATGTTTGATGCGTGTTGCTTTTCAAATGCACATTATAAGCGATTCAAACTTGCAGTGCTTTCAGATGGATTAGCATTTGGAGACATAGTTCATTGACAAGCTGCACATAAAAAAATAATCACAGCTTTGCGATTTCATAATCGCACTAAGCCAAATCGTTTAAGCGCAGTTACAATGTTTTTTTTTCTAATCGTCTGATTAATCATGCAGCCCTAATTTAGAGAGTCGTCATGCTGAGGCTTCTGCTCCTAGAGCTCGGCTATTGTTGGCTAGAGTTATCTTTATTGAGGCCTCCGCTCCCTAGAACTTTGCTAGGATAATAATTGAGAGCTGTAGGCCTTCTGTGAGCCTCCTTGTTAGATGTCCTTAGCATAGAGGTCTCCTATCAATTCAGAGAGTCGTTATGCTGAGTCCTCCGCTTCTAGAACTCAGCCAGGCAGTTTGCTAAGTTGTTAGGCTCTCGGTCAGCCTCATTGGCTACTGCGAGCGTGGTTAGGCCTCCTCTTGCTCAGAGAGTTATCTTTATTGAGGTTTTGGCTCCCCAGAGCTCCGCTAGGATAGTAATTGTGAGTTGTAGGCTCTCTGTGAGCCTCCTTACAAGATGTCCTGAGCGTGGGGCATTGTTAGGTCTCCTCTCGTTTCTGAGAGTCGTCATACTAAGGCCTCAGCTCCAAGAGCTTGGCTAGGTGGTAAGTGGTATGCTAGGTTGTTAGGCTCTCTGGGAGCCTCCTTGGCTACTGACCTTAGTGTGGAGTAGATATGTGCCGATATTCGGTAATGCGATTATATCACGATAATGAATATGCACAATATTGTTATCGTGGGCACTTCAAAATTACGTAAATAATAATTTATTACCAATTATTGAAATTTTTATAATGCATTTAAGAATACTTTCCCCATCAACCATATAAAATGCACAACACCGCTGTATTCTGCGTCAAAGGAATATGCGCTCAGATGTAAACAAGCCCAACGTGCATGAGAAGCATATGGCGGAACGAGTGAAGGAGACGCACTAATTGAAAGTGCACGTTCACTCTCTGACAGCAAAGGGCGCTGATGGAACAGCAGAATGCAGCGGTTACCCCGGAAACCCCGCAAACAAAGCAACTGCACTAGTGAAGTTTTTCAAATGCTTCAAACAGCCATTCATTTTTTTGTAATCTCAATGTTGTTCATCACAGCACCAAATACTTAATACTTAAAGACTTAATAGGTTATTTATTTTCAAACTTAAACATTTTTATATTTTAATCTGGACTACAACATGCCCTTATGATTAGAAATGTTCTGATTATTTGTTATTGTTCAGTACAACTTTGAGACATATGGCTTCATTAGTTAACATGTTAATTCATTATTACCAAACTGACAATGAAAAATACTTATAAAGCATTAATTATTCTTAGTTAATGTTAATTTCTTAGTTACTGTTTAATAACATTACTAAAATCAAAAGAACTTATTTAATGGACCTGAGATAAAACTAACAATGATCAGTTGTGTTGTGTGTGTGTAACATTAACAAAAATTGCTCAATCTTAGTTAATGCATTAAATAATGAGACCTTATTGTAAAGTGTTACCTGTTGTTCTTTATAGCTTAATTCTTTTGCACTTTAATCTGTTTGAAAATTTTACTTTATATATTTTTGGTGTATTGTATTTAAACATTCTGAGTTCTTTTCGTTATTACAAAAAGAGTTCTTAAACCTGTTATACTATGACAACACTTTTTTTGCAACTTATCTCAATATCGTGATAATACCGTATACTGTGATAAAAGCTTCAGCAATTAATCACAACGTGAAAATTTGATACCATCACATGCCTAGTGTGGAGTGTTATTAGGCCTCCTCTCATTATGAGAGTCATTGTTTTTGAGGCTTCCACTCTGCGGAGCTTTGTGGCCCAGTCAGTCAGTTATAGCTCTTTCTCTCATCAGAAGTTCTGAGTGTTAGGCTCTCTGAGAGCCTCCTTGGAAGCTGGCTTGGATGTGAACATAGTAGGCCTCCTCTCATTAGAGTTATCATGTTGAGGCCTGCATTCTTGAGAAGCTCTGGTTTATGATCTGGTGTGCATCTTAGGGATGAGGACTCCTTTGAGTTCTTTAACTTTAACTGTCTCGATTGCTCCTGTCTGCCTCGCTGCTCGCTGCTCAGATTGGTTTGCGTCTGTAACTCCGTATAGCTTTGTTTTGAATCTCTTACTTTTATTCATTGTTGCTTATTTTTTTATTACCTTATATGTAATATTGCCTACCACACTAATCTGACGTCGCTAGCTTGTAATATTTGAATCTAAATCGCTGTTACAACGCATTTGCATTTGCAGCGCTAGCTTGTTAACTTGTTAACAGTCTCTCGCGTGCTCCTTTTTCAACGCGTTCTTCAAACAGCTGTGGTAAGTCGGATCAGTCTACAAACACGGTGAGTCATGTCATCCTCTCCCAGCATTGCTACCTGTTCCATTTGCCACATGTTTACCATAGCTCTCTCTGTCAGTGACGAGGGATTTACATGTCATAAATGTAGGGAAATAGTCAGGCTGACAGAGAGAATCTCAGAATTAGAGACACGCATCCAAACTTTAATCGAGGATAGTAAGAATGCAAGGGCTTCAGATACTGTTTTGGATGTGACTAGCTTAGTGAACTCTGTACATTGTTCGGTTCCGGCTGTAGAGCCCGCGCAGCAGGGCACTTGGGTAACGGTGAGGCGGCCTAGCCGCGGAAAACACCACTCTTCCGTTCCAATAAGAACATCAAACAGGTTCTCCCCACTCAGTGATACACCCACTGAGAATCCTGCTGAAAGTGCCCTAGTTATTGGCGATTCTATTACACGGAACGTGAAAATAGAGACACCAGCCACCATAGTCACATGTTTGCCGGGAGCCAGAGCACCTGACATCAAAGCAAATTTAAAAGTGCTGGCTAATGCTAATCGTAAATACTCTAAGATTATTATTCACGTCGGCACTAATGATGTTCGACTTCGCCAGTCGGAGATCACTAAAATTAACATTAAAGAGGTGTGTGAACTCGCAAGTACAATGTCAGGAGAAGTAATTTGCTCTGGCCCCCTTCCTGTTCGTCGGAGTGATGAGATAGTTAGCAGATTATCATCACTCAATGGCTGGCTGTCTAAGTGGTGTCCACAAAATAATATAGGTTTCATAGACAATTGGAAAAGTTTTTGGGGCAGACCTGACCTGTTAAAAAGAGATGTTATTCATCCCTCCCGGGATGGTGCTGCTCTTCTCTCTAGTAATATGGCACATAGTCTTAGAACTGAAACATGACAAACTGGGGCCCAGGTCAGAAAGCAGACAGACTGGCTAAACCGACCGTCTGCTAGCTGCCTCACGTTACAGAAGTCAGAAAATTCAGATAACTCTCAACACATAGAAACTCTTACACCTAGATATTTTCAAATAGAGACTGTGTCTGTACCCTGAATTAGTAAAAACAAAAAACTTTCAAACCCATTTAATGGTAAAAATTTAATTGATGTTCAACAAATAAAAAATAGAGATAATAATGCTAAACAAATGATAAAACTTGGGTTGTTAAATATTAGATCCCTTTCTTCAAAATTACTTATTGTTAATGATATTATCAAAGATAATAATCTAGATGTGCTGTGTTTGACAGAAACTTGGCTAAAACCGGACGATTACATTACTTTAAATGAGTCTAGTCCTCAAGGTTATGATTATCGACACAATGCCCGTCAGAAAGGCAAAGGGGGAGGTGTTGCTGTAATCTATAGTAATATTTACAGTATTAGTCAGAAGTCTTTCAAATATAATTCCTTCAAAACTATGGTACTTTACGTAACATTATGTAAGTTGACATTTGTGCTGGCTACTGTATACAGGCCACCAGGACACAATACAGACTTTATCAAAGAATTTGCTGACTTTCTATCAGAGTTAGTACTAGCTGCAGATAAAGTCCTTGTTGTTGGTGATTTTAATATTCATGTAGATAATAAAAAAGACGCATTAGGATTGGCATTTGCAGATATTCTAAACTCTATTGGTGTTAGACAACATGTGTCAGGACCCACTCATTGTCGTAATCATACTTTAGATCTAACACTGTCACATGGAATCGATATTGATGCTGTTGAAATTCTGCAGCAGAGTGACGACATCTCAGATCATTATCTAGTCTCGTGTATACTACATTTAGCCAAGGCGGCTAAACTGCCTCCATTCCATAAATATGGTAGAACCATCACTTCTACCACTAAAGATTGCTTTATAAATAATCTTCCTGATCATTTTCATCGCCTTAGCATACCAGACAGCTTAGAAGACCTCGATGTTGCAACAGAAACTATTGCCTCTGTCTTTTCCAGCACATTAGACTCAGTTGCTCCTTTGCGTTTAAAAAAGATTAAGGAAATTAATCCAATGCCATGGTACAATGAGCACACTCGGGCCCTAAAGTTAGCAGCCAGAAAAATGGAGCGCAGCTGGAAGAAATCAAAACTAGAAGTATTTCGTATTTCGTGGAGAGAGAGAATGATTGAGTACAGAAAGGCCTTAAAATCTGCTAGATCTGCCTATTTTTCAAAACTCTTAGAAGAAAATAAACACAACCCTAGGTATTTATTTGATACAGTGGCTAAATTAACAAGAAATAAAGCTTCAACTTCTGATGTTTCCAAAGAGCACAGCAGTAATGACTTTATGAACTTCTTTACTTGCAAGATTGATAATATTAGAGAAAAAATAATAACCATGCAACCGTCTACTACAGTATCGTGTCAGATAGTGCATTGTAGTGTCCCTGAGGAAAAATTCAATTCATTTACTGCTTTAGGAGAGGAAGAATTGTCTAAACTTGTTAAATCATCAAAATCAACAACATGTATGTTAGACCCTATACCGACTAAGCTATTGAAAGAAATGCTTCCAGAGGTCATAGATCCTCTTCTCAATATCGTCAATTCATCTTTATCATTAGGATACGTACCAAAAACTTTTAAGCTGGCTATTATTAAACCTCTTATTAAAAAACCACAACTTGATCCTAGAGAATTATTCAATTACAGGCCGATCTCAAATCTCACTTTTCTGTCAAAAATACTAGAAAAGGCAGTATCATCACAACTATGTTCCTTTTTAGAAAGAAATGGTATCTGTGAGGATTTCCAGTCAGGATTTAGACCGTACCATAGTACTGAGACTGCTCTCATTAGAGTTACTAATGATTTGCTCTTATCATCAGATCGTGGTTGTATCTCTCTATTAGTGTTACTGGATCTTAGTGCAGCATTTGACACTATTGATCACAATAATCTTTTAAATAGACTCGAAAATTATGTTGGCATTAGTGGAATTGCATTGTCATGGTTCAAATCATACTTATCTGACCGTTATCAGTTTGTAGTAGTAAACGAAGACATGTCATATCGATCACAAGTTCAATATGGAGTACCACAAGGCTCAGTACTAGGACCGTTGCTGTTCACTCTGTACATGCTACCCTTGGGAGATATCATTAGGAAGCATGGCGTTAGTTTTCACTGTTACGCTGATGATACTCAGCTCTATATTTCTTTGCGCCCTGACGAAACTTACCAATTCACAAAATTAACGGAATGCATAGCTGATATAAAAAATTGGATGACCAGTAATTTCCTACTACTAAATTCAGAAAAAACAGAGATTCTAATTTTTGGACCAAAAACGTATTCACGTAATAACCTAGAATATTGTCTAACACTTGATGGCTGCTCTGTTAAGTCTTCGTCGTCACTTAGGAACCTGGGTGTGCTCTTTGATACCAATCTTTCATTTGAAGGCCATGTTACTAGCATCTGTAAAACCGCATTCTTCCATCTTAAAAATATATCTAAACTACGACATATGCTCTCAATGAAAAATGCAGAACAGTTAGTTTATGCGTTCATGACCTCAAGGCTAGATTACTGTAATGCTCTACTGGGTGGTTGTTCTGCTCGCCTGATAAATAAACCACAGCTCGTACAAAATGCAGCAGCTAGAGTTCTTACTAGAACCAGGAAGTATGACCATATTAGCCCAGTTCTGTCAACACTGCATTGGCTTCCTGTTAAACATCGTATAGATTTTAAAATCTTGCTAATTACTTACAAAGCACTAAATGGTTTAGCTCCCCAGTACCTGAGCGAGCTCCTAATTCATTATAGTCCTTCACGTCTATTGCGATCTCAGAATTCAGGCCAACTGATAATACCTAGAATATCAAAATCAACTGCAGGTGGTAGATCCTTCTCCTAAACTCTGGAACAATCTTCCTAGCATTGTTCAGGAAGCAGACACACTCTGTCAGTTTAAATCTAGACTAAAAACGCATCTCTTTAACCTGGCATACACATAACACATTACCAATTTATATTTTCAAATCTGTTAAAGGATTATTAGGCTGCATAAATTAGGTCAGCCGGAACCGGGAACACTTCCTATAACACCTGATGTACTCGTTACATCAGAAGAAGAATGGCATCTACGCTAATATTAGTCTTTCTGTTTATCCCGAGGTTCACCGTAGTCAACCGGATCCGGGCCGTATCCAGGTGAGACCAAGGACCTGCACCTTGACACGACCACAACGCAGCCCTGACGTATCAGCAGAGATTGAGTCAACTAGATCATCCACTGTGAGGGCCTCATCGACACGACAGCCACGACACAGTTCCTCAACAACCGTCCATACCGGCGTGATCCTCAATACGATCCTCAATTGGATGGAACTGAAATAAATACTTTTAATGTTGCGATCCTATTGGACTTATGATAGCAACCTGAATTGTAACAAAGCACTGTTGGCCAGAGGAGAACTGGCACCCCGACTAAGCCTGGTTTCTCCCAAGGTTTTTTTCTCCATTTTAACACCAATTTGCCACTTGTCTGCCACCTGATGTCACCTGATGGAGTTTGGGTTCCTTGCCGCTGTCGCCTCTGGCTTGCTTAGTTGGGGACACTTGACTTGACATTTGATATTCAACAGTGCTTTGATCTGCCTGCATTGGCACTATTCTTTAAGAGCTGCTGTGCAGCCAAACAATGTACCAGTTATCAATGTAAAGCTGCTTTGACACAATCTACATTGTAAAAAGCGTTATATAAATAAAGGTGACTTGACTTGACTTGACTTAACTTAGCTCATCCCTTCAGCATGGCGGCATAGGTATTCCGTTCCCCATAGCGCCCTCTAGGGGACGCAGTGTGAGTTCCCTTTCTAAAAGGGAATGTCTTAGGTTACACATGTAACCATGGTTCCCTGAGAATAGGAAACGAGACGCTGTCTCTCTTTGCCATGCTTTGGGTATTCCAGACAAGAAGTGGATGACGTATTTCACAGGTGCTCTTTTATACTCATGGTCACACCAGTGGCGACGTCATTGGCTGCCGCCTGCCAATTTAAAGTTCATTGTCATGTTTAGACTCATTCTTCAGAAACCAGTCATGCCAGAGGCATTCCACATAGTGCCCTCTAGGGGATGCAGCGTCTCGTTCCCTATTCTCAGGGAACTATGGTTCCATGCGTAACCTAAGACATTTTCTTTAAGCCTGATGTTAACAAGTTGGGGGCATGTCAGTGAGAAACGTGGCGGAATATGAGGTATTCAGCAGTCATACTGTCAGGCATTTTTATTTACAACTAAATAAGATAACTGCCTGCACAAAACATGACAGCACTGTAATATATCAATATAATATGGGACCATAAATTTTACATTGGCTTCATAAATTATTTAAAAACATAAAAAAGCAAAACACACCTGATGCATGTTATTTGATCTTCATTTTCTAGAAGTATAGTTTAAAATAATGAATAGTGACGTTCGGCACCGAGGCTCTGAAGCTTGTATCAAAAAAGAAACATCTCACATTGAAGCACTGTACCAGAGCTTGAGTCATTAGGCTTGTTCAACTTGATGCAGCGCCGTACAGACTGATCGGCGGCTGACTTGAAGCAGTGCATGCCGGTAAGAAATTTTGTCCGACTTGAGACCGCGCCGATGCCATGTGACTGTGAGGTGTGGCATCAAAGTACCGCGAGAGCGATTTGAGATCAGCCGCCTGAGTTAGCCAGCGCAGTTTCTCAGGCCCTGTCCCTAATGGCACACTTCATGTGCACTTTCGGTCTTGTGGACTTCCAATGGCCGTTGCGTGCGCATGTCCGTTAAGTCAAGACTGTAGGGTGTCCCATTCGTCATTTAAGCTTAAAGAAGGGTGCTCGTGAGCGCCTCTTTTGCGGCTGCTATGCGCCCTCGATGCACACTTCAGCTGAGCCCGCAAGACTGCGAGCTACGCAGACTTTACCCGGCAGTCAAAGCAGCATTACATTGTGAAAGTGCAGACTCAGAGGAAGACCGTGAGGGTTTAGTGTGCCATTTGGGACAGGGCCTTAAGAGGAGCTGCACGAGTGCTGATGACGACACAGCTGTTCCATGATTGCCCGGATTCACCGCATGACAACGATCACGTGTGTTTCGTGTTTATTTTCACGCCTTCAGGTCCACTAATGCTCACAAATCTGTATTTTTATAACAGTTAAAGCTCTTTTCATGTATTCGCGATGTTATATTGTGTCATGTTTATCAAAATAAAACTGATGAAAAACTTAGACCCCACTACATTAGTTTTTATATCGTAGGCTATATGCTTATATTGAACTTTATTCTTGTAAAAACAGAACCTGTAAGCAGTACATAAAGTATTGAATGAAAATGTATCTGAAACATCGGTGTATTAGTCAAATATTGCATTTATTTAACTTCAGCTGTGATAAAGTATGCAAATGCAGCACGAGCGTCACTACGAGAAGCAGAAAGTGTTCGACTTCACGTCTCCGTTTTCAGCTCCTCCCCGCCTGCACGCGGCTACTCTCGCCGATCGGTTACATCCAGCCGCAGCCGATGTCGAACACACCTATTTTGTCATAACCACATGATCAGTGACGTCCAAAGCATCGTTTTCGCACACAACCACCACGTGACTGCTATGTATTCTGATTCAAAAATGGAGTGAACCCCTTGTGCAGCTTGAGTGTTATTTGCTTCTTTGATACAGGGGCGCCCCCAAGGGGTGGCCACCCCTGTATAAATTCTGGCCACCTCAGTATGATTTTGCAGTGGGTACTATTAATTTAAATGCATAATGTAAATTCACAAGTTCATGAAGTGAAAGAAAATAAAATGCCACCAAAGATTGGCGCCACCAGAGCAGCTTTGCTGTTTCACTGCCCCCAAGAGTCTAAATAGAAATATCTACAGACCTGAATTTCAAATGTTTTTATAATTACTGTGAAAAGGGTAGGGTAGGATAGGTAGGGGTGTGCGATATATTTAGCCTGCGATTTTATCATAATTGTTGTTTTAACGATGCACAAACGATCTGACATCCCTGTATGTGATGTTGTCTTGTAGATTAGACTAGTGTCGGTGCGCATTTAGAGTGCACGTTTTCACTGTGTGACTTTAATATACAGGTGCTGGTCATATAATTAGAATATCATCAAAAAGTTGATTTATTTCACTAATTCCATTCAAAAAGTGAAACTTGTATATTATATTCATTCATTACACACAGACTGATATATTTCAAATGTTTATTTCTTTTAATTTTGATGATTGTAACTGACAACTAAGGAAAATCCCAAATTCAGTATCTCAGAAAATTAGAATATTGTGAAAAGGTTCAATATTGAAGACACCTGGTGCCACACTCTAATCAGCTAATTAACTCAAAACACCTGCAAAGGCCTTTAAATGGTCTCTCAGTCTAGTTCTGTAGGCTACATAATCATGGGGAAGACTGCTGACTTGACAGTTGTCCAAAAGATGACCATTGACACCTTGCACAAGGAGGGCAAGAGACAAAAGGTCATTGCAAAAGAGGCTGGCTGTTCACAGAGCTCTGTGTCCAAGCACATTAATAGAGAGGCGAAGGGA
The DNA here is from genome assembly GCF_019924925.1 of Ctenopharyngodon idella. Classification (NCBI taxonomy): domain Eukaryota; kingdom Metazoa; phylum Chordata; class Actinopteri; order Cypriniformes; family Xenocyprididae; genus Ctenopharyngodon; species Ctenopharyngodon idella. The sequence continues at coordinate 7,636,201 of NC_067234.1, forward strand.
AGGAAAAGATGTGGTAGAAAAAAAGTGTACAAGCAATAGGGATAACCGCACCCTGGAGAGGATTGTGAAACAAAACCCATTCAAAAATGTGGGGGAGATTCACAAAGAGTGGACTGCAGCTGGAGTCAGTGCTTCAAGAACCACTACGCGCAGACGTATGCAAGACATGGGTTTCAGCTGTCGCATTCCTTGTGTCAAGCCACTCTTGAACAACAGACAGCGTCAGAAGCGTCTCGCCTGGGCTAAAGACAAAAAGGACTGGACTGCTGCTGAGTGGTCCAAAGTTATGTTCTCTGATGAAAGTAAATTTTGCATTTCCTTTGGAAATCAGGGTCCCAGAGTCTGGAGAAAGAGAGGAGAGGCACACAATCCACGTTGCTTGAGGTCCAGTGTAAAGTTTCCACAGTCAGTGATGGTTTGGGGTGCCATGTTATCTGCTGGTGTTGGTCCACTGTGTTTTCTGAGGTCCAAGGTCAACGCAGCCGTATACCAGGAAGTTTTAGAGCACTTCATGCTTCCTGCAGCTGACCAACTTTATGGAGATGCAGATTTCATTTTCCAACAGGACTTGGCACCTGCACACAGTGCCAAAGCTACCAGTACCTGGTTTAAGGACCATGGTATCCCTGTTCTTAATTGGCCAGCAAACTTGCCTGACCTTAACCCCATAGAAAATCTATGGGGTATTGTGAAGAGGAAGATGCGATATGCCAGACCCAACAATGCAGAAGAGCTGAAGGCCACTATCAGAGCAACCTGGGCTCTTATAACACCTGAGCAGTGCCACAGACTGATCGACTCCATGCCACGCCGCATTGCTGCAGTAATTCAGGCAAAATGAGCCCCAGCTAAGTATTGAGTGCTGTACATGTTCATACTTTTCAGTTGGCCAAGATTTCTAAAAATCCTTTCTTTGTATTGGTCTTAAGTAATATTCTAATTTTCTGAGATACTGAATTTGGGATTTTCCTTAGTTGTCAGTTATAATCATCAAAATTAAAAGAAATAAACATAATAATATACAAGTTTCACTTTTTGAATGGAATTAGTGAAATAAATCAACTTTTTGATGATATTCTAATTATATGACCAGCACCTGTAGTTAATAAATATCACAGTGACGTTTTTCTCCAGATATCAGCATGATAACAAATGTTATATTAATTTTATTCATGTTTACATTTTAGACATCATTGCCTGTTTTTGCACAATTTCGTAAAAAATGTATGTATTTGTTGACATGGTTTTAAAGCTATTTATCCAATTTGTTGGCCTTAAAACATCTTAAAATGCACATGTGTACACCAGGGAAATATACATTTTCTCGGGGGAACATGCCCCCAATTATGAAACTCTGCGTACGGCCCTGCTTCTATTCTATCTAACGAAATCTGAGGTAAACGTGTATTCTCATATGCTGGGCCGCATTAATGCACGGGCTTACCTGGGCTTAAGCCCAGGGCCCCAGGCTGAGGGAAAAAAATATAATGTTATTATGTGTTGACTGTCCCTTTAACATCGCTTTGCTTTGAATACATGTGCGGGCGCGCCGCGTCTAGCAGCAAAAAAACTCACTGTAGGCTATCGCACACCGGGCCTTGTCTATTAACTCATGGGCTTAGGATTTAAAAGTTTGTGAATAAGACTGCTTGTGTTGATCGAAGAATATCCCTAAAAACTGCTACAGTAGCCCAATGTACAACTCTACACAATTAGTTAATTATTAATTTGTAAATGCATTATTTTTTTTCCATAAACTTATTCACAGACTCATACATTTATTCATATAAATTCATACATTATTTAATGACATGTGAAAACTAATATTTATTTAGACTAAACATTTGTATTGCCATATACAGCTTTCGTAGCACAAACTGAAATATTACTTGAAACAATGAAAAATGGCTGGGTCAGCTGGAACGCAAATGGCAGATTTTTCCGCCTTTTGACCACAAGATGTCGTTAGTGGTGTGCCATGTTGAAAAGCTTCGAGTAACGAACCATTTTATGATACAGTTTAGGGGAAAGCCTCAGTGCTTTGCAAAGCTTCATTTCACCATCACTAGTTTAAAAATGTATTTAATTTAAAATGTATTTCTGTGTAGGTAGGGCACACCGCCATCTTACTCCGACGAAAGTGAATTGAATGCACCTGACGAAGTGTTGTTTATGTAAATAAGTTATTTCATACCCACTGTATACAAATAAATTACTGTACATAATTTACAATCAATTACAACATTTGCCAGTTGTGTCAAAGCGCAGTTATCTGGTGCCCAGCTGACAGAAAATAAAATAAAGAAAATAAATAAACATATTTGATATATTAAAACGTTTGTGTATTATCAGTTGTTATTTCATTATTATGATATCATTTTTTTTTGGTTCTACTTTTTGGTTCTTGCATGGTTAAATATCAAAAAATATAAAAGGTGTGCATGATAGCTGACACCTAGATGGACATTTTACAGTTGGTTTTATGACTATAAATTATTTAAATGTTATTGAGCTTTAAATTATGGCATATTTATATATGAGTACAGTATGACATACATAGCAATTTTTACATATGATTTGACAGTTTACTTTAGTAAATATCAAAAATATAAAAGGTGAGTATAGCTGACACGTAGATGAACGCTTTACAGTTGGGTTCGACTGTAAATTGTTCTCTTCAAATGCTATTGAAGTTAGAAATGTGTATACCAATGTCGTATGTAACTTTAGAGACGGTCCCTAAATGTGCGAACATCGAATGTCCAACGTCAAACCAACTTTATGCCAGTGACGTACACATGGTCAGTGAGTCATAAGCAAACATTAGGCACAAATGTGTGGTATTCACTTATTGCGAACTGCGCTGAAACCTCGATCCTGTGGAACAAAAGCGGTCTGACTTTAAATCATGCAGCACTCACATTTATTTAATTGAATTAGCCTTTTTAAGTTTAATAATCACATATCTGAGCGGTGACTCTGTTTTTCCATCCCCAAATTTAAGACTTTAAGGACCCATAGAAACCCTGAAATTTCATACAATTTTAAACTTTAAACCATGAAGCTTTTATTTTGGCGGAAAACCTCTGGAACCCTTGCAAGCTATACTATATACAGTATATACAGTGCCCTCCACTAATATTGGCACCCATGGTAAATGTGAGCAAAGGCTGTGAAAAATGTCTTTATTGTTTACAAACAATATTGTTTACATGAAAACAAACAATTGCAAACAAAGTTTTATTAAAAAACAAATATCTTTGTTAAATATATGTGTGCCACAGTTATTAGCTCCTTTATGAATTCATCCCTTAGTCATTCATCACAATGGGTAAGACCAAAGAACATAGCTGTGATGTGCTGGAAAAGGTTGTTGAGCTTCACAAAATGCGAAGTGGCTATAAGAAAATAGCAAAAACTGAAAATGCCCATTTCCACCATCATGGCAATAATTAAGAAATTCCAGTCAACTGGAAATGTTATGAATCAGCCTGGAAGAGATCGTGTGTCTATCTTGTCCCAACACACTGTCAGGAGGATGGTTTGAGTGGTCAAAAAATCTTAAATAATCACAGCTGGAGAATTGCAGAAGTTGGGTCTTGGGGTCAGAAAGTCTCTGAAACTACAATCCAACATCACCTACTTCACCACAAATTGTTTGAAAGGGTTTCAAGAAAAAAGCCTCTACTCTCATCCAAAAACTCAAGCATCTTCAGTTTGCCAGACACTACTAGAACTTCAAATGGGATCTGGTTATATGGTCAGATGAAACCAAAATAGAGCTTTTTTGGCAATAAACACCAGAGATGGGTTTGGCACACACAAAGAGGTAGCCATATGGAAAAGTCCCTGATGTCCAGAGTTAAACATGATCAAGGGTCTTTAATATTTTAGGTCTGTTTTTCCATCAGAGGACCTGGGCATCCTGTTAGGATACATGTCATCATGGACATGGAAATATCAACAGATATTAAATGAACACCTGATTGCCTCTGCCAGAAAGCTTAAAATGGGCAGTGGTAGGATCTTTCAGCAGTACAGTGATCCAAAACATACATCAAAATCAACACAAAAATGGTTTACTGATCACAAAATCAAAGTCTTGCCCTGGCCATCCCAGTCCCCTGACTTAACATTTAAAATATTCAGTCACAAAATTCATAAGCCCATAATAAACAAAATAAAATATTTTATAATAATATATATATATATATATTTTTTTTTAAATAAAGTATTTTTCACAGATAAAAAAAAAAATCACACATTCCTAAGGAAAAGTCTTGTTCAGACATTAAGCAGTAAGGAGAGCATATATTCTTCACCATTATAATAATAATAAAAAAAAAGATATATCTGAAATTAGAAGCATCTCATTTCCTGTTGCCCAGAAATGCAAAGAGGTGTATTTTAAAATCACAAATGACATTTGTCCAACCTGAATTTTTAAGACTAATGTTTAATGTGGTTTAGTCAAATGTATCTTTATTTTGCAACACTGATAGAAACAGTGGAACAATTATATCTAGAACTTTTGGAACATGGAACGTGTTTTACCCATTATTTCTTGGGAGAAGGTCATGTTTTAATTGTGACTATTGTGTGTGACTATTAAGAATCTGCTAAACAAATCCTGCGTACAAAGCTTTCTAACTTGTCTTAAATAAACAGAATTATAGGAGTTGTCTTGCCTTTACGTCATTGCTTCACACCCAGTAGTGGCGGAACATTACGATCTGATATGCCAAGCGCCATAAACTAAGAAGCAGAACAGCAGAAGCAGAAGAAAAAGGTAAATAAGCACTTTAGAAGCTTTTTATTTTTCTTGGCCTATCATTCAGAATAAAATGAGTGACCTGGACCAATCAGTTAAGCGTTAAAACAGCTTTTGACGTAATTAGACGTGTAGACTTAAATAGACAAATTAAACGTAGGCTAATTACGAAGGCTACCTTTAATTTGTCTATTTGAGTCTGACAGTATATAGCACTTTACCAAGGTGCTTAGTTTACATCGTATTGGGAAACATGTTTTAGTATTGACTAGATGTAGAAATGCATGTGAGGATCTGCTCTCGAACTATCCATTGATTCCCATCTAAATACCACAGTTAGATTAAAAAAAAAAAAAAATACTCAATTGTATACTGGCAAAAACAAAACAAAACAAACAAACAAACAAACAAAAAAAAAAACTCAAAACGGCCAACGCTTATTATTGCTGCATAATATCGATGAATGTTCGGATGCGGAAGCGCATGATATATAAGGGACCATCTAAAAATTATCCACTGCGTTAAAACGTCGCTACGGTACAAATGAGTTGTGTTAATGCAGGTTTTTTAACAATGGTTTTATGTTTGGTTCAGTTCTGATGGCTTGGCACATATAGTGTTTTTTGTTATTCTATGCTTAGGCGACAGAAACAGTAAGTAAAAAATACTATTTTTTATTTTAAAAAATCCACTTGTACACATTCGTAGTGTATTGTATAATATAAAATAAATATATTTAAAAATTAACACTGGCAGCTCACAAATTTATAAATGGTAAGAAATTTTTAGACCACTAACTGTGAGAGTAACAACAAGAACAACAACAACAACAAAAAACTACACACTTGTTTGTAAGGGAGATTGGGAATTATTATTCAATACATCTGTCATGTCACATGACAAAAGAGCGGACGTTGTGTATTGAACCGTGGATGTCGTAACGAAAGGTTTAATATTATATTTGAGAATTGTGGCATCCCTACTTTTGACACTTTGCTGAATCTGCTCTGGCTGTGCGCAACCTGCGCATTCATGTGTTTTGGAGAAGGCGTGGCTTTGAGAGTGCTCTGAAGGGAGGGTGGGATCTAATGTAATCAATTGTTAATAGATAACCACCCGAATACTACAAGTGTAGTGCAATAATCCTGAGCTAATAAAATCAACAGCAGTGGAGAGTAAGGGTGTCTTCTGCACATTCAACCACAGTTGGAGCATGCGCATGTGTAACAAGCCCAGTGGGCAGACCACTGACGCCTTATGGAAAGAAAATATATTTCCCTATATATGAATGATCAATATATTACATGATTTAACAGTATATTTGAAAATATTCAGAAAATATATTGCGTAAATATATTACAATATATTGAATAATACATAAGGAATTGCCGCTTTTCATATATTGAAAAATATGTGATCAGATATGGTACTGCATGCATAATATATTGCAGATATATTTACTCATGCAGTATAAACACATATATGGTAAAATATGTTATGTAACACATTTCTTATATTTTATAATTTTTTACATTTTAAATGATTCATATTTTCAAATTAGTTAACAAAAGCACACCTGCATGTACTAAAGTTTCTACCAAAGAGACTATCACTGTGCTATAGCATGCACAGCTGTTACTTTTTAAATAAAGTTATTATAGTCTTAATGGTGTTCAGCCAATCATAAACCTAACCTCAGGCTCTACTCTTCAGCACAATGGTAATCCTCAATGCATATATTGCAGTATATTGAAAAATATAATCACAAGTTTCCCATATATGGAAATGTATTATGTAATATATCGCATTATATTTGGCAGTATATTCTTATATATTTTTGTTCCGTAAGGGACACCTCAGCCATCAACTTGCACCTTCTGAAACTGTTTCAACAGGACTTCCTGAGAGAGGTGGGCTCGCATTGTGACAACATCCAGATTCATACCTACTCTAGGAATGTGATGTGTTGGCTGTGTTGTATCATGCTCTTCTGCATATTGCCTGTCAATCTGAGACAATGTAAATGATCACGCAGTTTGTGCTTGTGTACTTGTAACACAGTCTCTGACTGCACCACGACAAGCCAGTCATCCAAATAATTCAGACGTGCATCCCCTTTGCTTTTAGTGTGGAGAGCGCAGCATCCACATATTTCATGAATGTCAGTGGGGACAAAGACCGACCGAAGAGGAGCACCATAAATTGGCAAAAAGCGCCGGTGCTACGGGGCTATCTGAATATGAAAATAGGCATCTTTCAGATCCACCAAGAGAAACCAATCTCCCAGTCCAATCTGTGAAAGAATTTGCTTCTGTGCGATCATTTGAATGAGCACTTTGCCAGCTCACGATTCAAAAGTCTCAAATCAAGGATGTGGCACAGGCCTTGGCCCTTCTTTGGTACTAAAAAATAATGGCTGTTGGATTCCGCTCTTCACATTCTGTCTCTGCGCGAAAATGCTGAGTGAACGCTTCCACTGCATCACCAAACAGACCCGTTGGACTCACTGGTGTGTCCAGGAGCGCTGCCTTGTTGGAGTTCTTTAAGTCAAAGAGGACAATCCAGCACAACTGGCGTACCAGGTTTTTGAGAGCTCCTCATGAACTGCACGGAAGAATGGTGCTGGCTTTTGAGGTCCAGTCTTCTGGCGGCGGCCTGACTAGAGATAACATTCATCCAGCCATCCAGCAAAGGAAGACCACTCCAACCCCAGCTCATCCACAGCCTCAGTGAGGACCCTCATCAGCTCGTTGTCCACGTTTGTATGTGGTTCACTCATATCCGTCCGCAGCTTTGACATTTTCATGGGGCTGCAGCCACACTCCTCTCTCTCCGATGCCGCTATGGACATAGCGTCCTCATTGTCCTCAGACATGACAAAAGCATTCGGTGCCATGTTATATAGACAGAAGAGGCGGAGCCTCCATGTGAGCTCAAACACTATTAGCAGGTGCTCTACACAGGTGTGATCCAATTAGGCTTCAGTATTTTCAGAGAAAGGTGTTCAGACATCAAACTCAAGTTGACCGCGACCAGTACACAGGTCAGAAAACTAAGCAGGCAAATCTTTTTTGTGCTTACTCTTTCACAATTCAAACACATAAAAAGCAGTATTTTGCACAGATAATTCTGAAGTATCATGTCCACAAATAGAGGATGAGTGGTACCATGTGCATCACTGAGTTTGAGACAATTAAAAGTGCTAATAAACAATATATTACTAGTGTTTCACTACTGTTGATGCACTGAGCATCATAATGGATCCAGCATCATATTGGATTTTGAAGTCTGAGTTGTTGTGCTTTTCCAGAGTTTCCCAGTCACTACTCTAACATGAGGAGGCTTTCCAGTTAAAAGTTCCTGTTGGTAACTAGGATATTCTCACTTCTGTGGACAAATGAAATGCACCATTAGATTCAGTGGTGCCACCAGGACATTTTTTTAATATTGTGGCCAAAGGAACACAGTAAAAATCCTAAGGTGACACTAAAATGTATACTAAAAAAAACATTCAAGATCATTCTTAATTCAGTTAAAAATAAAGCTGATTATATGGAACATATTAAAAAAAATATCAGATTTCATATTTCGAGTTACAGAAACAATCTGGGTTGACCTGAGGAGACTATAGCTCCAAAATCTTTTACAAGGGAAATAAAACATGGTGAAACATGTTGTATATATTGTGAGTTCAAAGTTCAAAGTGATCCTCCCACGAACTCTAAAACTACTTTTGACATGCAGTCCCTGTTCTTGCACTGTCATGCATAAGTTCGATAGTTATCAGTCTATAAATCCATTGGTGAATGAGATGTGAAGCAGGCCGGGGCAGAGAGTCATGGCAGTGGAGCGAGGTCAATGGAGCGAATGTTAATGAGCCACACCTGCATGACACACTGGTCTTGAATCCCATGAAGTAGCTCCATAAGGATAAATGGAGTGACAATAGTGAAAGACAAGAAAGGACCAGGCCCTTTGCGTTGTTGTTTTATGTTTATATGCAGTCATCCGTGAGGCAGCTGCCACTTTCTTTCATTTTGTTGCTTATGCTTATTTTGTGATTAAACTTTATGTACCTCATTTGCCGGTTCCTGCCTCCTTCTTCCCTGAACAGAAACTTTGCTACAGATTAACTATACTTGTTTTTATGTTGATCTCAGGAACGTTCAAATGTCAGCCAACCAGGAAGCACAATCAGATGAACTGCTGGCTCTGGCGAGCATATATGATGAAGAGGAGTTTAACAGGACAGAATCAAGGCAGAGTGCCAAGATACATCTGTGCCTTGAGCTTCCTCCTAACTTCAGACTGCAAGTCAAGGGTAAGATTTTATACAAGATTTGGTAAAAAACAAAAATAATAAAATAAAAATAAACAATTTGATTTTGAAAAAAAATTCTACTTTGAATTTTTGTACTAAAAGCTTTCATAATAAACATGATACGAAGACCAAAAAAAGATATATAAAAACGTTTAAACAGAAGCTCTCATAACAATTATGCCTTTTCTCTCTAAACTAAGTCATAGTTTACCCTCATTCAGCTATTGATAAAAACAGTTACTTTTTCAGGATGTTCACTCTTTTTGTCCTTAAAACAACCAAACTCAAACCTCTTTAAGTTACTCCAAAAGTAAACTGAGTTTTTTTTTTGTCTTTGCATTTAAACTGTATGAAAAATTAAAAGTGGACTCTGATCTCATTGCTCAGCAATGAACCTGACTTAATTCCCATGAGTTCCATGTTTTTTTTTTTTTTCTTGCAATTTTGAGTTTATATATCACAATTCTGACCTTTTTTTCCTCAGAATTCTGTTTACACCTCATAATTCAGATTTTTTTTCTGCTACAGAATAAAAAAATAAAGGAAACTGCGAGTTTATAACTCTGAGAAAAAAGTCAGAATTTTAAAATACAGAATTATGAGATATAAACTAAGTCAACAAAATAAGAAAATAAGTCAACATTATGAAACAAAAAGTCACAATTACCTTTTTTATTTTTTATTCTGTGGCAGAAAAATGGATAGGATAAAAAGGATTCCACAGGATACAGGCAGAACAAAGTGGTGCACCTACACTTTAAAGTAACACATTCAGTATATTTATTTGATTAAATCACTGGCTTCTGTGGATTTATAATTGCAAATAGAAGGCCATATTGCAATTTTGATTTTAATTAAATTAAGTTTGGAGCTCTATTGCATGTGTTCCCCATAGTCTTTACGAGCTTGTTTTGCACATATTTTTCATAGGGAAGGCATGCATATAATGTAGTATATCCTTTCTACTCCCATTGGTTCTGAGTTTTGAACTACCTACAGACTACCCTTCATCATCAGCAACTGCGAGTTTAAACAAATTTTTTTCACTTAAAAACTGAGGTGCATAAGCTCAGATCAATGAGGCCTAAGATCAATCAGTTCCAAAAAGAAACACAAAACCTGTCCTAATTGAAATAAAACCTGTTGACAAAAAGATTAAATCCAATATTTTGGTGAAAATGTAGCGTAACAAGAGATTTATAAGCTATTTTTTGTAGGTCGGTCATTTTTTGACCAGCAACACCACAAGTGTAACCAAGTGGGAAGAAAATCCCAAAAAAGTAAAAAAAAATTTACAATACAAATAAGTTTTCAAATAAGTTTTCAAATAAGTTTTAGTACAAATAAGTTTTAGTCCAATGCAATAACATTAAATAAAATTTTTGGGAAAAAGAAAATGACCCAAACACAACATAAGGGATTTTAATCGCAATTGCGGGAAAAAAGTCCACGTTGTGAGATAAAAAGTCACAAATACCTTTTTTTATTAAGTATATTTATTTGATTATATAACACAATTTTTAATTCAATTAACTTTGGTGATATTGCATGTGTTCCCCATAGTCTTTATAAGCTTATGTTTTGTGCGTATTTTTCATAGGGGAGGCATACATAGAGTGTGGCATATCCTTTCTACCCCCCGTGGTTCTGAGTTTTGAACTACCTACAGACTACCCTTCATCATCTGCTCCAGTCTTTACTCTAAGCTCCAAATGGCTTTCAAGATTCCAGGTTTGCATTTTAGCATTGGTCTGAGCTAATTAAATGATAACATTCAAAGATTTTGTATTTTTATTTATAGAATTATTTGGTATTTTATGTTTGGACATAATATTGGTATAATGATAAAGGCATAACCATTAAGATAAAAATGCCCAATTAACAATTTATTTAATGTCTAAAAGATCACTGCACTTTGCAAGAGACTGGACGAACTTTGGGAAGAGAACAGGGGCAATGTGATTCTTTTTACCTGGATCCAGTTTCTAAAGGAAGAAACTCTAGAATTTCTGAACATCCAGTCTCCACTCGAGATCCAAACCATTGGTGGGCGGCCTCAATATGAATCTGGTCAGAACCAAGCTGTAGACACTGCTGTAGAAAAGAATAAAGTGCAAGAGTTGGACCAACGAGCAGTTCAAGAAATTGAGCCTCACACAGATATACTAACCCAGCTGCTGGATTTTAATGAAGCTCAGAAGCAGAAGGTGTTTGATGGCAAGGTTTTTTGCTGTGGAATCTGCTTCTCTGAGAATCAGGGTTCCAACTCTTTGCTCTTCAAAGAGTGTCAGCATGTCTACTGCAAGGCCTGTGTGAAGGAATACTTTCAGATCCAAATTAGAGATGGCAAAGTCCAGTGCCTTACTTGCCCTGAGCCTGAGTGTATGTCCATGGCCTCTCCTGCACAGGTACTTTTTCTTTTGTGTTTGTTCCTATTGAGCTATGAATAGGTTTTGACTATTAAGCAATTTAGCTGCTTGAACAGTAGTTTTCGACAAACTAACGCCATTGTACTGCTATTATACTGTAGGTGAAACTTCTCGTGGGCGAAGATGAATTTGCCCGCTATGACCACCTCCTTCTGAGGTCGAGTCTGAACCTAATGGCAGATGTTGATTATTGTCCACGCACGAGTTGCTGCATGGCTGTGATCATCGAGCCTGACACCAACATGGGCATCTGCCCCTCATGCCAGTTCGTCTTCTGCACACTCTGCAAGCGAACATACCATGGCCTCTCTCTCTGCAAAGAATGTAAGATCACAGTAAAGTGTCCTTTCATACAACAAGTACAGTTAGGTCAAGTCAATTTCATTTTTTATAGCAACTTACATTTGTGCATTTAGTAGATAATTTTATTGACTTAAAATAGAGGAAGCAATTTGTTACAGCTAACAATATTCATAGTATACCATAGCAGGTTTTATTAGAAAGCTAGATTAGCTAAAACAGATGTGAAATTTGAAAAAAGAACAAGAGCAATTTTGTGTGTGTGTGTGTGTGTGTGTGTGTGTGTGTGTGTGTGTGTGTGTGTGTTTAAGTGCCTTGGTTAAGGTTGTTTGCGGAAGAGATGTGTCTTTAGCTGCTTGTTGAAAGAGTTTATGGTCTCAGTCTGGGTGGAGGAAGCTCATTCCACCAAAGAGGAGCAGAGAGTGAAGTGAAGAAACAACAAGGCGCCACTCGTTCAGTGACTGTAACTGGCATTTAGCAGACTCTTATCCAAAGGGACTTACAGTAGAGTAAGCAATTCATCACAGAGCTTAGTTTTGTAGACCCCAATTGAACAGTGGATTTTTTGTCAACTGATGGGTTTTCAGGACTTACTTGCTTTTCACAATACACAGGGTTTCAAAGCAGCTTTACAGAAATTCATAATGCCGTCACTAGGTATGACATATAGTCTATTCTTGATGTACATAGTGTATAGTGATATCTTTTCTATGCAGATGAGCTGTGATTTTTCAGACCAACATCATTATTATGAGTGACATTGCATATATTGAACAGTCCAATAAAAAAGATTTTTTATTATTACTTTATTATGTATATGTAAGCAATAAGGTACGAGAGGCTGTGCTGTATCGTGAATAAGTCACGACTGAAGGTGTTGTTAGGCCTGCAGCCCCTTCAGCTGTGACTTATTCACGATACAGCACTAGCCTCGAGTACCTTATTGCTTTTATAAAACAGTTACCACACAATACAAATATTAAAGCCAAATATATGTATCAATGCAACTTTCATGAAGTAAACCTTTACTAAAAGACTTCCTTCCGCCGGAAAAATAGTCCCTGACTGTGAACAGCAACAGAAGTTACATTATTACGCCATTAGATGGCGGCAAAGACAGTCTTTATGAGAAAAGGACAAGATAATACATTGGGCATTTAAACAATTTTTTTATTGTGAACATAGGACTGACCTGAAGGAAAATGCTAAATCTGAATGCAGGTAATAAACTCGCTCACTCAGTCTTTTTCTCACAACGCTCTTCTACATAATACAGTAAGCTTCAGTGAACAATATCAACTGAGAACAAACAGTTTACATTGCTAAGAGTGGTTGTTAAGGGTGTTGTGTAGTAATACACAGAAACGTTGGGTGAAGCAGTCGTAGCCGTGTTTTATCGTGAATAAAACACAGCTATTGACCAATCAGAATCAAGCATACAAACTAATTGTTTTATCATTTTAAATAGGCAACTGGGCCTAACTGTTATATAAATTGTTTTAAAATTATATATACAGTTTTGATAATGTTCTTTTGCAGCATGTTTTTTTTATTTTTTTTTTTATTTATAACAAGACAATGTTATTCTCCTCTACAAAGTACAAATGGAAAAGGACCTACGTGAAAAGCGGCTATTTCAAGAGTCTTTAAATGAAGTCTGGCTGAAGGATAACTCCAAACGATGCCCTTCCTGTGGCACTAACATACAGGTCAGAAACTATAGCTCATGACTGCAGATTTCACTTTTGTTGTTTAACAGTGTAGTCTTTGTGTAGATTCTTAGTAAAAAGCTTTGAAAATTAAAGGATTATTTTTCTTTTTTTGTTGACTGAGATTAAAAAAAAAAAAAAAAAAAAGACCCAGAAGCAACATTAGTGGGTTATTAGTGGGTCATTTGTAAGATGCATGTATGATCAGATATGACTGTTAATTCCATGGATTTGTTAGTCTTATAAACAGACAATGTTCGTATGTGCAAGTGTGTTCTTGTGTGTTCTGATGTCCACACAACATTTTCAAGTCAGTGTGCAGTTAATAAGTACTACATACTTGTGTATATAAATGGGTAGAAACTAGAAAATAATGAGGAGTCCTCTTACTGTGTCTAAAATATTTTTTGGAAAGTATTTAGTTTCTTTTAAGTTACATTATTGTGTTTTTTCTACTCATTATACAACCCCATTTCCAGAAAAATTGGGACATTTTGTAAAATGCAATAAAATCAAGAGTCTGTGGTTTGTTAATTCTCTTTAACCTTTATTTAACTGACGAAAGTGCAAAGAAAAGATTTTCACTAATTTCATAGTTCTGGCGAGAAACTCTGACGATGCAGGCTGGTGGGTCTTTAACTCATTTGGTAGCATCACATCATTATCTACACAGCACAGCTGATTGGTTGCTGTTGCATTAGCGGCCAATGAGCTTGCTGCTCAAACATTCAAATATTTGGCATTGATGGCTGTTAGCAGTCTGCAGCGCGCTTTCAGAGCCCTCCTCCTTCCCCAGCTCCACCTGTGTAGATCTGCAATGGGGGTTAATTCATGTATGTTACATGTGCAGCAGCAGCATGTCTTACATGCTCACAGCAATATCTGTGAATGTATTGGCAGTAGCAAGTGTCGGTACTTGCTCTGCAGCAGCAGCGTAGCAGATCTATTCCGCCAAGACCAAATACATTAACATTGTCTTATCCATTACCATGCACATCTCAATTACCATATCAATGTCCCGAGAGTTGTCTTGACAGAATTTAATTTTATTTTGTAATTTTAAACCATTTGGGACAGTTACCACTGTGTCACACCACTTTTCCTATTAATGATACTTTTTAATCATTTGGGTATTGAAGAAGCTAATTGTTGCAGTTTTGCATGTGGAAGTTTTGCCCAGACAGCTGCTCAACAGTCCGTGGTTGTCGTTTTTGATTCTCCTTTTCATGATAGGCCATATATTTTCAACAAGAGACAGATTTGGACTGTAGGCAAGCCAGACAAGCACATCCCTTCTACAGTGTAGTAGTGTCTACAAAACCACTCTAATGTAGCACATCCAGAATGAGGCCTGGCATTGTTTTTCTTCCCAGGAAAGGTGTCATCTTGATGTCAGTAAATGTCTCTGTACAATCCCAATACACGCCTCCATGTCAATGATACTTTCACCCATGCCGTTTGCACTGATGCACCCCCATACCATGACAGATGTTTGCTTTTGCACCTGTCACTTATGAAAGTCTGGTTGGTCCCTGTCTGTTTTTTCCAAAAACAAGCTGAAACATTTCCACTGTCTTTTAGACCATCTGAGATGAGCTCAGGCCCAGAGAACTCGGCACCATCTCTGCATACAATTGATGTATAGCTTTCTCCTTGTGTAACAAAAATTTGAGTTGCATTTCTTGATACAGTTTTCCAGACAACGGTTTTCCAAAATACTCCCGAGCCCATGTGGCTGTATTTCACACAGTAGCATGACGGTTTCTCATGCAGTGCCATCTGAAGTTTCAAAGGTTACTTACATTCAACAGAGGTTTCCTGCCTTGCCCCACACACAATTAATACAATTAAGTTAGCCAGTGAAAACATTGGAAATCTTTTCTTTGTACTTTTGTCAGTTAAAAAGGGGTTAAAGAGAATTAACAAATTACAGATTCTTGATTTGAATGCATTTTACAAAATGTCCCAACTTTTCTGGAAATCGGGTTGTAGTTTCTTACTCATAATTTCTTTCTTTCTTTCTTTCTTTCTTTCAGAAAATAATTGGCTGCAACAAGATGACCTGCTTTTATTGTCAGCAGCATTTCTGCTGGATCTGCCTTGCAGTTCTCAACAGAACGGACCCCTACAGCCACTTCAGAAAGAGCAATCCGTGCAATGGCCTGTTACATGCTGACATACAGTGACTACTGTTGATACTAAAATTGATAACTAATCCACTTCTTCATGTACAAAAAATAAGGCATGTGTCCATGCAAATCCATGCAGATTCTGTGACTGGTTTTATTTTACCTCTAGAGGGCTGTTTTACAACATCTCCATATACACACTCCACATTTCATTTTATTTACACTACTTAACGATTTTTTCTACCATATTGGAGAGAAAAGTAGCAGCACGGTCATGGGTCTTTCAAGCAGAGAACTTTGCTCATGCATGGTTTTGCATAATTACACATTTGACTAATGGCAAAGTCCACCTTCACAAAGAAATAAAAAAGCAATACGATTTCAGTTGGACTAAAGAATTTACGTTACATATTGAAAAAAGATAAATTATTGCTTTATTCCAACTGAAATTGATTTTTGCATGCAACCAAACATCATAAAGTCACATACTATATCCAAGATGATAATTATCCATCCATTTATTATCCAAACCTTTGGGATACTCATTTTGGCATGCTATGATTTTAGACACACTAATTCTAATCTTGGGGCAGCAAGGTGGTTCAGTGGGTAGCCCTGTCGCCTCACAGCAAGAAGTTCCTAGGGTTGGGTCAAGTCCCGACTCAGCCAGGAGGCCTTTCTGTGTGGACTTTGCATGTTCTCCCCGTGTCTGCGTGGGTTTCCTCCGCAATCCAAAGACATGTAGGTCAGGTGAATTGGAGACACTAAATTGCCTGTAGGTATGAATGTGTCTGTGTGTGAATCCTGTGATGAACTGGCCATCCATTCAAGGTGTTTCCCTGCCTGTGGTCCGAGACGCTGCTGGGTTAGGCTCCAGCTCCCCACGACCTGTACCATAGTACTGAGACTGCTCTCGTTAGAGTTACTAATGACTTGCTTTTATCATCAGATCGTGGTTGTATCTCTCTATTAGTGTTACTGGATCTTAGTGCTGCATTTGACACTATCGATCACAACATTCTTTTAAATAGACTCGAAAATTATGTTGGCATTAGTGGAATTGCACTGTCATGGTTCAAATCATACTTATCTGACCGTTATCAGTTTGTAGTAGTAAACGAAGAGATGTCATATCGATCACAAGTTCAATATGGAGTACCGCAAGGCTCAGTACTAGGACTGTTGCTTTTCACTCCGTACATGCTACCCTTGGGAGATATCATTAGGAAGCATGGCGTTAGTTTTCACTGTTACGCTGATGATACTCAGCTCTATATTTCTTCGTGCCCTGACGAAACTTATCAATTCACAAAATTAACAGAATGCATAGCTGATATAAAAAATTGGATGACCAGTAATTTCATACTACTAAATTCAGAAAAAACAGAGATTCTAATTTTTGGACCAAAAACTTCTTCACGTAATAACCTAGAATACTGTCTAACACTTGATGGTTGCTCTGTTAAGTCTTCGTCGTCAGTTAGGAACCTGGGTGTGCTCTTTGATACCAATCTTTCATTTGAAAGCCATGTTTCTAGCATCTGTAAAACCGCATTCTTTTATCTTAAAAATATATCTAAACTACGACATATGCTCTCAATGACAAATGCAGATCAGTTAGTTCATGCGTTCATGACCTCAAGGCTAGATTACTGTAACGCTCTACTGGGTGGTTGCCCTGCTTGCTTGATCAATAAACTACAGCTCATACAAAATGCAGCAGTTAGAGTTCTTACTAGAACCAGGAAGTATGACCATATTAGCCCAGTTCTGTCAACACTGCATTGGCTTCCTGTTAAACATCGCATAGATGTTAAAATCTTGCTAATTACTTACAAAGCACTAAATGGTTTAGCTCCCCAGTACCTGAGCGAGCTCTTAATGCATTATAGTCCTTCACGTCTATTGTGATCTCAGAATTCAGGCCAGTTGATAATACCTAGAATATCAAAATCAACCGCAGGTGGTAGATCCTTCTCTTATTTGGCACCTAAACTCAATCTTCCTAGCATTGTTCGGGAAGCAGACACACTCTGTCAGTTTAAATCTAGACTAAAAACACATCTCTTTAACCTGGTATACACATAACACATTATAAATTGATGTTTTCAAATCCGTTAAAGGATTGTTAGGCTGCATAAATTAGGTCAGCTGGAACCGGGAACACTTCCTATCACACCAGATGTACTTGTTACATCAGAAGAACAATGGCATCTACGCTAATATTAGTCTCTCTGTTTATCCCGAGGTTTACCGTAGTCGGCCAGATCCGGGCCATATCCAGGTGAGATCGAGGACCTGCACTGTGAAGGCCTCATCGACACGAAAGCCAGTGGCACAGTTCCTCAACAAACCGTCCATACCGGCATGATGAATACGATCCTTAACTGGATGGAACTGGAATACATACTTTGACTGTTGCGATCCCATCAGACTTATTATGATTCAGGCAGCTATCATAAAGCACTGTTCGCTGTTGGCCAGAGGAGAACTGGCCCCCCGACTGAGCCTGGTTTCTCCCAAGGTTTTTTTCTCCAGTTTAACACCCGTTTGACTCCTGACGTCACCTGTTGGAGTTTGGGTTCCTTGCCGCTGTCGCCTTTTGGCTTGCTTAGTTAGCTTATATTCAACAGTGTTTTGATCTGCCTGCATTGACACCATTGTATGCGAACTGAACTGAGCTGGATGATGACATCACTGTTTACTCCAGTGCTGATATAGATAAATTAACTAAATTAATAACTTCTTGCATTGGAATGAATCAATACTGAATTTACTTAAGATGGATAATGACACCATTTTCTTTAAGATCTGTTGTGCAGCCAAAATTATATACCAGTTATCACTGTAAAGTGGTGTGGAAAATGAGTGGATGGATAATTCTATCTTGGATACTATTTAGGGTAAATAGTATGTGAAATGGAATATAGGTTAAGGACTGTTTCAGTGTGGTTGGTTCTTTTTAAAATGTAATGTAAATTCTTTAGTCCAAATGAAATCAAATGAAAAAAATTTTTTTTTCTTTGTGAAGGTAGACTAACAAACCTACATACTGCGATCATAGGTTGGCTTCACCCAGCAAATACCTACAGCATAGTAAACACATTAATCAGACTAAAAATGGCCTCTGTGTTGTGTGCTCACTGTCTGTAAGACAGAGGTGATGTGTGGCGTGTATGTAATCCTTCAACTATTCGAATATGCATCGTCTCATGAATACTTGGACAGAAAGATAGTGACTGTATTTTGACTACGCAAAAACCTGCTAAAGGACAATTATAACTGGGCATGTCCACATGCTTAGTGTTTTTAGAACTGCATTTTGTCTTGACAAACTTAAAGGTACAATACGGAATAACGGGGTCTCTATCAACATCTTTATCTTCTTATACAGCTTATCATATTGACTCGAGTTAAAAAAATAAAGTGGTATTGAACACTGATTTTTTTACAATTATTTTCCGTAGTGTACTATGATCTTCCCACTCTAAACAGAGTACTGTATTCCTGTAAACCTTTATAAATCTTTAATCTAGCTGAAATACACAGTAAATTTCACATTTGTATGCTGAAGATGCTGGTTGCTGTGATATGGTTTAAAATACAGTTATTATTTTGCTCTAGATTACATCAGGGAATGGACACTGAAGCGCAAGATTTTTTGCCACATTTGAATTCACTTTATCTTTGCATTTTGTGAATTCACACATTAACCATAGAACCAGTAAATAACATTCATGTTTTTCCCTGCATTTATTTATCAGCTTTTAACAGATCAGAGGCAGATAAATGTTACCTATTCACAACATTTCTACATCCCAGGTTGCATCCAGTAGACTTCCAGTAGACATAAACAATCAGCGACTATGAACAATTTAGCATCAAATACAAAAATTAAGCTTTTTGAAACATCAGTGTGCACACAGTTCTGTGTAAAAATGTAATGAAGGTAAATTTTCTGTTGCTGTTTAATATTATGATGTGTGCTGTTTTATTTTCAAAAGTAAGTTTTTAAATTTTGCAGCAGGATGATGTTGTGAAGCAATCATTTTCTATTGCATTGTTTGCTTTATTATAATAACACGTTGAATTTGTGGTGGTCAGATTGAGCATCGAGAGAAATGCAACTAAAATTATTCAGTGAAGTATCATCATTATTTCAAGTGTTGTGCATTTTCCACTGATAGCATCAACAAACAGCTCAGGATCATAAAATGTTTCTTGCAGGAGGAACGTCAGCCATGAAACCAGAAATGACACGCAGAGATTGATTACAGAGACCTGGGATAGATTACAGCATATCTGAGTCAGACAATTCTGAAATCTTTCCATTGAGATCTTTTCAGGTTCACTAGAAAATAAAATAAAATAAATGATTAAATAAAATTCTGATTCTGAATAATAGGCCTATTCTTACTGTTTTGCTTAATCACAGACGGTCAGAGAGAAATAATTGTAGACGTTCGCGTAAAACGAAGGCTTTAAGACCAAGCAGAAAGGCTCTGCCTACGACATCCAGGGAATCACACCCAGTAGTGACGGAACACCACGAGGTTTTGCCAATTGCCATAAACTAAGAAGCATAAGAAGGTAAGAATACTAAGCACTTTAGAACCTTTTAATTTTCTTGACCGATCATTCAGAATAATAAAGGGTTAATTGACCAATCAGCCCAGCGTTAAATCAGTTGTTGACGTAGGCTAATTACGTGTAGTTATTACCCTTTTATAATTTAATTTGTTTTACATAGTTGAGTTTGCACGTTACAATGTGCTATTGTTTAGGCAAGTATAGTATACATTGTTTTGGGAAAAATCCTTTACAAAAAAAAATAAATTAAAATAAAATAAATAAAAAAAAAAAAAAAAAAAAAAAAATAAGCATGGTTACTTCAAGAAGAAGAAGAAGAAAGGTTATTATAGTTAGACCACGGTAACCACAAATTAACAAATTTTGTTACACTAACCATAGATGGTACTTGTAGTAAAACTGTACAAATGGGAATCATTCAAATGGGAATAAAAAAAACATGGTTCCTACACCTTTACTATATTAAAACCATGGTTAATTTTCTTAATTGATGTTTTGGTATATTTAACCAGATGTAGAAAAGCATGAGGATCTGCTCTCGAATTGATTTCCATCTCAATACAATTGTTAAATAATATTAATAACAACAGTATTTATAATAACAATTTATACAATAAAAAAAATTACTCACAGCCAAGTGTTATTATAGAATCACCATCCTAGAATCATAGAATCCTTCACATCTTACGCACCCAAAATCGGCGAATTTCACTGCCAAATCAGAAGCGCAATAGAACAGTTTTTTAAATTAAGCCACCAGTAAATTGTATGGCTCCTACAGTAAATGTTGTATTGTCTTATATATGTTTTATTTTACCAGTTGTGGAATCTAACCATTCAACCATCTGAGGTAATATAGTTAGCCTACTTTATTGAGTATTTCCATTTTATGCAACTTTACACATTTATTAATAGTAAATTAATAATTAATAAATTTAAGATCATCATGTTTGCAGCTAACAATATATTTCAGACCTAGTGGAGTAATAGTAATAATAATATCTAGGTCTGAATTGAAATATATATTGTATGTTTTAATGGATCATGCTACAAACATAATGATATTATAATACATGATGCATTGCTGTGTCCGTTATGCATGATTCCCACTTTTGGACACTTTTGCTTTAACGGACGACAACACTGCAAAAACAAGCTGTTATATTCATGTATTTATTGTCCAACATTCCCAATATTTCTGATGCATGTCCTTAATTTAATTTCATATGTTGGTATTAATTCAGTGTTTATAATGCTAATACTTGAACTTCAAAGAATTTTAACCCAAACTGACTGGGTTTCTAGAGAGCAAAGGTTTTGTGAAAAAAGTGGAAGACTTAAACACAAAGTGTGTAAAATAAACTGTTAAAAGGATTTGATGATCACTAGTGATAGTATTTTATTCTGTGTCATCATTCAGGTTGGATTTCAGCTTTAATGTACGTTTTTTTTTTTTTTTTTTTTTTTTTTTTTTTAACAAAGCAGCTGATATTACCATAGAAACTAGTGGACTGCCGACTCGCTTTCACCCCAAAATGGCGGAAACGCAGGGCCGCTGCTGGGCGCCGGTGTTGCGATGGAACGTTCTATTGAGTGTCGTTTCTTGTTAGTGTATATTCTTTGGCTGCGTTCACGCCACCTCGTATTTACCGGAATCTTGAGATGACAACACGTGACATTATATTCGGACAAAGCCACTGGAAGGCAAGCCTGCAACCTTTAGCCAAAAAAGCGTAACGGCTAATGCTAACGCTCTGCCTCTGGAGGTACGCAAGGAAGGAGACCAGAGGCTGTTTTTTGATTAGATGTCAATGGATGAGAGGCTTCACTATGCTGATTAAACAGCTTTTGTGGGGAAATAGCTAATTATTTAATTAATCGACAGCCTGTTTGCTAACCTTCAGCATGTTTTACACTAAACTACTTTAGTGGGGAACTATATGTAGATTTTAGCTTGATAAAAATTTATTTTTTTAAGAGAAGGCAGACTAGGGAATGTTGCGACTGATGTCACTGCCATTACACAATAGGCTGAGAGGTGCCGCACGTGATTAAGTTAGCCGTTATGCTTTCTCCAATGGTAAGAGATACAGACCCTCTCATCTCCCTATAATATACAATCTCTGATTCGGAGCTGTTCACGACCTTTGACTGGGAATTATGCGTTTCTATGGCACCACTATCAACGCCTAAATGAATCAACAGCGGTCAGGTGGTGGGCGGCCACGTGATACATGTGGGCGCTTTCAGAAAACTCCCAGCTTACAAGCTGTAATTACGAGCTCTACGAGGACCTGAACACTTTTTACAAGCCAGAATCTCGTAGTTACAGGAATTACGATATGGCATGAATGCGCCTATAGAAATGCATAATTCCCAGTCAAAGGACGTGAACAGCTCCGAATATAAGGTCACGTGTTATCATCTCAAGATTCCGGTATATACGAGATGCGGAAGCGCATGATATTAAGGGACCATCTGAAAATATTACCCACTGCGTTAAAACAGACAGCTAAAGCGGCATTACGTCTGTGTAAATAACCTTTGCCAACAAGGAGCGACACAAACACTACATATTTTTTTTTTTGTTGTTGTTTGCTTATATATTTTTCTTTTATTGGTCGTTCTTTTGGAATCGCTTCCTTTTCTGGAATGTAGATTTATTTAAAGGTTATTTACACGAGCACGTTTAAATGAAAGGATTTATACTTTCACTAATTTGATGGTGATTTATTTATATGTAATTTAGTATTTGGCCCACCTTTGTTTCATAACATAAATGTTCACAATCTGACGAATTTGCTGAACTGATGCAGACTTTCACTTTACTGAATGGATTGATATAGCATTGTATGGAACTACATTCAAGTAATGTAAAAACCAGTCTCATGTCTGCACATATGGCTCTCAATTAGGAGTTATGGGGGATGGGTACTATTCCAGTGGCAGTCCTGAAAGCCAGAATCAAAACCTTAAACTCTGCAGGACAGTGACCCTCCAGGACCGAATTTGGACACCCCTGATATAATGCAAGTGAATGGTGCCCAACATAGACCATTTTTGATGGTCCAAAATCCATATTTAGGCAGCTTCAAAGGGCTCCACAGGGCCCTAACAAATCAATAAGGGTCTTTATTCAATGGCCTTGGAAAGAGTAAATAATCAGGAAATTTTCATTTTTGTGTGAACTATTCCTTTAAACCAGGGGTGCCCAATCCTGTTCCTGCAGATCTACCTTCCTGCAAAGCTCAGCTCCAACTCTGATCAAACACAACTGAGCCAGCTAAATAAGATTTTCACGAGCACTTGATAATTACAGACAGACGTGTTTGATCAGGGTTGGATCTGAACTAGGACTGGGATCTGAACTGAAGGTAGGTAGATCTCCAGGAACAGGTTCGGGCACCCCTGCTTCAAACAATCAACATGTGTTTGCCGGATGGGGGGGCCAGAAGGGGTGGCCAGAGTCTATTAGGGGCAGTCAGAGACCACTTTTCATCCAGTCCATTTCCAATCATGGATAAAGTTCCGCTTAATGTTTTCTCATTGAATATCCTGTTTCGCTTGCGAATACATCACTTTACAGAAGTTAAATGCGATCACTGTTTTATGTTGACTCTAAAACTACTTAATGTTCTACATGCAGTCCCTGTCCATGCATCAGTTTGGCAGTTAAGGGATAGTTCACCCAAAAATGAAAATTCTGTCATCATTTACTCACCCTCAAGTTGTTCCAAACCTGTATGAATTTCTTTCTTCTGCTGGACAAAAAAGAAGATTTTTTGAAGAATATGGGAACCAAACAGTTGATGGGCCCCATTGACTTCCAGTATGGGAAAAAAAATCAATAGGGCTCATCAACTCTTTGGTTACCAGTATTCTTGGAGTTTTACAATACTTGTTTTTATATTGATCTCAGGAATGTTCAAATGTCAGCCAACCAGGAAGCACAATCAGATGAACTGCTGGCTCTAGCGAGCATATATGATGAAGAGGAGTTTAACAGGACAGAATCAAGGCAGAGGGGCAAGATACATATGTGCCTTGAGCTTCCTCCTAACTTCAGACTGCTAGTCAAGGGTAAGATTTTATACAAGATTTTGTAAAAAAAAACAACACTGTGATTTAAAAAAAAAAATATTGTACTTTGAACTATTATAGGCTACTATAAACCATCATGATAAACATGATACCAAGGCCAAAAGAAAAACATCAAAAACAAGTTTATACAGCAGCTCTCATACTCAACATTTATGCCTTTTTTTCTCCAAACAAAGTCACCTTTTTTTCTTATTTGCGTTCAAACTACCACAATTTAAAAGTGGTATGATTTTTTTCTTGCAACTGCAAGTTTACAAATTTTTTCACTCAAAAACTGAGGTGCATAAGCTCAGATCAATGAGGCCTAAGATCAATCAGTTCCCAAAAGAAATACAAAACCTGGCCTATTTGAAATAAAACAAGTTGATAAAAAGATTAAATTCAATATTTTGTTGATAATGTAGCGTAACAAGATTTATAAGCTATTTTTTGTAGGCCGGTCATTTTTTGACCGGCAAAACCACAAGTGTAACTAAGTTGAGAAAAAATCCCCCAAAAAATACAAAAATTATCCAACAAAAAAAATTAGGAAGTAGTTATACCCTGTGTGAGCAAAGTCAGTAAGTTTTAGTCCAATGCAATAACGTTAACTAAGATTTTTGGGAAAAAGAAATCAAAATGACCTAAACACAACATAAGGGATTTTAATCGCAATTGCAAGAAAGTCATATATAACACAATTTTTAATTCAATTAACTTTGGTGATATTGCATGTGTTCCTCATAGTCTTTATGAGCTTGTTTTGTGCATATTTTTCATAGGGGAGGCATGCATAGAGTGTGGTATATCCTTTCTACCCCCCGTGGTTCTGAGTTTTGAACTACCTACAGACTACCCTTCATCATCGGCTCCAGTCTTTACTCTAAGCTCCAAATGGCTTTCAAGATTCCAGGTTTGCATTTTAGCATTGATCTGAGCTAATTAAATGATAACATTTAATGATTTTGTATTTTTATTTATAGAATTATTTGGTATTTTATATTGGACATAATATTGGTATAATGATAAAGGCATAACCATTAAGATAAAAATGCCCAATTAACAAGTTATTTAATGTCTAAAAGATCACTGCACTTTGCAAGAGACTGGACGAACTTTGGGAAGAGAACAGGGGCAATGTGATTCTTTTTACTTGGATCCAGTTTCTAAAGGAAGAAACTCTAGAATTTCTGAACATCCAGTGTCCACTCGAGATCCAAACCATTGATGGGCAGCCTCAATATGAATCTGGTCAGAACCAAGCAGTAGACACCGCTGTAGAAAAGAGTAAAGTGCAAGAGTTGGACCAACGAGCAGTTCAAGAAGTTGACCCTCACACAGATATACTAACCCAGCTGCTGGATTTTAATGAAGCTCAGAAGCAGAAGGTGTTTGATGGCAAGGTTTTTTGCTGTGGAATCTGCTTCTCTGAGAATCTTGGTTCCAACTCTTTGCTCTTCAAAGAGTGTCAGCATGTCTACTGCAAGGCCTGTGTGAAGGAATACTTTCAGATCCAAATTAGAGATGGCAAAGTCCAGTGCCTTACCTGCCCTGAGCCTGAGTGTATGTCCA
The DNA here is from genome assembly GCF_019924925.1 of Ctenopharyngodon idella. Taxonomy (NCBI): domain Eukaryota; kingdom Metazoa; phylum Chordata; class Actinopteri; order Cypriniformes; family Xenocyprididae; genus Ctenopharyngodon; species Ctenopharyngodon idella. The sequence continues at coordinate 7,662,102 of NC_067234.1, forward strand.
TGGCCTCTCCTGCACAGGTACTTTTTCTTGCGTGTTTATGAACTATGAATAGGTTTTGACTATTAAGAACTTCAGCTGTTTGAACAATAGTTTAAAGGGTTAGTTCACACAAAAATGAAAATTCTGTCATTAATTACTCACCCTCATGTCATTCCACACCTGTAAGATCTTCATTTATCTTCAGAACACAAATTAAGATATTTTTGATGAAATCTAAGAAGTATATATGACTCGTCTATAGACTGCAATATAATCAACACTTTCAAAGTACAGAAAGGTACTAAAGACATTGTTAAAACAGGCGACGGGACTACAGTGGTTCAAACTTAGTTTTATGAAGTAACGAGAATATATATATATTTTTTTTTGGATATTATTTTTGTTTAGTTTTTGTGCACAAAATGTATTCTTGTCGCTTCATAAAATTAAGGTTGAACCACTGCAGTCATGTCAACTGTTTTAACGATGTCTTTACTACCTTTCTGGACCTTGAAATTGTTGATTATATTGCTGTCTATGGACAAGTCATTTTAATTTCATCAAAAATATCTTAATTTGTGTTTCGAAGATGAATGAAGGTCTTACAGGTTTGGAACGACATGAGGGTAATTTCATTTTTGAGTGAACTAACCCTTTAAGACAAACTATTGCCACTGTATTGCTATTATACTGTAGGTGAAACTTCTCGTGGGCGAAGATGAATTTGCCCGCTATGACCGCCTCCTTCTGCAGTTGAGTCTGGACCTAATGGCAGATGTTGTTTATTGTCCACGCATGAGTTGCTGCATGGCTGTGATCATCGAGCCTGACACCAGCATGGGAATCTGCCCCTCATGCCAGTTCGTCTTCTGCACCCTCTGCAAGCGAACATACCATGGTCTCTCTAACTGCAAAGAATGTAAGATCACAGTGGAGTGTCCTTTCATACACACAAGTACAGTTAGGTCAAGTCAGTTTCATTTGTATTTTGTGCATTTAGCAGACACTGTTATTCAAAGCAACAATAGAGTAAGCAATTTGTCACAGAGCCAACAGTATTCATAGTAAACAACGTTAGGTTTATTACAATGTTAGATTAGGCAACAAGCTAAAACAGATGTGAAATGCAGAAAGAAAGAAGAGGAATTTGTCTATAATTCCTCTATAACCAGTGTTGTGGAAAGTTACTTTTAAAAGTAGTGCATTACAATATTGCGTTACTCCATAAAAAGTAACTAATTGTGTTACTTTTTATAGAAAGCTATGCATTACATACTTTTGCGTTACTTTTCTCACCTGGGCTGGGCTTGGTTGTTTGTTTTTTAATAATAAAAAAAATAAAGGCCTATTCACACCAAATGTAACTCATGTTACTTGTAAAGCGTTACCCCCAACACTGTCTATAAGTGCCTTGGTTAAGGTTGTGGAGAGGCTCTGCAAAGGCTTAGGGCCAGATTTACTAAACACAGCAAAGTGGTGTGAGACCCCAATCCCATAAAAGCAGGATGGGAGTGGAAAGTTTTGCGGGTGATTTACTGACAATGCGCGAATTAAAGAACACAGATGCAGCAGCTCATTTCCATTATAACCAACGCAATCTACCAAGAGCATTGTATCTATTGCAGCCATGTCAAGTGCAAAATGTGTTAAGACATGATTTTTTGGTGTTAAATAATGGCAAAAATACCAAAAAATTGACTACCGCAAAACCCTAGTAAATCACTTTGCATGATTTATTCAAATACTCTCCTCCCATAAATTTCGTGTCTGAAAGGGAAACTCCTACAAATGCATATGCAATAAGGTCAGCTGCAAAAATAACTGCGTCTAAGCCTTTTCATCGCTAATATTTCACCGTGTGCATTTAGTAAATCCTGATAATAGTTTTTTTTTTTTTTTCAAAAGAGTGTTTGTTAGTAAATCTGGTCCTTAGTCACGCTGGCTGGAAGGCTGGCTAGCAGAGCATTGCTGTAGTCCAGTCTTGAAATAACAAGAGCTTGAAGGAGGAGCTGCACCGCATACTCTTATAGGAAGGGTCTGATTTACCTGATATTGTGAAGCACCAACCTGTGTTGTTGAAATGCGGGTGGTAAAGCTCAGTTGGTCATTGAACACTACCCCCAGGTTCCTTGCTGCCCTGGGTGCTGTTTTAAACTCCACTTGAACAGTGGTCAGCTGATGGGTTTGCAGGGATTACTTGCTTTTCACAATACACAGGGTTTCAAAGCATCCTTACTGAAATGTGTTGTCACTAGGTATGACACAATGTACTTGATGTACATAATTGCCTTTCATTTAGCGGACTGTGTAATTAGACTCTAAAATGTTATAGTATTATATTATACAATATCTGTTCAATGCATCTGTGCATAACAGCAAGATCACACTCATAATGATGTTGGAATGAATATTTCCAACATCATTATGAGTGTGATCTTGCTGTTATTGAACAGTTCAATATACTGTATGTATGTATGTATGTGTATATATATATATATATATATATATATATATATACAGGTGCTGGTCATATAATTAGAATATCATGAAAAGTTCATTTTTTTATTGTAAATTATTTTAAAAAATGAAACTTTCATATATTCTAGATTCCCTACATGTAAAGTAAAACATTTCAAAAGTTTTTTTTTTTTTTAATTTGTTGATTAGAGCGTACAGCTAATGAAAGTCCAAAATCCAGTATCTCAAAATATTAGAATAGTTTCATTAAATGACCATCCCTACAGTATAAATTCCGGGTATCTCTTGTTCTTTGAAACCACACTAATGGGGAAGACTGCTGACTTGGCAATGGTCCAGGAGACAATCATTGACACCCTCCACAAAGAGAGTAAGTCACAGAAGGTCATTACTGAATGGGGTGGCTATTTACAGAGTGAAATATCAAAGCATATTAAATGCAAAGTTGACTGGAAGGAAGAAATTGGGTAGGCAAAGGTGCACAAGCAACAGGGATGACTGCAAGCTTGAGAATACTGACAAGTAAAGCCGATTCAAATACTTGGGAGAGCTTCACAATGAGTAGAATGAAGCCGGAGTCAGAGCATCAGGAGTCACCACACTCAGACATCTTCAGGAAAAGGACTACCAAGCCACTTCTGAAACAGAAACAACGTCAGAAGCATCTTACCTGGGCTAAGGAGAAAAAGAACTGGACAGTGAACAGTGGTCGAAAGTCCTCTTTTCAGATAAAAGTAAATTTTGCATTTCATGTTGAAATCAGGGTCCCAGAGTCTGAAGGAAGACTGGAGAGGCACAGAATCCAAGCTGCTTGAAGTCTAGTGTGAAGTTTCTGAAGTCAATAATGATTTGGGGGGGCCGTGACATCTGCTGGTGTTGGTCCATTGTGTTTTATCAAGTGCAAAGTCAATGCAGCCATCTTCCAGGAGATTTTGGAGCACTTTATGCTTCCATCTGCTGACAAGCTTTATGGAGATGCTGATTTCCTTTTCCAGCAGGACTTTAGCACCTGCCCACAGTGCAAAAACCACTTCCAAGTGGTTTGCTGACCATGATATTACTGTGCTTTATTGGCCAGCCAACATGCCTGACCTGAATCTATGGGATATTTTCAAGAGAAAGATGAGAAACAGTTGATCCAACAATATACAGATGATCTGAAGGCTCAATAGTGTCTCAGCAGTGCCACAGGCTGATCACTTCCATGCCACACTTCACTGATGCTGTAATTTGTGCTAGGAGCAAGTCAATTGCTGTAATATGTGCTGCCGACCAAGTATTGAGTGCACAAATGAACATACTTTAAGGAACTTGAACTTTTCTGTTTTGCAAATCCATTTTTTGATTGATCTTAGGAAATATTCTAATATTTTGAGATACTGGATTTTGGACTTTCATGAGCTGTACGCTCTAATCATCAAAATTAAAAAAAAAAAAACTTTTGAAATGTTTTACTTTACATGTAGGGAATCTAGAATATATGAAAGTTTCATTTTTAAAAATAATTTACAATAAAAAAATGAACTTTTTCATGATATTCTAATTATATGACCAGCACCTGTATATATATATATATATATATATATATGATGATGAGACAATCTTATTCTCCTTTGCTCAGTATAATAGGTCTGTATTTATTTAACAGATGAGCTTTGCAGGTTGAGGGATGAGTACCTCGCTGCCAGTGAAAAGGAGAAGGAACAGCTTGAAAAGAGTTATGAAAAGCAGCTAATTCAAAGAGCAACTGATGAGTCTTTAACTGAAGACTGGCTGAAGGATAACTCCAAACAGTGCCCTTCCTGTGGTGCTAACATACAGGTCAGAAACTACTAGCTCATGACTGCAAAATTTGGTTGTATAAATGTGTGGTCTTAAAGGTGTGATCCTTAGAAAAAGTTTTCAAAAATAATCATATTTTCTTTTTTTGTTGACTGAGAAAAACAATATTGATACCCTTTTATTTAATATTTTGCAACCGCCTTTGGCCAAGATGACAGCCAAGATGATATAAGATATAATGCCTGATGAGTTTGGAGAACACCTGATAAGAGATCAGAAACCAATCTCTCCAGATCCTTCAAATTTCCAGGTCCATGTTGATATACTCTCCTCTTCAGTTTTCTATATGATTCAGATCAGGCCATGGCAGAACCTTCATTTTGTGCTTAGTGACCCATTTTTTTTGTTGATTTTGATGTTTGTTTTGGATCATTGTCCTGATTGAAGATCCCATTATAAGATTTCTAGCAGAGGTAGTCAGGTTTTGAGTTTTTATCTGTTGGTATTTGATAGATTCCATGATGCCATGTACCTGAACAAGATGTCCAGGAAATAGCCCCTGAACATTAAAGATCCAGCAGTATATGTAACTGCGGGCATAAGGTACTTGGGTTTGCTGCCAAAAAGCTCCTTTTTTTTAGTTTCATCTGACAATAGAACCCATTCCCATTTGCAGTTGCAGTGGTGTCTGACAACTGAATATGCTGGAGTTTGTTTTTGGATGAGAGAAGAGGATTTTTTCTTGAAACCGTAACTAGACCAACTGAGGAGGAAGGGAGGAAGGGAGGGGGCTCTGGAGGAGGGCGAAGAACAGAAGAAAAACAGAAAAGACAGTCCAGAAAAAAACAACTTAGTCAAAGGAGGAGTGGATGGTGGGAGGAGCCAAGGGGAAGCCAGGAGCAGGAGGAGCCAGATGTTTATCCAGAGGGCAGCAAGGATGAGGCCCCAGGGCGGAGTCGAATGGAAGAGGAGTCATGGTGTGGACGACTTGATGGAATGCACCCTGGGGACGACTGACGACAAAGATACCGCCACCGAAGATGGAGACACTGGTGGAGCTGACAGGTCGATGAGCCCACGTGAGACCGATGGCACTGGAGACCGAGGTGGAGCAGTGGCGACAAGTGTCCGTGGTGGAGCTGGATAACCAGAGGACAGAGGCTGAGCCGGTGGGACAGAGGACGGAGGCGTAGCCGGGGGGAAAGGCAGAGCCAGACGGAGCCGTAGGCACAGGCAGGTCGACGGCTGACCAAGGCGGAGCCGGAGGGATGAGGGAGTCCAGAGAAGCCGTATGGCCAATGGTTTCTGGTGGAGCTGAGGGGAGGAGCCAGGGTGGAGCCAATGTGTCAACAGGCCGAGGTGGAGCAATGGACACAGAGGCTAGAGGCAGAGACAGGGGATCCTCTGTGTTGGATGGAGCTGGTGGTTTGAAGACACTGGGCAGGTCCTCACAGCATGTGGGGCTGAAGGACAGCAGCAGAGGCAGGGCTGAGAAACTGGCTGATTGAGGAGGTGGGAGAGAGAGGCTGGGCGGGAATTCTGGAGACACAGGGAACGCTGGAGTTCCAGGGAACTCTGGAGATACAGGGGGCGCTGGAGGTACAGGGGGACTAAGAACAACCTCTCCAAAAAAGTCCAAAAAATTCACCACAAAAATGTCCTTCAGTTCTTCTAAATATATGCCAGAGACTGCTGACATCTCATCCACAGCGGTTGGGGTAGTGGGCGGGGCTTTCCTCCCAGCCCTCGAGCACCACAAGCACTCCGTCAGTGATGCACGATGTCGCCAGCTCACGCACCTGGTCAGAGTCTAGCAGTGGTCCAGGCTCTGGGGTGATGACTCCTTCCGAGCTCTTCTCTGATTCGGGCTCGTCTATCATGGCAGGCCGGTCTCCACGGTCTGCGGTGGGCAAAGGAAACTCCATCGTACCAGTCGCAGTCAGTGGTAGATGGCTGGTTTCTGTGGAACTGTGGAACTGGTAATGCTGTCATCTTCAGCAGGGCCGATGGTAAATGGCGAGTTGTTATTTACCAGTACCCACTCCATGAAGGGGGCAAAATCCTCCTTTGGACTGTCCGCTGGAACACATGCCTTCGAACGCTCGCTCAGGCTGGCTTGGTAAAATACACAGAGCAATCAGTCTGGGTAGTGCGTCTGGCATGCAAGATGTAGAGAGTCCTGTGTATGAGCTTCCAACGGATGGTCACCCTGCTCCAGGCAGAGTGACTGAACTGCGGGGAGGTCCATTAAAGGAAAACACAAGAAACAAAAAGGGAAAAACGTCGCAAATAATATAACTGTCTTGGTCCGTTCTTCTGTCAGGGAACATTTGTGTTGAATGAAGCGCACAACAGGAATAGTCCAAGTTGTAAGTATTTATTTAACAAATCCAAAGACAGGAGATCACAACCACATAAAACAAAGATGAGAACGGACAAGGAACTGAAAGACACAAGGAGTATATATACTAGAACAAATGAGGGATCTAAATGAGATAAGTGATAAACAGGGCATAGGTGAATGGCATGACTAATTAGACAGACTGGGGAAAAGTAGGTCACAGGGACTGAACCAAAAACACAATGAAAACAGAACCCAGAGAACATTATGTGAATAGATTACTTTGTTAGCGGCTCTTCAACACAAACCCGTACTGAACAGCGTGTCGCTGTGTGCATTGCTCCGTGTTGTGCATGTAAAAAAAAAATATATAATTCTTTAGTAATAAATAAATGTCATGTCTTATGTTTTTTTTGTATCAGTATTTATTTATTGATCCTTAATTTTGTTTTACAATTTCTGAATGTTATTTACATATAAAAACACTTATATTATTCACGTTTAAGTAGTATCATATTTAATGGAAACTTATTTTTACTGTTAGTTACGTGAGGCAAAAGAAGTTAAAATGAAGTATAAACTGAAATTCACGGCATTTAAACACAACTTGACATATTTGAAGGCTGTTATTGGATCATTGAGGGTAAATGTCACATTATGCAACTACACATTACTTAACAGAGAGCTTACGACCTACTAGCTACGGCCTGTCTTAAGAACAAATGGTGCAATCGAATAAAGAACAGAGTTAGATACAAACTAGCTAGTAGTTACTAAGCCACTAGTATGGACTTTGCGTTCTAATTTAGGAAAGAACTTACGAATGGCTGGTGCAACCCTACCCAGAACTATATTCTATGGTTTTACTCATTGTGATGAATGATTAAGAGAATTTGGCCTTCGTCTTACCTCATATTTGTACTCTTGTGAAATAGGAACTCATGACTGGATAATTTCATGATCCTAGTCACCCTGGTGTGTTAAAAAAATTTAAATATAAAGGGGAATATATTACAGATCTATTTTACTCATATGAATTTTGAAAAATATGAGTGCCAATAATTGTGGCCAACGTGTATTAGAGGAGTGATTCACCACTATTTTTTTCTTTTTTCTTTCTTTCTTTTTTTTTTCTTTTTTAGAAAATAATGGGCTGCAACAAAATGACCTGCTCCTCCTGTAAGCAGTATTTCTGCTGGATCTGCCTTGCAGTGCTCGACAGAAGGGAACCCTACAGCCACTACAGAGACTCTAGCTCTCCGTGCTATACTGATGAATAGTGGCTTTTGCCGACATGTTAATTAAAAAATATGACAGATAACTGATTGATGACAAATATTTTTTTTTAAATCACTCATATGAACTGAAACTTTTTTAATAGTGCTGAACTTTATTAGAAAATGAACAATAATGACTTAAACATGTGAATGTTTGTAACTATTAAAATAAATACATAAAAATAGCTAATCTTTATAACTACTGACACACTGATGATGCAATGTGATTTTAAATATAATTTTCAAGTGCCACTGTATAGGTTATATATCCACGTGCCCTCAAATGAACGTTATACTGTTTAGATCTTTTGCACATACCAGTAACTACTTCATAAGGTTTATTGTGTAAGAACAGAGAAATCTTTGGAAAACTAAAACAGAAAACAGGTTATTCCTGTGCACATGTCACACATTTGTGCAGTATGGACATCTCCCTAGATTTCAACATCTCCTGACTTGCTGTGCAATGATCGTATATTTTAATGCACCTCATCCATTTTACAGTGTTTGTTCTTTAGATTGTCTTATTGTTTGTAATCCTGTTGACTCTTCTGTTTTGCATACTCTGTGCAGCACTTTGGTTGACTTCGGTTGTTTTAAATGTGCTATATAAATAAACATTGTATTGTATTGTATTTGCAATCGAAATTATTCAACCCCTCTGACAAACAAGACGTTCTGGTGTTGTGAACAAGATTTTGTAAAAACACTTCAAGGCATCAGCAAACCATCAAATAAAGTTTTAATACACATTTGAGTGATTCTAAGAATGTAAAGTTGGTTACTGAAAAAAAAAAATCAAAGTAGCTTTAAATGGCACCTATTATGCCCCTTTTTACAAGTCTCTGATGTCCCCAGAGTGTGTATGTGAAGTTTTAGCTAAGAGGGTGGAGCTTCAAGAGCTCATTCTCCATACATAAACGCATTTAGGTATATGGGGTGCATTCTTTTAAAAATAAAACTAATCCACTGCGTCTTCAGCGCTTCTAATGTCAGGAGTACATGGAGACTGTTATGTTCACTCTTACATCCAACAGCAAACCACCTCAATCGCTTACAAGACAGCTGCTAATACGGCAGAGTCCGTCAGCAGTCGTGGACAGGGCCTGTGCAAAGTGACGTCACTTTGCCCAGAATCAGCAAACGGCTTGTTCTGAGACACTGCTTATTATTTATGGTAATTAAAAAAATGAGTGGGTGGATTTTATTCATTATAGGGTGGTTGTGTACACATACTGCCAACACACATTTATGTTCAAACACCATGTAAAAGTGAATTTTGCATTATAGGTGCCCTTTAAACATCCATATACAAAATTATTCAAACCCCAAAAGTCTGTACTTTGTAGAGAATCCTTTACTCTCTATAACCTCCAACGTTGCATATAAGTGCTTACAAGTTTCTAGTACCACTCTACTGGAATCTTAGTCCTTTCTCATGTCCAAAAACATCCAGTGAACTTCACTGATATTCTATGGTTTCTGTGCTGTCACTGTCTTCTTCAAATCCCAACAAAGATTTTCAATGGTATTTAGCATGTAGTCTGTGCTTTTTTGTTGTTCTTCTTACAGTCTGCATTGGAATGTTTTTCTTGTTTCCTTTTTCTCAGCTGCTCTGATCAAATTGATTCATCATTGACTTTGTTACATTTTGTAACTCGTAACCATTCAATCGTTATCCTTGCCAGCAAATGTAGTTCTCGAAAGCAGTAATTAGTTAAAGCAGTAAACAAATTAATCATCAAATTAGTTGTCTTAAATGGTTGACTTATTGTACCCAGCATATATACACATTATTCATACTATAAATTTGCCTCTGTGTTGTGTGCTGCTTACTTTTAAAGACAGAGGTGATGTGCGGCGTATATATGTAATCCTTCAAATATTCGATTATGCATCACCTCGTATGTTTGGACAGAGATGGTGATGTTATATATGTATTCTCTTTGTTTGATTTTTCTTGATTGTTTTGTACAGCACCTAGGGCTGCACTTGAGGCAGTAGAAATGTGCTTAATAATAAACTAAACTAAACTATACTTTTATTATGCAAAAACCTGCTGTAGCACAATTATAACTGAACATGTGCACATACTTTTTTCATGTATTTTGTCTTATCAAAGCGTTCACCGCGCTCTCCCAGCTAATTAGGTGCTGAAATCTATACATCAAATTAAGAATACAAGAAAGGTTTGCACTCTGAAGCACTTTAATTATAATACACAGGAGATAAGATGACAAACGTTTCGGCTCTTTGCCTTCATCCTATTTTGTATTCTTAATTTTATTCTTAATTTCATGCATTTTGTCTTGACAAACTTAAAGGTACAATACGGTATAATGGGGTCTCTGTCAACATCTTAATCTTCTTATACAGCTTATTGACTCGAGGTAAAGAAATAAAGTGGTATTATACACCAATTGTTTTAAGTACTGAGCCAATCATTCATTTCTATATAAAAAATTATGCATGAAATCCTCCATAGTGTACCTTAAGGAAACATACAACTTCATACCTGAATACTTGTTTATACAGTATGTTTGAAACTGGTTAAAGAGAGGTGAGATCTTCCTGCGCTAAACAGAGTATTGTATTCTTATAAACCAGTTCTCTTAAATCTATCTGAAATACACCAGTAAATTTCCTCAGATATTTCCTCGAATATTACATCAGGGAATACAAACTGAAACAAGATTTTTCCCAAAATGAAAAGCTCAAATCTTTGAAACTATTGCACTTTGTCAAATTCATGTACATGAATCACAAAGCCAGAAAATAACATCCATATTTTCCCTGCATTTATTTATTAGCTTTTAACTGATCAGAGGCAAATATCAGTTGCCTATCCACAATAGGGTTTCTATGTATTTCTACGTCTCATGGTACTTTGCAAAAAATGTGGGCAAGACTTCCAGTAAACATAAACAATCAGCGATTATTAACAATTAATTTAATGCCAAAAATTAGCTTGTGAAATCCTATGCACGTAAACCTTTGTAAAAATTTAATGAATGTGTCATGTAGTCTTTTTTTGGTTGTTTTCACTGTGTTGCCTGCCCGTTTTCTCTAGTTAGTTTCCTTCATTGTTAATTAGTTCTACACACCTGTTCCATTTTATCAAAATAAGGTGATCAAAATATTTACAATGTCATCATCAAATATAATATTGTTACGGACAGATGGACGGGAGGTAGGTGGTGTTTATTGGACATACATCATATACAAACAGTGAAGCAGGTGAGGGAATAAGCAGATAAAGTCCTCGGGTGGTGAGATGAATAAACTGATACTGTCCTTAGTGCGGTGGAGATGATGAAAGGAAGACACACACAAACAAAGCCACAGGAACACAGGAGGAGACAGGAGACAGGATACAGGGATGACGCTGGAGATCGCTGGAGACGTGGGAGATCATTGGAGTAGTAACACAAATGGTCCTTCAGGTATGCACGGGAATAAAGTCCTTTTGCAAAACAAGAACAGACAGTGAACTGAAGTGAGTGGAGTGCTTAAGTATCTGTGGTGATGAGAGGATGACTTGCAGGTGTGGGTGATAGCTGAGTGGTGGAGTGAGTGCAGGTGTGGGCCAGGGAGGATTATGGGAAATGGAGTCCAAAGCAGATGGGAACTGTGACAAATATAGCCTTTTAACAGATTACATAAATTATATAGAGAACCTTTTGTACAACATTGTACAAGTTTGAAGTGAGTTTCAAACTGGCTCAAAGTAGTTTCCTGATCCTGTTGGACCCTGTTCTCCCATTTTTTGCTGTTATAACTATACTCTTCTCTAAGTAATAAAAGTGATCAAAATAAGAAAATAATAACAATGAAAGTGAAACTAAATTTATGGAATTGTAAAGTGTTATCACCACCAAATTATTTTATTTCTGTAAGACTGATGGAGAATCTAACAGGAAAATAAGTGTAGATTTTGTTGCTTGCATATGAACTGATGTTAAGTAAATGTCTGCCCAGTCTCAGTGTTTGTAGGGTTGAGTCTGGCTTTGGAGGAAGGTACAGAGTGTCTGGTAATGAGACAATGCCTCACAAAACAGATACGGAGCACTTTCCTTTTCGTTAAAGGCACATTAAAAAGCTCCACAACCTGTCCTGCTGCTGTAATTCCTTTGGCTAGAATTGCAGACACTGGCACTGAATAGGCCTTCTCTTGATGTGGGAAGGTTGCTGCATCTTACTCAACCAGTCCATGTACGTTAACACCACTGCACTGAGCTGTCGTGGTGTACCCGTCCTCACTGTCATTCACAGAGCAACCCAAATCTACCAATAACCCATCTGGCTCAGAGGAACTACATATAAATGGGTCTTTAATAGCTCTTTGACATAATAGCAGTACATGTATTTTTTATATACTGAATAGTTTTCAGGTGTCATTCAGAACATGGTGTTTAGAATGTATTATGCACTCTGATTAAAACATTATTTTCCCTGAGTCACCTACCCTAAATAATTGGCCACTTTTCAAATTTTAGATGATTACCACCTTTCTTTAACATTTTAACACCTGTCCTGTACACAGCAAATTGTTAGGAATTAAAAAAGAAAAATGATTGAAGGTTATCTAGGACTTTCAGCTGTGTTTCAGGAGCTCTGGGACAATTACAACACTAGGCTGATATTACAGCATATCTCTACAGCAATTCTGAAATCTTTCATGCATGATCTTTTCAGGCTCACTGCAAAAAAATATAAAAAATAAATAAATAAATGAGTGATTCTGAATATTTGACATCTGCTTTCTCTTGCATCCTTTACATTGTACAGTAATAAATTGACATTTTTGCAATTTTATGTTTGACCTGGTCACAAAGTAAGAGAGAGCTCATGCCAGTTTAACACATAAACTGACATGAGAAAGTTCTTCTGTGTTTTGAAAACCATTGGGTTCTCAACTTCTCATACGAAGCCACCCGTCCCATGAATATACTGCGTCCTATGTACTTGGGGTGTTATCTTTGCTTATTCGTTTATTTTGATGTTAACTTCATTATTTTGCTGAATCTCAGATGATGTGAGAGAAATAACAGTAGCCGTAAAACGGAGGCTTTTGAGACCAAGCAGAACGTCTCTGCTACAGTAGCCTATAGATAGGCTAATAATAAATGACGGGACTGGGGCGATGTCCACTGTACTTCTTTCTGAGTCACCCAGCTCCCCCTGGGTGTGGATGTGATACACGTACATGGCCCAGAATGCACCTGTATGTGTTTCCTTCGGTTTCTATGCTCCCAGGAGTTCTAGCCAAAGTTCTCCAACAAGGGACTTGCCTCTTACTGATAGCGCTGAACGGAATATGGTTCTCGGAGATAATATCTCTCCTAGATGGCTCGCCATTGGCGATACCAAAGAGGAGGGACCTTCTGTCTCAGGTGCAGGGGACAATATTTCATCCCCTGCCGGAGATTTAATGTGTACCTTTTGATGGGGTTTCCGGGGTAACCACTGCATTTCTGCTGTTCCATCAGCGCCCTCTGCTGTCAGAGAGTGAACATGCACTTTCATGCTTTCACTAAAAGCATAAGTATAGTCTCATTTGAAAGCAGACACTTTGCAGTTTATTGGAAAGTCATAATTATGGTCATAATGAAAAAAAAATGTATAAATTGCTTCAAAGTTTTGTAAAGTTATTAGAAATTTATTTTTATGAAATATCTTTACGGAAATAAAAGTGAAGTTGGCCTTGTAGCAATCTAGAAATGCACTGCAGCTAAAGCCACATGTCTGACCATTTTATATTTCAAATCTGAAGATGACTAGTCTAAAATTCTGAGTTTTATAAAATGTTATTCAAGACCATGTCATGTGATTTTATTTTGAGAAGACTCTAAAATGCTAACTGATGTTTATTGCCATCTTCTAAGCATCTGTTCATCTCTATTGTTTTGTGGTGCAAACTGCCCCATTCAGTTTCAGTCTTCTGTGCACACATTTACACCTCTCTGACTTGCTTATGGCTCTAATTATTTGTTTCTTTTGTCTATATTATAATTACTGACAATGTTCTATTCAAGCAGATTAAATCCCTCATTTCTTTCATCAAACTTCTCACTTCACCTTCTTTGAAACGGTATCAAATGCCCTTCATGAAAAAAGAAAAAAAAATCTGTGAGCTTTACAATTAAAAATTATGTGTTTGCATTACATTCGTTTAGAACAGGTGCTTCTAGCATGTTCACTTAGCACACCAACAAAACACGACAATTTGTGAGATTAAAACCATGTTTTTGCTCCAAACTACAAGTAAAAAACTATGGGTAAAAAAATCAGACAGAAAATATATTATTTTATGATATTCTGCACAATGAGAAAAGCTATTTCGATTAGCATTGCATTATAAATATAATCTATTATTATGAAAGTACCCGACATGGCATGGAGAACACAGATAAACCATATATCGTCACAATCTTATAGTATTTATTGCCTTCAAAAGTGTCAGTTCTGCATGATATAGCGATCTCGAAAGCCTCTGTTAGTTTCTGGAATGTCACAGAGAAGGTGCTCACTGCAGAGCAAATGGGTGGAGCTTACATTAGCTCCCCCTTGCGAGGAGCAAATGTACAACCACACCCTAATCCTACCCTAACCCCAAAGCCACTGGAAGGCAAGCCTGCAACCTTTAGCCAAAAAAGCGTAACGGCTAATGCTAACTGACGGTACGGGTGGTACGCATTGGCGGTACGCAGGGAGGAGTTTTGAACAGCGACACGATAGGCTGAGAGGTGCCGCACGTGATTAAGTTAGCCGTTACACTTTCTCCAATGGTAAACGATACAGACCCTCTTATCTCCCTATAATAATATGATTTCTGCTAACCCTACCCACAACACTATCTCTCCACCCCACTGGACGTCCAGAGAGGAAGAGCTTGCCATCATAGACTCTGCAGTGAGTACCACTTGATGTCACATGGTATGCCTGTTCTTCACCACTTGTCATTTGTGGACATTGTGCACAGAGCGCCCTCCGGCTGCAAGTATGAATTGAAAACATAGTACATCAGAATATCCAGCACTCAAAATGAATACAACGGTGCATTTTGGGTAAAAAATTAATAAATATTACTCCTCTGTATAGAAATTTGACATAAACATATGAGAATCCATCAATATTTCTCCAAATGTGCATGCTTTTGAGCTAAAAGCTCTGAGGGATGTTGTTTTGTCAAGTGTTTTCATGACGATCTCACAGAAGTTTTTTTTTTTTGTCAATGAATGTGGCTGACACTCATATTTCAATGAAAAGGTAACGACTCTGTTTTTCATATTCATAACTCCTGACGCATATCAACAAATAGCAGTCACTATAGGATATTGAGAGTAAAACAGAGGTTAAAACTTGAAGCTTGAGTCTTAGATCTTTTTAATGATGTATAGTTTGTCAAGGTAATTACATTACATCTAACAGTAAATTTGAGCTAATCTAAACAAAGAAGCTTCAGTGTGTCGGCGTCCTCATTAAGGTTAACAGGTTAATCGCAATTTTAATCATAAAATATGTATAAACAAAAAAAGCGAAAGGAGCTGCGGTGGCCGACTGTGGCATATAAGCATAATAAAAACAGCAACATAAAATGTTATGGGCTCTCAGCCCCACTCTGCCTCTGACCACAGCGTTGATAACACTTAAATACATTAGCTCATCAAGGAACATGATCTCTGCCTGAGTCCAGTTGGATTTCTTTCCATCGACTGTGGATGTGAAGACGACAACTCATTCACGGCATCATCAAGCTACGCCTTTGTTATTGTTTTGAAAAAGCAACCTCTAGCGGCGAAACTTACATACTCTGCCTTTAACTACCGTGTACTAACATTTAAATTAATCATTTGATGCTATGCACTTATTGTGTACATACATGTTTTTACATTGTACTTGTATATTTTTTTTAAATACCTGCATGAAATTACAGCTGTAATTAATTTCTGTAATTACATCTATATTTAAACTGTTGAGCATTCCCTTACACCTTAACACACCCTTAAACCTACCTATACACCAAACCTGTCACTAACCTTACCCGTATATCCAACCCCAATTGTTACAGTAGGACCAGCCAGGAGACAGGAGATAGGTTAACAGGTTGTTTATTGAACACAAGCAGAGTAGATGGTGACAACAGGTGAGTATGCAGATACAAAGTTTGTGACTGATGAATGGTATAGAGAATGATACTGTCCTTTGTGGTTGCAGAGTGACGATGAAGAATGATACTTGCTGAATGGAGACGATGACTGCAGACAACACTTCACACACACACAGACTGGAGACGATGGAGGGAACTCGGAGACAATGGGAACAGGTGAGTAGCGAGGAGAGTCCCTGAGGTAAGCATACAGGTAAGTCCTTAGATGCGAACGAGACCGGACAATGTGACTGTGTGTGTGAGTGTCTTAAGTAGTGCTGGTGATGAGTGAGCTGATGAGGTGCAGGTGGCGGTGATTAGTACTCCGGGGAAGGTGTGCGCTGTGATTGGTGGATGTTGGAACCTGGCGTGTCTGTGACAGTAGTGGTGGTGAGGCTTTAGCAGGGAAACATGGAAAGTGGGGTGTATGCAATACTCAGGAGGTAATTGGAGTTTGTAGGTGACAGGGTTGATCTGCTCCAGGATGGTGAATGGGCCAGTGAACCTGGGACTCAGCTTACGGCAAGGTAGGCGCAGACAGATGTCCTTGGTGGACAGCCAGACCTTCTGTCCCGGTTGGTAGGAGGGAGCTTCGGAACTACGAAGGTCTGCTGTCATTCTGCGCCTACGAAGAGCTCGTTGAAGTTGGTGATGCACTGAGTCCCAGACCCTCTCGCTCTCTCGGAACCAGTAGTCCACAGATGGTACGTCCGATGGTTCCCTGGTCCAGGGGAACAGTGGGGGTTGGTAACCGAGTACGCACTGGAAAGGTGTAAGTCCGGTGGATGGCTGGCGTAGAGAGTTCTGTGCGTACTCTGTCCAACCCAGGTACTGGTTCCAAGAGTCCTGGTGACCATGACAGAAGGTACAGAGGAAGCGGCCGATCTCCTGGATCTTCCGTTCCGTCTGCCCGTTCGTTTGAGGATGGTAACCTGATGAGAGGCTGACGGTCACACCTAGGAGCGAGAAGAAAGCTCTCCATATCCGGGAGATGAACTGTGGTCCTCTATCAGACACGATGTCTTCAGGGATACCAAAGTATCGAAAAACATTGTTGAACATGATCTCTGCTGTTTCCATGGCAGTAGGGAGACCCTTCAGAGGGATGAGACGACAGGATTTTGAAAATCTGTCCACAACGACCAGTATGCAGGTATATTCATTCGATGCTGGGAGATTAGTGATGAAGTCTACTCCTAGGTGTGACCAGGGTCTGTTTGGAACGGACAGAGGAAGAAGCTTGCCGGATGGTAGATGGCGTGGGCTCTTTGAGATGGCTCAGTCCTTGCATCCCTGCACATACCTTCTGACATCGGCAGCCAAATTGGCCCACCAGAAGCGCTCCTTCAGCAGCGAGAGGGTTTCATTGACCCCCAGGTGGCCAGTGTCAAGTGAGGTATGTGCTGAGTGAACCAGTGGAGTGCGCCGTGTGCGGATGACATACTGCAAGCCCGGTGGGCAACCCGGCGGAGTGTTGGTGGAGGCATTGGAGGAGGGCAGAGTTTCCGCAGACCAAGTGATGGGGCTGACAACAATCTGCTCAGGGAGAATGGTTTCAGGTTCCTCTGTGTTTTCTTCTGGAGCATGAAATCTTGATAAAGCGTCCGCTTTGACATTTCTGGAACCAGGTCTATAAGAGATTGTGAAGTTAAAGCGTGTGAAGAACAGCGCCCAGCGGGCCTGTCTGGGGTTAAGTCTTTTAGCGGATCTGAGATACTCAAGGTTTTTATGGTCCGTTAGGACCAGGAAGGGATGTTTAGCTCCCTCCAACCAATGCCTCCACTCCTCGAGGGCCAACTTGACTGCAAGAAGTTCTCTGTTGCCGATGTCATAGTTTCTAGTTTTGGGTTGAGCTTGCGGGAGAAGAAGGCGCATGGATGGAGGCGGCTCGGATTCCCCTGCTGCTGAGACAGGACCGCTCCTACTCCGGTTGTGGAGGCGTCCACCTCCACCACGAATGGTCTGTTGGGATCAGGGTGTACCAGGAGAGGAGCGGTGGTGAAGGCTTCTTTCAGGTTGTTGAAGGCCTTCGTGACAGCTGGACAGAGGACAGAGACTTGGGCTTGTTGCGTAGGAGACTTGTGAGTGGGTTGGTGATGGAGCTGTAGTTCTGAATGAATCTTCTGTAAAAGTTGGCGAATCCGAGAAATCGTTGGAGTTCCTTTACCGTAGTTGGAGTGGGCCAGTTCTTAATGGCCTCTACCTTCCCCTCGTCCATCCGGATGCCACTGTGGTCGATGTGATACCCAAGGAACTGCACTGAGGACTGATGGAAGGAACATTTCTCGGCTTTGAGTAAGAGCTGGTATTCTCTCAGGCGTTTCAGGACCTTTGCAACGTGGTGGCGATGTTTGGCCATACTCCGGGATTATATCAGGATATTGTCGATGTATACCAGAACGAACTTGTGGAGGAACTCCCGGAGCACCTCATGGATAAAATCCTGGAATACGGAGGGGGCGTTGACCAGGCCATACGGCATTACCAGATATTCATAGTGGCCGGTGGGCGTGATGAAGGCGGTCTTCCACTCGTCCCCCTCGCGTATCCAGATCAGGTTATACGCGCTGCGGAGGTCCAACTTGGTGAACACAGTGGCACCGCGGAGATGTTCCAGGGCCGCTGGGACGAGAGAAAGGGGGTATCGGAACTTGACAGTTATGGAGTTGAGTGCTCGGTAGTCTATACAAGGCCGCAAGCCTCTTTCCTTTTTGGCCACGAAGAAGAAGCTGGAAGCAGCAGGGGAAGTAGATGGATGTATGTAACCTTGAGCCAGGGCCTCCTCGATGTACTCCACCATGGGCCTTCTCCTCCGGGATGGATAGGGGGTATATCCTTCCCCTAGGCACTGACTCACCCGGAAGCAGATCTATAGCGCAATCCCATGGCCGGTGTGGAGGCAGCTTGGAAGCTCTCTTGAGGCAGAATATGTCGCTGAAGGGGGCGTAACACGAGGGAATATCCACAGACCGTTTCTCGATGGGACTTTCAATGGACAGGGCGTATAGGTACAGACAGGGAGATGATTGGAGCTTGGAGGTCATGGAACTGGAAGTGCAGAGAAACAGCTGTTGCCCCACTTCAGGACTTCTCCAGTCTTCCATGAGAGGATGGGATTGTGCTGCTCCAACCACGGGCGCCCTAATATCACGTCAGCGGTGGAACCCTCCAGAACCAGCAGATGGATGTCTTCCACATGAAGAATGCCAACTTGAATCTGTAGTGGACCAATGCTCCGACTCACATGTCTTCTGTTTACAGGTTTGCCAGTTATCAAGTGGATCTGGTAGGTTGACGGTGCACTCTTGGTCTTGATGCCGAGCTGACGGCAGAGGGCGCCGGAGATTAAGTTTTTCTGCTGACCCAGAGTCGAGGAGAGCGGTAACTGGAATGGAGATATCAGCAGCAGTAAGTTGTACAATAGTGGTGAGTGGTTTCATAGTATTGACATTTGGGATGATGGCACTCACCATGGGACGAGGAGAACCACAATAGAGGCATAATTTCTGGGTCAGCCTTCTCTGACGTTCAGCGGGTGTCAGACGAGTAGATTCGTTGGCTGGTTCTGGAGTGCTGACGGATTCTGGTCGGCAGAGGGGGTTGTTGAGCTGTTGCTGACCCTGGTGCTCGTCGAGACACGACTGCATACAAGTGGCAAAACGGATGGAGAGTTGGATGAAACGTTCTAGGCCAATGGTATCCTCGTATGCAGCGAGATGCAACTGCACTAGAGGATCCAAACCCTGGCGATATGTCGTCAGGAGCGCTTGTTCATTCCATCCGCTTCTGGCAGTGAGAGTTCTGAATTGAATGGCATAATCATTAACAGACATGTCTCCTTGCTTCAAATTATAACGTTTCTCACCAATAGATGCATCCCATGAGGGTTTTCCGAAAACTTCTCTGAAGTGCTCGACGAAGCTGGAGTATGACTGAAGCACAGGGTTATTTTGTGACCAAATGGAATCGGCCCATTGCAGCGCCTTGCCTGATAATTGTGAGATCACAAACGCTACCTTGGAGTAGTCGTTGGGGAACAGGTGCGGTTGCATCTCCAGGGTCAGGGAACATTGCAGGAGGAATCCATTGCACTCCTCCGCCGAACCAGAGTAGGGCACTGGTTTGGCCATGGGACTGACGTACACAGGCGGTGAAGAAGAGGTGGCGGTGTTTGCGGAAGTGAAGGTGGGTGCTGATGGTGGTGGATGAGTGGTGAATGTGCGACGCAATGCGTCTACCAAATCCTGGAACTGATCGGGTTGACTCATGCTTGTGTTCCGCTGTATTGGTCCGGTCTTCTGTTACAGTAGGACCAGCCAGGAGAGAGGAGATAGGTTAACAGGTTGTTTATTGAATACAAGCAGAGTAGATGGTGACAACAGGTGAGTATGCAGATACAAAGTTTGTGACTGATGAATGGTATAGAGAATGATACTGTCCTTTGTGGTTGCAGAGTGACGATGGAGAATGATACTTGCTGAATGGAGACGATGACTGCAGACAACACTTCACACACACACAGACTGGAGACAATGGAGGGAACTCGGAGACAATGGGAACAGGTGAGTAGCGAGGAGAGTCCCTGAGGTAAGCATACAAGTCCTTAGATGCGAACGAGACCGGACAATGTGACTGTGTGTGTGAGTGTCTTAAGTAGTGCTGGTGATGAGTCAGCTGATGAGGTGCAGGTGGCGGTGATTAGTACTCCCGGGAAGGTGTGCGCTGTGATTGGTGGATGTTGGAACCTGGCGTGTCTGTGACACCAATAGCAGCAAAAGTGTTAAATACACTTGCAATACAATATGAAAATACAATATGAAAACAAAAAGTAAATTGTACTTTTTTATGTAAGTACCATGGGCGTTTACTCCGAGGAGGCAAGGGAGGCAGTGCCTCCCTCAAAAAAATAGGATGAGAAAATAATCCATATTACATATAAAACAACACAAATATTACAAATTATGACATTATGAAGAGCGCAAGTCACTCGTATTTCTTAAGGAACACTGCCCAACAGCGACACCCGCAGGTAAATTTACACAGGAGACATGCCTCCCTTTGCTCTCATAGGAAACAATAGAAAATCATCAGACCCCCGGCGTGCGGTGGGTTTTGTGGGGGGTAATTGAGAACGAATGGGCGAAGTCACGTGAGAGGAGGCAATGTCTCCATCGCGCTATGATTGGATGTAATTGGTTATGATTGGATATGATTGGTTTGTGCGATAAATACCCAGATAGCAAACGGATGTGGGCCACTTCAGGCAATGATGCGGCACTGCAGGCCTTCTTATGGCCCGGACAAAATGTATGTGAGCCTTAAGTGGCCCGCATGTAACATGGCAAATATGGCCCAAATATTTCAAATCACATGTGGGCCTTTTTAGGCAAAGATGCGGCACTTACAGCAATGTGTGATCTGAATGTGAGCCTGAAGTGGCCCATGTGATAAATAATGAATATGGCCCAAATATCACAAACCAAATGTGGGCTATCTTTGGCAAAAATGTTGCACAATCAACAATGGCTAATCTGGGTGTAAACCAAATATGGCCCACATATGCTGCAGCAAATGTGACCCAGTTATCTTAAAACACAACTGGGCCAGTTTTGGCAAAAATGTGGGAAAGTAATCACTGGCGATTCTGAATGTGAACCTAAAGTGGCCCACACATGGCATAACAAATATGGCCCCAATACATGAATCCAATTTTGGACCACATTTGGAAAATGTACGGCACAGTCAGCACTGGCTAACCAGGGTGTGAGCCTTAACTGGCCCACATATAATGCAGCAAATGTGGCCCAGATATCTTAAAACATATCTGGGCCAGTTTTGGCAAAGATGAGGGACAGTAACGACTGGCAAATCTGAATGTGAACCTAAAGTGGCCCACACACAGCATGACAAATATGGCCCGAATACATTACTCCAACTTTGGACCACATTTGGCAAATGTATGGCACAGTCAGCACTGGCTAACCAGGATGTGAGTCTAAACTGGCCTACAAATAATGCAGCAAATATGGCTCAGATATCTTAAAACATATCTGGACCAGTTTTGGCAAACATGAGGGACAGTAACGACTGGCAAATCTGAATGTGAACCTAAAGTGGCCCACAGACAGCGTAACAAATATGGCCCGAATACAGCACTCCAACTTTGGACCACATTTGGCAAATATATGGCACAGTCCGCACTGGCTAACCAGGGTGTGAGCCTAAACTGGCCCACATATAATGCAGCAAATGTGGCCCAGTTATCTTAAAACATATCTGGGCCAGTTTTGGCAAAGATGAGGGAGAGTAACGACTGGCAAATCTGAATGTGAACCTAAAGTGGCCCACACATGGCATAACAAATATAGCCCGAATACATTACTCCAACTTTGGACCACATTTGGCCAATGTACGGCACAGTCAGCACTGGCTAACCAGGGTGTAAGTCTAAACTGGCCCACAAATAATTCAGCAAATATGGCCCAGATATCTTAAAACATATCTGGCCCAGTTTTGGCAAACTTATGGGACAGTAATCACTGGCGATTCTGAATGTGAACCTAAAGTGGCCCACACATGGCATAACAAATATGGCCCGAATACATTACTCCAACTTTGGACAACATTTGGCAAATGTATGGCACAGTCAGCACTGGCTAACCAGGGTGTGAGTCTAAACTGACCGACATATGATGCAGAAAATGTGGCCCAGATATCTTAAAACATATCTGGGCCAGTTTTGGCAAAGATGAGGGAGAGTAACGACTGGCAAATCTGAATGTGAACCTAAAGTGGCCCACACATGGCATATCAAATATAGCCCGAATACATTACTCCAACTTTGGACCACATTTGGCCAATGTGTGGCACAGTCAGCACTGGCTAACCAGGGTGTGAGTCTAAACTGGCCCACATATAATGCAGCAAATGTGGCCCAGTTATCTTAAAACCTATCTGGGCCAGTATTGGCAAAGATGAGGGACAGTAACGACTGGCCAATCTGAATGTGAACCTAAAGTGGCCCACACATGGCATAACAAATATAGCCCGAATACATTACTCCAACTTTGGACCACATTTGGCCAATGTACGGCACAGTCAGCACTGGCTAACCAGGGTGTGAGTCTAAACTGGCCCACATATAACGCAGCAAATGTGGCCCAGTTATCTTAAAACATATCTTTGCCAGTTTTGGCAAAGATGAGGGACAGTAACGACTGGCAAATCTGAATGTGAACCTAAAGTGGCCCACACACAGCATAGCAAATATGGCCCGAATACATTACTCCAACTTTGGGCCATATTTGGCAAATGTACGGCACAGTCATCACTGGCTAACCAGGGTGTGAGTGTAAACTGGCCCACAAATAATGCAGCAAATGTGGCACAGTTATCTCAAAACATATCTGGCCCCGTTTTGGCAAACTTATGGGACAGTAATCACTGGCGATTCTGAATGTGAACCTAAAGTGGCCCACACATGGCATAACAAATATGGCCCGAATACATTACTCCAACTTTGGACCACATTTGGCAAATGTATGGCACAGTCAGCACTGGCTAACCAGGGTGTGAGTCTAAACTGGCCCACAAATAATTCAGCAAATATGGCCCAAATATCTTAAAACATATCTGGACCAGTTTTGGCAAACATGAGGGACAGTAACGACTGGCAAATCTGAATGTGAACCTAAAGTGGCCCACACATGGCATAACAAATATAGCCTGAATATATTACTCCAACTTTGGACCACATTTGGCAAATGTACGGCACAGTCAGCACTGGCTAACCAGAGTGTGAGCCTAAACTGGCCCACATATAATGCAGCAAATGTGGCCCAGTTATCTTAAAACATATCTGGCCCAGTTTTGGCAAAGATGAGGGACAGTAACGACTGGCAAATCTGAATGAGAACCTAAAGTGGCCCACACACAGCATAACAAATGTGGCTTGAATACATTACTCCAACTTTGGAGCACATTTGGCATATGTATGGCACAGTCAGCACTGGCTAACCAGGGTAAGAGCCTAAACTGGCCCACATATAATGCAGCAAATGTGGCCCAGTTATCTTAAAACATATCTGGCCCAGTTTTGGCAAACTTATGGGACAGTAATCACTGGCGATTCTGAATGTGAACCTAAAGTGGCCCACACATGGCATAACAAATATGGCCCGAATACATTACTCCAACTTTGGACCATATTTGGCAAATGTATGGCACAGTCAGCACTGGCTAACCAGGGTGTGAGTCTAAACTGGCCCACATATGATGCAGAAAATGTGGCCCAGTTATCTTAAAACATATCTGGGCCAGTTTTGGCAAAGATGACGGAGTGTAATCACTGGCGATTCTCAATGTGAACCTAAAGTGGCCCACACACAGCATAACAATTATGGCTTGAATACATTACTCCAACTTTGGGCCACTTTTGGCATATGTATGGCACAGTCAGCACTGGCTAACCAGGGTGTGAGTCTAAATTGGCCCACATATAATGCTGTAAATGTGGCCCAGTTATCTTAAAACATATCTGGCCCAGTTTTGGCAAAATTATGGGACAGTAATCACTGGCTATTCTGAATGTGAACCTAAAGTGGCCCACACATGGCATAACAAATATGGCCCGAATACATTACTCCAGCTTTGGACAACATTTGGCCAATGTATGGCACAGTCAGCATTGGCTAACCAGGGTGTGAGTCTAAACTGGCCCACAAATAATGCAGCAAATATGGCTCAGATATCTTAAAACATATCTGGACCAGTTTTGGCAAACATGAGGGACAGTAACGACTGGCAAATATGAATGTGAACCTAAAGTGGCCCACAGACAGCGTAACAAATATGGCCCGAATACAGCACTCCAACTTTGGACCACATTTGGCAAATATATGGCACAGTCAGCACTGGCTAACCAGGGTGTGAGCCTAAACTGGCCCACATATAATGCAGCAAATGTGGCCCAGTTATCTTAAAACATATCTGGCCCAGTTTTGGCAAAGATGAGGGAGAGTAACGACTGGCAAATCTGAATGTGAACCTAAAGTGGCCCACACATGGCATAACAA
The DNA here is from genome assembly GCF_019924925.1 of Ctenopharyngodon idella. Taxonomy (NCBI): domain Eukaryota; kingdom Metazoa; phylum Chordata; class Actinopteri; order Cypriniformes; family Xenocyprididae; genus Ctenopharyngodon; species Ctenopharyngodon idella. The sequence goes on from NC_067234.1 coordinate 7,687,182, forward strand.
ATATAGCCCGAATACATTACTCCAACTTTGGACCACATTTGGCCAATGTATGGCACAGTCAGCACTGGCTGACCAGGGTGTGAGCCTAAACTGGCCCACATATAATGCAGCAAATGTGGCCCAGTTATCTTAAAACATATCTGGGCCAGTATTGGCAACGATGAGGGACAGTAACGACTGGCCAATCTGAATGTGAACCTAAAGTGGCCCACACATGGCATAACAAATATAGCCCGAATACATTACTCCAACTTTGGACCACATTTGGCAAATGTACGGCACAGTCAGCACTGGCTAACCAGGGTGTGAGTCTAAACTGGCCCAAATATAATGCAGCAAATGTGGCCCAGATATCTTAAAATATATCTGGGCCAGTTTTGGCAAAGATGAGGGACAGTAAAGACTTACAAATCTGAATGTGAACCTAAAGTGGCCCACACACAGCATAGCAAATATCGCCCGGATACATTACTCCAACTTTGGACCATATTTGGCATATGTATGGCACAGTCAGCACTGGCTAACCAGGGTGTGAGTCTAAACTGGCCCACATATAATGCAGCAAATGTGGCCCAGTTATCCTAAAACATATCTGGACCAGTTATGGCAAATATGATGGACAGTAATCACTGGCAAATCTGAATGTGAACCTAAAGTGGCCCACACACAGCATAGCAAATATGGCCCGGATACATTACTTCAGCTTTGGACAACATTTGGCCAATGTATGGCACAGTCAGCACTGGCTAACCAGGGTGTGAGCCTAAACTGGCCCACATATAATTCAGCAAATGTGGCCCAGTTATCTTAAAACATATCTGGGCCAGTTTTGGCAAAGATGACGGACAGTAACGACTGGCCAATCTGAATGTGAACCTAAAGTGGCCCACACATGGCATAACAAATATAGCCCGAATACATTACTCCAACTTTGGACCACATTTGGCCAATATATGGCACAGTCAGCACTGGCTAACCAGGGTGTGAGCCTAAACTGGCCCACATATAATGCAGCAAATGTGGCCCAGTTATCTTAAAACATATCTGGGCCAGTTTTGGTAAAGATAAGGGAGAGTAACGACTGGCAAATCTGAATGTGAACCTAAAGTGGCCCACACATGGCATAACAAATATAGCCCGAATACATTACTCCAACTTTGGACCACATTTGGCAAATGTACGGCACAGTCAGCACTGGCTAACCAGGGTGTGAGTCTAAACTGGACCACATATAATGCAGCAAATGTGGCCCAGATATCTTAAAACATATCTGGGCCAGTTTTGGCAAAGATGAGGGACAGTAACGACTGGCAAATCTGAATGTGAACCCAAAGTGGCTCAAGTCAAGTCAAGTCAAGTCACCTTTATTTATATAGCGCTTTTTACAATGTAGATTGTGTCAAAGCAGCTTTACATTGATAACTGGTACATTGTTTGACTGCACAGCAGCTCTTAAAGAATAGTGTCAATGCAGGCAGATCAAAAGCACTGTTGAATATCAAAATGTCAAGTCAAGTGTCCCCAACTAAGCAAGCCAGAGGCGACAGCGGCAAGGAACCCAAACTCCATCAGGTGACATCAGGTGGCAGACAAGTGGCAAATTGGTGTTAAAATGGAGAAAAAAACCTTGGGAGAAACCAGGCTTAGTCGGGGTGCCAGTTCTCCTCTGGCCAACAGTGCTTTGTTACAATTCAGGTTGCTATCATAAGTCCAATAGGATCGCAACATTAAAAGTATTTATTTCAGTTCCATCCAATTGAGGATCGTATTCATCACGCCGGTATGGACGGTTGTTGAGGAACTGTGTCGTGGCTGTCGTGTCGATGAGGCCTTCACAGGGGATGATCTAGTTGACTCAATCTCTGCTGATACTTCAGGGCTGCGTTGTGGTCGTGTCAAGGTGCAGGTCCTTGGTCTCACCTGGATACGGCCCGGATCCGGTTGACTACGGTGAACCTCGGGATAAACAGAAAGACTAATATTAGCGTAGATGCCATTCTTCTTCTGATGTAACGAGTACATCAGGTGTTATAGGAAGTGTTCCCGGTTCCGGCTGACCTAATTTATGCAGCCTAATAATCCTTTAACGGATTTGGAAATATAAATTGGTAATGTGTTATGTGTATGCCAGGTTAAAGAGATGCGTTTTTAGTCTAGATTTAAACTGACAGAGTGTGTCTGCTTCCCGAACAATGCTAGGAAGATTGTTCCAGAGTTTAGGTGCTCACACACAGCATAGCAAATAAGGCCCGGATACATTACTCCAACTTTGGACCACATTTGGCAAATGTACGGCACAGTCATCACTGGCTAACCAGGGTGTGAGTCTAAACTGGCCCACATATAATGCAGCAAATGTGGCCCAGTTATCTTAAAACATATCTGGCCCAGTTTTGGCAAACTTATGGGACAATAATCACTGGCCCACATATAATGCAGCAAATGTGGCCCAGTTATCTTCAAACATATCTGGCCCAGTTTTGGCAAACTTATGGGACAGTAATCTCTGGCCCACATATAATGCAGCAAATGTGGCCCAGTTATCTTAAAACATATCTGGCCCAGTTTTGCAAACTTATGGGACAGTAATCACTGGCGATTCTGAATGTGAACCTAAAGTGGCCCACACATGGCATAACAAATATGTCCCGAATAGATTACTCCAACTTTGGACCACATTTGGCAAATGTATGGCACAGTCAGCACTGGCTAACCAGGGTGTGAGTCTAAATTGGCCCACATATAATGCAGCAAATGTGTCCCAGTTATCTTAAAACATATCTGGGCCAGTTATGGCAAAGATGAGGGACAGTAATGACTGGCAAATCTGAATGTGAACCTAAAGTGGCCCACACACAGCATAGCAAATATGGCCCGGATACATTACTCCAACTTTGGACCACATTTGGCATATGTACGGCACAGTCAGCACTGGCTAACCAGGGTGTGAGCCTAAACTGGCCCACATATAATGCAGCAAATGTGGCCCAGTTATCTTAAAACATATCTGGGCCAGTTTTGGCAAAGATGAGGGAGAGTAACGACTGGCAAATCTGAACGTGAACCTAAAGTTGCCCACACATGGCATAACAAATATAGCCCGAATACATTACTCCAACTTTGGACCACATTTGGCCAATATATGCCACAGTCAGCACTGGCTAACCAGGGTGTGAGTCTAAACTGGCCCACATATAATGCAGCAAATGTGGCCCAGTTATCTTAAAACATATCTGGCCCAGTTTTGGCAAACTTACGGGACAGTAATCACTGGCGATTCTGAATGTGAACCTAAAGTGGCCCACACATGGCATAACAAATATGTCCCGAATAGATTACTCCAACTTTGGACCACATTTGGCAAATGTATGGCACAGTCAGCACTGGCTAACCAGGGTGTGAGTCTAAATTGGCCCACATATAATGCAGAAAATGTGTCCCAGTTATCTTAAAACATATCTGGGCCAGTTATGGCAAAGATGAGGGAAAGTAATGACTGGCAAATCTGAATGTGAACCTAAAGTGGCCCACACACAGCATAGCAAATATGGCCCGGATACATTACTCCAACTTTGGACCACATTTGGCATATGTATGGCACAGTCAGCACTGGCTAACCAGGGTGTGAGCCTAAACTCGCCCACATATAATGCAACAAATGTGGCCCAGTTATCTTAAAACATATCTGGGCCAGTTTTGGCAAAGATGAGGGAGAGTAACGACTGGCAAATCTGAATGTGAACCTAAAGTGGCCCACACATGGCATAACAAATATAGCCCGAATACATTACTCCAACTTTGGACCACATTTGGCATATGTATGGCACAGTCAGCACTGGCTAACCAGGGTGTGAGTCTAAACTGGCCCACATATAATGCAGCAAATGTGGCCCAGTTATCTTAAAACATATCTGGCCCAGTTTTGGCAAAATTATGGGACACTAATCACTGGCTATTCTGAATGTGAACCTAAAGTGGCCCACACATGGCATAACAAATATGGCCCGAATACATTACTCCAGCTTTGGACAACATTTGGCCAATGTATGGCACAGTCAGCACTGGCTAACCAGTGTGTGAGTCTAAACTGGCCCACATATAATGCAGCAAATGTGGCCCAGTTATCTTAAAACATATCTGGCCAAGTTTTGGCAAACTTATGGGACAGTAATCACTGGCCCACATATAATGCAGCAAATGTGGCCCAGTTATCTTCAAACATATCTGGCCCAGTTTTGGGAAACTTATGGGACAGTAATCTCTGGCCCACATATAATGCAGCAAATGTGGCCCAGTTATCTTAAAACATATCTGGCCCAGTTTTGCAAACTTATGGGACAGTAATCACTGGCGATTCTGAATGTGAACCTAAAGTGGCCCACACATGGCATAACGAATATGTCCCGAATAGATTACTCTAACTTTGGAGCACATTTGGCAAATGTATGGCACAGTCAGCACTGGCTAACCAGGGTGTGAGCCTAAACTGGCCCACATATAATGCAGCAAATGTGGCCCAGTTATCTTAAAACATATCTTTGCCAGTTTTGGCAAAGATGAGGGACAGTAACGACTGGCAAATCTGAATGTGAACCTAAAGTGGCCCACACACAGCATAGCAAATATGGCCCGAATACATTACTCCAACTTTGGGCCATATTTGGCAAATGTACGGCACAGTCATCACTGGCTAACCAGGGTGTGAGTCTAAACTGGCCCACAAATAATGCAGCAAATATGGCCCAGTTATCTTAAAACATATCTGGGCCAGTTTTGGCAAAGATGACGGAGTGTAATCACTTGCGATTCTCAATGTAAACCTAAAGTGGCCCAGACATGGCATAACAAATATGGCTTGAATACATTACTCCAACTTTGGACCACATTTGGCATATGTATGGCACAGTCAGCACTGGCTAACCAGGGTGTGAGCCTAAACTGGCCCACATATAATGCTGCAAATGTGGCCCAGTTATCTTAAAACATATCTGGCCCAGTTTTGGCAAAATTATGGGACAGTAATCACTGGCTATTCTGAATGTGAACCTAAAGTGGCCCACACATGGCATAACAAATATGGCCCGAATACATTACTCCAGCTTTGGACAACATTTGGCCAATGTATGGCACAGTCAGCACTGGCTAACCAGGGTGTGAGTCTAAACTGGCCCACAAATAATGCAGCAAATATGGCCCAGATATCTTAAAACATATCTGGACCAGTTTTGGCAAACATGAGGGACAGTAACGACTGGCAAATCTGAATGTGAACCTAAAGTGGCCCACAGACAGCGTGACAAATATGGCCCGAATACAGCACTCCAACTTTGGACCACATTTGGCAAATGTATGGCACAGTCAGCACTGGCTAACCAGGGTGTGAGCCTAAACTGGCCCACATATAATGCAGCAAATGTGGCCCAGTTATCTTAAAACATATCTGGCCCAGTTTTGGCAAAGATGAGGGAGAGTAACGACTGGCAAATCTGAATGTGAACCTAAAGTGGCCCACACATGGCATAACAAATATAGCCCGAATACATTACTCCAACTTTGGACCACATTTGGCCAATATATGGCACAGTCAGCACTGGCTAACCAGGGTGTGAGTCTAAACTGGACCACATATACTGCAGCAAATGTGGCCCAGTTATCTTAAAACATATTTGGGCCACTATTGGCAAAGATGAGGGACAGTAACGACTGGCCAATCTGAATGTGAACCTAAAGTGGCCCACACATGGCATAACAAATACAGCCCGAATACATTACTCCAACTTTGGACCACATTTGGCCAATGTACGGCACAGTCAGCACTGGCTAACCAGGGTGTGAGCCTAAACTGGCCCACATATAATGCAGCAAATGTGGCCCAGTTATCTTAAAACATATCTGGGCCAGTTTCGGCAAAGATGAGGGACAGTAACGACTGGCCAATCTGAATGTGAACCTAAAGTGGCCCACACATGGCATAACAAATATAGCCCGAATACATTACTCAAACTTTGGACCACATTTGGCCAATGTACGGCACAGTCAGCACTGGCTAACCAGGGTGTGAGCCTAAACTGGCCCACATATAATGCAGCAAATGTGGCTCAGTTATCTTAAAACATATCTGGCCCAGTTTTGGCAAACTTATGGGACAGTATTCACTGGCGATTCTGAATGTGAACCTAAAGTGGCCCACACATGGCATAACAAATATGTCCCGAATAGATTACTCCAACTTTGGACCACATTTGGCAAATGTATGGCACAGTCAGCACTGGCTAACCAGGGTGTGAGTCTAAACTGGCCCACATATAATGCAGCAAATGTGGCCCAGTTATCTTAAAACATATCTTTGCCAGTTTTGGCAAAGATGAGGGACAGTAACGACTGGCAAATCTGAATGTGAACCTAAAGTGGCCCACACACAGCATAGCAAATATGGCCCGAATACATTACTCCAACTTTGGGCCATATTTGGCAAATGTACGGCACAGTCATCACTGGCTAACCAGGGTGTGAGTCTAAACTGGCCCACAAATAATGCAGCAAATATGGCCCAGTTATCTTAAAACATATCTGGGCCAGTTTTGGCAAAGATGACGGAGTGTAATCACTGGCGATTCTCAATGTAAACCTAAAGTGGCCCAGACATGGCATAACAAATATGGCTTGAATACATTACTCCAACTTTGGACCACATTTGGCATATGTATGGCACAGTCAGCACTGGCTAACCAGGGTGTGAGCCTAAACTGGCCGACATATAATGCTGCAAATGTGGCCCAGTTATCTTAAAACATATCTGGCCCAGTTTTGGCAAAATTATGGGACAGTAATCACTGGCTATTCTGAATGTGAACCTAAAGTGGCCCACACATGGCATAACAAATATGGCCCGAATACATTACTCCAGCTTTGGACAACATTTGGCCAATGTATGGCACAGTCAGCACTGGCTAACCAGGGTGTGAGTCTAAACTGGCCCACAAATAATGCAGCAAATATGGCCCAGATATCTTAAAACATATCTGGACCAGTTTTGGCAAACATGAGGGACAGTAACGACTGGCAAATCTGAATGTGAACCTAAAGTGGCCCACAGACAGCGTGACAAATATGGCCCGAATACAGCACTCCAACTTTGGACCACATTTGGCAAATATATGGCACAGTCAGCACTGGCTAACCAGGGTGTGAGCCTAAACTGGCCCACATATAATGCAGCAAATGTGGCCCAGTTATCTTAAAACATATCTGGCCCAGTTTTGGCAAAGATGAGGGAGAGTAACGACTGGCAAATCTGAATGTGAACCTAAAGTGGCCCACACATGGCATAACAAATATAGCCCGAATACATTACTCCAACTTTGGACCACATTTGGCCAATGTATGGCACAGTCAGCACTGGCTAACCAGGGTGTGAGCCTAAACTGGCCCACATATAATGCAGCAAATGTGGCCCAGTTATCTTAAAACATATCTGGGCCAGTATTGGCAAAGATGAGGGAGAGTAACGACTGGCCAATCTGAATGTGAACCTAAAGTGGCCCACACATGGCATAACAAATATAGCCCGAATACATTACTCCAACTTTGGACCACATTTGGCAAATGTACGGCACAGTCAGCACTGGCTAACCAGGGTCTGAGTCTAAACTGGCCCAAATATAATGCAGCAAATGTGGCCCAGATATCTTTAAATATATCTGGGCCAGTTTTGGCAAAGATGAGGGACAGTAACAACTGGCAAATCTGAATGTGAACCTAAAGTGGCCCACACACAGCATAGCAGATATCGCCCGGATACATTACTCCAACTTTGGACCATATTTGGCATATGTATGGCACAGTCAGCACTGGCTAAACAGGGTGTGAGCCTAAACTGGCCCACATATAATGCAGCAAATGTGGCCCAGTTATCTTAAAACATATCTGGGCCAGTTTTGGCAAAGATGAGGGACAGTAACGACTGGCCAATCTGAATGTGAACCTAAAGTGGCCCACACATGGCATAACAAATATAGCCCGAATACATTACTCCAACTTTGGACCACATTTGGCAAATGTACGGCACAGTCAGCACTGGCTAACCAGGGTGTGAGTCTAAACTGGACCACATATAATGCAGCAAATGTGGCCCAGTTATCTTAAAACATATCTGGGCCAGTTTTGGCAAAGATGAGGGAGAGTAACGACTGGCAAATCTGAATGTGAACCTAAAGTGGCTCACACACAGCATAGCAAATAAGGCCCGGATACATTACTCCAACTTTGGACCACATTTGGCAAATGTACGGCACAGTCATCACTGGCTAACCAGGGTGTGAGTCTAAACTGGCCCACATATAATGCAGCAAATGTGGCCCAGTTATCTTAAAACATATCTGGCCAAGTTTTGGCAAACTTATGGGACAGTAATCACTGGCCCACATATAATGCAGCAAATGTGGCCCAGTTATCTTCAAACATATCTGGCCCAGTTTTGGGAAACTTATGGGACAGTAATCTCTGGCCCACATATAATGCAGCAAATGTGGCCCAGTTATCTTAAAACATATCTGGGCCAGTTTTGGCAAAGATGAGGGAGAGTAACGACTGGCAAATCTGAATGTGAACCTAAAGTGGCCCACACATGGCATAACAAATATAGCCCGAATACATTACTCCAACTTTGGACCACATTTGGCCAATATATGCCACAGTCAGCACTGGCTAACCAGGGTGTGAGTCTAAACTGGCCCACATATAATGCAGCAAATGTGGCCCATTTATCTTAAAACATATCTGGCCCAGTTTTGGCAAACTTATGGGACAGTAATCACTGGCGATTCTGAATGTGAACCTAAAGTGGCCCACACATGGCATAACAAATATGTCCCGAATAGATTACTCCAACTTTGGACCACATTTGGCAAATGTATGGCACAGTCAGCACTGGCTAACCAGGGTGTGAGTCTAAATTGGCCCACATATAATGCAGAAAATGTGTCCCAGTTATCTTAAAACATATCTGGGCCAGTTATGGCAAAGGTGAGGGACAGTAATGACTGGCAAATCTGAATGTGAACCTAAAGTGGCCCACACACAGCATAGCAAATATGGCCCGGATACATTACTCCAACTTTGGACCACATTTGGCATATGTATGGCACAGTCAGCACTGGCTAACCAGGGTGTGAGCCTAAACTGGCCCACATATAATGCAGCAAATGTGGCCCAGTTATCTTAAAACATATCTGGGCCACTATTGGCAAAGATGAGGGACAGTAACGACTGGCCAATCTGAATGTGAACCTAAAGTGGCCCACACATGGCATAACAAATACAGCACGAATACATTACTCCAACTTTGGACCACATTTGGCCAATGTACGGTACAGTCAGCACTGGCTAACCAGGGTGTGAGCCTAAACTGGCCCACATATAATGCAGCAAATGTGGCCCAGTTATCTTAAAACATATCTGGCCCAGTTTTGGCAAACTTATGGGACAGTAATCACTGTCGATTCTGAATGTGAACCTAAAGTGGCCCACACATGGCATAACAAATATGTCCCGAATAGATTACTCCAACTTTGGACCAGATTTTGGCAAATGTATGGCACAGTCAGCACTGGCTAACCAGGGTGTGAGTCTAAACTGGCCCACATATAATGCAGCAAATGTGGCCCAGTTATCTTAAAACATATCTGGGCCAGTTTTGGCAAAAATGAGGGACAGTAACGACTGGCAAATCTGAATGTGAACCTAAAGTGGCCCACACACAGCATAGCAAATATGGCCCGAATACATTACTCCAACTTTGGGCCATATTTGGCAAATGTATGGCACAGTCAGCACTGGCTAACCAGGGTGTGAGTCTAAACTGGCCCACAAATAATGCAGCAAATATGGCCCAGTTATCTTAAAACATATCTGGGCCAGTTTTGGCAAAGATGACGGAGTGTAATCACTGGCGATTCTCAATGTAAACCTAAAGTGGCCCAGACATGGCATAACAAATACAGCCCGAATACATTACTCCAACTTTGGACCACATTTGGCCAATGTACGGCACAGTCAGCACTGGCTAACCAGGGTGTGAGCCTAAACTGGCCCACATATAATGCAGCAAATGTGGCCCAGTTATCTTAAAACATATCTGGGCCAGTTTTGGCAAAGATGAGGGACAGTAACGACTGGCCAATCTGAATGTGAAACTAAAGTGGCCCACACATGGCATAACAAATATAGTCCGAATACATTACTCCAACTTTGGACCACATTTGGCAAATGTACGGCACAGTCAGCACAGGCTAACCAGGGTGTGAGTCTAAACTGGCCCACATATAATGCAGCAAATGTGGCCCAGATATCTTAAAACATATCTGGGCCAGTTTTGGCAAAGATGAGGGACAGTAAGGACTGGCCAATCTGAATGTGAACCTAAAGTGGCCCACACATGGCATAACAAATATAGCCCGAATACATTACTCCAACTTTGGACCACATTTGGCAAATGTACGGCACAGTCAGCACTGGCTAACCAGGGTCTGAGTCTAAACTGGCCCAAATATAATGCAGCAAATGTGGCCCAGATATCTTTAAATATATCTGGGCCAGTTTTGGCAAAGATGAGGGACAGTAACAACTGGCAAATCTGAATGTGAACCTAAAGTGGCCCACACACAGCATAGCAGATATCGCCCGGATACATTACTCCAACTTTGGACCATATTTGGCATATGTATGGCACAGTCAGCACTGGCTAAACAGGGTGTGAGTCTAAACTGGCCCACATATAATGCAGAAAATGTGGCCCAGTTATTTTAAAACATATCTGGACCAGTTATGGCAAAGATGATGGACAGTAATAACTGGCAAATCTGAATGTGAACCTAAAGTGGCCCACACACAGCATAGCAAATATGGACCGGATACATTACTTCAGCGTTGGACAACATTTGGCCAATGTATGGCACAGTCAGCACTGGCTAACCAGGGTGTGAGCCTAAACTGGCCCACATATAATGCAGCAAATGTGGCCCAGTTATCTTAAAACATATCTGGGCCAGTTATGGCAAAGATGAGGGACAGTAATGACTGGCAAATCTGAATGTGAACCTAAAGTGGCCCACACACAGCATAGCAAATATGGCCCGGATACATTACTCCAACTTTGGACCACATTTGGCAAATGTACGGCACAGTCATCACTGGCTAACCAGGGTGTGAGTCTAAACTGGCCCACAAATAATGCAGCAAATATGGCTCAGATATCTTAAAACATATCTGGGCCAGTTTTGGCAAAGATGACGGAGTGTAATCACTGGCGATTCTCAATGTAAACCTAAAGTGGCCCAGATATGGCATAACAAATATGGCCCGAATACATTACTCCAACTTTGGACCACATTTGGCAAATGTATGGCACAATCAGCACTGGCTAACCAGGGTGTGAGCCTAAACTGGCCCACATATAATGCAGCAAATGTGGCCCAGTTATCTTAAAACATATCTGGGCCAGTTTTGGTAAAGATGAGGGAGAGTAACGACTGGCAAATCTGAATGTGAACCTAAAGTGGCCCACACACAGCATAGCAAATATGGCCTGAATATATTACTCCAACTTTGGACCACTTTTGGCCAATGTATGGCACAGTCAGCACTGGCTAACCAGGGTGTGAGCCTAAACTGGCCCACATATAATGCAGCAAATGTGGCCCAGTTATCTTAAAACATATCTGGCCCAGTTTTGGCAAACTTATGGGACAGTAATCACTGGCCCACATATAATGCAGCAAATGTGGCCCAGTTATCTTAAAACATATCTGGCCCAGTTTTGGCAAACTTATGGGACAGTAATCTCTGGCCCACATATAATGCAGCAAATGTGGCCCAGTTATCTTAAAACATATCTGGCCCAGTTTTGGCAAACTTATGGGATAGTAATCACTGGCGATTCTGAATGTGAACCTAAAGTGGCCCACACATGGCATAACGAATATGTCCCGAATAGATTACTCTAACTTTGGAGCACATTTGGCAAATGTATGGCACAGTCAGCACTGGCTAACCAGGGTGTGAGCCTAAACTGGCCCACATATAATGCAGCAAATGTGGCCCAGTTATCTTAAAACATATCTGGGCCAGTTTTGGTAAAGATAAGGGAGAGTAACGACTGGCAAATCTGAATGTGAACCTAAAGTGGCCCAAACACAGCATAGCAAATATGGCCTGAATATATTACTCCAACTTTGGACCACATTTGGCAAATGTACGGCACAGTCAGCACTGGCTAACCAGGGTGTGAGCCTAAACTGGCCCACATATAATGCAGCAAATATGGCCCAATTATCTTAAAACATATCTGGCCCAGTTTTGGCAAAGATGAGGGACAGTAACGACTGGCAAATCTGAATGTGAACCTAAAGTTGCCCACACACAGCATAGCAAATATGGCCCGAATACATTACTCCAACTTTGGGCCACATTTGGCAAATGTATGGCACAATCAGCACTGGCTAACCAGGGTGTGAGCCTAAACTGGCCCACATATAATGCAGCAAATGTGGCCCAGTTATCTTAAAACATATCTTGGCCAGTTTTGGTAAAGATGAGGGAGAGTAACGACTGGCAAATCTGAATGTGAACCCAAAGTGGCCCACACACAGCATAGCAAATATGGCCTGAATATATTACTCCAACTTTGGACCACATTTGGCAAATGTACGGCACAGTCAGCACTGGCTAACCAGGGTGTGAGCCTAAACTGGCCCACATATAATGCAGCAAATGTGGCCCAATTATCTTAAAACATATCTGGCCCAGTTTTGGCAAAGATGAGGGACAGTAACGACTGGCAAATCTGAATGTGAACCTAAAGTGGCCCACACACAGCATAGCAAATATGGCCCGAATACATTACTCCAACTTTGGGCCACATTTGGCAAATGTACGGCACAGTCATCACTGGCTAACCAGGGTGTGAGTCTAAACTGGCCCACAAATAATGCAGCAAATATGGCCCAGTTATCTTAAAACATATCTGGGCCAGTTTTGGCAAAGATGACGGAGTGTAATCACTGGCGATTCTCAATGTAAACCTAAAGTGGCCCAGATATGGCATAACAAATATGGCTTGAATACATTACTCCAACTTTGGACCACATTTGGCATATGTATGGCACAGTCAGCACTGGCTAACCAGGGTGTGAGTCTAAACTGGCCCACATATAATGCAGCAAATGTGGCCCAGTTATCTTAAAACATATCTGGCCCAGTTTTGGCAAACTTATGGGATAGTAATCACTGGCGATTCTGAATGTGAACCTAAAGTGGCCCACACATGGCATAACAAATATGGCCCGAATATATTACTCCAACTTTGGACCACATTTGGCAAATGTATGGCACAGTCAGCACTGGCTAACCAGGGTGTGAGTCTAAACTGGCCCACATATAATGCAGCAAATATGGCCCAGATATCTTAAAACATATCTGGACCAGTTTTGGGACAAACATGAGGGACAGTAACAACTGGCAAATCTGAATCTGAATGTGAACCTAAAGTGGCCCACACACAGCATAACAAATATGGTCCGAATACAGTACTCCAGCTTTGGACCACTTTTGGCCAATGTATGGCACAGTCAGCACTGGCTAACCAGGGTGTGAGCCTAAACTGGCCCACATATAATGCAGCAAATGTGGCCCAGTTATCTTAAAACATATCTGGCCCAGTTTTGGCAAACTTATGGGACAGTAATCACTGGCCCACATATAATGCAGCAAATGTGGCCCAGTTATCTTAAAACATATCTGGCCCAGTTTTGGCAAACTTATGGGACAGTAATCTCTGGCCCACATATAATGCAGCAAATGTGGCCCAGTTATCTTAAAACATATCTGGGCCAGTTATGGCAAAGATGAGGGACAGTAATGACTGGCAAATCTGAATGTGAACCTAAAGTGGCCCACACACAGCATAGCAAATATGGCCCGGATACATTACTCCAACTTTGGACCACATTTGGCAAATGTACGGCACAGTCATCACTGGCTAACCAGGGTGTGAGTCTAAACTGGCCCACAAATAATGCAGCAAATATGGCTCAGATATCTTAAAACATATCTGGGCCAGTTTTGGCAAAGATGACGGAGTGTAATCACTGGCGATTCTCAATGTAAACCTAAAGTGGCCCAGATATGGCATAACAAATATGGCCCGAATACATTACTCCAACTTTGGACCACATTTGGCCAATGTATGGCACAGTCAGCACTGGCTAACCAGGGTGTGAGCCTAAACTGGCCCACATATAATGCAGCAAATGTGGCCCAGTTATCTTAAAACATATCTGGCCCAGTTTTGGCAAACTTATGGGACAGTAATCTCTGGCCCACATATAATGCAGCAAATGTGGCCCAGTTATCTTAAAACATATCTGGCCCAGTTTTGGCAAACTTATGGGATAGTAATCACTGGCGATTCTGAATGTGAACCTAAAGTGGCCCACACATGGCATAACGAATATGTCCCGAATAGATTACTCTAACTTTGGAGCACATTTGGCAAATGTATGGCACAGTCAGCACTGGCTAACCAGGGTGTGAGCCTAAACTGGCCCACATATAATGCAGCAAATGTGGCCCAGTTATCTTAAAACATATCTGGGCCAGTTTTGGTAAAGATAAGGGAGAGTAACGACTGGCAAATCTGAATGTGAACCTAAAGTGGCCCAAACACAGCATTGCAAATATGGCCTGAATATATTACTCCAACTTTGGACCACATTTGGCAAATGTACGGCACAGTCAGCACTGGCTAACCAGGGTGTGAGCCTAAACTGGCCCACATATAATGCAGCAAATATGGCCCAATTATCTTAAAACATATCTGGCCCAGTTTTGGCAAAGATGAGGGACAGTAACGACTGGCAAATCTGAATGTGAACCTAAAGTGGCCCACACACAGCATAGCAAATATGGCCCGAATACATTACTCCAACTTTGGGCCACATTTGGCAAATGTATGGCACAATCAGCACTGGCTAACCAGGGTGTGAGCCTAAACTGGCCCACATATAATGCAGCAAATGTGGCCCAGTTATCTTAAAACATATCTTGGCCAGTTTTGGTAAAGATGAGGGAG
This sequence comes from Ctenopharyngodon idella, assembly GCF_019924925.1. Taxonomy (NCBI): domain Eukaryota; kingdom Metazoa; phylum Chordata; class Actinopteri; order Cypriniformes; family Xenocyprididae; genus Ctenopharyngodon; species Ctenopharyngodon idella. The sequence goes on from NC_067234.1 coordinate 7,702,309, forward strand.
AGTAACGACTGGCAAATCTGAATGTGAACCCAAAGTGGCCCACACACAGCATAGCAAATATGGCCTGAATATATTACTCCAACTTTGGACCACATTTGGCAAATGTACGGCACAGTCAGCACTGCAACCAGGGTGTGAGCCTAAACTGGCCCACATATAATGCAGCAAATGTGGCCCAATTATCTTAAAACATATCTGGCCCAGTTTTGGCAAAGATGAGGGACAGTAACGACTGGCAAATCTGAATGTGAACCTAAAGTGGCCCACACACAGCATAGCAAATATGGCCCGAATACATTACTCCAACTTTGGGCCATATTTGGCAAATGTACGGCACAGTCATCACTGGCTAACCAGGGTGTGAGTCTAAACTGGCCCACAAATAATGCAGCAAATATGGCCCAGTTATCTTAAAACATATCTGGGCCAGTTTTGGCAAAGATGACGGAGTGTAATCACTGGCGATTCTCAATGTAAACCTAAAGTGGCCCAGATATGGCATAACAAATATGGCTTGAATACATTACTCCAACTTTGGACCACATTTGGCATATGTATGGCACAGTCAGCACTGGCTAACCAGGGTGTGAGTCTAAACTGGCCCACATATAATGCAGCAAATGTGGCCCAGTTATCTTAAACCATATCTGGCCCAGTTTTGGCAAACTTATGGGACAGTAATCACTGGCGATTCTGAATGTGAACCTAAAGTGGCCCACACATGGCATAACAAATATGGCCCGAATACATTACTCCAACTTTGGACCACATTTGGCAAATGTATGGCACAGTCAGCACTGGCTAACCAGGGTGTGAGTCTAAACTGGCCCACATATAATGCAGCAAATATGGCCCAGATATCTTAAAACATATCTGGACCAGTTTTGGGACAAACATGAGGGACAGTAACGACTGGCAAATCTGAATCTGAATGTGAACCTAAAGTGGCCCACACACAGCATAACAAATATGGTCCGAATACAGTACTCCAGCTTTGGACCACTTTTGGCCAATGTATGGCACAGTCAGCACTGGCTAACCAGGGTGTGAGCCTAAACTGGCCCACATATAATGCAGCAAATGTGGCCCAGTTATCTTAAAACATATCTGGCCCAGTTTTGGCAAACTTATGGGACAGTAATCACTGGCCCACATATAATGCAGCAAATGTGGCCCAGTTATCTTAAAACATATCTGGCCCAGTTTTGGCAAACTTATGGGACAGTAATCTCTGGCCCACATATAATGCAGCAAATGTGGCCCAGTTATCTTAAAACATATCTGGGCCAGTTATGGCAAAGATGAGGGACAGTAATGACTGGCAAATCTGAATGTGAACCTAAAGTGGCCCACACACAGCATAGCAAATATGGCCCGGATACATTACTCCAACTTTGGACCACATTTGGCAAATGTACGGCACAGTCATCACTGGCTAACCAGGGTGTGAGTCTAAACTGGCCCACAAATAATGCAGCAAATATGGCTCAGATATCTTAAAACATATCTGGGCCAGTTTTGGCAAAGATGACGGAGTGTAATCACTGGCGATTCTCAATGTAAACCTAAAGTGGCCCAGATATGGCATAACAAATATGGCCCGAATACATTACTCCAACTTTGGACCACATTTGGCCAATGTATGGCACAGTCAGCACTGGCTAACCAGGGTGTGAGCCTAAACTGGCCCACATATAATGCAGCAAATGTGGCCCAGTTATCTTAAAACATATCTGGCCCAGTTTTGGCAAACTTATGGGACAGTAATCTCTGGCCCACATATAATGCAGCAAATGTGGCCCAGTTATCTTAAAACATATCTGGCCCAGTTTTGGCAAACTTATGGGATAGTAATCACTGGCGATTCTGAATGTGAACCTAAAGTGGCCCACACATGGCATAACGAATATGTCCCGAATAGATTACTCTAACTTTGGAGCACATTTGGCAAATGTATGGCACAGTCAGCACTGGCTAACCAGGGTGTGAGCCTAAACTGGCCCACATATAATGCAGCAAATGTGGCCCAGTTATCTTAAAACATATCTGGGCCAGTTTTGGTAAAGATAAGGGAGAGTAACGACTGGCAAATCTGAATGTGAACCTAAAGTGGCCCAAACACAGCATTGCAAATATGGCCTGAATATATTACTCCAACTTTGGACCACATTTGGCAAATGTACGGCACAGTCAGCACTGGCTAACCAGGGTGTGAGCCTAAACTGGCCCACATATAATGCAGCAAATATGGCCCAATTATCTTAAAACATATCTGGCCCAGTTTTGGCAAAGATGAGGGACAGTAACGACTGGCAAATCTGAATGTGAACCTAAAGTGGCCCACACACAGCATAGCAAATATGGCCCGAATACATTACTCCAACTTTGGGCCACATTTGGCAAATGTATGGCACAATCAGCACTGGCTAACCAGGGTGTGAGCCTAAACTGGCCCACATATAATGCAGCAAATGTGGCCCAGTTATCTTAAAACATATCTTGGCCAGTTTTGGTAAAGATGAGGGAGAGTAACGACTGGCAAATCTGAATGTGAACCCAAAGTGGCCCACACACAGCATAGCAAATATGGCCTGAATATATTACTCCAACTTTGGACCACATTTGGCAAATGTACGGCACAGTCAGCACTGCAACCAGGGTGTGAGCCTAAACTGGCCCACATATAATGCAGCAAATGTGGCCCAATTATCTTAAAACATATCTGGCCCAGTTTTGGCAAAGATGAGGGACAGTAACGACTGGCAAATCTGAATGTGAACCTAAAGTGGCCCACACACAGCATAGCAAATATGGCCCGAATACATTACTCCAACTTTGGGCCATATTTGGCAAATGTACGGCACAGTCATCACTGGCTAACCAGGGTGTGAGTCTAAACTGGCCCACAAATAATGCAGCAAATATGGCCCAGTTATCTTAAAACATATCTGGGCCAGTTTTGGCAAAGATGACGGAGTGTAATCACTGGCGATTCTCAATGTAAACCTAAAGTGGCCCAGATATGGCATAACAAATATGGCTTGAATACATTACTCCAACTTTGGACCACATTTGGCATATGTATGGCACAGTCAGCACTGGCTAACCAGGGTGTGAGTCTAAACTGGCCCACATATAATGCAGCAAATGTGGCCCAGTTATCTTAAACCATATCTGGCCCAGTTTTGGCAAACTTATGGGACAGTAATCACTGGCGATTCTGAATGTGAACCTAAAGTGGCCCACACATGGCATAACAAATATGGCCCGAATACATTACTCCAACTTTGGACCACATTTGGCAAATGTATGGCACAGTCAGCACTGGCTAACCAGGGTGTGAGTCTAAACTGGCCCACATATAATGCAGCAAATATGGCCCAGATATCTTAAAACATATCTGGACCAGTTTTGGGACAAACATGAGGGACAGTAACGACTGGCAAATCTGAATCTGAATGTGAACCTAAAGTGGCCCACACACAGCATAACAAATATGGTCCGAATACAGTACTCCAGCTTTGGACCACTTTTGGCCAATGTATGGCACAGTCAGCACTGGCTAACCAGGGTGTGAGCCTAAACTGGCCCACATATAATGCAGCAAATGTGGCCCAGTTATCTTAAAACATATCTGGCCCAGTTTTGGCAAACTTATGGGACAGTAATCACTGGCCCACATATAATGCAGCAAATGTGGCCCAGTTATCTTAAAACATATCTGGCCCAGTTATGGCAAAGATGAGGGACAGTAATGACTGGCAAATCTGAATGTGAACCTAAAGTGGCCCACACACAACATAGCAAATATGGCCCGGATACATTACTCCAACTTTGGACCACATTTGGCAAATGTACGGCACAGTCATCACTGGCTAACCAGGGTGTGAGTCTAAACTGGCCCACAAATAATGCAGCAAATATGGCTCAGATATCTTAAAACATATCTGGGCCAGTTTTGGCAAAGATGACGGAGTGTAATCACTGGCGATTCTCAATGTAAACCTAAAGTGGCCCAGATATGGCATAACAAATATGGCCCGAATACATTACTCCAACTTTGGACCACATTTGGCAAATGTATGGCACAATCAGCACTGGCTAACCAGGGTGTGAGCCTAAACTGGCCCACATATAATGCAGCAAATGTGGCCCAGTTATCTTAAAACATATCTGGGCCAGTTTTGGTAAAGATGAGGGAGAGTAACGACTGGCAAATCTGAATGTGAACCTAAAGTGGCCCACACACAGCATAGCAAATATGGCCTGAATATATTACTCCAACTTTGGACCACTTTTGGCCAATGTATGGCACAGTCAGCACTGGCTAACCAGGGTGTGAGCCTAAACTGGCCCACATATAATGCAGCAAATGTGGCCCAGTTATCTTAAAACATATCTGGCCCAGTTTTGGCAAACTTATGGGACAGTAATCACTGGCCCACATATAATGCAGCAAATGTGGCCCAGTTATCTTAAAACATATCTGGCCCAGTTTTGGCAAACTTATGGGACAGTAATCTCTGGCCCACATATAATGCAGCAAATGTGGCCCAGTTATCTTAAAACATATCTGGCCCAGTTTTGGCAAACTTATGGGATAGTAATCACTGGCGATTCTGAATGTGAACCTAAAGTGGCCCACACATGGCATAACGAATATGTCCCGAATAGATTACTCTAACTTTGGAGCACATTTGGCAAATGTATGGCACAGTCAGCACTGGCTAACCAGGGTGTGAGTCTAAATGGGCCCACATATAATGCAGAAAATGTGTCCCAGTTATCTTAAAACATATCTGGGCCAGTTATGGCAAAGATGAGGGACAGTAATGACTGGCAAATCTGAATGTGAACCTAAAGTGGCCCACACACAGCATAGCAAATATGGCCCGGATACATTACTCCAACTTTGGACCACATTTGGCAAATGTACGGCACAGTCATCACTGGCTAACCAGGGTGTGAGTCTAAACTGGCCCACAAATAATGCAGCAAATATGGCTCAGATATCTTAAAACATATCTGGGCCAGTTTTGGCAAAGATGACGGAGTGTAATCACTGGCGATTCTCAATGTAAACCTAAAGTGGCCCAGACATGGCATAACAAATATGGCCCGAATACATTACTCCAATTTTGGACCACATTTAGCAAATGTATGGCACAATCAGCACTGGCTAACCAGGGTGTGAGCCTAAACTGGCCCACATATAATGCAGCAAATGTGGCCCAGTTATCTTAAAACATATCTGGGCCAGTTTTGGTAAAGATAAGGGAGAGTAACGACTGGCAAATCTGAATGTGAACCTAAAGTGGCCCACACACAGCATAGCAAATATGGCCTGAATATATTACTCCAACTTTGGACCACATTTGGCAAATATACGGCACAGTCAGCACTGGCTAACCAGGGTGTGAGCCTAAACTGGCCCACATATAATGCAGCAAATATGGCCCAGATATCTTAAAACATATCTGGACCAGTTTTGGGACAAACATGAGGGACAGTAACGACTGGCAAATCTGAATCTGAATGTGAACCTAAAGTGGCTCACACACAATGTGAACCATACACAGCGTAACAAATATGGCCCGAATACAGTACTCCAACTTTGAACCACATTTGGCAAATGTATGGCACAGTCAGCACTGGCTAACCAGGGTGTGAGCCTAAACTGGCCCACATATAATGCAGCAAATGTGGCCCAGTTATCTTAAAACACATCTGGGCCAGTTTTGTCAAAGATGAGGGACAGTAACGACTGGCAAATCTGAATGTGAACCTAAAGTGGCCCACACACAGCATAACAAATATGGCCCGAATACAGTACTCCAGCTTTGGACTACTTTTGGCCAATGTATGGCACAGTCAGCACTTGCTAACCAGGGTGTGAGCCTAAACTGGCCCACATATAATGCAGCAAATGTGGCCCAGTTATCTTAAAACATATCTGGCCCAGTTTTGGCAAACTTATGGGACTTTAATCACTGGCCCACATATAATGCAGCAAATGTGGCCCAGTTATCTTAAAACATATCTGGCCCAGTTTTGGCAAACTTATGGGACAGTAATCTCTGGCCCACATATAATGCAGCAAATGTGGCCCAGTTATCTTAAAACATATCTGGCCCAGTTTTGGCAAACTTATGGGACAGTAATCACTGGCGATTCTGAATGTGAACCTAAAGTGGCCCACACATGGTATGACAAATATAGCCCGAATACATTACTCCAACTTTGGACCACATTTGGCAAATGTACGGCACAGTCATTACTGGCTAACCAGGGTGTGAGTCTAAACTGGCCCACAAATAATGCAGCAAATATGGCTCAGATATCTTAAAACATATCTGGACCAGTTTTGGCAAACATGAGGGACAGTAACGACTGGCCAATCTGAATGTGAACCTAAAGTGGCCATGTAAACATGGTTTATGAGGACACTTCCTTTGTCATCGTAAACCAAATGGCTTAAAAACATACTAAACTTTTTTTTTTTTTTTCAATTCAAAACATGCAGAAAGTTTTGTGTGGTGGGTAGGTTTAGGGTTAGGGTAGGGGGATATACAATATACACTCTGTATTGTGTAAAAACCATACGTTTAATGTTTGGTAGAGAGATATTTTGAGCTGTTGTATGTTAAAATCTTTGCCATGGTTTCAAGCAGGACACATGTTTTGTTGATCTTGTAACAAGATCCCAAAGGCAAGTTAGTCCTAACGCTAGCCCTAAACCTAACCCAACCCATTAACCTTAAAGCAGGAAATGATAACCAGCACAAAACCCTGGTTGATGCATAAACTTGACATAAACTCTAAACTTGTCACTCAAATATGATTGGTTGAATGAAATGCAGGATTAACAATGTAAGCAGGCAGTGTCATTTTATAAACTGCTTTAAGTGACCCTGATATTGTAATAAGTAAATAAATGAATGAATAAACTAATAAATAAATAAACCATTACAAAACAAACATTAATAAAAATATTTAATTTGTCTTACATTTTGACTGAATATTGACATTTACATTTATAAATGACTTTTTTATTAATAAAAATAGCCTATCATAATAGATGAATTAAATTATGAGTGGGTAAATCAGCACAAACTGCAATGAGTACATTGTATGTTATTTTGATATTATTAACTTTTCAAAACTTTTTTTTTTAATCATGTTATAGGCTTCAGCTAAGATAAAGATAAGATATTTTTTTAATCAAAGTTCAAACTGGTTCGAATTTTCCTACTTCCGGCCCTTTAAATTTAAAATAGGCGCGCGGAAAAGGCGCCCAAAAGACGGAACAGCAGAGAGGATCGGCTGGAGAATTGACGGTGGAAAACTGCACAAAGTAAAGTCAAGGTAAGATTTCATAAAAAATAATAAATTTAAACAATGTCTTTTTGTTGGCGATTGCTTCGTTATATTTGATTGGAGTGTTTATGTGATATTAAAGTTAGTGATAACTTAACAAGTTGTTAGCAAGCAAACACATAGCTAAGGCTATTTGAAGATAAGTTATTTAGTCATTTCAACTTTTGCTATCTCTGGATTTTCAGGATTTTTTTTAAATATGAATGTTTGTGTAGAGAAATAGGCTGAATGATGATTGTAAGTGACCGTGACAGAGTAATTTGCTATGTTCGCGCTGTTTACATTTTTCTTATGATACTTTGCTACGGCCAGTAGATCAAGACTGATCAGATCATTATTTTAAACTATTTTATTTAATATCTCGTGAATAACGTTAATTAGTTCACCACCGAGTCTCTTTCGTTCGTTTGTCACGTGACGTGACGTGACAGCATACATTCAGATAACGTTAGTTTGGTTTTACTCCTGTTATTCTTAAAGTGAGTACATGACGCGTTCCTGATCTCATTTCTTGCACTTTGAATTTGTGAATATGTGATAAACAGTTTTTTTTGTTTGTGATAATTAAATGATAATTCCTAAATAAATGCTGATGAAATGGTCATATCTGTTTCCTGCACTAGCCTATGCTGCTATCACGTGACAAAAGAATGAACGAGGCCTAACTGAAGACCCTGAATTAATAATTTATCTTTGTTATAATTTGTTATTGTGGCTGCAATAGCTTTCATCTATTAGTTGTTGTTTATCATTACTTTGTTATTTATTTTAAATATGATCAAAGTTTGTGCAAGTAGATGTTTTAGGGGAATCTGGGTATTGAAAATGTAACATTTTATTGTAATTCAGCTCAAATGGATAAAATGATTTGAATAAATGGTCAGTAACATGATCTGATCTACAATTAAGTCCCATGAAGGCAGCATGTAGCCCAGTTAAACTGTAAATCCAGTGGTCAATAACACTGAAGTTATACATTGTCTGTCTCCTCAATGCAGATCCTCCTGCTGTAAAAAAACCAGCACTGACCAGCATGAATTCCCCTTCACTCACTGTCTACCAATCTGCAGTCGGTTCAGCACGGTAGTGTAGACAGTGTAGTAAAATAATAATTATGACTATAATTCAATTGTACATTCATCTATGTATTCATTGTACATTATACTGCACTAACTAGTTTCATTACTTGTCAGAAACATTAGGCTCACAGCAACAGATTAAGAAGAAGAATCCTGCATCAAAAGATGGCTTCAACTTGCATGTGAGACAGAGCGAGAAGAGAAAAAGAGGAATGAAGATGGACTGTCTAAGAAACCTGTAAGTCAGTTACACTGTCTATGTTGCTATATGTGTGTAATAATTTGTATTATACTACGAGGCTGTTGAATGCTTGAATTAGGGCTGTGACGATAACCGCAATACCGCAGTTATGAGATGCCTACCGCAATGTTGAGGCCATCACCGTCATCACCGCACGTTTCTATGGTAACCAAGAGCTCCTGCGCTCATCAGATTCATGCGGCTGCAGCTTGTTTGTGGTAACGGCGAAAATAATGATTTGTTGAACATCCGCGAAAATGTTACAGTATGTAAAATAGTGACTGAACTTAAACATATGCTTTTATTAAAACTGGTGCTCTGCTGTGCCAAGGGACATCTCGAAACATTTCACCGGTTACTTTCGTTTTACCGCATAGACCTTTATGTCCTATAAATGTGTCATATTCGTATTTGTATGACAGTCCACGCAGCTTTCAGTGGGTGGGACTGTTGGCATTATTAATAAAGAAACATGAATGAATGAGAAAGTAAAGAGTAGGACGTGCTTGATATTAAAAATAAAACTCAATACTGGCAGGATGTTTCTGTGCGCATGCTCCGAGTGTAACATGCACAAGCATTGAAGCCTCCGTTTTTGGTTGCGCGTCTAATTGGTCAAATACACCGTGTCAAAATGCCTGCACTGGTGTTCACGTAAACACAGTAGATGTAAGCACTGTCTGTGTGCGTTGTTCTTCACTCACATACAGTGGTGTAGCGCAAATCTGCAGGGCCCTCTGCGAACCAAAATGGTTACGTCGCAATATTGGGAAATCTTTCCGTTTTAAACCAAGAAGGCAAGCCAATGTATATCACACAAAAAGCAACGTGCAAACTTTTCTCAAGAGACCAATTTCAGCATAATATGCTGATAACGGTAGACTATCCTAACTGTCTTAATTTATTCCATTATTTCTCTTGTGGCCCATAAATATAGTAAAACAAATTAGAAGAATAGTATTCCGTGTTAAACAGGTTGTTTTTTAAAATGCATCTAAGAGTCAAATTTTTTCCCCCACCCCTAACGGACACACACTTGCACATAAACCTGTTGTCAGCACTGCTCTATTTTATCAGTAAAAACTGAACTAGCAACTTAAAAGCTACATGACATTTCTCACTAGCGAGGTAACGCCACTGCTCTTAAAGCAGATGAACTTACAGTTTTGCTATTAATGCACAGGTAGTTCCAGTCAGTTTAATTACCATTCTACATTAATGCGCTTGCCTTCATTAAGGCACACACTCATGTGGGGTTTCCATGACTTTCCATTAGGGGTGTGCCTGAAGCCAAATACCTGATTCAGAAAGACACAGATAATGGCTTCAAAATATATAACTAATAATTCTGCCAAATAATATTTTGCTGAGGCTGACACAGTTACTCCTCGTGTTTGCTGGATAACAGGTGAGCCAGAGGAAAGCATGATATTATACTTAAACCTCCAAAATCACTATGCAATAATGAGTGTGTGAAGTGAATGAGTGTAAACTCTATTAAATGAATTAAATGAGCGCAAATCAAATAGCCGTATTGCTGTTGCCTCTTCATGTGTCAGAAATCAGACCTTGGAAAGAGTAAATCAACTAAAATACTTAGTGCTGTCAACGTTAATGCATGCGATTCATTTTTCCAGTTTAAAGCGTTAAAATATTTAACACAGTTAATGCAGCATCTGTTTTTTTTTTTTTTTTTTCATCCTTTGGCTAGCATTACAATATATGATTACACTCTTCTTTCTGCAAATGCTTTTAAACCATTTAAGTACGCCAAAAGAGAACGTACTGTCTGTTAATGTCCTGTCACACACACAACGCACAGAAAGACGCGCGCCAGTATAGTGAGCATGGACGGCACACCAGTATCGAGTTCTCTGTCGCGCTTGAACAAACAGTAACACACACAATAATGTCAAAAATGTCCATTTTGTTGAATATCACCATTGGAGCAGCCTTGAATGAGTTAAAGTCCCTGTGAACTGGAAGTTGGAAGTTTCAGTTACATTAAAATGTTGAAATGGCTATAATTCATGTTTAAAATTGGGGAAAAAATCAATTTCATCTAGACATCAGTAGCTGTATTAAGGCCCGGGTATACTTCACTTTCCGCAGCCAGACGTGTCTCGCGCACAGTTGTGTCCGCGCATCTTTCAAAGTATACTCAACTACGGATGCGCGCGGATGACCGAGTTTGACATGTGCAGTACAATTTAATTCACGAGTCATGCTATCAATGAGACTTCACTGGGCAGGATCAGAGAAGAAAAATGGTGCATCCACCATTTCAACATAGTTCTGAAGATACACCAAGAGAACAAGAATCAAAATCGATGGAGATGGATACGCTTCTAAGTTTACTCTTGTTTTTGAATTGCTCTTTCCACACACTTCTTCGACGACTGCACACTGTGCATCTTGCCACCTAGTGGACTCTTCTATACAGCTTGCGCATGTGCTGTTGCACATGCACAGTCTCGAAATTTGGCCTGCACACGGACAGGGTATGCGGACGTCCGTGAGCCCTCCGGATGACGAACATTACATCATGCAGACGGTGCATGATCGCAGCTTTAGTTTCAGTGATACTGTCCTTAATTCATAAAAACATGCCATTAAAAAAGTATTTAAAATATACTGTCTTTATGTTGTTTCTTTATGTTGTTTTTAATTTAGAGATTAACTGTGAAATTATTACATAATAATATATATTATTAAAAACGTGATTATAACATTACATTTAGATCTATTGCATTGTATTTAGATAGTGGCATGAAAGGTTGCAACATTGAATGAGCATTGTAGCTGATCACAGTCATGAGTGTATGTAAGCAGTGATCTCATCATTGAAACTCGAATTCTGCTCACTAACAAATGCGTTCATCACAGCTAACAGTGCAAACACAATATAAATAAGAGGTTTGTTGATTATAATGGGAGTTTTGGCGTGAGTTCAGAACTCAGTCAACATTTTGTCTGTTTCTTCCTTATCCCGAGGTTACCATAGTCAGCTGGATCCCTTCCAAATCCAGATCAGATGGTGGACCTGCATCTTGGCATGACCACAACACAAGCCTAAATGTCAGCGAAGACCATGTCAACTAGACAAGCCCTAGAGACAGATCCCCTGTGAGGACTTCGTTGACAGCCATCGGCACAGATCTTCAGCAAAGACCACAAGAACCAGACAAGTCCTCTGCACAGACCCCTACGGCCAGCTTCAACTCTATGCCGGCGTGTTGTATCTTGATCTTCAAACTGATGGAACCAGATCAAAATATTCTAAATTATACCAATCCACAATCTAACTTGTGATGGAGCCTGAATCATATCACACCATGTTCGTTCATTGGCCAGAGGAGAATTGGTCCCTGACTGAGCCTGGTTTCTCCCAAGGGGTTTTTCTTCATTTCTGTAACCTGATGGATTTTGGGTTCCCTTCCACTGTTGCCTTTGGCTTGCTAAGTTTGGGACACTTAATATTCAGCAATAATATTGATTTGATTGCACTGACACTATCAGATGAGAACTGAACTGAGCTGGACGATGACATCACTGTTTTCTGCAGAGCTGCTTTATAACGAATTAAACTGATTTCATAATTGATTAACTCTACACATCTATTGAACAGAACTGAATTAAAACTAAACTGACTTCAGCTGAACAATGACACTATTTTCTTTTTAGAGCTGCTTTACAGCAGAATTGAACTCTGTTGGAATAATTGAATCATTCTCCTGTTTATACCTGTAAAGCTGCTTATTATTAAAGGTGCTGCTAAATTAAAGGTGACTTGACTTTTGAAATAGCCTGCTTGTGGACCAGATCTGGTAAACAGTAATGCGTTGCCAAAATGTCACCATTCTAGGCAGCATGTGGGCCACATGAGGAACGTGGGAAAGACCAGGGTTAAAATAAAAATCAACTATGGCCCACATTAGGGTAAGTTCTGGTTTATTATTTGGTTTGTTAGTGGCTTACGTGTGGCATTTCCAAGGCTTGCTTGTGGCCCAGAACTTGCAAACAGGAGTGGACCGCTCAAGTGCCATCATTCAACGCGGTATGTGGGCCAGAGCAAGGTGTTGGATCTGGGCCAGAATTAAAATGAACTGTTGCCCAGATTAGGGCCAGTTCTGCTTTATTCGTATTGTTTATGGCTGACATGCGGCATTGGTATGGCTTGCTTGTGGCCCAAATCTGAAAAACAGGAGCGGACCGCCCAAGTGCCATCATTCCATGCAGTTGGTGGGCCAGAGCAAGGTACTGGATCTGGGCCAGAATTAAAATAAACTGTTGCCCAGATGTGGGCCAGTTCTGCTTTTTTTGTTTTGTTAATGGCTGACTTGTGGCATTGATATGGCTTGCTTGTGGCCCAAATCTGGCCAACAGGAGTGGACCGCCTAAGTGCCATCATTCCATAGGGTATGTGCGCCAGAGCAAAGGGGTTGGATCTGGCGCACACTTGGCACTTTCATGTGGCCCACATTTGGCAGGAATGATGGCACTTGGGTGGTCCGCTCCTGTTTTCCAGATTTGGGCCACAAGAAAGCCACAGTTATGCCGCATGTCAGCCATGAACAAAACAAATGAAGCAGAACTGGCCCACATCTGGGCAACAGTTCATTTTAATTCTGGCCCAGATCCAACACCTTGCTCTGGCCCACATACCGCATGGAATGATGGCACTTGGGCGGTCCACTCCTGTTTGCCAGATTTGGGCCACAAGCAATCCATACCAATGTCAAGTCAAGTCACCTTTATTTATATAGCGCTTTTTACAATGTAGATTGTGTCAAAGCAGCTTTACATTGATATCTGGTACATTGTTTGACTGCACAGCAGCTCTTAAAGAATAGTGTCAATGCAGGCAGATCAAAAGCACTGTTGAATATCAAAATGTCAAGTCAAGTGTCCCCAACTAAGCAAGCCAGAGGCGACAGCGGCAAGGAACCCAAACTCCATCAGGTGGCAGACAAGTGGCAAATTGGTGTTAAAATGGAGAAAAAAACCTTGGGAGAAACCAGGCTTAGTCGGGGTACCAGTTCTCCTCTGGCCAACAGTGCTTTGTTAAAATTCAGGTTGCTATCATAAGTCCAATAGGATCGCAACATTAAAAGTATTTATTTCAGTTCCATCCAATTGAGGATCGTATTCATCACGCCGGTATGGACGGTTGTTGAGGAACTGTGTCGTGGCTGTCGTGTCGATGAGGCCTTCACAGGGGATGATCTAGTTGACTCAATCTCTGCTGATACTTCAGGGCTGCGTTGTGGTCGTGTCAAGGTGCAGGTCCTTGGTCTCACCTGGATACGGCCCGGATCCGGTTGACTACGGTGAACCTCGGGATAAACAGAAAGACTAATATTAGCGTAGATGCCATTCTTCTTCTGATGTAACGAGTACATCAGGTGTTATAGGAAGTGTTCCCGGTTCCGGCTGACCTAATTTATGCAGCCTAATAATCCTTTAACGGATTTGGAAATATAAATTGGTAATGTGTTATGTGTATGCCAGGTTAAAGAGATGCGTTTTTAGTCTAGATTTAAACTGACAGAGTGTGTCTGCTTCCCGAACAATGCTAGGAAGATTGTTCCAGAGTTTAGGTGCCAAATAGGAGAAGGATCTACCACCTGCAGTTGATTTTGATATTCTAGGTATTATCAGCTGGCCTGAATTCTGAGATCGCAATAGACGTGAAGGACTATAATGAATTAGGAGCTCGCTCAGGTACTGGGGAGCTAAACCATTTAGTGCTTTGTAAGTAATTAGCAAGATTTTAAAATCTATACGATGTTTAACAGGAAGCCAATGCAGTGTTGACAGAACTGGGCTAATATGGTCATACTTCCTGGTTCTAGTAAGAACTCTAGCTGCTGCATTTTGTACGAGCTGTAGTTTATTTATCAGGCGAGCAGAACAACCACCCAGTAGAGCGTTACAGTAATCTAGCCTTGAGGTCATGAACGCATGAACTAACTGTTCTGCATTTTTCATTGAGAGCATATGTCGTAGTTTAGATATATTTTTAAGATGGAAGAATGCGGTTTTACAGATGCTAGTAACATGGCCTTCAAATGAAAGATTGGTATCAAAGAGCACACCTAGGTTCCTAACTGACGACGAAGACTTAACAGAGCAGCCATCAAGTGTTAGACAATATTCTAGGTTATTACGTGAAGAAGTTTTTGGTCCAAAAATTAGAATCTCTGTTTTTTCTGAATTTAGTAGTAGGAAATTACTGGTCATCCAATTTTTTATATCAGCTATGCACTCCGTTAATTTTGTGAATTGGTAAGTTTCGTCAGGGCGCGAAGAAATATAGAGCTGAGTATCATCAGCGTAACAGTGAAAACTAACGCCATGCTTCCTAATGATATCTCCCAAGGGTAGCATGTACAGAGTGAACAGTAACGGTCCTAGTACTGAGCCTTGTGGTACTCCATATTGAACTTGTGATCGATATGACATGTCTTCGTTTACTACTACAAACTGATAACGGTCAGATAAGTATGATTTGAACCATGACAATGCAATTCCACTAATGCCAACATAATTTTCGAGTCTATTTAAAAGAATATTGTGATCAATAGTGTCAAATGCTGCACTAAGATCCAGTAACACTAATAGAGAGATACAACCACGATCTGATGATAAGAGCAAATCATTAGTAACTCTAATGAGAGCAGTCTCAGTACTATGGTACGGTCTAAATCCTGACTGGAAATCCTCACAGATACCATTTCTTTCTAAAAAGGAACATAGCTGTGATGATACTGCCTTTTCTAGTATTTTTGACAGAAAAGTGAGATTTGAGATCGGCCTGTAATTGACTAATTCTCTAGGATCAAGTTGTGGTTTTTTAATAAGAGGTTTAATAATAGCCAGCTTAAAAGTTTTTGGTACGTATCCTAATGATAAAGATGAATTGACGATATTGAGAAGAGGGTCTATGACCTCTGGAAGCATTTCTTTCAATAGCTTAGTCGGTATAGGGTCTAACATACATGTTGTTGATTTTGATGATTTAACAAGTTTAGACAATTCTTCCTCTCCTAAAGCAGTAAATGAATTGAATTTTTCCTCAGGGACACTACAATGCACTATCTGACACGATACTGTAGTAGACGGTTGCATGGTTATTATTTTTTCTCTAATATTATCAATCTTGCAAGTAAAGAAGTTCATAAAGTCATTACTGCTGTGCTCTTTGGAAACATCAGAAGTTGAAGCTTTATTTCTTGTTAATTTAGCCACTGTATCAAATAAATACCTAGGGTTGTGTTTATTTTCTTCTAAGAGTTTTGAAAAATAGGCAGATCTAGCAGATTTTAAGGCCTTTCTGTACTCAATCATTCTCTCTCTCCACGAAATACGAAATACTTCTAGTTTTGATTTCTTCCAGCTGCGCTCCATTTTTCTGGCTGCTAACTTTAGGGCCCGAGTGTGCTCATTGTACCATGGCATTGGATTAATTTCCTTAATCTTTTTTAAACGCAAAGGAGCAACTGAGTCTAATGTGCTGGAAAAGACAGAGGCAATAGTTTCTGTTGCAACATCGAGGTCTTCTAAGCTGTCTGGTATGCTAAGGCGATGAAAATGATCAGGAAGATTATTTATAAAGCAATCTTTAGTGGTAGAAGTGATGGTTCTACCATATTTATGGCATGGAGGCAGTTTAGCCGCCTTGACTAAATGTAGTATACACGAGACTAGATAATGATCTGAGATGTCGTCACTCTGCTGCAGAATTTCAACAGCATCAATATCGATTCCATGTGACAATATTAGATCTAAAGCATGATTATGACAATGAGTGGGTCCTGACACATGTTGTCTAACACCAATAGAGTTTAGAATATCTGCAAATGCCAATCCTAATGCGTCTTTTTTATTATCTACATGAATATTAAAATCACCAACAACAAGGACTTTACCTGCAGCTAGTACTAACTCTGATAGAAAGTCAGCAAATTCTTTGATAAAGTCTGTATTGTGTCCTGGTGGCCTGTATACAGTAGCCAGCACAAATGTCAACTTACATAATGTTACGTAAAGTACCATAGTTTCGAAGGAATTATATTTGAAAGACTTCTGACTAATACTGTAAATATTACTATAGATTACAGCAACACCTCCCCCTTTGCCTTTCTGACGGGCATTGTGTCGATAATCATAACCTTGAGGACTAGACTCATTTAAAGTAATGTAATCGTCCGGTTTTAGCCAAGTTTCTGTCAAACACAGCACATCTAGATTATTATCTTTGATAATATCATTAACAATAAGTGATTTTGAAGAAAGGGATCTAATATTTAACAACCCGAGTTTTATCATTTGTTTAGCATTATTATCTCTATTTTTTATTTGTTGAACATCAATTAAATTTTTACCATTAAATGGGTTTGGAAGTTTTTTGTTTTTACTAATTCGGGGTACAGACACAGTCTCTATTTGAAAATATCTAGGTGTAAGAGTTTCTATGTGTTGAGAGTTATCTGAATTTTCTGACTTCTGTAACGTGAGGCAGCTAGCAGACGGTCGGTTTAGCCAGTTTGTCTGCTGCTTTCTGACCTGGGCCCCAGTTTGTCATGTTTCAGTTCTAAGACTATGTGCCATATTACTAGAGAGAAGAGCAGCACCATCCCGGGAGGGATGAATACCATCTCTTTTTAACAGGTCAGGTCTGCCCCAAAAACTTTTCCAATTATCTATGAAACCTATATTATTTTGCGGACACCACTTAGACAGCCAGCCATTGAGTGATGATAATCTGCTAACTATCTCATCACTCCGACTAACAGGAAGGGGGCCAGAGCAAATTACTTCTCCTGACATTGTACTTGCGAGTTCACACACCTCTTTAATGTTAATTTTAGTGATCTCCGACTGGCGAAGTCGAACATCATTAGTGCCGACGTGAATAATAATCTTAGAGTATTTACGATTAGCATTAGCCAGCACTTTTAAATTTGCTTTGATGTCAGGTGCTCTGGCTCCCGGCAAACATGTGACTATGGTGGCTGGTGTCTCTATTTTTACGTTCCGTGTAATAGAATCGCCAATAACTAGGGCACTTTCAACAGGATTCTCAGTGGGTGTATCACTGAGTGGGGAGAACCTGTTTGATGTTCTTATTGGAACGGAAGAGTGGTGTTTTTCGCGGCTAGGCCGCCTCACCGTTACCCAAGTGCCCTGCTGTGCGGGCTCTACAGCCGGAACCGAACAATGTACAGAGTTCACTAAGCTAGTCGCATCCAAAACAGTATCTGAAGCCCTTGCATTCTTACTATCCTCGATTAAAGTTTGGATGCGTGTCTCTAATTCTGAGATTCTCTCTGTCAGCCTGACTATTTCCCTACATTTATGACATGTAAATCCCTCATCACTGACAGAGAGAGCTATGGTAAACATGTGGCAAATGGAACAGGTAGCAATGCTGGGAGAGGATGACATGACTCACCGTGTTTGTAGACTGATCCGACTTACCACAGCTGTTTGAAGAACGCGTTGAAAAAGGAGTGCGCGAGCGACTGTTAACAAGTTTAACAAGCTAGCGCTGCAAATGCAAATGCGTTGTAACAGCGATTTAGATTCAAATATTACAAGCTAGCGACGTCAGATTAGTGTGGTAGGCAATATTACATATACGGTAATCGTGCCACATGCCACATGTCAGCCATTAACAAAACAAATAAAGCAGAACTGGCCCACATCTGGGCAACAGCAAGGTGTTGGATCTGGGCCAGAATTAAAATGAACTGTTGCCCAGATGTGGGCCAGTTCTGCTTCATTTGTTTTGTTCATGGCTGACATGCGGCATTACTGTGGCTTGCTTGTGGTCCAAATCTGGAAAACAGGAGCGGACCGCCCAAGTGCCATCATTCCTGCCAAAAGTGGGCCAAAGGAAAGTGTCAAGTTTGCGCCAGATCTGGGCCACATCAATTTTGCTATCTGGGATCCCGCCTCTTGTTGATGTGCACATTCTTTGCGTCAGTTTGACTAACAAATGATGGCGTCAATGGGAAGACTAATTGAAAAGTAAGTAAACAGATCACCCAGTTAGATATCACTGCTTTATGTCACGTCAAAATCAAACTTGTATGGACTGATAGCATGATGACTGCGTTTTTTTTTAGTGCAATCAGCTTGGTGCAAATACATCTTCGTGTCTGTGACAGACGGTGTTTACGGAGCATGACTGATGAAATTATTATTGCCTTTAGTTATTGTTTTGGAATGAATGTAGAAATGCTTAAAACACTAACTTGATGAGATTGACTTGGTTTTGATAAATAGAACATTACATTGTTAATGTAAAATTACAAAATAGAATTGTCTTTGGTTTCTTTTTTTGATGTAAAGTAATGTTCATTTAACAAGGAAGATGTGTCAACGTTAAGAGTAATGCATGAATTTACATTGATTCATAAATAAATAAAAAATGTGCCTCCTCATTTCAGAACACCACTGCACGCCACTGGTAAGTACATAGTAGTTAAGGACACATTAATATAAAGTGTGACCACATGGAGTTTTGTTCAACAAATTGGATGCAGTTGTTAAGAGACATTGATTATCTTTGACACACTACGTTCTCCAGCAAGTGTCACATGGTTAGTCATAAAACCTGGGGACTTTGATCTGGGTGCCTGTTGATTTATCTGTCCTTTTGGCATGATCACATGCCTCTCATAACCTTAAACAACCCCTGCAATCACATCATTAGATAGAAAACAAACTGTTTTCCTTTTAAGTTTAAACTCAGCACCTCAGTGGATCACAGTGTAATGTGACGTTTTACCAAACTGATTCATTTGTATAAATTCAGCTATTGTTTTGTTCAGGGCAGTGTTAAATAAAATCAAAGTGCACTTTTTATGATCTCTCTTTTTTGTTTTTTATTATTAACATTTTGCAGATTCTGCAAGGGGAATGTTAACTCTTGACCACACCTGTGATTATTAATTATTAAAATGACCAGCGATATCAGAAACCAGTTGTGTGTCTATGAAGAGTGACCGGTCAATGGGATGTCCTCCAAAATTCAGTGATAGAGGCTTTCAGGAGGAGTCAGAGAAACTGGACAGATCAGTTGGAAAAGAAACCAGACCATCAGCATCAGAGACAAATAGTAAGACCATAATTCACATGTCTAAAAACAAACAGCATAGAACAAAAGTTTATTTCTGATATTCACACATACAGCATCTCACAGAAGTGAGTACACCCCTCACATTTTGTAAATATTTTATTATATCTTTTCTTGTGACAACACTGAAGAAATGACACTTTGCTACAATGTAGTGAGTGTACAGCTTGTATAACAGTGTAAATTTGCTGTCCCCTCAAAATAACTTGACACACAGCCATTAATGTCGAAACCGCTGGCCACAAAAGTGAGCACACCCCTAAGTGAAAATGTCAAAATTGGGTCCAGAGTGTCAATATTTTGTGTCGCCACTAGTGCTGGGCGATATACCGGTTCATATGGTATACCGGGTTTCAATTTCGAGACCGATATGAATTTTTCAAAAACCGCCATATCGGTGAGTAGCTGAAACAGCTGCTGTATCTATTCAATGGCCATGAAGCGCAATGTGGAGCGTATAGAGAGCAGACTTCTATTAACTGCATACCATTCTTAAACTAATGGAAACAACTTTATAGCACAACAATAAATAACTCACAAAACTAACTCTCTTTAATACTGCAAATACCATGTATAGCCATTTGATTTCCGCGATGCAGAAAACATGGATGAAATCACAGAATCCAGTCACAAATAGAACTTAGTGTATAAAGCAGAATTTGGCAATTTTTGGATGAATAAATCAAAAGTAGGGATGTACAATGAATCAGATATTGATACGGACTAGTGTCTGTGAATATTAAAGCTAAAAATGACTGCTATTGAAATCTGAAGTCTGTATGAATGAGCGCTGCATTTTCGTCTACTACTAGATATACTGAAGCATGCGTGACGCTCGCGATGATTTCAGTGTCTGCTGTCTCATTATACATGAACTTAGTCACTTTATGAACATTACACCGTTTAATTTGATAAAACTCTTGAAATTTGTCGTATCATATACACAGAAAGTCAAAGGTCTTCACGACCCTGTCAAAATAAAAGTTCGGCAAACTTGAAATAACAGAAATATTACTATTGTACAATAGAATGTACTTCGATTAATAGATATAATAATAATAATAATAACAATAACTAGACTGTACATTTCCTGAAGAAAATGTGAATGGTGCTTGCAGTGGCAAAACTCTGAACTCTTGATTAGCACGATGCTAACATGATTACCGTCCTGCTAGCATGTTTTAGAAAGATGCTAACATGATTAGCATGTTGCTAGCATGATGCTAACATGATTAGCATGTTGCTAGCATGATGTTAACATGATTAACATGTTGCTAGCATGATGCTAACATGATTAGCATGTTGCTAGCATGATGCTATCATGATTAGCATGTTGCTAGCATGATGTTAACATGATTAGCATGTTGCTAGCAAGTTTTTAACAAGATGTTAACACGATTAGCATGTTTCTAGCATGATGCTAACATGATTAGCATGTTGCTAGCATGTTTTTAAGAAGATGCTAACATGATTAGCATTTTTTGCTAACATGATGCTAACATGATTAGCATGCTACTAGCATGATGTTAACACGATTAGCATGCTGCTAGCATGATGCTAATACATTTTGACTTGTTTGTGTCATGTTTAAACCCTAAGCTAATTGCTATTAGCATGTAGCTATTCACTGCTAGCATGTGTAGCATGTTGAAATTCCAGTATGTTAGCATGAGTCAAAAGAGCCAACCCCAGTGTCTCTACGATGTTCTGATGCAGAGATATAGGTCTTGCTAAATGGTTGCTAGGGTACTTTGTTTGGTTGCTAGGGAGTGGCTTGACATCTGGCAATGATGATACACCAAAGGCTGCTTGCTAATATAAGCCAAACCCCATGTCTCGACGATGCTCTGATGCAGAGATATAGGCCTTGCTAAATGGTTGCTAGGGTACTCTGTTTGGTTGCTAGGGAGTGGCTTGGCAGCTACCAATGATGGTACTCCAAAGGCTGCTTGCCAATATAAACCAACCCCCATGCTTTTATGTCTTTCAGATGTTAAGATATCCCTCTTTGGATTTAGGTTGCTAGGTAGCTCTTAATGGTTGCTAGGGTGTGGCTATGAAGTGTTGAAGGTGATTCGTGATTGGCAGTTTGCTGCCCCAAGTCAAACGAGCCCACCCTCATGTTCCTATGACACTTCTATCCAAAGATATTCCTTTGATCTTTTTCAATGGAAGTCTATGGAACTTGTTGCTATGGTGCTCTATATGGTTGCTAGGGCGTGGCTTGATAGCTTCACAATGATCCTGAGAGACTGAATGGTTGCCTGAGTAAAATGAGCCCACCCCCTTGTCTCTATGACATTGTGATCCAGAGTTATGTTCAATACTAAATCCCTATGTAATTTCCCATAGTAGGAAAACACAATCACTTCCTGGTTCATGGGCACGGCTTCACCATAGTATGTCTATGGGGCAAATTTGGGCAGCTCTTGTGCCCCAGGGGTACAACTTACACCCCATTTTGAGGTATGGTCTGACTCTTCAAACGTGGTAAACCACATGTTTCTACGAAATCCTCGCTCTGAGCTATGACTCGTCAAAGTTCTTCGTTGAAATGACAGAAATTGCACAATAAAATGTAGCCTACTTATTAATATTAATTTAATTAAATAATTAAATTAATTTGGTTACATTTTAACTAAATTGTTAGCTTTATGAACTGATTTGATTACATTTTTTAAATAAATTTTTATTTGTCCTTACAATGTTTAAATTATATATTACCTGTACTCTTGATAGTAAAATATGCCAAAATAAAGGTAAAAAAAACCATGACACCGTGAAACCGCCAGAATCTTAAAAAAAAAAACCATGATACAGATTTTCGGTCAAACCGCCCAGCACTAGCCACCATTATTTTCCAGCACTGCCTTAACCTGTTACAACACAGAAGTGGACAGCGACACAGGAATACAGGTATAGGTGTTTATTGAACAACCAGAGTGATGACAGAGTGCAGGTGAGTGAAGGCAGGTTAATACGTTGGCAGGTATTGATGTAGAACTGATACTTGTCTTGGTTTTGCAGGATTGGCAGATGGATGACAGACTTGGAGCTTGAGCAGACACAGATTAACTCACGGGAGACGAGGAGACAACGAGGAGTCGAGGGAACACACAGGAGACAGGTAAGTATCTTCGGAGGAGTCCTTGAGGTAAGCAAACAGGTAAGACCATGTGCAAAGAGACCGGACAGTTACTGAGTGAGAGCGTGAGTCTTTTGTGCTGCTGTTGATGAGGGTGCTTGATGGGCTGCAGGTGTGGGTGATTAGAACTCTGGTGATGACGTTTGCTGTGTCTGTGTG
Source organism: Ctenopharyngodon idella (assembly GCF_019924925.1). Classification (NCBI taxonomy): domain Eukaryota; kingdom Metazoa; phylum Chordata; class Actinopteri; order Cypriniformes; family Xenocyprididae; genus Ctenopharyngodon; species Ctenopharyngodon idella. Next base: position 7,725,456 of record NC_067234.1, read on the forward strand.
AGTGTAGAGGCTGGCGTGTCTGTGACATAACCCTCTTGGGCATGGAGTTCACCAGAGCTTCACAGGTTGCCACTGGAGTCCTCTTCCACTCCTCCATGATGACATCACGGAGCTGGTGGATGTTAGAGACCTTGCGCTCCTCCACCTTCCGTTTGAGGATGCCCCGCAGATGCTCAATAGGGTTTAGGTCTGGAGACATGCTTGGCCAGTCCATCACCTTTACCCTCAGCTTCTTTAGCAAGGCAGTGGTCGTCGGAGGTGTGTTTGGGGGTCATTATCATGTTGGAATACTGCCCTGTGGCCCAGTCTCCAAGGGAGGGGATCATGCTCTGTTGGCATTCATGGTTCCCTCAATGAACTGTAGCTCCCCAATGCCGGCACTCATGCAGCCCCACACCATGACACTCCCACCACCATGCTTGACTGTAGGCAAGACACACTTGTCTTTGTACTCCTCACCTGGTTGCCACCACACACGCTTGACACCATCTGAACCAAATAAGTTTATCTTGGTCTCATCAGACCACAGGGCATGGTTCCTTAGTCTGCTTGTCTTCAGCAAACTGTTTGCGGGCTATCTTGTGCATCATCTTTAGAAGAGGCTTCCTTCTGGGACGACAGCCATGCAGACTAATTTGATGCAGTGTGCGGCGTATGGTCTGAGCACTGACAGGCTGACCCCCCACCCCTTCAACCTCTGCAGCAATGCTGGCAGCACTCATACGGCTATTTCCCAAACACAACCTCTGGATATGATACTAAGCACGTGCACTTATCTTCTGTGGTCGACCATGGCAAGGCCTGTTCTGAGTGGAACCTGTCCTGTTAAACCGCTGTATGGTCTGGGCCACCGTGCTGCAGCTCAGTTTCAGGGTCTTGGCAATCTTCTTATAGCCTACGCCATCTTTATGTAGAGCATCAATTCAGTATAAGAGAGTGGGAGCGATAACACCAAATTTAACACACCTGCTCTCCATTCACACCTGAGTCACATGACACCGGGAAGAGAAAATGGCTAATTTTGTGGCCAGCGGTTTAGACATTAATGGCTGTGTGTTGAGTTATTTTGAGGGGACAGCAAATTTACACTGTTATACAAGCTGTACACTCACTACTTTACATTGTAACAAAGTGTCATTTCTTCAGTGTTGTCACAAGAGAAGATATAATAAAATATTTACAAAAATGTGAGGGGTGTACTCACTTCTGTGAGATACTGTATAGTGGCTCTAATATTTTTTTCCCCAAATCTCAGTAAACAAATTTTTATAAGCAGGCTATACAATGATCAGTTTGCATATATGTTTACTAACTAATAATCTGCTATTTTAAATTTATAGCAATGCATCTCAAGTCTACAATGCAGTTAAACCAAAACTAAAAATGAAGTTTCAGTGTCTGTATGAGGGAACTGCAAAGCAAGGAAACCCTACACTCCTGAGTAAGATCTACACCGAGCTCTACATCACAAAAGGTGAAAGTGAAGACTGTAATGAACATGAGGTGAGACAGATTCAGACACAATCCAGAAGAACTGCTATAGAGGACACAACAATCAAATGCAATGACATTTTTCGGTCTTTACCTGAACAAGACAAACCAATCAGAACTGTGCTGACAAAGGGAGTCGCTGGCATTGGAAAGACAGTCTCTGTGCAGAAGTTCATCCTAGACTGGGCTGAAGGGAAAGAAAATCAGGACATCCACATTATATTTCCACTTCCTTTCAGAGAGCTCAATTTGATACATGAACAAAGACTCAGTCTTTTAGATCTGCTTCACACTTTTTTTCACAGAAACAAAAGAACTGGATGTTTGCAACAGTAAATATAAAGTGTCATTCATTTTTGATGGTCTGGACGAGTGTCGTCTTTTTTTGGATTTTCAGAGTAATGTGAGAATGTGTGATGTCACTGAATCAGCCTCAGTGGACGTGCAGCAGCTGATCTGATCCCCTCTGAGTGTGTCCATCATGTGACAGAGGTATGAGGCTTCAGTGATCCACAGAAGGAGGAATACTTCAGGAAAAGAATCCGTGATCAGAGTTTGGCCAACAGAATCATCTCACACCTGAAGTCATCAAGGAGCCTCTTTATTATGTGTCACATCCCAGTGTTCTGCTGGATCTCGGTCACTGTTCTAGAGAAGATGTTGAGTGAAGCAGAGAGTGGTGAGATTCCCAAGACTCTCACTCAAATGTACACACACTTCCTGATCATTCAGACTAACATCAAACATAAAAAGGACTATGAGAAGTGAAAGACAAAGACATGATTCTCAAAACTGGGGAAACTTGCTTTTCAGCAACTTGTGAAAGGAAACCTGATCTTCTACGAGGAAGACCTGAGAGAGTGTGGCATTGATGTGACAGAAGCATCAGTGTACTCGGGATTGTGCACTCAGATCTTCAGAGAGGAATTTGGCTTGTATCAAGGGATAGTGTACTGCCTTGTTCATCTGAGCATTCAAGAACATCTTGCAGCTCTATATGGACACACTGTCCTTCATAAAAGATAACATAAATGTATTTGATCTGATTAACAAAGGAAGGTTTTTGTCCAGATTTTTTAACTTTATGAAATTCAATTCATCAAAACAGATTTCGATATCAAATCTCCATCAGAAAGCTGTGGACAAGACATTACATAATAAGAATGGACATTTAGACCTTTTCCTTCGTTTCCTTCTTGGCTTCTCACTGGAGTGCAATCAAACTCTTTTACAAGGCCTAACACAGACAGGAAACTGCTTGCATAACAAAGAGAAGTTCAGTACATCAAACAGAAGACCAAGAAGAATCCCTCTCCTGAGAAATTCCTCAATCTGTTTCACTGTCTGAATGAACTAGGTGACTGTTTACTAATGGAGCAAATTCAACATTATGTGACAGCTGGAACATTAAATAAAGTGAAACTGTCCTCTTCACAGTGGTCAGCTTTAATTTTTGTGTTGTTGACATCTGAGCAAGAGATGAATGTGTTTAAGCTCAAAGATTTTGTTGGATCACAAATTAAAGCTGAAGTTCTTCTAAAGCTGCTTCCTGTGGTTAAAGCATACCGATCAGCTCAGTAAGTAACACTGTAAACAGTTATTTAAATTGAATTGAGTTTGTTAAAGACTATGACATAAATATTTTTTGCATGTCCATGAGTTTAATACAGTGGTTCCCAAACTTTTTAGAGGCATTTACCATCCTTCTGCGTACCCCCTCTTTTCCACTTATACTGCACCTTTTCCATTAAGGGACAGTATTTGCCCCCTAAATTGACTTTCCAGTGCATTTATTATCTTTATAAATACCTTTATAACATTAATAATGTTTTAAATAACAAAAAAAGTGCAATAGTAAAATATGCAAAGATGATAAAATGTGAAAAGTGATTCTTTTACAAACTAAAACTACCAGTAGGTGGCGGTAAGTCTTAATGCGTGAGTCACCGAGTCATTCTTTCATTCAGTAACGAAGCAAGTGGCTGTATTTATGAATGAATCATTGAATCAATGACTTTCACAAATGATTCGTTCTAAGCCACAGATTCGTACCACTGTGTCTGTTGTAGTTATGCTGTGGCTTTCGTTGGAACTTATATTTCATTGCAAATACTGACAATACTATGAAGAACATCACTTAATATTACCCGTTTGTTTGTTGAACTGTTCTATAAAATCAATGTCACATTTGCAAACATGTGGATTGGATTTACATTGGATTTACATTCTTGCTCGTATAATATTATCAACATTAAAAACAAGAACTCACAAAAGGTATGTTTTGTATCAAGAGTTTAAATCTTAAATTGATCTCTATATGCACCGTCTGTGCCAGGCTGTTTTTCATGCTAGTAGTGCTAAATCTACAGGTACATTGTCGAGAACGAAAGTAATGTTGCGCAATCTACTAAGGCAGCAGACTCTGCACGCAACCTGTAAGCACGCTGCTTATATGGAAATGGATTTTAGTCAGTTTGACCGCAAAAGATGTGGTATTTTGATTGGATGTCATGTATTTTTGGCATTGTGCCATGAGATACATGCTGGGTTTTAATGTTATTTTAAGATGGAGAAGAATTAAATGAACGAAAAAACTCAGAATTTTGTTCACGTACCCCCTCTGTCACGTCACGTACCCCCAGGGGTACGCGTACCCCAGTTTGGGAACCACTGGTTTAATACACAACACTTGATTAACATTTGTAGTAATATATTATGAATGTCTAGTCCCCGTTCGAAGTGGAACTTCGACGCTGACTGGTGTCTGAGCATGTGTACACACACCCCAATCCATTGGCAGATGACAGTCCATGACATCACACATGGATCACCCATGCATATAAAAGTTACACGTCATCAGCTTTTTTGTCTTCAGGAGCCGTTTGTTTGTAGCGCATGGCAACAGAGAACAGTTTCAGGAAGAGAATAGTTTCAGGTTTCAGAGAATAGTTTCAGGAAGTTTGTTCCTCTGTGTCTTTGTTTTATGACACCAGAGGACTTAGGAGCGGAGTACGCATATTCAGTTCTCGAGAAAGCTGAATGTGCTCACTGTGAAAATTTTTCAGTGAAAAAGCTCTGCTCACACTCTGTTCATGATGGTCACAGGTTAAGCTAGTGGAGGACTTCGGGAGGTGTGGATTTCCCAATCTCCTCTCACCAGTTTAGGCAATCTGCTGGATTCCACTCCAGCATTTCAGCTGGGAGGTGTCAGAGTCTTTGTACTTCCTTGTCAGGCTTGTGATAGTTGTAGTGACCTTTACAGAGTGATTAACATTTAACATTTGAAGTTAAATGTTTGTTTAAAAAAAAAAAAAAAAATGAAGAGAAATGAGTGGAAACCACTCTCTCTGTTGCCTGTTCCTTTATCAGGCTAGGAGCAGTGCTGTCTATTTTATGCAAACAGTAGCTATAATTGATATGAAGCTTGGTGAATGGGGGTTGCGTTGGGCAAAATGTTTTGCATCCCATGCTCCTGTTTACTGTCCTCTCCATTTATTGATATTGGTGTTTTAAGTAGGATTACGTGCTTATTTCATAAGCCTATTCTAGTAAGATCGATGTATAGTAGGGATTACAGTAGAGGTAGATCTCCTGGTGGTGTCCCTCTCTGTTGCCCACTTTTGTTCTGTGCTGGAGGTCGCTGGCCATAACGGGTTTCTGGAGGGTACCTTTACTTAGTCAGGGTATGAGCTGGGTAAATAAGAGTTATGAGAACTGACCACATAGTGCCCCATTCTTTTATTTCTGTCCTCCCCAATTACTTATTGGGGTTTCAAACAGGGCTTAAGTCAACATAACGTAGTTACTGACAAATGGGAAACTAATATTGCAGAACCAGATTTTGACTTTTTACTTGCAAATAAGCACAACACTCTTATCAAAGATCAGCTATTTGTGTCAAACAGACCAGCACAGGGAAAAATAATCTGTCATCATGGGTAGTTAAACAGAAAACACTCCAGAAAGTGTTTATATCACTGTCCCTCCAAATAACCATAAATTATTTCACAAATAACAGTGACAAGGAACAAGATTGAAAAAGATTTATTATAGCTTGATATTTTACTCGTTAAGAGGTACAGTAGTATACTGTTAACACAGCAACCATTAGCAGTGCCTTAGCTAAAAATATTTTGTTTTTTATAGTATTGTCTCTTTGATAATGAATCCTCTGCTGAATGAATCTATGTTATGAACTAAGAGAGTTAATTTTGTTTGTTTGTTCTCTGCAGGTTGAGGTATTGTGAAATCACAAATGAAGGTTGTGCTGCTCTGGCTTCAGCTCTGAAATCAAACCCTTCACACCTGAGAGATCTGGATCTGTCATGGAATAAACTAGGGGACTCAGGAGTGAAGCAGCTCTCTGATGGACTTGAGAAGCTTCTATGTAAAATTAAGAAACTCTGGTAAGATCATGTCTGCAAGAATTATATTTGAACTGGTCCTCAGATTTATCTTCACTCTCTTATCATCACATCATAAGGCAACTTATTTTTTCCCCATTTTTTTCCCTTTATTTTAACAAACGCAATGGTATTATGAAACAAAGTTTACATAGAAAGTGTGACAACTCATGACTGAAGAGTAATCTGATGTATTCTTTATATTGATGTGATTCTTGTTTTCTCATTGACTTATTTAATTATCATACTGTTTGTGTAAACATGATTGGATAAATATCAGCTGTAGCAGAAGTCACCAGCTAGTGGATGATGGTCCAAATTTGTTCTGAGACCCATGATAATTATTTCCACCCAGCAAGAACACTAATAATCTCAATAAATCAATTCTCAATAATAATTCTCACAAATTGATATAATACAAGACATATTTTTTTTTACTTCACATACAACACTTAATCCATCTTTATAATGAAACACATAGTTGGCATTTACACAAAAATCACAATCAGAGGAAATGTATCAGCCCAGTTTATCTGCCGCTTGTTGATTCTACTGTCAGTAGCATGTCAAGTGTTCTAGTATTTCTGAGTATAGTCCACTGACCATGAATTCATAGTCAATGCTTGTATAAATCTGCATATCTTCTGACTTCCTTTGCATGTCCACTTTTGTTGTTTCCACTTTGCCTTCTGTTGTTTTTATTGGCATCTTCTTATCAATGGCCCAACTGTGAGTATTGCCACAGTGGCTCCTCTAATTAGTGAAGTCCTTTCCAGTGCATGTGCAGATGCAGATATATAGAGAGAATTCAGAAAACAACTGAAGCATACGTTTGGCAATTTTTAATGTTGCTATTAGTTTCTGATAATAAATTTACTCTTTATATGACGTGTCATTGTTCCCTGCAGTTTGAGCAGTTGTGATGTTACTATACATGATCAGGCGTCCATAAAGAAATAATAATAATAATAATAAATAAACAACATGAAGTAAGTATGAATAATATCCCCCCCCCCCCCCCCCCCCCCCCCCCTTTCTTTTACAATGTCATGCTTGCATTCCCTCAACAAAATTTAAAAAAGGTTGCCAGACATTGCCCCAGTAGACCCTCTGACTGTATACCTAATTTTCTCCAGCTTAAGATGGTACATAACTTTCCTTAACCATTGACTAAATGTAGGTGGAAAAGGGTCTTTCCATTTAATCAGTATCAGTCTTCTAGCCAAAAGAGAACAGAAGGCCAGTATTTTAATTTTACTTTTAGTAAAACTAGTATTTTCATGGGCCACACCAAACAATGCAATAAATGGAGATGGCTCTACTACCTCTCCAAATAGCCCAGAGAAGGTCTCGAAAATATTAGTCCAGAACATGTAAAGTTTTGGACATGTCCAAAACATATGCAGTAGTGTTGCGGGAGCCTGCCTGCATCTATCACTTGTGGAATCTATGTTAGCTTTAATCTTAGAAAGTCTTTACATCAGACTTTAGACCAATGCAAACGGTGTACAATTTTAAACTGTATTACAGGATGTCTTAGGCAAATGGATGATGTAAAGATTCCCTGTATTATTTTGTGCCAGACTTCCTCTGAGATTAGTTCATCCAAATCTGCCTCCCATTTATTTTTGAGTGAATTTAAAGGTGTTGAATCATACATGCTGAGTAATTCATAGATCCTGCTTATAGCCTGTTTTTGGACTGATTTACATTCAAAAATTGAGTCTAATAAAGAAATTGGAGGGCATGATGGGAAATAATCAGAATTCAATGCTACAAAATTTCGAAGTTGCAAATACCTATAGAAATGTGACTTGGGAATGTTAAATTTCTGTACCAACTGTTCAAATGATGCAAAATTTCCATCAATATAAAGTTCAGACATTGAGACCACACCCTTTCTTGCCCAAACCTCAAAAGCATCGGCCATCATTGATGGAGCAAGCATGAAATTTTTAGCGATTGATGCAGCCTGTGATAAATCTTTAAGGGAAAATGATCGTCTAAACTGATTCCAAATTTTAACTGAATGTATAACAACTGGACAAGTCAAGAAGTCTAGAAGTCAAGCTAGAGATTGGTTGTGTGAATGGTATTTTAGAACATAATAAAGCTGCTAAAGACGTGGACCCAACTGAAGCCCCCTCCAGAGTCGTCCAGGCAGGGACAGTGATGTCATTCCTTAACCAGAACAGCAGTGCCCTTATGTTGGCTGCCCAATAATAAAACATGAAATTTGGAAGTGCCATCCCTCCTTTTGTACGAGGTCTCTGCAGTATACTTCTTTTAATTCTTTAATTATTGTTTTTTTGTTCCAAATAAAGGTCAATATCTGTTTATTTAATTTGGAGAAGAAAGATTTTGTTAAAAAAGACGGGAGGCACTGAAAGATATATAAAAACTTGGGCAGTACATTCATCTTTACTGTATTAATTCTTCCACCCAGTGAGAGAGGGAGGTGATCCCATCGCTCAAAATCTTGTTTTAGATTAGTTAAGAGAGGTGGGTAGTTGGCCCCATACAAGTCTTTATACTTGTGCGTAACCCAAACCCCAAGGTACTTCAGTTTTTTAATGCTAATTTTGAAGGGAACTGAGCGTAAAGATAACAGGCTGACTCCATCACCAACAGGCATTAGTTCACTTTTCTGGATATTAACTTTATAGCCAGATATTTTGTCGAATTCTGCAAGTAGAGTCACCAATTTAGGAAGACTTGACAGGGGTTGTGACAGGTATAATAACATGTCATCCGCATAAAGCGAAACCTTATGTTCCAATCCTGCCCGCTGTATACCCTTGATATCAGCTCTTTGTCTCAAAGCTAAAGCAAGTGGTTCCATTGCAACTGCAAACAGAAGTGGGGACAAAGGGCATCCCTGTCTCGTGCCACGTAGAAGCTCAAAATAAGTAATATTATTATTAAGTAATATTATTATTAATAATATAAGATATATTATTATTAGTGCGCACGGCAGCCAACGGAGTCGTATATAAAAGTTTGATCCATGATATAAGCTTACGACCAAATCCAAACCTCTCCAGTGTGTTGAAAAGATAACCCCACCCCACCCGGTCAAATGCCTTTTCCGCATCCAGTGAAAGCACTACCTCTGGTGTACCGGGTGGAGAGGGGCTATAAAGAATGTTCAGAAGTCGTCTAATGTTAAAGAACGAATGACGATTCTTAATAAAACCTGTTTGGTCAGGTGATATGACAGAGGGAAGCGCTTCCTCTAAACGTCGTGCGAGGACCTTAGCGAGCACTTTAGCATCAGTGTTTAGAAGGGAGATTGAACGGAATGAGCTGCACTCAAGAGGGTTCTTGTCTTTTTTGAGAATTAATGAGATAACTGCCTGACGCATGGTTGGTGGTAGGATTTTTTGATGAAAGTGACTCTTCAAAAACTGATAACAATAAAGGGGAAAGCTGTTCTGAAAATTTTTTAAAGAAATCTGTTGGAAAACCATCCGGTCCCGGTGATTTGCCACTCTGCATAGATCTAATTGCTAATGTTATCTCTTCCACCGTGAGGTCTTCTTCCAATTCAGCAGCCCTCACTGGGTCTATAGAGGGGATATGTATATTTTCAAAAAAATCTTCCAGCGAATGAGGGTCGATGCATGAATCGGATGTTTAAAGTGATTGGTAAAAATTTTGGAATTAATTTTTAAGCTATCAGTATTTTTTAAGCCTTACTCATCATTAATTAAAGGAATGGACTGATTAGCAATCCTTTGCCTCAACTGATGTGCAAGTATTCGGCCAGCCTTGTCCCCATGTTCATAACACACATACCGCGATTTAGAAATGAGACACTCAGCCTGCCTTGTTGACAGGAGATCATACTCAGTTTGCAATAGTATACGCTTTTTCATTGTATCTGCAGAGGGCAGATGACTATATAGCCTATCTAGTTCCAGTATTTCATCCACCAACTCCTTAAGGCGTGTTGTTTTTATTTTTATTTGCGCAATATGAAATTATCTGGCCCCGTAAATATGCCTTAAGTGACAGGGGAGAGTGTACAATTCGTGTCACCACCAAGAATAAGGTGGTGTGATGTCATATTTGGTAACCGAGAAAAAAGATTGGAAAAAAACGCAGGGTTATCCCAGTTTGGCGCATAAATATTGGCCAGGATGACTAGAAAAGAATAAAGCTGCCCCACCACAATTACATATCGCCCCAAAGAGTCAGCCTCTACATTAGTCACAGTAAATGGCACATTTTTCTTGATAAGTATGGCAGCACCTCTAGCTTTTGAATGAAAATTAGAGTGATATATCTGTCCTTCCCAACTCCCTCTAAGTCTGAAATGATCCGTTGTACGTAGATAGGTCTCCTGAAGGAATGCGATATCTACATTAAGTTGCTTTAAATGTGCAAATACCTTTTTACGTTTCACTGGATGATTAAGTGACTTAACGTTCCAACTCACAAAGTTGACTGAACAGCCATTAAACCCTTTGGAAATATTGATGACAGCCATGTTAAGGGGAAATAGTTATATATATGGAAACTATAGAAGCTACGTGACAACAAATGAAAATTAATATGGACATCTGACAGAATAAGTCTGGTAGGTAAACAAAACTGATAAACCAGCAATTTCCGAACCTCCGTGAACGCAGCCCTGGCCTTGGCGACGCTTGCAGTATAGTCCGGAAAGATGGCGATTGATTCTCCGTTGAATCTCAGCGGGGCTCGAGTGCGCGCACGGCTCAGCGGCTCAGCACCTCAACACAATCTTGGTAGTAGTGAAGTTTAGCCACGATGGCGCGTGGTTTTCCATCCGATATTCTAGGAGCCAAACTTCTATGCGAACAGTCCACAAGCACGTCCTTTTCCAGTTGTAGCGTTTCTCTCAGCAGCCTCGAAACCGACACAGTAGAGCTTGATCCATCCGTCTCAGCTACCCCCAGTATCCTGATATTGCACCTTCTTATCCTTCCCTCCATGTCTTCGCATTTTCCTCTTAGCACAGTCATCTCTGCTTTCAAGTCAGTTAACACAGACTGTAAAGTTGTCACCTCGTCAGACCACGTTGATAGCCCGCCTTCCACCTCTTTTATCGTAGCCTTCATTTGGTCTATCTCAGAGTGAATTGCCGCCGTATTATTTATTATTTCCTTTTTAACTGCTTGCAATTTGTTTTTAAGGAAACTGAAATCATCGGCAAGTGCACTTTTCAGTTCAGATTTGATCACTGCTGAGATGTCAGCTTTTAACGAGCGAAGGATCTCTGATTTCAAAGCCACCGCGTCCATTTTCTCTGGGCTGTCCAGCGGGGGTGGGGTCGTTTGGGATCGGGTGATGGTAGAGCACGAAGTTGAGGCAGCGTTGGGCCGAGTGTTGGATGATGCATCGTATATATACTTGCGTAACTTTTCTGCCATTGACCCGCATATCAGCTATTTCCTCATTTCAGAACCAAAATCAGAGCAGATTTTATACAGTGTTTTGTAATGTAAGGTGTTTATTTATTTTATAAAACGGGTTCGGCGAGAGCCTGAGCTAGACACGTCTTACTCCATCGGCATTCAAGAGCGCCCCCCTCTTCTCGTTCAGTTTAATACATTTGTCTATTATTTAATCCAACTAATCTAAATGGTTAATCAATGAAACATTTGGTACACCTATAGATTTCTATAGATATTGATTCTATAGACATAGTTTCTATAGAACTTGTTTGCAATTTACGAAATGGATAACCAAATGTAATGAATTCTTTTTACATTATAAGCAATTTATCTTAGATGATAACCACAATTTTCAAAGTGTGTGTGTGTGTGGTCCTGGTAAACCCTGCGTTGTGAACCAAATGTCTCCACAAGGATGGAAATATTACTTTTTTTTTTTTTTTTGGTCCCCATGAGGAAAACAATCATACAAAATATTTTTATAAAATGTGATGGGTAGGTTTAGAGTTAGGGGATAGAATATACAGTTTATGTAGTATAAAAATCATTATGTTTATGGAAAGTCCCCATAAAACATAGAAACCTAACGTGTGTGTGTGTGTGTGTGTGTGTGTGTGTGTGTGTGTGTGTGTGTGTGTGTGTTTGTAAGAGAGAGAGAGATACAGATGACTAAAATACAGCATTTTACATTACAGTATGCCATGTGGCACTGTAAACAAACGCATTATCATGGTAGAGACTGCCACATTACTGTAACTCACCCTTATAAATGTAAACTACAGTACAGATTCAATCATATGGTACAGTGAGATCATTTACTATATTGGCAGCACACTCTGTTCTAGCACAGAATATCATAGCTGTGTCATACTTCACACCTTTTGATAACACACTGAAAAGATACTATTACAAACATTATGGATTTTATGTCAATGATATAATTTAGGTAATGTAAGTGTATTTCCTAATGTGGCATTTGTAGCCTGTGATACTCTAATTATTTCAGCAACAATGGTGATTTGAAACATGTATATTGCATTGTTTGCTATTGAATTAACTGACTGTCAAAAGTACTAAATTGAAAGAAGAACATACTGTTGTGTTTCAGTGATTAAACCAAATGTTCTCATTACATATCACAATTATCTTGTGTTTTGAAACAATTATTATGTAGAATGAAAATATGTACAACTAGAATGAAAGCATGAGATCAGGTTTTGCAAGAATGACTAGCTGTGTTACAAGTGTGTTCAGTTTGGAGCTTTTAAACTAAGAATTTTGAAAATGTACACCTTTCTTGTGAAAATATTACCAAAGCAAATAAAAAAACTGTATTCACATGTAAACATTGATCAGCGAACATAAACAGAAGTTCAACCATACATGTTTGATGCACAAGAACAAACCTCATTGGTTCTCTTGGAAGCTCAAATGTGCTGCGTAACACACGAGAATGAACCTCATTGGTTCAACTGATATGTGAGTTGATGAATGTTTATATTTGAATAAAAGCCTAAATTAAATCTGTTCATCATATAAAGTGATCGTGTCTCTTCAGAAAATTTTGACTAAACCGCTCTATTCATATGGATTAGTTTTATGATCTCTTTTTGAAGCATCAAAAGCTATTGGATGGTAATTTGGATGGTAATTGGGGTAAAAACTCATGCGATTTTTCAGATGGCGATTTATTCACGATGGAGGAGTGAGTTTAGTGATCCTACAAACCTGGGAACGCACTGCTCACATGGTCGCATGATTGTCCTCTTGTAAACTCAGAGATTCGGACAGCAATTAAATTACCACATGACCTTGCCGTTTGTCAAAAAACAGTTAGCTTTTACGTGGGTGGTGGACAAAAACACTGACATTCAGGATTCAGACAGCAATAAAATCACTGACTAGCCCCTGTAAATGTTGAAAATACCTTACGTCCTTATGAGAAAGAATTACCATCCAAATAGGGCTAAAGTGGTAGTTGCATAGCTGTCAACAGAGATACAGAAATCACTCAGATTTTATTAAAAATATCTTCATTTGTGTTCAGAAGATGAATGATGATGAGTAAACAATGACAGAATTTATTTATTTTTTTTTTTTTGGTGAACTAACCCTTTAATATAAAGGTAATTTGGAATATCAGTTTTTCTCTTACCTAACAGAAAATATCAGTAAATAGCTTTCTACGTACAGAAGGACACAAACTGAAGAATGTGTCATTGTTCTCTGCAGGTTAAGTGATTGCAGTGTCACATATCATGGTTGTGATGCTCTGGCTTCAGCTCTGAGATCAAACCCCTTACACCTGAGAGAACTGGATCTGGCTAAAAATAAACTGAGAGAGGAATGAAGCTGCTCTCTGATCTAAGGAATAATGCAGATTATAAACTTGAGACACTGCGGTGAGTAGTAAAGGTAACACTTTTTTAAATAAGATCTCATTTGTTAACATTAGTTAATGAATTAACTAACATTAACTAACAGTGAACAGTATATATTTTGCAACGTTTAGTGAAGTTATTAAACGTAATTTCGGGAGGAGTACGCCCATCTAATCTTCCAATTAATACCAAGGTATAAAACCAGCGTCTTACCTCTTCCTGTTGTTAGTTCTTTCGGCATCCCTCATCCTCCCCTTCTCCTCCTTTTTTGTACAATTTTGCCTGTTATGGGGGGCAATCGGAGCTCAAGGAGAATATCCTCTCCAAGCCCCTCTATAGCAGACAGCAAGCCAAATCTGTTTACCACTTACACTAAGATTATATGGGTACATGAACTCGTGAATTAATATTTGATAATCTTAGTTAATAAAAATACAGTTGTTCATGGTTTGCTTATGTTCAGTTCACCATGCATTAAACAAATATTAATACAACTTTTGATTTAAAAATGTATGTATTAGTAAATGTTGAACTAAGTTAAATAAGATTAATAAATGCTGTAGAAGTATTGTTCATTCTTCGTTAACTAATGTAATTTAGTATTGTCAACAAATGAAACCTTATTGTAAAGTGTTACAGTAGTAAAACTAGCTAATACTGCATGTGACTTCATGAACAGCATTTTGGATTTATTTTTTTTTATTTTTTTTTTTGGAGTCTACAGTGTAAATTTAGATTGTATATTATTGGGTTGTACAGTTTGATGGAGAAGACTACAAATGGGATTTAATAAATGAAAGCATCAAAGTGACTTTTTTTGTAATAACAGGTTTTAGATGGCAGTCTAATCTCGTCAGAACCAGCTAATGGTGAATCAGAAGACACTTCCGAGAATTCACAGTCAACAGAATACAATGGAGGCACAGTGAACCCAATGTATGTGTGTGTGTGTCTGTTACATTATAATTTCCTTGTGCTTCTCTCATCATAGACTAATTTCTCAATAAGTTAAACACTATTCTTGTGTTGATCACAATGTGCAAGTCGGTTAAGTCTGTTATATTTATTCCAAAATATTAAATATAAGAATGTAGTAACAGTTTTCAGATTTTGTGTATTTTATTTGTGAACTGGAGTTCAGACATGGAGATTTTACCTTTTACTCTACCATTAATTTCCCCAAGCTAAGTGTTCAATAAAAACCGGCTTACTCACAGATTGTTATTTCAAGTAGATCATTGGCAATAAAGTTGATTGGACATGACAAAGCAGTGTGTGAGTTATTTACTAGCTTAGTTTGATTTGTGGATCTGGAATGCTGCTGTCACTGTTGGACAGTGTCACTTTAGAAAAAAGAGTGATTTAACACTGTTTAATCCCATATTTCTCACAGTTTTTCTCAGTCGCTTTGGTACAATTCTTGAATCATTTATTGCAAACCAGTAAGTGCATTTCTCAAAACAAATTTATACAAACAGCACCATACAATGGATTACCTTTAAAAGCCTGTAACTTGCTCAAAATCCTCAGTTCATCTCTCAAAAATATTTGGGCCCTATTTTAATGATCTAAGTGTATGATCTAAAGCGCACGGCGCAAGTACGCTTAGGGGGTGTCCGAATCCACTTTTGCTAGTAAAAGGACGGGAAGAATGGTCGGCGCACCCGGTGCAAGGTCTAAAAGGGTTGTCCCTATTCTCTTAATGAGTAATGAGTGTGTTTTGGGCGTGACATGCAATAAACCAATCAGAGTTTCATCTCCCATTCCCTTTAAAAGCCAGTTGCGCTCGCACCATGACGGATTCGCTATTTATATGGAGGAATTTGCAAGCAGAAAGCCTGAATGCTTCTCTAGCAAGGAAATGGATCTGTTCGTGCACAAGGTTAAAGTGTGCGAGCAGACCATCCACGGGAAAAGCCGGATTCCAGCAAAGCATTTTTGTCATTATGCACACAATAATAATCTTTTACATTACAATCCTTTTATTTTTAATATTTGGCATGTTTGTGTCCTGCTGTGTGTCTCTGTGTGTGTAATAAGCAGAGTGTACACATTTTGTGCACCCGCTTATAGGCGCATATTACTAACGCGCTCTTTAAATAACAAATCAAATATTGCGCCATTGAATTTAGACCAGGTTTCAGTTGGTCAATGGCGGAGTCATTTTCAGTTGCCGCAAAATTGTAACATGCCAACAATACAGCTTACTTTCAGACCAGCACGCCCATGGGTGCACAAATAGGTGCAAATGCATTTGCTATTTAAACAGGACAGGACATGAAAATGATGACTGTGTCAGACTGAAACTAGCAAAAAACATGTATGATAGGGCCCTACAGGTCAATGAACATATCAGTGCCATCAGAATGACAAGTCATTGTGTCATTGTTCACAAACAAGAGAGTCAAAATGCTTAGTCATGTTGTCAATATAAAAGTGTACTCTGTCAGTAATTTAAGGTGTACGATTTTGATGCTAATGATTGAAAATGCACAAGACTGCACTTTATTTGTATGGCATATATACATTTCAACAGTACAAAATATACACACTGCACACTGTACAATGTCATTGTGATATAAAGAAAATGATAAGAAAACATGTCTACCCAAGTAAAAAAACAACAACAACCAACCTATACCAAAATCTATTTAAAATACATTTATTTCATAATAAGTATACTTCAAATCCAATAACATATTTATTAACTTATTTATTGACATATCACTTCAGACTTACTGATATAAAATTATAATTAAACTTTATTTTGAGCATTTCTTTATCTGGATCTCACATACTAATGAATAGCACAAAGCTAATAATGCATCACTCATTTCATCAGAGATTAAACTCTGAACAAGGTCTATGAATCAGGTCACTAAATGATGACTCATCATCAACACTTAACCATCAACACCTGATTATACACTCTCTTGACATTTGTGCTATAACAAATGCGTTTTATAAACACCATTACAGCAGCCAAAGAACAACTGATGCAATAAAGTCAAGAGCCCAATTAAAGCCAACACTGACCTCAAAGATTGTAACTTCAAATGAATCTCAATAAATCATCAACATCTAAACCTCTCTTAATTCTCATTATAACTTCTGTAGACATATGAAGTCAGTCTAGTTAGCAATGAGTGAAGCTGGTAATGTTTTATAGAGTTTGTCGAGTTGTTTAATCAGATCTTGAGAGATTAAAGAGGGGTGTTGAAAAAAAGTACATTTCTACAATGTACTTAAAGTAGTCTATTTTCACGCACTAATTTTGTACTTAATATACTAAAAATTGTGCTTTAGTACTTCTTAAGATAATCTTAAGAACATCTAAGTGTACTCAACTGTGCTATTTTGAGACACCATGAAATATGAACTAAAATGTGCTTTTAATATACTATCTCTATATTTAAAAAATATATTTAGTTACAACTTGTAGTACACTATGGGTTCAAATGTACTATAAGTGGTAACTAAATACATTTTTTAAATACAGATGGAGCTTAAAAGCACATTTTAGTTCATATTTCATGGTGTCTCAAAATAGCACAGTTGAGTACACTTAGATGTTCTTAAGATTATCTTAAGAAGTACTAAAGAAGACTTTTTAGTATATTGAGTACAAAATTAGTGCACGAAAATAGATCACTTTAAGTACATTATAGAAATGTACTTTTTTTTCACCTGGGCCCCTTAGTGCCCTATGCAGACAGCATATTCTGCACATATGGAACAGATGTACTAAAATTTTTGTAGCTTTACAAATGCTTTACATGAAGCTTTTACTGAAATGAAAACATGAAACTGCTGCCATTGATCAACAAAAAATCCAACATACATGGCCATTGGTTCCTATGAAAGCTTTTTCCGCCACAGAAAAAAAAAAAACCATAAAAGGTAATTGTGACTTTTTATCTGACAATTAATTTTTTTTTTTTTACATCTCACAATTCTGACAAAAACAGAACAAAAAAACAAACAAACGTAAAGATGCACAATCCAGCACACATTCTTCCTTCCCTCCCCTAACTCTTCTTCTCCCTTGTCCTGATCCAACTACTCCTTTTCCTCCTACAACTTCTCACCCAGACATTATTTTTTCTGTTGTTCGGCATCCACACTGAACAAAACCAATTCAAAGAGTCATATTTTTACTGTGTATGTCCATGTAATGGAAAGAATTTCAACAACTGACTATGCCTCCAACTGAGTTTGGAATCAGCTATTTCTCAATATTTCAGTGATCTGTTACCTAAAAATGCTTAGCATTTGTTTCAATATTTTTCATATATTTTTTCAATACTTTTGAGCTGCTGTGGCAGAAGTAGAGGCTTTATACTATATGTAAGCTTTGGAACATTAGGTCTTTATTTCTGACATTTCTTCATTTGTAAGTAAGACCAAAAAATGTCACAAATCAGGCTCCCGTAGTTCCCCCCATTCACCAACAGAGGGCTCCCTCCTGGAATATTGACTTTCCCCTTTAAACTCCATTTCCCATAATCCCGTACCTGGTACTGGTTACCTGCACACCTCATTCCCTGGACTATTTTTACAGCCCTGTTTCTCTCACCCTTTGCAATGTCTTGTTTTGCCCTGCTGATTTTGCTTGGATTAACTTTGTACTGTCTGCTGCCTGCTCTGACGTTACTGTGATACCTCTGATATATCTGTTGCTGGTGATTGATCCTTGCCTGTTTTGTACTACTGCTGCTTCTCTTAAAGGTGAAATATGTAGGATTTTCTGTCCGCTAGAGGTCGCTAGAGGCCTATTCAAAACAAAGGCGTAGCTTGATGATGCCAAGTTTGAGCGTGGAATCTTTGGACATGTGGTCTTCACTTCACAGCCGGTGGAAAATAATCGGGATAGGACTCGAGAAGAAATCATGTTCATGGATGCGATTATTACAGTTTTTTACAGACGCTAGGACACATTTCTCAATACTTAGGTCACTTTTGCAAAACTCTTCACACAGTGAGCACAACAGAAGTCTATGTGGGCTAAACTGAGGATCAATTATCATTGCTTTGGCACAGAATGCATTCAATGACTACATCTCTCAAATTTCATGAATTCTTTTCTCACTCAGACACAACAACTGCCAAAACTCTTTGTACGTACAGGCCAATTTGCACATGCTTACATACTGTTTTCAAAACTGTTAAACTTAAGTTCAAAACAATAACATAATACAAAACTGAATAAGACAGAAGTTTGCTACATTTCTACAGTAATATAGTTATGAAATATATTCTGAATCTAAAAAATCAAATACTATCAAAACAATTAGATGAAACTGAACACCTATACAAGCATTAGTCTTTCAATTTCATTACCATCAATTCAAAAGGGGAAACTTATTTTGTAATAATTTTGTTCTGTAATGTAAACATGGACCACCAAACTGCAGTGAATTATAAGCAGTAGAGAGTGTCATTCTTGTTTTGTAAAGAAATTTTAAAAAAGAAAACATTGTATAATGCTAACTGATGTTAGTGTTTTTAGGTCGATGTTTTATTAGTGATATGAAGTTAACCTCTGTGCCAAGATGAAAGTTGGTTAGGAGAACTGTGTGAAGAGTTTTGAAAAAGTGACCTAAGTATTGAGAAATGTGTCCTAGCGATTGTAAAAAACTGTAACGTTACTGTAGTATGAAGCAGAGCAGGACCGAGTGTTGTGGGAGCTGAACGAGGCCGCTGGAGCAATTGCGCAACACGCCGCGAGCAGCGGACTTTTATTATGCCACAGTCACCGGCGCTGCTTCCGCTTTTCCGTGAGTATGAAGTAACACAGCTCTGTTTATCATATTAGATACATCTGAGTGTGTTGAAAATTATGTTATAGCGTTACTCTGTGCGTTCGCTCGGTGGCTGCTATGAGACACTTGTTGCACACTGCAGTAAGCTAGATCGATATTAGAATATCATATTAAATGCTGGATGGCTTGTGTTGATGAATGGCATGCAATTAATTTTAAAACGTATTGTATGATGGAGAAAATGCTGTATTACTGTTACTAAAAATAAAGCTGCATCTGATTATCCTATGTTAGCTACTTCACAAAATAGTGTTTTTCTCTGAGGCAGATGTACTCGCAAAAAATCAAGAAAATTAGATTTAAACAATAAGACTAAACGTGCTGAGCTATATAACAATAATTAGTTTTCTGTCTATAAATATATCAAAACAATTTTTCCCTTGTCTATTAAAACATATAATATATTAAAGCGTCTTTGGTGTTTCCATGGTTTCTACAAAATAAAACCGGAAACTGAGGATAACGTGGGTATGACGCAATTGACAGGCGATTGCTCACACGTCCCGGAGCCTTTGTTAAAATTGCAATTTTCTTACGATTTACAAATAGTTGGAAACATTTGGGATATTGTAAGTTCTCAATTGAACAAAATATATAACACTGGCCTAGTCTTTTTTGGATATTTTACTGAAAAATTCTTACATATTGCACCTTTAATAAACCACACTGACTCTTCGTTGCAGAAAGATTCATGATTTTGGTATTGAGTAAGCTTGTGTGAAAAGAAAATTCAAGCATTTTAGAAATGTGTTAATTGACTGTATATTGTGTGAAAACAACATTAATTGTGTTAATGGTGTGGTCACAACAGTGACAATGGATGTTGTGCTAATTGTGTTCAGAGTTTTAAAAATGTAGATGTAGACTGCAGATTGGACAACAGGATGTTAACAATTGTGAAAAAAAAAAAAAAAAAAAACTAATTAGCTGTAATTGCGTGCAGTTTTTTAAACATAAGTACAATGTAAAAGTGTACACAATAAGTGCATTTTATCAAATGATTAATTTAAATGTTAGTACATAGTAGTTAAAGACACATTTGTACATGTAAACACAATATGTAAAAGTGAACAAGCAACTGTGCATTTTCAATTATGCCTTCCCCAAACACCACACATTCTTACATATCTTGCTCTTCCACAACAAGCAACTGTGTATTTTCAGTTTATATGTAACACATTTCTACAAAAAAAAAAAAAAAAAAAAAAAACTGCTGCTGTTGTTTAGGGATTTAGGCATTCCTGCATGTTCAAAAATGTGCTTGAAAAAACTTCATACAGCCTACTGCATGCTTCCAAACTTGATTGGTTGATTGGTAAGATTGTGATTCCTATTTCATTACAATGGGGGGCCATTTGTCAATTCAACAGACATTACAAATATTCCAAGTCATAGGTATTTATGGAATATACATGCATGTCTGACAGATTTTAACTGAATGGGTCATTTTGCATGTACAGGTACACGTTTTGATCAACAAGCTACAGATGTACATATAACACATGCATCTACACATGGGGTACTTTTTTTCCCTGTGTGCACCAAACCCATCTCAAGTGTTTGCTGCCAAAAAGCTTTTTTTTTTTTCATCTGACCATAGAACATTTGAAAAGTAACTAAAACTACTGGAACTTCAAACGGGACGGGTTCTATGGTCAGATTAAACAAACAAACAAAAAAACAAAAAAAGCTTTTTGGCAGCAAACACTTAAGATGGGTTTGGTGCAAACAGAGATAAAAAGTACCACATGTGTAAAATAAATACACTGCTGTATCTTTAAAGTTTTTTGGCCTAATTTTCTGCTGGAGGTCCTGGACATCTTGTTCAGATACGTGGCGTCATGGATTCTAGCAAATACTACCTGTAGTAAAATTATGTTGAATGACCTAAAAAGCTTACGTTACTAGATGCTAGATGCAATTCAAGTCAGTGTCAAATGTGCTTATTGCCATGTTATTCAGTGCTTCAAAAGTCTTAGAGTTATTATTTGTCATTAAATAAAAATGCTCAATATCATTATTTAAGACAGTTATTAAAATTGATACTAAAACTTCATAAAATGGTTTATTAGCTTACAACATAAAGAAACTCTTCTAATAAAAATAAGGTAATTTGTCATTTTTTATGGGGGAATCACATCACATAAGAGCAAAAAAACACTAACAATTACGTGAGAAGCACTTGAGGAATACAACAACTTCAATAAAATACCAACAAAAACATTATCCACGATTAACTATTCTACCGACAGCCTCAATATTAAAGGATAATATAAAATGGATATTCGTGATTCTATGCATACACAATAGCTATTTCTAATAGAGCCATTAAAAAATCAATCAGGTTAACTTTGGTTACATCTGGAAAAAGAAAACCCATTACATGAAAAGAGTAGAGATGACAATTTTTAAAGATGGAGGTTTACAAGCCATTGATTTTGATTCTAAAAATGGGACCCTGATTAATTGGCTGAAATCCTTTTTAAACCACAACAATTTTTAGTTTCATATTCCCAGAGGATTGTTTAAGAAATTAGGAGGAATAGAATTTTTATTAAGTTGTGATTTCACTGTTCAACTTCAACTTCCAATTAAATTATCCCAGTTTCACCAACAGGTCTTGTTATACCTGTTGTTAACTTCACACCACACAATGCACCACTATGGAATAATAGTTAGAAACAAATCACTGTATGACAAAGACTGGATAGAGAAAGGTATTTGGTCAGTGTCCCATTTAATTGATGGTAATAGTGGAATTATATTATATGAGAATTTCTGTGTTATGTATAATTTACTTTGCAATAGGGCCAAATTTAATTATATTACTAAAGCAATCCCCAAACTCTGTTAGTCT
Source organism: Ctenopharyngodon idella (assembly GCF_019924925.1). Classification (NCBI taxonomy): domain Eukaryota; kingdom Metazoa; phylum Chordata; class Actinopteri; order Cypriniformes; family Xenocyprididae; genus Ctenopharyngodon; species Ctenopharyngodon idella. The sequence continues at coordinate 7,747,833 of NC_067234.1, forward strand.
CATTAAAGAAATTCTATTTTATTCTATTCCCAGGACCCCGCTTCTCCCATCAATTTTAATTGAAGGTTGTGATTTTAAAGGAAGTAAACTTTCAAACAAAATGATTAGAAATAGGTTTAACAACATTTCTTATCCTATAGTAGCTTATAGAAACTCAATTTCACATAATTTCTTGAAAGATATCATTCACATACTTAAAACCAAATATTTAAAATTTCTTTTACTTCCCAAAATTAAAGAAAATCATTTTAAACTTTTAAATGGGATATATCCGTCCACTGAATACCTACCACATAGATTTGGGTTTGATTCTAATAAATGTATATTTTGAGATGCTATTGAAACCACGGATCATCTATTCATGACTGGCTTTACCCAAAGGTGCCTCACCTTGTACAACTTCACTATAAAGGACATTATCTATGGACTTGTAATGAACAATAACAAAGATGACTTCCTGGTTAACAACATTCTTATGCTGGGAAAATTTTATATACACAAATCTAAGTACTTGAAGGTGAAACCAATGTTTTATGCATTTCATAATGAGTTTATTTCTTATACAAAAGCCCTCAAAGTGATGAAAAAGAAAAATGCAATAAATCTTTTTTCCACTATAGAAGAAAATGATTTACAAAAGAAAAACCCAAGCCCCCCTAAGTTTTTTTTTTACTATTTTTTTTTTTTTTTACTATTATTATTTTGCTTTTATCTGTTGTATTGTATTCTCTCATGCACCTGTTCTGTAAATTGTAATGCAGAGATGTGTTGATAATGGCATATTGTTTGTATACATTACTAACTGTGTAATAATAATAATAATAATAATCAAGTCTTACAGCTTACGCTTTCTGTGTGTACGTTCATTCTATGAATCACACGTACGCACATGGGAGAAATGATCGTAAGATCAAATTTCGGACGGTTTCTGCGCAACATTTTATAAATGAGGCCCCCTATCTCTAAATTTGCATCATAAAACTGCAGTGTTGAAAGAGTCTATTGCAGTGGTTCCCAAACCTGTCCTGGAGGACCCCCAGCCCAGTACATTTTTGTATGTCTCCCTATTTCTGACACACGCATTTCAGGGCCCTCATTTATCAACAGTGCGTAGAAAAGGTTCTATATTTTGTTCTACGAATGAAATTTAGAATGTGCCTAAGTACAAGAAAATCCGTATTTATCAAACGTACGCACGCAGTTCTTACGCACATGAGTAAGCAATCATTGTTGATAAATCCCACATGTGCGTAAGTACCATGCTCGTTCACGTTCACGGTCATTAGCATTCGGAAACGCCTCCAATGAACCATATATGGTGACAACACTTCCCTTTAAAAATCACGTGATTGTGTTTTTTCCTCACCGCAATAATGGCAAAGAGAGCACTCTATGCTGCCGCCAAGCAGATCAGCACAATCTTGGAAAACGCGCTCTCTGCGGAGCGCATAGTTTGCCAAGTCTTCCAATAACACAAGATAAGCCATTGCACTGAGACAAACATTTTTCACATCTGTCTTTTATAGGGTTTGACACCAATTACGCATCGTGTTTAAAACTAGACAAATGATAAATTGAGGAAACACAGGACGTATGTGGATTGCTTAATTCATACTGTGACACTCTTAAATGCTTTTTATGTGTAGTGTCGCTATTCTACCACTAGATTCTCTGCGTAAGCATGCTCAGAGGTGTGCTTGTATTTACACACATTTCTACGTATTAGTACAAGTTGGTGAATCCCCACACTTTGCGTAAAACTGTTCTTACGCACTCATTATGCACAAATCTATCCGTACGCACCGTTGATAAATGAGGGCCCAGGTCTTGCTTGCTACTAATGAGCACATGAGTTAAATCAGGTGTGATATATGAGGGAGACATACAAATTGTGCAGGGCTGGGGGTCCTCCAGGACAGGTTTGGGAAACACTGGTCTATTGGTTCCTCTGGCCGCTTTGCCATGGTTCTTGTTATCATCATATTGCACTGTTGCAAGGGGCTGGACTAGATCTACTGGTAAATCATGACCCAGAACTATGGGACAAGGACGATTATCTGTTACCCCTACCTTTAACAGGTAATTCCATGTCAAATCAACCAAATTTTGGAAACTTCCCTTTGGAAACCTTTTTTTTTTTGTTGTTTTTTTTTTTTGTTTATTTATTTATTTTTTAAGAAAGACAAACATATGGTGATGAAAGCCAAAATATTAAATGTAATGAATGTATATTGACTAGAGTAATCCACTGTTTTGTAGAGGGGGTCAAAATGACAATTTTAACATTTTTACATGGTGCCATCTTTTTAAAGTCATTTTTACCCCCATCATTATTTTATTTTTACAGAAGTTTGTAGGTCTGTTAGTAAAATATGTTTACTTTAGCAATTTTTGTTTTATTATATGCCAACGGTGACCGTTCAAAAATGAGAAAAAGCACTTCTTGTGTTTTTTGCCCCAAGTTTACATGCCTGTAACTGAAGAATATTAAATACATCTTAATATTCTTTTATATTTTTGTTTTTAACAAATATTTCTTTTGGTATTTTCATTTTAAAGGCCCTATATGTTTCAATCCCATGGGGATCTCAATGCGGCCCCATGAGTATATTGCATACAGCTGATAATTATTTTCTTTTAAAGAGGAATGTCTGAAGAACAAATAATGTTAAAACTAGAATTGTATCTTGTTTCCCTCTATCAAAACAATTACATACAACAGCCTTTTCGTTTCATGGCAGTAATCAGCCCACGCTTTTATTTGTAGTTGAGATTAAACGGCCGTCAATTTATCCCAGAGGACTGCGATAGGACACCTTCTTAGTGCCATAAATATTAAAGATACTTTTTGATTTTAGATTCTGGTTCTTAAACTTTTCTTTTGAAATCTTGAATGGTTCAATCCCATTGGTATGGGGATCTCAATGCGGCTCCATGTTCAATTATGTTCATTCTAACAGCTGATACTTATTGCATGTAAAGGGGAATGTCTGAAGAATAAATAATGTTAAAACTAGAAATGTATTTTGTTTTTGATTTTTGTAAAAGTAATTAGGGCTGTCCCAAATGGCATAATAATCTTAATCAAATTCTCAAATGTAGATATTAATAAAAACTTTCTCCTTTTTTTGATAAATGTTTTAATAACAATTTTATAAGAAATTCGTTTAATGTTGGATCCAATTCTCCATGTAAATCAAAATGGCTTAAAACTCATTGTATATCTTGGCACAGCATTTGGACATTACCAAATAAATGTTATTTCTAATAAAGTAAAATAACTAATTTAGAAAATTATTCATAGATGTTAGCCTGTAAATGCAGATATATTCATACTGTTTGTGAAAAATGTACTTTTTGTAACACATCATTTGAAGATATTGAACATTTATTTTTATTGCTCTTTTTCTATTTTTTTTTTTTTTGGATTGACTTTAATGAGGCATGACTAAAAAATTAAACAAAACTCTTAATGTAGAACCTTATGCCATTTTACTTTGTTTTTAAAACCCATATTTTTCTGAAGTTTTTTTTCTAAACGTCTTATATTCATAGGACAAAAATAACTCAAAGAAACCTTCATATATTACCTTTTGTAATACTGTTTTATAAGAAATGCATTCTTAATATTTCAAAGTTAACTATAAAATGGCACTGGAACCATTTTCTTTTTATTGTGGACAGCATTACACAAATATGTTTAAATTACATTGCAAATGTTTACATTTAAGATGCACAACGTAACCCAAAATCAATATTTTCCTGATACTATGTTAATAGCCATTAGCTTCAGTACAAAGACAGCCTTAAAGCCATTTTTTATTTTGCAAGCATGTATTTGTGATCAAACTTTGTCTCACTCTGTATACATGGGAATTTATGAATGAAATTAATAGCTGCCTTTACATTTTAGGAAGGGCAGTAAAAACATCCCTGCCAACAGTAAAATGATGCATTCAGTCTACACAGGCTCTGCCCCAACTACACTTGATGTGTAATTTCAAGATCAATGCCACTAATTGTACCTCGGATGAAAACTTCCAAACTCATTCAACTAAAGCATTTTTTATTTTTTTTTGCATATATATAACATGCAGAGACAGCCATGCCAAGTGCTTGCTCAATCGGTAGTGTGTATTTGAGGTGGGACTGCCTGCTTTTCTAAGCCAAAACAGAGAGAACTCTTCTGATCTCTACATTTGGTAAACTTGGGAAAATGTGAAACAGTGGTGATATTTAAATAAAGAAACTGAGACCTTGTACACAAAGATTTTGTTTATTATGTACAGAATGAGCAAGTTTCAAAACTTGACGTGAACATTTGAATGATATGACAGATACTTCCATTCATGATAAATGATAATTTTTCCAGTATTTTAACACTTCAATGTATTAAACAGAGCTCGGTGCTTTAGTCTGTTCATAGTTTTGCACCGCCAGCTCAATGAATCCAGCTCTGTTTGACTTGTACTGGGCATAAACCTAAAATAAGAGGAAAAAGAAAGACAAAATATGCATTAGAACCCGTTTGTGTGAGGATGCACAGGTTTTTACATGAAGACAAACTGTTTATTTTAACATCGTTCTTTTTTGATGTTAACATGGCGGCCAACGTGAGGTGGTGACCATGAAGAATAAAAGAGCTTTTATGTCTTTTAAAACTGATATATCTGGAGTCTTCATCTCATGTGAAACTATAAGTATAATAATTTTAACTCTTTCCCCAACATTGATAGATTTTTCAGTCATTTATAACAATGCATCCCTACCATTGACGGAAATTTATAACAATCTGTTTTCACTGTTATACAGACTGCTATTACACAGGAGAAGACGACGCAGAAACAAATTGACAGAAGCATTGCTTATGCACATGTAAAATAACACAATCATCAACATTAAACAACATATAAATCAAAACTGTCTAATGTTACTGAATGAAATGTAGACCAGGATGAGCTATAGGACGGTGAAGCTTTTGGGGTGTTGATGGACTTGATCTACTCCATCTGTTTTTGATCATCTTTCTGAATCTGATCTGGATGTAGCCTTTGACAAAAATGCATTTTACTTCAAAATGTTGCTTTTTTTTAAAAAATTAAACTTACCCACGTTCAAGTGTTAACAAAAAAGGAATGCATGAAGCTAGAATAAGGGCTGTGTATTGCCAAGAATCTGGCGATACGATACGTATCACGATACAGGGGCTACGATACGATATATTGTGATATATTGCGATACTGTAAGAAAGGCGATATATTGCGATATTCCTTGTTTTTTTTTAGAAAAAAGGATGTAAAAAAGGATGTAAAAAACGGTCATAAAGAACACACCACCATATGCATAAAACCTTACAAACAACTTTATTTTATTTAATCAATGCAGTATCATTTGCATTTATATCATTTTATGCAATCTAAGGGAAAATAGTAAAGTGACTGCAGGATTCTTTAGGTGTATATGTTTTAAAAGTTCACGGTATAGCAGTTTTTAATTTCTAAACTATTTAACAACTAGTGCATAGTCCATTTCATGACTGAATATCTGTTTTATATTTAATACTGTAAAGCTGCTTGCTTTAAAGCAGTCTAATGTATAAAGTGCTATTTAAATAAACGTGACTTCACTGAAGTGCTGAACAGAGCTGGTGCAAACATATTCACATCGCTATGATCAGATGCTTTCTTAATTCCCCTCACCGCTGTCATTTTTGTTGTGTGTTTATTTTGTTACCGAGAGGAAAGCGTGCAGTAGGCTACATACTACATATTCTATCGAACGCCTCTCTCAGCAGCGCGGATGGCATCGGGATATTAAGTGAGCTCTCAGATTCAATGCGTTTCCCGAGTTTTGGATTTTAACATGGCCTATTTTGCAAACAACTGACTCTTGTCGATCTCCTTAGTGGGTTCTTTATAGTTGAAGCCAAAGTGAGCGCACACACACTTCAGCTCTATATGCCGCGGGAGCGGAATAATTCTATCGTCTTGTGAGCTGGGTTTGCTAATGCTAATGTTAGCGATGCACCTTGCGCTTCTTCGGCTACGCGTCACTTTACGTTCTGAGATAACACTGACATCTAACCAGTTGGGTTTTATACAGTCTGTGGTTTAAACCGAACACAAAGCCACGAATCTTGGATCTAAATAAATAAATAAATATCGATAGTGTTTTTGAGAATCGATACAGTATCGCCAAACATAATATCGTGATATTCATGTGTATCGATATTTTCTTACACCCCATAAAACAGGTTTTTTTTTTTTTTATCTGAGTGTCTGTTCTTTCTTTTGACATTTTGCATGTTTAGATAATCATACAACAAAATATTCTGAGAGCCATAAAACTTTTGTGAAAATGATCAAAAATGCTGGCGGTGGCAACTTTTTTTTTTTTTTTAAATGCTGAAGGAGAAAGAGTTGATGATGCTAAAAGTGCTATTTATTTTTTGTGTCAAATTTTGCTAATTTTAATTAGCAAAACAAATACTTACTTCCTGATACAGGGGTTAAAGGGTCAATGTGACAAAACAGGGTTGAGCGGAGTGTGCACCAAGTAAGGACCATGACTAAACCGTGGCCCCTCATCAAGTCTACCATGCTTTCCGAATTCCTTTCAAAGAATTTAATATATACACACTCTGTCTTTCACACACATTAAAACCCGTCACTCTACCATCTCTACCAAATTACTGGTGGCATCTCAACTTGACAAGAATTTTTTTTCCCCTTCCTTTACTCCATTCTCTCTGAATGACATCCTCGCATGGGTTAAAGGTCTAACCACAGGCTAATGGGAAGTGATGTACCCTTGGCCTGACCCCTTCTTCCCTGTTTCCAGAGCACATATCATTAATGTTCTCATGTAAGAGTGACAGACTCGCTGATCTCTTCTGCTGATATGTGAGCTGATTTGGCACAGAGCTACTTGAGTAAATGTTTACAGCCTAATTAACACTGTAGTATTATAATCTGAGGTGATGGATTCTTGTCTTGCATCCCTTTTGGGCATTTAAATGTAACATTTATTATAATATTTATTTATTTATTTTTTATACATTTTTTTAATGATTTTAAAAGAAGTCTCTTTATTTCATCAAAATACAGTAAAACAGTAATATTGAAAAATATTACAATTTAAAATTTCTATTTTAATATACACTGAACAAAATTATAGACAACACTTTTGTTTTTGCCCCCATTTTTCATGAGCTGAATTCAAAGATCTAAGACTTTTTCTATGTACACAAAAGGCCTATTTCTCTCAAATACTGTTCACAAATCTGTCTAAATCTATGTTAGTGAGCACTTCTTCTTTGCCGAGATAATCCATCCACCTCACAGGTGTGGCATATCAAGATGCTGATTAGACAGCATGATTACTGCACAGGTGTGCCTTAGGCTGGCCACAATAAAAGGCCACTCTAAAATGTGCAGTTTTACTGTATTTTTTGGGGGGGGCCGTGCATTATCATGCTGCAACATGAGGTGATGGTCGTGGATTAATGGCACGACAATGGGCCTCAGGATCTCGTCACGGTATCTCCGTGCATTCAAAATGCCATCAATAAAATGCACCTGTGTTCATTGTCCGTAACATACGCCTGCCCATACCATAACCCCACCGCCACCATGGGCCACTCGATCCACAACGTTGACATCAGCAAACCGCTCACCCACACAACGCCATACACGCTGCCATCTGCCCTGTACAGTGAAAACCGGGATTCATCCGTGAAGAGAACACTTCTCCAAAGTGCCGGACGGCATCGATTTGCATTTGCCCACTCAAGTTGGTTACGACGACGAACTGCAGTCAGGTTGAGACCCCGATGAGGACGACAAGCATGCAGATGAGCTTCCCTGAGACGGTTTCTGACAGTTTGTGCAGAAATTCTTTGGTTATGCAAACCGATTGTTGCAGCAGCTGTCCGGGTGGCTGGTCTTAGATGATCTTGGAGGTGAAGATGCTGGATTTGGAGGTCCTGGGCTGGTGTGGTTACACGTGGTCTGCGGTTGTGAAGCCGGTTGGATGTACTGCCAAATTCTCTAAAACGCGCTTGGGAGACTGCTTATGGTAGAGAAATGAACATTGAATTCACGAGCAACAGCTCTGGTGGACATTCCTGCAGTCAGCATGGCAATTGCACGCTCCCTCAAAACTTGCAACATCGGTGGCATTGTGCTGAGTGATAAAACTGCACATTTTAGAGTGGCCTTTTATTGCAGCCAGCCTAAGGCACACCTGTGCAATAATCATGCTGTCTAATCAGCATCTTGATATGCCACACTTATGAGGTGGATGGATTATCTCGGAAAAGGAGAAGTGTTCACTAACACAGATTTAGACAGATTTGTGAACAATATTTGAGAGAAATAGGCCTTTGTGTACACAGAAAAAGTCTTAGATCTTTGAGTTCAGCTCATGAAAAATCGGGGCAAAAACAAAAGTGTTGCGTTTATAATTTTGTTCAGTGTATGTTAAAATGTAATTTATTCCTGTATACAAAGCTGAATTTTCAGCATCCTTATTCCAGTCTTCAATGTCAGATGATCTTATAGAAATCATTCAGATATGCTCATTTGATGCTCAAGAAACATTTCATATTATTATTATCAATGTAGAAATCAGTTTTTGCTGCTTAACATTTTTGTAGGTCTCAAAGGTCTCAAACATATACATGTACTCCGTCTTGTCTTGTGTTTTATTTCAAGACCGGTCAAGACCATAACGTCGGGGATATCAGTAAATTGACAGTGCTTTGTCTGATTTATTTGTTAACATCTTTACCGTAACTAGATGTAAAACTTCCTGCTTCTAATGCAATCAATACCTTATTTCTAATTTGATTTCTTTTGTTATTGTTAAGCCGGGTCACAAATGAAAGTGGAATGGTATCAAAAATGTACAGCACACAGCGGTGTTTCATTACTGAATGAATCAGCTGCTTTGAACAAATCGGTTGAACAAATGATTCAATGACTCATTCATTAAATTATCTGCTGCCACCTACTGGCGGTTTTAGCTTCATATTTAAAAGAATCATTTTATTTTTCCATCATATTTTTATATTCAATCTTGTATTATTAAAACATTTATCTCAACATTGTTTATGCAGTTGTATTTGTACTAATTTAGATTCAACTTTAATGCTACATCTGCAGCGATGAATTTTGCTATCTTGATTAATAACAGCTCTATACTGTGTCATATATTTAATCAATAAATACAATTAGAATAATAAGACATTTCTCAGGCAGTAAATGTTGATCTTTCAGATGAATTTGAGGAGTGTTAGTCTGAAATTTGATCTTGTTCAAGTCTTTTTGTCCAATAATAAAAGATAGTCATGTTGTGATTCACCTCATAGCTGGTTTGGTTTTTTTTTTTTTTTTTTTTTAATTCTTATGGGAAAAATATTTCTGGAACCAATGCCTTTGAAAAAGTGGGCGGGCACTAACGGACTCTATAGGATACCTTAATTTTAAACCATTATATGTAGTTATGTATGAACTGTATTTGTGGTGACAGTAAAGGATGTGGAATTGATAAGCACAAAAAACTCTGATGACTTTGTTGTACAGTGATAACTTGCACATATGTTCACCTTCAGAAGGTCCAGGTCAGTGGCCTGTTGTCTTCGAGCGTGCTGCGCAGACTCACTCTGAGGATGAACCAAATGAAACAGACGCACCAACCTCACCGCATCCTGCATTCTGCAACCATAACAAAAAACAGTAACGTTAGGAAATTTGCCCTAGGAGGTTGTGTGAGAAAAAGACAAACATGGCAGATTTGGACAGGATTAAAATCACAGTGCACCTGTGCAAAAAAAAAAAAATTTCTCTAATGTCCTTCATGAAAACTAGTCCAGTCCGAACAGGGCTATAGTCAAACATTAGCGATTACAATACACGCTTTGCAAATTTCTCTACTGCTACTAGTTTTACAATTGTATCACAAAACTCATAACTATTAAAAATGACACATTATTATCAGACTTGTGTGATTCGTTCAGTCTTAACTGTTTAAAATTATATCCAATCTGTCAGTTCATGTTAGAGCTGCACGATTCTGGATAAATTGAGAAATAGTGATCCCGATTCTCCCACGATTCTGAACAGACAATTAAACACAACAACACATAATTTCCTAGAGGTTCTGACAAGATATTAATTGCTGCAGTCTATTTGAAACGTTTAATTAATCTGAATAAATTATTTAAAAAGGGTTAGGGTTTGAATGAATGATTCAATGGCTCACAGATAAATAAATAATTTCTGGATAAATCAGCATTTTTGAATGAATCTCCTGAACGACTGATTCAATGACAAATACATATTTTTTAAACAGTCACTTGTCGCCACCTACTGGTGTAACAATTGAATCAATACAATCGCTGAAGCATCAAGTTGCGTTCAAAAGGTGATTTGCTCTATTTTGATGATTACCGTAGACATCATTGTTTATATCCACACTACAAACTTTTATCCCAGTACTACTGTGATAATATGAATATTTGTAACACTGAAATAACGATACTGTGTGGCTGAAAAGACTGTTTGTGAAGCGGTTTCATACTTATACATGACTGCTCTCTCTGCTGGATCAGGGGCAGTGCCAACTTAATGCAGATCTGAATGTTCAATGTTTGCTGTGATAGTACTTGTCAAATGTTAAATAGACTCAGCCGAATCATTGTCATTAGGAATAAGACGGCATGGGTTTTGAAACGAGATTGCCATCTTTTAACTATTAATCGTGCAGCTTTAGTTCATCTCACAACAATGTAAACCTGATTAACCCAGAAACTCTCATTATGACACATGTAAGGATTCCAGAAAGGGGTGTGATTTCACTATTTATAAGGCACTTTTTCCATGGAGCAAACTTGTAAAAGTGGCCACACCTCAGGAAGATGGTTTATACATCCTGACAACACAAACATTGCTATGGAATAATAAATGTCAATAACAGATGGTTCATTTCTGCTTTTAAACTCTCCGGTACACCTGTCCCACAGACTTTCGTTGCAAATGCATTACTCTGAGCATGTTTTCCTTCTTTTTAACAAACTGTGGGACAATTCTGTGGTAACCGTCAGCATGTGCTTGTGCACTGAACCCTGACTATTCCTTTTTGATCTCCACAAAACACATACTCACAGGTCTCTCTGCAACATGTCCACCAGAAGGCCATCAATTCGCTGACCATTAGCAAGATGCCAGGCCAAACCACCAAAGAACCGTGTGGATCTGAGCAGATCATATTTCCCATGCTTTTCAATGTCCTCATAGGTCAGCATGAGCACCTAATCGCACAAGACCATATTACTATTATTAGTCAATCCAACCACAGCTATTGCCACAACAGCATGCAGAAAATAAGTGACGTATCCAGAGCGCTCCTCAACAGAATGACACAGAATGACACATTTTCATGAACTTGTACAGCATATCGCCCACCCCTAGTTTCGAAATACATTTGACTGTCAGCAACACAAAAAAAACCTCACATTTTTAAATTCTGCAGAGTCTGGCTCAAATTGGACAACACACTGGTTTAGCACATCCTCGTGTCTATCCTGTTCAAAGACCACCTGCACAGAGGAAGAAACACTCGTCAGAAATTAACACATTTGCAAATCGGCAAGACGTCTTCTGCTTTTGCTCTTTTCATACCCTGAGGTTTTCTTCTTTAAAGATGGGTGGTGGAGTGACTTTGCGGCCCTCTTTGGGGAAGTAAACTTGTATTATCCTATCTCTTTCGTTCCATGATGCTTTTCTCAGGGTTCCATTGGGCTCTCTCACAACTATGAATCTTTCCTTTGGGATATTGGTGAGAGAAACAGAAACGCCAACAGCAACAAAGATAAATAACAAAGTACCAGATCTCTCTGACACCACATTAAAAGATCAAAAAATGATCAGAAAATTACAGTAAATGAAGTATTGCCTTATTGGGTTATTATCCTAGAACAGCAGGAACATAAATTTTTTTCGTTTAAACCAATGTAAAATTAAAATAAAAACAACACAGATATGCTAAACTTAGTTATATAAAATAATGCCTTTTACTTACTCGATGCGGGACGTTAAAGTTGATGTCGGTGAATACATATTTAGCAGTGTCCATGCCCTCTAGCATCTGGTCTTCAGAAAGCACATCATTTATAGGCTTCCTCTCAGGCAGGACCGGTGGCATCTTCAGCAAATGTTTTGCCTGCTCCTCTGCTTTACACACTGCCTACACAGCCGTCAAAACACATGACCCTAATTAAGACTGCCGCTTTCCTAGCACCATAACTGTACAATCACATCACAAATCATATCTCATGTTATTCCAAAATGCCACAGTGAAACCATTTCCCTTATATCATGTGCCCTCATAAATCCTATCCTATCATGTAACCATCATGTCATGAATTTCATCCCATCATGAATTCCAAATCTCACGAAAAACCTCACCTCCTGTAATTGTGTGTCTGTCATAAGCTTGTATTTAGGAGGCGTTAGCTGCTCTCTTAAGGGTCTGAACACTTTCTCCAGATCCAGACCCGTGATTTTGGACAGAATGTCTTGAACCTCTGTATCTGTGAACTGAGCTTTAGGTACATCCACGGAGCCTGTACGATGAAAAAAAAAAAGAAACATTGATCAGCTCAAGTATTTCTGCTTACATTACATGCAAAAGTACTGTGGTTGTACCATGGAACAGTGATGTTATCACATGGGACTTTGAAATATAATATTTACTTATACTTAAATACTTAAATAACCATATTCAAACAGCATAGTATTTTCCACTTAAAAGTATTTCAAAGCATATAGCATTAAATAAATAAATGAATATCAAATAAGCATAACAAGGTCATCGTACTGTACTTTTTTGTCAAGCTTGAGATCTAATGACACTATTTTACAATTAGTAAACACATGAGACATTAAAACTACAAAACGTTAAATGTAATATACAAGGTCAATTATCCACTATTGTGAAGCATGAGACCGTATTCGTCACAATTACAGTGACTATACTTACTGCTGCGGGATTCTGATACACAGAACATTCGTGCTGTAGTCTGCAAACGAGCGTGCACATTTTTATCTAAACATTTAACGCAAAAGTAAGACTTTACTAAACGCCTTGCAACACTGAGCGCAGCCATGCTGCCTGTAAGTGACATCACTGCGGCTGTGTTTTGAACTTCCACCTTGCAAAGAACCACTAGGAATGCTGGGAGATGTAGTAGGCTAGATCTCTGACAGGGACTGCTTCTCTAAATATTTGAGCATAAAATCTGCGTATTAATGTTTTCATACAAAACATAAATAAATAAATAAATATCATCATCATCATCATCATCATAATAAATAAATAAATAAATAAATAATGATTCATCAGTCTACCAACTGTAACCACATGAACATAAAAAAAAAAAAATAAATAAAAAACCTCACATACATGACAAAATGCAGCATGTATAGACGTACACAGCCAGCAACTGAGAGGGCCGAAACAAGATCACGTGTAGGTCTACCGTTCATAATAATAATAATAATAATAATGATAGACCTCCAAATTACATCATAAATAGCGCATCTATTATGCAAAGCTTCCCATAACACAAAAGATGAAATGTAGGTTCATAAGAAGAATAAAAAAATAAGCTCAAATATGTTTATTTAAAGTGCATTTGCATGGGTTAACAAGCACACACACACACACACACACACACACAAAGATAAGGTTAAAGCCCTGCATTATTAGTAGCCTACATGTTAAAATTTTTTGTCGCAAGATGGCGCTAAATAGTTTATTGTTAGAGTTAAGGTTAGTTTATAGTAGGCCTATTTATAACTAGCTGTAGATAAAAACAACAGAAGTATGAAATGTCCTCATGCCTCATACCATGATATACGACAAAATATGCCTCCCATTGGTCGTGCGCATAAAGTATGTATTGGTACATTCGGTGAGCCTGTACACAGGTCAAATCTGCGTAAAGCGTGCCTGACTATGAAGATTTTAGTCAGTAGATGGCGCCAGAGGCTTACACTTAACCGTGCACTACATGAACTGCTTGTAACAACGAAAAAATACATCTTTAGACTTTGTAAAAACATACAACAAATAAGTATATAATAAGTACATAAATAAGTTTTTTTTTTTTTTTTTTAAATAAAATAGTAAAATATTTCCCATTCCAACGTCAAATTACATTTCTTGCTTTTTGAATGTTATAATCTAATGATTAAAAAGATCATTTCATTTGCACACTTCAAAGTCAAAAACAAGATTATCAGCCATAGTTTTATGCCCAGATTCAGTAAACCATAAATCCAGCTCTGTGTTGCAGATGCTTGCTCATATTTTGCTCAATTGCCATGCTCATGCTGAATTTTTCATACTGTTTTGTAAGCAAATATAAGGTAATATCTCCACATACTAGGCTACATATTGATGTATTGATGTATTGATGTTGATGTAATGTCCATCCACTGTTTAAAAAAATGTAAACGTGCAAATTGTCGTGTAGGTATATAGAGTTTTCGCTGTGCTTTTGTCTAATTGAGAAATGTATTAATGTAATTTGAAAGATGTCGTCATTTAATGTATTTTGTGCCAAAGCAATGATAAATAATCCGCAGTTTAGCCCACATAGACTGATGTTGTGCTCAGCGTGTGAAGAGATTTGAAAAGGTGACCCAAGTATTGAGAAATGTGTCCTAGCGATTAAAAAAAAAAAAAAAAAAAAAAAAAAAAAAAAAAACAGCAACTGTAATATAGTGAAACAAACAAGAAGTGTGTGTGGTGTGTGTTAGTGATGGATGGCGGCAATGGGTAACCATCAGAATGAAGGTCTTTTACAGGTGTGAACTCAGCTGATGAAGTAGAAATTACTCTTAATCACAAATGTTAATTATGCAAATTATGCACACACATTAGTGTTGCTGTAATATTGAGGATATCTCATAGACTAGAGTGTTTTTTTATATATATATATAGAGAGAGAGAGAGAGAGAGAGAGAGATGATTACATTTGGTAAAATCCAACCCTTACATACCCTCACAAAAATCTGCTGATATCAGTAGATTAAAAGACTACAATCCTAACCCTAACACTAAATCATCCTCTAAAAGAAAATGTAATAAAATAATAAAATAACTATCAATGTACCTGAATGTCCTGGAAGGGGGCTTTTGTCTGTGGAAAATTTTGTCCCAAAAATATAACAAAATTTTCAACAAAATTCTCAAAACAAAGAGGAAAAAAAAAACAAAAAAAACATGGAAAAATAAAATGTGTGTGTGTGTGTGTGTGTGTGTGTGTGTGTGTGTGTGTGTGTGTGTGTGTGTGTGTGTGAACATGTTAATGGTGCAGGACAGTCACCAGAGGCAAGACTTAGCCTTTCAACAAGCAACAGCTGTCTCTGTAATGAACCACACACACACACACACACACACTAACCCTAAACCTACCCATCACAGAAAACTTTCTGCTATTTTAGATCTTCAAAAAAGATCATTCTGTATGATTTAATGATTTATAGGCTTGTTTCCTCATGGGGACCAAAAAAAAGTCCCCATAAGGTCAAAATTTACTAGTATTACTATACTTGTGCACACACACACCAACAAACATTTTTCCATTTTACTCTTTCCTGAAACCTATTTTTTGCTAGTGTATATAAACCAAAGTAAGCATACACTAAATTAGTCTTTATGTACAATAATGTGTGCATACACATGTAATAACACAATCACACACATTCCCTGTGCAGCCAGGCAATCCTGGGTCAAGCTCTGTCCTTCCTGGTGGACACACAATTCACACACATGTTTACTTAGCTATCTGAATGGGCATATTCCATAGACTTCTTGTTTTTATATGCAGCTATAAATATACAGCCTAACTTTATTTTTATACTGTTATACTGTTTTTGTTTGTTTGTTTGTTTGTTTGTTTGTTTTACAAATGAGGATGTCCCCAAAAGAAAGTTTTGAAAGATTTATCTCACTTCTGAATAATTTTGTCTCCAAAATTAAGTAGGTACACACACATATACACACATACTGTCAGATAATATCCTAAATTTCATAAACACTTCATACTGCTGTGCTTTGTGCTGTGTGTGTGTGTGTGTGTGTGTGTGTGTGTGTGTGTGTGTGTGTGTGTGTGTGTGTGTGTGTGTGCGCGGTGCGCACGTTTTTTTTTTTTTTTTTTGTTATTTACGAGGACACAAATTTGTATAATGACACCGGTATTACACTGGTATTACGACGAAAACATTTCATGAGTCCTCATTTAAAATAGCTTTAAAAAATGTAGCTTTATTATTTATTATTATTTATTTATTATTAGCTATTTAATAAAATAGCTTTATTAAAAATGTAAAAATGTTTTCTGTGATGGGTAGGTTTAGGGGTAGGGGTAGTGTAGGGGGACAGAATGCACAGTTTGTACAGTATAAAAACCATTACGCCTATGGAATGTCCTTACTTTGATAGCAAAACAAACCTGTGTGTGTCTGTGTGTGAGTGTGAGGCAGATATAAGGCTTCAAGAAAGGCTCCAGCATTGGTATTTCTCATCTCAATGGGAGGGAAGAGAAGGAGAGATTGGAAAAGGGCACAGTGACACTCAAGCACTGTCTACCTCATCCTTATCACAATCACTCATTTACCTCCTTTTCATCATAGTTCTACTTTCTCTCTTTAAAAAAACAAAAAACAAACAAACAAAAAAACAATCTTGCAATCTTTATGAATACTGCATAATTGTTTTTAAGTGATATACACAGCAAAAAAACAGACGTTTTGTTTGTTTGTTTGTTTGTTTGTTTGTTTGTTTCACATAAAACTATTTAAAAATCCTGATATAAATGATAGTAATGCTTAATCAAGGATAAAAATATCATTAGCCCACTGCCTACTTTTTACTCTTATGTGAAAACATTTAAAAAACTCATACATTACATTGTCACCTCTCTCTCTCTCTCTTTCTCTCTCTCTCTCTCTCTCTCTCTCTCTCTATATATATATATATATATAAGCAATTGATCTCACATTTATGCCTTTGGCGGATGCCTTTACCCAAAACAACCTTCATTCAAGGTACACATTTTATCAGTTCATGCATTTCATGGGAGTCAAATCCACAACCTTGGCATTGCTAAAATAGTATGAATAGTAAGATTAGTATGCGTTTCTACTCAGTTTTAAGGCTTTGGAACTTTTTTTTTTTTTTTCTTGTAAAAGTTGTTTTATTTTAAGGTTTTTAACACCTCTATATGTATGCTTACCATAATTATAACTAAATAAACAGTTTGGTTTACATTTTTACAGTGTCTTTGTTAAATATATTGCATGTACTCTAGTAATAACAGTAAATTTTACAAAACTGATCTTGAATTGAGTCCTAATCCTAACCTTATAATAGGTGCATGGTATTAATTAATAGTACTTAATTAATTAATTAATTAATTAATTATTAATTACACATATTAATTATTTAATATGGAAAACTAAGGCACATGTATACTAGGTTGCCTTTTCGAGGACCCATTTCTGGTGCACTTACATTCATACAGAGTGGATTGTCTCACTTTTTTTTTTTCTTTTCTTTTTTTTTTGTAATATTGAAACCAAATCCTTGAAACAGCACCATGACATGTGGAAGTTTTATACAGGTTCTCCATATTAATACACAGCGATGGTCTGTGGAATACATGTACATATCTGCAAATGTCAGATTTGGCAATATCTCTCTGACTGTGTTGATTTTTTCCTTGTAGAGATCAAAAACAATGATCAAAATCATTTCTTAATTTGGATTGTCAAATGTTTTTGAATTCTCTGCCGTTGTTTTCCTACCACTGATGTTATAAATACAGTGGCAGTGAGGAAAAGGTCCTGTGAATGAAACCGAAGAGTACAAAGACACAGAAATACCATGTTACACATACTGACACTCAGGGACAACAGTAGGAAGACTGTAATCACCAACAATACAGGAAAGTACTAATACAAACACACACAGAGCAAATTTAGCTGATGAATGAGAGGGACTCTAATTATAGGCCTCATTTTAATGCTGCCTCATTTTCACAGACCAATCAGAAACTGCGGAAAAGATGCTCGTTTATCACTGTCAGCTCCAGAAATTCTGGAAATGAGCTTACACGCAAGAACACAAAAAGTAAAACAGCAGTGTTTCTGAACATACTTGGCAAAATACTTTCCTATCATAGAAATTGCTCTTTCACACATACAGCAGCTGGATCTCAGGAGTGCACAGTGACCCTGAAGATAAGCGCAAACTGTACTTTTACCACATATAACAGACACACACACACACACACACACACACACACACACATACTGATAATAAGACAGCTGTGTGGAGGAGACCTTCATCTCTTTCTCTCCCTCAGATCTCTCCTTCTCTCTAATCATGCTGTCTGTAGGTTTTTTCGAGGAGTTTCTTTTCAGTGGTTAAACAACATGCGCTGCCGCATTTCTAATTAAGTGTTGCACTTTTTATACACTAAAAAATTAGAATGTGACAAAATGATTCAGAAATCTATCAATTTTCCAAACCCCTTGTCACAGAAGATGCTCCATCTAGAGTTACGGGGATGCTCCAAGTATTCTGAGAAGGGAAACACCCTAGATAGACAGAAATTAGTTTTGGAATTATTGGCGCATTATCAAGAGTCCAAGATCAAATTTTTTTTATTGTCTTGGTCTTGTCACACACAGGGTCTTGACTTGACCTGTCATGGATTCTAAGAGCATTTGGACTTGGTCTTGACTCAGACTTCAGACCGAGTCTTGTCTCAATACTGCGGATATGTTTTGTGGTTTGTGTTGACTAGCGCATGTGATCCGCTCTGTGTTATCGTGTCTCTGGACCAGAGAACACTGTGTGTGTGTGTTGCAGAGATTCACTTGATACTGATGTGAAACCAGACTTCATTAACCCCAAAGGAAAGCATATTTAACACTGTCTAAGTCATTTAGACCCTATTCTGATCTCGTACTGACTCAGACTTGACCCTCTTCTGGTCTCTGTCTTGATTGCACAATTTCATCAAAAATTAATAGGAATGCTCTTTCTTTCTAAAGAACTTGTTCTTAAGTGACTTGCCTGGTTAAATAAAGGTTAATAAAATTAGAATTGTGACATAAACATATGATATTTTATAAATTTTTTTCTAAATGTGTAAGCCTTTGGACTTAAAAGCCTTAACGAAGTTGTTTTGTGCATTCCACAAATAAATGGAAGCATGCGCGACTGAATAAGTATGTGTGTTCTCTTTTTATGTCCTCTTTTTATATAGTTTTCAGACAGCTAGTTGTGTGAAGTTGTTCTATGGAGGCGTGTTAAGGGCGGGTTTTAGGGCAGCGCTGCGGGGCTACTGGCCCGATAGTGGAAACGCAGCTTGATTTTGACCTTGTGGCTCGAAGTCCGAGGCTATTGGCCCCTCCCAACACATTGTTAGCACCGGCTCGCACTGGCCTCTGTGCAGAGGACATTTGTTTGATTCTTGTTGTCTTTGCTGAGGATCTGCAAAGACAACAAGGCCATCTAGTTGTCAGTACATATGTCTGACCTCGGGCACTGTTCCAGTGGTTATTTTTGAATAAGAGGTGGGTCAGTTCCAAGTTGTCTTCTGCAATGTGACAAGATTCCATCAAAAAGTAATTTATCTGTCTACAATGAACAGCAAAATGTTCACAATTCTGACATTCAGACATAAGAGCATCAGTGATGTCAGGCATTGGTCTTGGGTGAAGAAGCCTTGCTTGTAGTTGGTGTTTCACTTGATACTGAAGGTGTTCAGTGGGGTTGAGGTTATGATTTTTGCAGACCAGAAAAGTTCTTTTACACCAGACTCAGAAAACCATATTTGGTATGGACTTCACATAAATTACTGGAACAATCAATAAAAAGGGAGTCCACATATTTTGGCCATATAGCGAACTTGAGGAGAGCTAGTTTGTTCCAGTAAGCTTTCGTTGTAGGCAGGTCCCTGTGCAATGCAGCAAAAATACACTGTAAAAAATGAGTGTCATTTTAACTGTAAAATATTGTAAAAATGCTACGGGAAAAAAACGTTAATAGGTTAACAGTAAGTTCCTGTACTATATACGGGTAAAAACTGTAAAAGATCTAACAAGACATTTCATGTATTTCTTCTGTAAAATAATGTAAATTGTACAGTTTTTAGAAGTAAAAAAGAACAAATCAATGTATAATTTACATTAAAAAACTGTAAACTGACATTCCCAGAAATCCCTATGTGACACTTCATATTTTAAGCTATTTTATTCAAATAGTGATGTTTCGTAATAGGTTTTTGTTATCAGTTATTTACATTTGATTTGGGTTTTATGTTACATCTATTGCTGTTTAAAGAAATTTTATGTTAAGTGTTGCGTGTGTTACCATGATGGTGTTTTATGTTTGTGTGAATGACTCTGTTCACCTTCTATATACTAGTATATACTTCAGCTTGTGGAAAAGCTACTTGTGATGAACTTATTCATGATTTTTCATGTGGCTTCCGCTTTTACCACCTGCATTATTATAGTGGTTGTCAGTATATGTTAAAAGTAGAAAACAGATTTAAGTAGCAGTGTGTGTTGTTGAATTTAGTGTTTATATTTAAATTTTCTTATTTGTAAATTACAGTTTTATATTGTCAAATGTACAGGTTGTTCTGTAAATATGTTCACATTTGAATTATTTTTACAAAATTATTCTGGCAACCACAGCTGCCAAAATTTTTTGTAAAAACAAAAGGATTTTTTTTTTTTTACAGTGTACAAACCTAGCGGCTAACAAAATGTAGTGTCATTAGATGTGGTTGTGACAGCAACTAAAACTATATTGATAGTGATTAAATCTCTACAGGTCGCAGTGTTGGTGAGTGAAAGAAATGGCCCAGGTATACTTCCAGGTGTGTAGAAGGACATTAAAGGAAATGCAATGGACTGGCTGCATATACATGTTGACTTTGTCTGTCCAGCTAAAGACAAAATGCTTGATAGGAGACTCACATAGCAAGTGACTAGAACCTGCCATCATGCATGTCACAAATGCAGAGAAACAG
This sequence comes from Ctenopharyngodon idella, assembly GCF_019924925.1. NCBI lineage: Eukaryota > Metazoa > Chordata > Actinopteri > Cypriniformes > Xenocyprididae > Ctenopharyngodon > Ctenopharyngodon idella. The sequence continues at coordinate 7,768,954 of NC_067234.1, forward strand.
TAGTAGCTAATAGCTAACAGCCGTTTTGGCTACCCTGAATAGCTCATCAGTGACATTGGACATTGGCTCATCACAAGAGTTTGCTGCTTTCTTAGCTTGTGGCATACAATGTACTAAATCATCTCCTTACATTGACCAGTGGTTATAGAAATGGTCCAAGAGCATCTCAAGATCAAAAAAGCATTCAATAGTGTCTGAACAGTTTCCATACAGAAGCACCATAGCACAACTAAACCCTTTCCAGCCTCTCTTGTTTAAGACAGCCTGCTGCTGGTTTTGACATACTGAGATATCCTACTCTCAAACATGCAGTAACTCGCTTTGGGCCTCAGGCCCAAAATGGATGCCCTCTACTGTGATTGCTCATTCTGGTCCAGTGTCATATACTGTATCAGTGTTATCTTGAAAGAATGCTTAGATCAGCTGATCATTCAAGAGTCTGAGCCTTCTGTCTCCTTATTTACTTGTTCAGACCCTCCAGTAGATGTAGCTACACCCATCACTTCCTTAAATATTCTAAACATAAACTTGAAGAGAGTGAAGGAATAGGAAATGGGGAAAAACAAGGGCTAATCAGCTGAAATGTGAAATGGAGCATCAGGTAAAATCATATATATATATATATATATATATATTGTAAAACAGCATATTGAAATAAAGGAACTCAACAAATGGCTGAGTTGAGGGAAGGACTACCTGTGTTCCAAAAAAAAAAAAAAAAAAGGCCAGAGTGGAAGGGCCCGTAAGAGTTCTTTGATATGTTAGCAGCTTTACAGAAAATAATTTATGATACTACGCACACTATGTAACTTTTGGCCCTCTAGCGGTTAAAAAAAAAACAGCTATTTTGCTAAACTATGCAATTTGCAGAAGAACATTGCTTTGGTTGTGCTTCGGCTCTGTGTGACTGTACATGTGAATATGTTTTGTGGCACCTGTGAACACAAGGAAATTCAATAATGATGTCATCTGAGCATGAATGTGTAATATTTTATGCTGTTGTTTTGACCAATATTTGCCTAGTATACTGACATTTTTAAATAATGACATTACAAAAGTTATCATGACGTCTGATATTTTCAAACATTGCCATTTTTTTTGTAACTGATATTCTGGCCAAAAGGATGTTATGCTGACTAGCTAAAGACGTTACTGTAGCTTTACCCATTAATAGACATGGTACCTTCTTGGAAAATAAATTCCAGCACAGCGCTACAACAACCATAATGAAATGACACTTCATATAACAATGCTTTACGATGAACTCTGTTAGAGAGCTACATATGGCGATTTATCTGTTCAATAAAACACCTTACCTGTTGAGTAATAAAAACGCTACATCTGCGTAGCTTTCACAACATTTCAAATCCCTCAGTTCTTGCCATCTCCGAAAAGCCAAGCCAATATTGATTCTTGTTTTATTACAAGCTCTGTCATGTTTTCTTTTTGCCAGCAGACTCTCCTCTCCTTTAACTGCTCCATGACAGCCTCTCTCTCTCGTTGTGACAACTAACCTCTGCCACCCCCACAGCAGACACGCGTCAAAGTAGCCAGAGCTGCTTTTCTCTATTTACGGATATAACGAGACACGCAAGGGTGAGTGATGTTTGTTCACAATTTCCAGTGAAAACCATGCCGTCAGGTCTAAAGTATAAACACCCATAACTGTCTTACTATAGCGAATCAGGGTAAGATAAAACACATTTTGGAAGAAATATTGATGATGTATTGACTCATTATTTAAATTTAGTTCATTTTCAACAAAAAAAAAGTTAAATAGTGTACCTTAATATCTTCATGCCTATATCAAGTTACAATACATTTATTTTATTTTAGCATAGAGCAGATTAGATCTGGACGATAATAGAGTTTGTGTGTGTGAGGGGGGGGGGGGGGGGTGAATGAGAGGGAGAGAGAGGCACAATAGGAGGATATGGTCTTTGTGTTGTGGTATCAGCATCAGAATGGACTACACCATGACGTCAGATGAGTGACACGAGAAACACACAAAAAGACTAAAATTATGATGCTTTTGCTGGTTGATACTGAGGTGAGAGGTCACGTTTATGTAAATAATCTGTGTGTGTGCTAGCAACACCAAGGTCATGGGTTCAATTCCCAGGGAACACACATACTGGCAAAATGTAGCTATACCTTGAATGCACTGTATCTTGCTTTGGTTAAAATTTTCTTTCTGGCATTTTTGCCTTTATTCAGACAGGACATTTAAAAGTGTGAACAGAAAGCAAAGTAGGGGAACGGGATCAGAAAGGACTGAGAGCTGGGATTTGAACTCAGGTCACCCAAAGCACAACCACGCTTCTTGTCGGAGTGCTTACAAGTTTGCTTTGTTTAAAGCTTACAAAATCCTACTGTCATTTAGTTGTGGAAAATTACGAGTTACCACAGATTTATTTGAGTTACCATGGTCATTTTTGTGAAAGATGGTTCAATCTATTGGTTTCAGTTAATTCGTATATGTGTCTGCCTATGGTTAAAACAGGGAGGCAACAGATCACACGGACCACATGTATTCCAGCAGCAAAAGATGCTTATTCTGATCACATACATAAGCATATTGGAGAGCAGGGCTAGTTAAAGTTAAGAGTCAAACATTACATTTCATAAATGCTTGCTTTCTCTAGAAGTGGCTTTGTATATTGGTTTCAATACCTATTTAACACTGTCTTAAATTAAAATTATTTTGTGAATGCTGCTCCAAAATTCAAATGTCATCATATTAACGAGTATACGCTTATAAATAAAAGTAAAAGAGTATGCATATTTGGCATGATGTCCAAGGGGACAGCTCCGAGATCAGAATTTGGCTCGAACCCAGAGTACTTCGCCCATAACCCTGGCTGGGATAGGAACAATCAAGTGTGAGGAGTCGAGGTGGTGGAGGGATGCTGTAAACTGTCGAGAAGCATAGGAGAGTCGGCTGTATATATATAGGTCTCCTCTTGTGCTGATTGGATAGATCATTTTAACGTGTTCCTCCCGAACATTGTTAATAAAACATTATTTCTGGTCATTGTTTTAAGGTGAGCACAATAAAAAACACAAAGACATTCAACTTTGTAATGAAGGTACATTTTAACCAAAAAGTTTTATGGATTGTTTTGTGCTTCATAATTTTATAATGCCCTTCTATTGGGGCAGTTGCCAAATAAGGTGAACGTGTATTGGACTCAAATTATATTAAGTTTTTATTCTATGGCAAAATTAGGATTTATTTTCAAGACTTGTTTATCCTATAGAAAAAAAAAATCCAACCCTGAAAGAGCAAAAAGTATAATAACTACCCCTGTTTTTTTTTTTTTTTGTTTTTTTGTTTTTTTTAACCCCTGCTCTGTTCATGGTTAATATTAGTGCTTAGTCCATGTGTGTATATCAGTGCTGAGTGCGTTTCTGCGTGAGAGCATAAGGTTGTAGCAGCAGTGTTGGGTGATGAAGGTTTCAGTAGTCTAGATGTGTAATGAAAATAAATATGTCATAGTTAGTTAAGACTACACATTCATGTTGTGTGTGTGTGTGTGTGTGTGTGTGTGTGTGTGTGTGTGTGTGTGTGTGAGCATGCTCATATCTCTCTTCACTCTGTTATTATTTGATTTAAGTTCATTACAACTATAAACATTTTCCTTGGATCCAAGCAGGCTGAAAATTGCTAATTAGAAGTGGGAAAATATTTAAAACTCCGAACAAATAATGTCAAGCTAATCTATATAGACCATTTGAACTTTGCCTCTGTTATTTATTCTGTCATTGGAGCAACTACACTCTTAGAAGAAAAGCTTCTACACAGGGCTCTGTCAAGCGCTTCATATAACCTTTTAGGGGTTCCCATCATGGGAACCTTTCATGCATTTAGTTTTAATTAATTAATTTAGTTTTAAATCATTTTTAATTGTATGAATTAATCAGATAAGAAACATTTTTTTCACTAGAAAAAATTGAAATAACCCTTTAAACATGAACAATTATGCACTCATTTAAGACGTTTCTCCTTATTTAGAACCTTTTTGGCATGAAGTGTTTGTTAAAATTGAGTCAAGAATTCTAGGGTTCTATACAGAACTCCAATGAACCTTTTTTCTAAGAGTGTAGAATTACAATTCTAATTGTTAGAGCAATTGAGTTTTATGATGTACCATTTCTTATGGTGACTACATTACATACACATCGCAAATTGCACTTTACCGTTAGTACCAAAAACATGGTACTATACCATGTTTTACCATGTAAGTGGTAAGTACCATGCCCAATGTCCAATGGTACATAATTATGGTGATCATTCAGTGCCATGGTATACTGTATCACATTACCATGATATTAATATCTACTGCCTCCGTATTACTGCTCTCAAAGTTTCAAAATACCCTCTTGGTTCTTTGTTCACATCCTCAGCAACATCACAAACATCCAGTGACCAGAAGTGTCCATTTTCAAGAGAGCACGTGCTTATTGTGCAAAATGAAAAGCTGATGAAAAGATGGAGTTGTAATTTCCCAAATATCTGTGAAAATTGTAACCTCTCTGTTCCTCTCATGATGTCATGGTGCAAGGACTCTCTGAGGGGGATCAGGCTGAAAGGATAGCCGGGCCGAGCCAAGGTAAACTGGGCTGCATGGAGCCACGACGGAGCGCTGTGAACACAGACACTAGTTACAAACGCACTCTGATATGGATCGTTGGGTCTGAGCGCGACTGCAGCTTGAATCAATTATTGGTGTCATCTTGATCCAATTTGACTGATCTGAGGGGGAACGGAGAGGACAGGGCGGGCGGGGGTGCGGCAGAGGGCAAATTCTGGTCAAATATCCTGAGTGCATTGGCCCCCCGAAAACACTTTCTCTGCCCTATTCAATGGTGGTCACTCTGACTCACCGGTGGGGCCGGGGGTCAGCGTTAAATAGTGTAACATGCTCTGAAATATAATAAAATGGGGACTGCAGGACAGCTATATCACTCTGAACTTGTATTCGACTGATGCTATCTTTTGTGACAAGATTTGATTCCTGTCACTCGATCTCCTAATAGCAAATGGTAACACTTTATTTCGATGGGCCACATTAGACATTATACTAACTATAAGTAACTTTGCAACTACAAGCCAACTATCAGTCAGAGTATTAGTAGACTGTCGGCTTAATATCTGCTAACACTTTTGATGCTCCCCAACAGACATTTACTGACTATAAGTAACTTTGCAAGTATACATCAACTTATTCTACTAACCCAAACCCTAACCTAACAGTCTACTAATACTCTAATCAGAGTTAAAGGGTTATTTCACCCAAAAATTAAATTTCTGTCATTAATTATTCACCCTCATGTTGTTCCAAACCCGTAAGACCTTTGTTTATCTTCGGAACACAAATTAAAATATTTTTGATGAAATCCGAGAGGTTTTTTATCCCCCATACAAAGGAACGTAATTACCACATTCAAGGTCCAGAAAAGTAGTAAAGACATTGTTAAAATAGTCAACGTGACTACAGTGGTTCAACCTTAATGTTATAAAGCGACAATAATACTTTTTGTGTGCGTAAAAACAAAACAAAAATAATGACTTTATTCAAAAGTTTCTTCTCTCCCCTGTCATTCTCCTACGCTGTTTACATTGTGTAGACAATGCAGAACTTCCAGGTTCTACGTCTAAACTCCGGCTCATTATTGGCCGACACTGTTCACATGAGCAGCACGACACATGCGTGTGATGCTGACAAAGGAGCCGGCCAATAATGAGCCGGTGTTTGGACATAAACACAGAAGTGCTGAACTGCATTCACTGTGTCATACTGCGGACGAGTCTGACAGGGTAGAGAAGAAATTGTTGAATAAGTCATTATTTTTGTTTTGTTTTTACACATATAAGTATTCTCATTGCTTCATAACTCTTCGGCGACACTGTCGAGGACTTTGCGCAGCAGTTCTCGGCAGTGCGCCTGATCCTCGCCGAGGGCGTCCTTCTGCGGCTCAGGCTTTCGGGAGATCGGAGCCATTCCATCCTCCCCGAGCCTCCCGCAGGAAGGCCACGCCACCCGCCCAGGCCGCCAAGTCTTCTAAAAAGAAGAGGGCTAAGAAGCGGCCCTGAGAAGGGAGACCCAGAAGTGATGGAGACTGCTCTGCAGGAGACGGTGACCGAATCCTGTGTTTTGTTTTCTTTCTGTTCCGCCGCTGGCCCCAGGGTCAGCGGTACCCACAGTTTCAATAAAAGAGCGATTTCCAACACCTCTGGGTCATATAAGAAGGTCTGTGCTGAGGGTGAGCGAAGCTCCGCTTCCTCAGTCTCAGCCACTCCTTCCTTCGCCACGGGAGGGTCTTGGCGCCCCAGGGACGCACAGCCTCCCCACGCCACCCTGCCCACTCGGAGCCACGTGAGTGGACCCCACTCATGGCCTCGACTTTGGGACGCACTGCCTCTCGAGTTGGGCCACAGTGCTCCATGCTGCCCCCCCGTGGGTACTTCTGCTGCCCGGATGGTTCCACTCGTACGGTGCTTGGGGGCGTGGCTACGCCTTCCCAACCCGTCCCGTTGGCTCATTCGGACAGTCAGACTCGGCTACGCGATTCAGTTCGCCAGGCGTCCCCCCAGGTTCAGCGGTGTTCTGTTCACTTCGGTGACAGGTCCAAACGCCCCTGTCCTGCGGGCGGAGATTGCGGTTCTTTTGGCGAAGGACACAATAGAGCCTGTCCCTCTAGCCGAGATGAAGTCTGGGTTTTACAGCCCATACTTGCCCCACTCAGGGAAGTGGGCGTTCGCATTCTCAACTACCTCGACGACTGGCTCATTCTGGCCCAGTCGCGAGAGCAGTTGTGCGAACACAGGGACCTGGTGCTCAGTCATCTCAGCCAGTTGGGGTTTCGGGTCAACTGGGAAAAGAGCAAGCTTTGCCCCGTGCAGAGCATCTCTTTTCTTGGTGTGGAGCTGGACTCGGTCAACATGACAGCACGTCTCACCAACGAGCGTGCACAGTGCTGAACTGCCTGAATTAGTTCTTGCGGAAAACAGCGGTCCCACTGAAACAATTTCAGAGGCTCCTGGGGCATATGGCATCCGCAGCCGCGGTCACGCCGCTCGGATTGCTTCATATGAGACCGCTTCAGCACTGGCTTCACAACCGAGTCCCGAGGTGGGCATGGCACCGTGGCTCACTCTCTGTGGTCATCACACCGAGTTGTCGCCGCACGTTCAGCCCGTGGTCGGACCTTGCTTTTCTACGGGCCGGGGTGCCCCTAGTACAAGTGTCCAGGCATCTTGTTGTTACAACAGATGCCTCCACCACCGGCTGGGGTGCCATATGCAGTGGTCAGTCGGCGTCGGGCTCCTGGACAGGACCCCAACGCCACTGGCACATCAACTGCCTCGAGTTGCTAGCAGTACTCCTTGCTCTGTGCCGGTTTCGACCACTGCTGCAGGGCAAGCATGTGCTGGTCCGGATGGACAATACATCGACGGTAGCGTACATCAACCACCAGGGTGGTCTATGCTCCCGTCGCATGTCGCAACTCGCCCGCCATCTCCTCCTGTGGAGTCAGCACCGACTCAGGTCGATGCGCGCCTCCTACATCCCGGGCGAGCTCAATCGTGCAGCCGACGCGCTCTCACGACAGCTCACGCTCCCGGGGGAATGGAGACTCCACCCCCAGGCGGTCCAGCTGATCTGGAGCCGATTCGGGGAGGCACAGGTGGACCTGTTTGCCTCTCAGGAATCCACCCACTGCCAGTTGTTTTATTCCCTGACCGAGGGGACCCTCGGCACGGATGCACTGGCACACAGCTGGCCCCGGGGTCTATGCAAATATGCGTTTCCCCCAGTGAGCCTTCTCGCACAGACACTGTGCAAGGTCGGGGAGGACGAGGAGCAGGTCTTGCTAGTTGCGCCGTACTGGCCCAACCAGACCTGGTTCCCAGAACTCATGCTCCTCGCGACAGCCCATCCCTGGCGCATCCCCTTGAGGAAGGACCTCCTTTCTCAGGGGCAGGGCACCATATAGCACCCACGTCCCGACCTGTGGAACCTCCACGTGTGGTTCCTGGACGGGACGCGTCAGATTTAAGTGGCCTACCATCCGCGGTAGTTAACACCATCACTTAGGCTAGATCCCCCTGTACGAGGCGCGCTTACGCCATGAAGTGGAGTCTGTTCATTGAGTGGTGTTCTTCCCACCGGGAAGACCCCCGGAAATGCCCGGTCAGTGCCGTGCTTTCCTTCCTTCAAGAGGGTTTGAAGCAGAGGCTGTCCCCCTCCACCCTGAAGGTCTATGTGGCTGCCATCGCAGCACATCATGATGTGCTTGATGGCAAGTCACTAGGAAAGCATGACCTGGTCATCAGGTTCCTCAGAGGCACCAGGAGGTTAAATCCCCCTAGGCCTCGCCTCATTCCCTCTTGGGATCTCTCTGTCGTCCTCACGGGCCTGCGGAGAGCTCCCTTCGAGCCCCTTGAGTCAGCTGAGCTGAAACATCTGTCTTTGAAGACAATGCTCCTGACCGCGCTCGCCTCCTTCAAAAGGGTTGGGGACCTGCAGGCATTTTCGGTCAGTGATTCGTGCCTGGAATTCGGGCCTTCTCTCACGTTATCCTGAGACCCCGGCCTGGATATGTACCCAAAGTTCCCACCACTCCCTTCCGGGACCAGGTGGTGAACTTGCAAGCGCTGCCCCTGGAGGAGGCAGACCCAGCCCTTGCGTTGCTGTGTCCCGTTCGTGCCCTGCGTGTTTACGTGGACCGCACGCAGAGCTTCAGGAGCTCTGAGCAGCTCTTTGTCTATTTTGGAGGTCAGCAGAAGGGAAAGGCTGTCTCCAAACAGAGGTTGGCCCACTGGATAGTGGATGCCATCGCCTTGGCGTACCAGTCCCAAGGCGAGCCATGCCCCCTCGGGTTGCGAGCTCACTCCACTCGGGGTGTTGCTTCTTCCTGGCCGTTGGCGCACGGCGCCTCTGTTGCAGACATCTGCAGAGCTGCAGGCTGGGCGACACCGAATACATTCACGAGATATTACAATCTCCGAGTGGAACCGGTGTCCACCCGTGTGCTGTCTACTCGTAGGTAGCCACGGGTGTTCACTTGCTGTGCCATTTCCCTCGGATGAGGGAATGTAAGCACTTTTCCCGCTCCTCAGTTCAGTTCCCCGCAACGGTGAACCCTGTGGAGTTCCTCCTGCATCCTGCGGCAGCCAGACGCGGCGGAGGCGTCCGGCGCTAGGTCCAGTACTCGTGTGTATGCCCGATTGGTCTGCCCTTGTACTGGGCTAGATGCCCATATGCTGTGATTCCCCACAGGTAATCCCATATGTGTCCGTCCACGGTACGGTTTCCCTGACGGTAAACCTGTGTCTTTCCCTGGGCGGCTCTGCTCTGCCCTGTCTCTGAGCGCTAGAGTTCCTCCCAGAAGGTAGGACCTACGTCAGAGATCTTCCATATGCGTTACTGCCCCTCGGGTCAGTCCATATGTGTTTTCCACACGTTACCTCCCTTCGGGCAGGGTGTGGTCTCCGTAGCTTTCCCCTCCTCGGGGAATGCTTTCCTGGCATTTTGGTCATGGCTGAGAAAATGTGGGAATTGAGTTCCGAAGCACTCTTCCCCGGGGGTAAAGAACAGCAGCTTCGACCTTCTCCATTGTATCGCCCTGTCCTCTCCATCCCACTGGTATGGAAGACATTCCTGGGCTTACTCTGGGCACTGGAGGGTTACGAGTAGGGGCCGCACTTGCATTGGGCACACTACGGCTTGCCAGCATCTGCCTCCCTAACACTCGTAATGTGGTTCAGTCGCTATGGCGCTTTCCACTGGACCCCATTACGCCAGTATTGACGTAACGTCGAACGTGACTGACTGAATGGGAACGTCTAGGTTACTATTGTAACCCCCGTTCCCTGAAGGAGGGAACGGAGATGTTACGTCGATACTGACGTAATGGGGTCTCGCTTGGGAGCCCAGTCACCTCCAAGGGATACAAGACAAGCCAATGGGAATTGGCCAGTGAGATTTACATGCCGGACCACACCCCCGGCATCCGGGTATAAATAGACCCGGCATACGCACCTGCATTCATATTTTTGCGGAGGAGCCGAGATAGACATCTGGCCGCTCAGCGGTGACAGGGGGCAGGGGGACGTAACGTCTCCGTTCCCTCCGTTTTTCCCTAGACGTTTTTCTCGATTGCTTAAACACATTTCATGAAACTATGCCTCATTTTCTCAAAACAGTAAACACAAATCCATAACATCTCACCCAATTCCCCATTTTCAGGTCAAAAATGAAGCTTTACACTCAAAACCATTCACTCTTGCTGAAAAACCAAACTTTGCCCTCAGACATCACACACAAGCCCTCAAAAACACACACACTACAACATAGTCTCACACACTGGTGAGATAAATTCAAAACAATACTACAAAAACCAAAAACAAAAACCAGTAATAAGTTGTGTCACTTGTGGTTCTCCCCCTCGCTGAACTTTTCACATGATGAACACGTGTATTCATTTGCACATTTTTTATTCCTTAATGTACTGTACAGTGCAATACACCAAACAACAAAAAATATTCTGCCCCAGCATCACATCTTTGGTCTGGGACAGGCCAGAGAATCTCGTCAACTTCACAGGCTGTACTGGCACTATCCAGGCAGCGGGGGGGAAATCCTCTTGCATGCCTGATCCACCCCTGGCACGCATCAACTGAAATGTCTAGTCAGGCTTCTTCCATTCCATCGTCTCTGTGTCCTACAAAAATAGAAGTACTGATTACTGTAACTGTAACACATCCTTTTTACAAAATGGAAGCAGACAGAAACTATCAGTATGTAAGGCACTTTAATGCATGTGTTGTAACACTCAAAAGTTACAGTAGAGTACACTGAGGTACACCTACCTGTTTTCCTGAAGGTTCTCATGATCGAGGCGATGGTGAAGCAACTTAAGTTTGGCTGAACTCATTGCCCAGCCTCCCTCATAGTCATACCATGGACAAGGACATGGTCAACTAGTGGCACGAATTTCATCTGAGACTCCTTGTCTCCTTGCACCTCATCCTTATCCTCATCCGCGTCCTTCTCCTCTTCCCTCACCTCTTCCTCCACTCTTTACCGCTCTTGCTCATCCTCTTCCTCCTCCTCTCTGGTGTCCTCGACCTTTTCAGTCATGTCTCTCTGGATCCATTGTTCCAAAACTGAATGAACTGACTCAGGCTCTTTTATCTCTCTATTGAAGGTTCTGATTGGTGTGTGATAAATTTTGACTCTTAGTGTTTCCACATGGGTAACTGTGTGCTAACTGAGCTCAAGCTATGCCGACTTGAGTGAACAATATTGAATGCTAGTGCTTTCTAAATGTGTAGGCAATGGTGTAGGCAATGAGAAATGAAGGGATTTGTGTGTAAAGTTTTGCAGTGACAGTTCAACAAATCTGAATTAATGTGTCAAAAAGGGGAATAATGTTTATAGTTTAGGGAAAAGGGTATGCTTTTTGATAAATGGCGTTATGATTTTGAAATTTTAGTTTAAAAGCCTGGTTATAGTGTTTAAGCAATCGAGAAAAAAACTGCAATGACAGAAACTTCATTTTTGGGTGAACTAACCCTTTGCAAAGTTATAGTTAGTAGAATGTCTAAAGTGGACCATCAAAACAAAGTGTAACCTAGCAAATTTGTTAAACCTTACATTTGGCAAATTTATAGTAACTGCTTTGTAGATTATATGTGTAATGAAGGGCTGACAGCGTGAGGATCCATTTGCAGTTTCTTTATTGTGACAACAAAGCACAAGGCAGACAAGGGCAAGACAGTAGCGGAAACAGGGACAGGCTTGGGTCGAGGCAGGCGGCAGACAAACAGAATCTTACAACAGGCAGAGTTCAGGGCAGGCGGCAGACAAACATAATCCAGGAAACAGGCAAGGTTCTAGGCAGGCGGCAGAGGTTCACAAAAGATAAACAGTCCAATCGATAGCAAGGTAACAGTCCACAAGAAAACGCTCAGTAGTGATCACCGGGGCAAATCAAGACTTCGCAGTGTACGGATGCGTGTGTGCGTCTTAAATAGTGTGAGTGTGATGCAATGCAGGTGTGTGCAATCAGTCCCAGGAATGAGGGCCTATGGGTAACGTAGTCCAGAAGGAAGTGACTCAGAACTCAGGTGATGGCTCCCTCCGGCGGCCGGGAGGAGGAGCCGCGGGAGCCGTATTCGTGACAGAGCCCCCCCCCTGCGAGCGGCTCCAGACGCGAGGGAGTGGGCGCCGAGGTCTACCACGTGGACGAGGGGCCGGTCTCTCCGGATGCGTCCGATGGAACTCTTCTAAAAAGAGTTGGGTCCAGAATATCATCCCTATTGACCCAAGATCGCTTCTCTGGGCCGTACCCCTCCCAGTCCACTAGATATTGTAGCCTTCCACCCCGGCACCTGGAATCTAGCAGTTCTCGAACCTTATAGGCCTCCTCGCCTTCGATGATCAGGGGTGGGGGGTTGCGGGTCTCAGCTCCCACTGGCTCCTCTCTCGGACCCCCGGAGGGTTTCAGCAAGGATACATGGAAGGTGGGAGAAATACGATAATTAGCAGGCAAATCGAGTCAAAATGATACAGGAGTGATTTGTTTAAGAATTTGAAAAGGCCCTACAAACCTGGGACTGAGCTTGCGGCATGGAAGTCGGAGGCGAAGATCCTTGGTGGACAGCCAGACCCACTGTCCCACGTAGTAGTGAGGATTGGGACATCGATGCCGGTTTGCCTGAGTCTCCTGTCGCCTTACAGCGTGCTGGAGATGGTGGTGAGCCAGATCCCAGGTCTCCTCGCTACGATGCATCCACTCTGTGACTGAGGGTAAGTCAGATGGTTGCCCTGACCAGGGGAAGAGAGGTGGTTGAAAGCCCAACACGCATTGGAAGGGTGTGATTCCGGTGGCAGGTTTCCGTAAGGAATTTTGAGCATACTCCGCCCACATTAAATATCGGCTCCAGTCGGCCTGGTTCTGATGGCAGTAGGTGCGGAGGAATCGTGTCAGCTCCTGATTCAAGCGTTCAGTCTGGCCGTTGGATTCGGGGTGGTACCCAGAGGTGAGGCTGATGTTAACGTTGAGCTGCTTGAAGAAGGCGGCCCAGACACGAGAGGTGAACTGAGGACCCCTGTCCGACACTATGTCCTCCGGCAGGCCGTAGAAACGAAAGACCGAGTTACACAGGAGTTCAGCGGTCTCTAGAGCTGTGGGTAGTTTGGGTAGTGGCAGTAAGCGGCATGCTTTGGAGAAGCGATCCACGACCGTGAGTATTGTGGTGTGACCCTGGGATTCGGGGAGATCAGTGACAAAGTCGATCGCGATGTGGGACCAAGGACGTTGGGGAATGGGAAGAGGTTGAAGCAGACCAGCAGGAACTTGACGTGAGGTTTTGGTGGTTTGACAGGCGATGCAGTTGTTGATGAATTTGGTGACATCCGCGAGCATGGTCTCCCACCAGAACTGGTTTTGGAGGAGTTGCAACGTTGCTGTGATGCCTGGGTGGCCAGAACTCGGGAAATCATGGACTTGGTGGAGTAGTTTGTCCCTGAGCTGGATGGGGACGAAGGTGCAGTTTGGAGGGCATGTTACTGGAGGAGCAGTTTGTTCGTTGAGTTGTGAAATCTCCGTCATGACATCCCACTGTACTGGAGTAACAAGGTTTCAGGCAGAATGTTCTCAGTACCCTCACCACGTCCTGTCTCCTCCGCTTGCCTTGATAGTGTGTCCGCCTTGACATTCTTGGAGCCGGGTCTGTAAGTAACAGTGAAGTGGAAACGCGTGAAGAACATTGCCCATCTAGCCTGTCATGGATTTAAGCGTTTGGCTGAGCGCAGGTACTCCAAGTTTTTGTGGTCAGTGAGAATAGTGAACGGGTGTCTTGCCCCCTCCAGCCAATGGTGCCACTCCTCCAGCGCCGCCTTCATCGCGAGTAATTCTCGGTTGCCCACATCGTAGTTACGTTCTGCCGCTGACAGTTTGCGAGAGTAGAAGGCACAGGGGAACATCTTGGCCGGATTACCTTGCTTTTGGGAAAGGATTGCGCCAATGCCGGTACTGGAGGCGTCCACCTCCACGATGAAGGGAAGCTCGGGGTCTGGGTGACGTAGGATGGGTGCTGACGTAAAACGTTCCTTCAATTCCTGGAACGCACTTGCTGCTTCGGGTGACCAGACGAGTCGAGAAGATTGGCATTTAGTCATGGACGTTAGGGGAGCGGCAACCCCACTGAAGTTTCTGATGAACCGCCTGTAGAAATTGGCAAACCCCAGGAACCGCTGTAGCTCCTTCAGTGTGTGTGGTTGTGGCCATTCTAACACCGCTTTTACCTTGCTGTCGTCCATTGCCACTCCATCTCGACTGATGACGTAGCCCAAGAAGGATGTTGAGGTGCGGTGGAATTCGCACTTTTCAGCCTTGGCATAAAGTTTGTGTTGTATTAGATATTGCAGCACAGCTCGAACGTGTTGAATGTGTTCGTTGTAGGAGTTGGAATAAATGAGAATATCGTCTATGTACACGATGACCCAGCGGTTGAGCATATCTCGGAAGACATCATTGATGAAGGATTGAAAGACTGAAGGACTGTTGGACAGGCCGAAGGGCATGACAAGGGTCTTGTAGTGGCCAGTGGCAGTGGAGAAAGCGGTCTTCCATTCATCGCCCTCCCTGATGTGAATCAAATTGTATGCGCAGCGTAGATCCAGCTTGGTGAAGTACTTGGCTTGACGTAGTTGTTCGAGGGCTGCAGGGACCAATGGTAGTGGGTAGCGGAATTTTACAGTGATGTCATTCAGGCCGCGATAGTCAAAGCAGGGCCGTAGGCCGCCGTCTTTCTTCTTGACAAAGAAGAACCCGGATGAAGCTGGTGATGTTGATGGCCGAATGAATCCTTTAGCCAGCTCCTCCTCGATGTACGATCTCATGGCTGCATCCTCGGGCTGTGACAAAGGGAATATCCTGCCCTTAGGCGGAGTGGTACCGGGTAATAGTTCGATTGCACAATCACTGGGGCGATGAGGTGGTAGTTCCGTGGATTTGGACTTACTGAAGGCGATGATCAGATCCGTGTATTCAGCTGGTATAGCAGGTTCGAGGTTGGTTGGGGTCTTGTCGACGGAGATGGTATGGAGGGGTAATGGCGTAATGGGTAACAGAACTCAGGCAGCGATGGTGACAGGCGGGGTCCCACTGGACGATCTGACCCTCCTTCCAGGATATATGCGGATTGTGTGTTCGAAGCCAAGGTAATCCGAGGATGATAGGATTGTTAGGTGAATGGATGATGTAAAACTGAATTTGTTCATGGTGCAGAGCTCCGACTTGTAGACCCAGCGCTGAGGTAATGTGCGCCACTCTTCCTCTTCCTATAGGTTTCCCATCTAGCGCCTCCACTGTTAACGAAGAGTTGCAGTTGGTTAGTTGTATGTTGTGTTGACGGATGAATGTTTCTGACATGAAATTGCCTGCTGCACCAGAGTCCAGAAGAGCATAGGTAGATATAGTTTGAATGTCATTGGTTAGTTGGATGGGGATTTTAAGGCAGTTGGGCAAATAGTCGACATGCTGGGCTGAACTCACCGCTTTGGGATTAGAAGCATTGGGTCGAATGGGGCAGTTGAGCTTGATGTGACCTGCCTGGCCACAGTATAGGCATAAGTGCAGCTGGCGCCTTCTCTCTCGTTCTTCTGGAAGAAGGGGAGTATATCCGAGTTGCATGGGCTCAGGAACGGCAGAGACTGGCGTGAGTTGGCGAACGGGTCGTCGGCCTCGGAGGAGGTTGTCGATGTGAATGGCCAGCTCAATGAATGCGTTCAGCGATCTCCCCTCGTCATGGCAAGCGAGCTCGGCCTGAAGCTCCAGAGACAGGCCCTTGCGAAACAGTAATTTCAGTGTATCCTCCACCCAGTTAGTTTGTGCGGCCAATGTGCGAAATTGCAATGCAAATTCGGCGGCGGTAGATTTACCTTGATTTAGGGAAAGCAGCTGATCGCCGACGCTCTTGCCGCCCTCTGGATGTTCGAACACCTCCTTGAAGCTTTGCAGAAAGGCCGTAAACGTGGGGAACACAGAGCTATCTTCTCTCCATACTGCTGTGGCCCAGTCAAGTGCTTTGCCCGTGAGTAGGGAGCACACAAACGATATCCGACTGGTATCGTTGGGATACAGCGAGGGCTGCTGATTTATAAACAAAGAACATTGAAGGAGAAAGCCCCTGCATTTGGCTGGACTGCCGTCGAATTTCTCGGGTAGAGCGAGGCGTGGATTTACAGCGGGTGGAGAAGTAAACGCTTGACTCACATTGATAGCGGGAGGCGGCGTGGTAGCTTCAGGAGAGGGAAGCCGCAGGCTTTGCAGGGTTTTCACCAGCTCCTCGGTGAGTGACGTAAGACGAGTCAGCTGGTGCTGGTGCGCGGCAAGCTGAGAGGCCTGTGCTGAGAGTTCGGTGGAGATTTGCAGGAGAACTGCCGGATCGTTTGATGGCGAAGTCTTCTGTAATGAAGGGCTGACAGCGTGAGGATCCATTTGCAGTTTCTTTATTGTGACAACAAAGCACAAGGCAGACAAGGGCAAGACAGTAGCGGAAACAGGGACAGGCTTGGATCGAGGCAGGCGGCAGACAAACAGAATCTTACAACAGGCAGAGTTCAGGGCAGGCGGCAGACAAACGTAATCCAGGAAACAGGCAAGGTTCTAGGCAGGCGGCAGAGGTTCACAAAAGATAAACAGTCCAATCGATAGCAAGGTAACAGTCCACAAGAAAACGCTCAGTAGTGATCACCGGGGCAAATCAAGACTTCGCAGTGTATGGATGCGTGTGTGCGTCTTAAATAGTGTGAGTGTGATGCAATGCAGGTGTGTGCAATCAGTCCCAGGAATGAGGGCCTATGGGTAATGTAGTCCAGAAGGAAGTGACTCAGAACTCAGGTGATGGCTCCCTTCGGCGGCCGGGAGGAGGAGCCGCGGGAGCCGTATTCGTGACAATATGTATAGGCTTACATAATGTATTAGCAGATTGCTAATGCTCAAGTAAATAATAATGGGGCAATGCTCAGACAAATGACTTCAGCTGAAATACTTTTGGAAAGGTGCGTTTTGTTAGATTTATGTGAGCAGGGGAACTTGGACCTTGGCCTTGAACTTTAAAATCAATACAGAAACACATTTATCAAAATATAAATGTCTGTTTTGAGACAGATAAACCAAAAAAAAAGAAACATAGACCCTGGATTTAGGTGGCCCAGCTAACCCTGAATCCTAACAAACTATCTGGAAGCTCTGTTGAGCCCTGAGCAAATCTGCCTCTCATCTATGGTTAGCACTCTCCACTCTTTACCCACACAACCTGCAGCTTAAAAAAACTTCCAAGCAAAACATAACAAACCGATCGCTTTTATTCTGTGTCCATCCATATCACCTTCCCAATTATTTGAATTCTCTATGATGACATTTAGTCTGTTTATACTGATAATATTAATATTATTGTAGCTAATGGCTTTTGGTGTAGCCATTAAGTGACCTGCATGCATCTGTGCTGCCTGATTTCCTTGAGATAGGTAATGCCGTTGTAGTGTTTAGTTACCTGTGCGAAGCGTGCAGATTAAGCCAGGTGCTGGTGAATCTGGTTACCATAGCATCAATCAGCACTGTATGTGTACTGCACTAAAATCCTGGAAGAAGATTGAAATGCTAAGTGCTGTGTGTGTGATTATACAAAAATCTTGATTGTGTCTCAAAACCTATAGGGAACTGACTACCTTTTTGTTGCACAAACCTAATGTGAATCCTGTGTAAAAAGATACTGTGTGAAAACCAATTTAATTAACTAAAAATCTACAGTACATTGATCAGTGTGATACATGATGGAAATTTGTAAATGACAATAGCAAAATGATGCTACATTCTAAGATACCCCAACACATTGTCGTTATGAGCATTGTGGTTGGAGCAAATAATTTTTGATGACATGAACAGCTTGTCAAGTCTTGTAATTATGCTAATTTAAACATGAAGTAAATGCAGCATTAGACAACAAGTCAGCTTACTTGGTTTTGAGACACAGCCCTCACGTTTGTGTGAAAGTGTCAACTCATCACAGGAAAAAAAGCTCTTTTAAAAATTTCCAAAGCATCATGTAGCTCATTCAAGTCATTTAGGATCAGGCTATTTCTTGGTTATCATTTTGTAATGGTCATTTAAACAAAGTAAACACAGCATTATACAGCAAGTCAGCTCACTGGGTTCTGAGACACAGCCCTCAAGTCTTCTCATTTTCACACGAAGAAGCTCTTTTAAAAAGTATCCTTAAGTTTATCTACAAAGAATGCAAATGCTGTAGAATGAAGAAAATAAAACAATGTTCTGTAGATACATTTATTTAAATTAATTTTGAGGTTCAGACAAGGCACACATAAACACACACACTGAAAATGGTTGCAGTGACACTGACATGCTTAGGGTTTAGGGTTTAGGCTTAGGGGTTCCCCTTTTTGTTTTTATTAAGTTATTAAGACAAACCTCTGTGAGTCTAAAACATATGTAATTAAGTAACCTTCATACTTTGCCCGCACTGCAAGAAAAAGGTTTGTGCCTACTCTGTTCCTGATTATCCCTGATATTAATGTGCACACACACCCAATACAATTCCAGTCACATACTCAGATACAGTTGCTAAGATGCTAGCTCATACACTGAACTGAAAACTCTTCACAGAGAGCAGTTTGCTTTGTATGTACACACACACACACACACACACACACACACACAAGCATACAGACATGAATAGTGAAAATCTATCCATGTCTGACAGAGGGGCTAAGAGGTTGCCGGCACATTGCGGGTTTATTGAATTAATTACGATAAGGATCAGAGCTTTAAACAGGGGGTGAGACACTGGCTGGAAAGACATTGGAACCCTTCAAGCAATCTCTCTCTCTCTTTCTTTGTCGGATCGCATGATTGGATTGGTAGTGTCAGGGTTGAACTGTGTGTGACAGTAACTAACTCCATAAGGTAAGCTGAAGGTTGAGATCGGTCAGCCGCACAACTTGTGCACTCGCTACATGCAAAAAATTAGTCCTGCATACTGAACAAATAAGGGACTGAGCTGCCCCGGCCATGTGTGTGTGAGAGAGAGGCAGAGATGGCAGGGGGTGAGCTTTGGAAAGGTTGAAGGGGTCAGCACAGATACAGTTACCACATCTGAAATAAGGAAGGTCATTCTGCACGCACAATGCATAGAGGTCAATGTGGGAATACATACGCACATATATATGTATAAGCCATTCGTGGACTCGGCAATTAATGTTAACATTATAAATTGCTATTAAATCCCTTGTTTGAGGTGTACCATAAAAGTCACCGCTCGCCACTGATTTATATAAATGGGTGGGTGTGTGTGTGTGTGTGTGTGTGTGTGTGTGTTTATATTTGGGGTCCTGTAAAACCCTACATTATTGGGAGAAAATGTCCCCACAAAGATGGCAATATTTGAATGCCTTGTCCTTGTGGGGACATTTTTTTCCATCAGGAAAACCTATGAATCAATTGATGTTTTTTGAAAATGTAAAAAAGCAGAAAGTTTTCTGGGATGGTTAAGTTTAGAGGATAGAATATTACAGTATAAAAATCGTTATGTCTATGGAAAGTCCCCATAAAACATGGAAACCCAACATGTGTGTGTGTTGGGGTGTGTGTATGTATACATGTTAAATAAACCTATTGTATCTGAAAAAAGAGTTTTTAATTCAATTTACTGTATTTGTAATTTGCTAATTTGCTTCTTTGTTCTTAACAAAAATAACTTATAAAATTATAATATTTCTCATATTATGGTCATATTACCCACCCGTACATACCAGCTGATATACCATGAAGGCCTAGTATTTGGGTGGTCAATCTGCATCTGAAAAATATTGAAAGGGTTTTATATCTAGCTAAATCAAGTAAAATTACTCAAAATCATGTAGTTTTAGCATGCCAAAGTCAACTTTAATCATATAAAATGTAATTTCCCAACAGCAAAATTGTGGCCAGTGAAAATGCTGAGTGGCTAGTAACTTTGGAAAAACCACTAGCCACAGTGGCTGGTGAATGAAAAAGTTAATGTCAAGCCCTGTATATATATAAATGAAAATTCTGTCATTAATTACTCACTCTCATGTCATTCTACACCCGTAAAACCTTCATTCATCTTCGGAACACAAATTAAGATATTTTTGATGAAATCCGAGAGGCATATGACTCGCCCATAGACAATTTAACCACCACTTTCAAGGTCCAGAAAGGTACTAAAGACATTGTTAAAACAGTCGACATGACTGCAGTAGTTCAACCTTCATTTTTATGAAGCGACAACAATACTTTTTGTGCGCAAAAAAACAAAACAAAAATAACGACTTTATTCAACAATATCTTCTCTTCTGTGTCAATCTCCTACGCTGTTTATGTTCAGCGCTTCCAGGTTCTATGCCAGAATGCCGGCTTTTTCTGCACAAAACTATATTTTGTTAAATAAATACAAACTCTACATTTCAAAATGCTAAAACCGTTTTTCTACATATACTAACTAAATGAGCTAATTTCAAATTTCGTGCCTGCTACAGGTCTCAAAAAAGTTGGCACAGGGGCAACAAATGGCTGAAAAAGGAATAAATTTTGAAAAGATTCAGCTGGGAGAACATCTAGCAACTAATTAAGTTAATTGATATCAGGTCTGTAACATGATTAGCTATAAAAGGGATGTCTCAGAGAGCAAGAGTCTTTCAGAAGTAAAGATTGGCAGAGCTGTGAAAGAGTGCGTAAAAAGATTGTGGAATACTTTAAAAACAATGTGCCTCAACATCAAATTGCAAAGGCTTTGCGAATCTCATCATCTACAGTGCATAACATCATCGGATTCAGAGAAACTGGAGAAATCTCTGTGCGTAAGGGACAAGGCCAAAGACTTTATTGGATGCCTGTGGTCTTTGGGCCCTCAGACGACACTGCATCACTCATCGGCATGATTGTGTCAATGACATTACTAAATGGACCAAGGAATACTTCCAGAAACCACTGTCTGTAAGCACAATCCGCCGTGCCATCTGCAGATGCCAACTAAAGCTCTATCACGCAAATAGGAAGCCATATGTGAACATAGTCCAGAAGCGCCGTCATGTCCTGTGGGCCAAGGCTCATTTAAAATGGACTGTTTCAAAGTGGGAAAGTGTTCTTCTAGATGAGTCCAAATTTTACATTCTTGTTGGAAATCACGGACGCCGTGTCTTCCAGGCTAAAGAGGAGGGAGACCTTCCAGCGTGTTATCAGCATTCGGTTCAAAAGCCAGCATCTCTGATGGTATAGGGGTGCATAAGTGCATACGGTATGGGAAGCTTGCATGTTTTGGAAGGCACTATGAATGCTGAAAGGTATGTAAAGGTTTTAGATCAACGAATGCTCCCCTCCAGATGACGTATATTTCAGGGAAGGCCTTGTGTATTCCAGCAGGACAATGCAAACCCACATACTGCAGCTATTACAACAGCATGGCTTCGTCATAGAAGAGTCCGGGTGCTGAATTGGCCTGCCTGCAGTCCAGATCTTTCACCTATAGAGAAAAATATGTCAAAGACAACCATGACCTCTTCAGCAGCTGGAAACCTATATCAGGCAAGAATGGGACCAAATTTCAACACCAAAACTCCAGAAACTCATAACCTCAATGCCCAGACGTCTTCACACTGAAAAGTGAGTGTTTTGAAATGAAGAGGAGATGCTACACCATGGTAACATGCCCCCATCCCAACTATTTTGAGACCTGTAGCAGGCATAACATATGAAATGAGCTCATTTTGTGCATAAAATTGTAACATTTCTCCATTTAAACATTTGTTATGTTATCTATGTTCTATTGTGAATAAAATATTGGCTCATGTGATTTGAAAGTCTTTTAGTTTTCATTTTATTCAAATTTAAAAAACGTCCCAACATTTCCAGAATTCAGGTTGTAGAAAATAAAGTCAGAATTGTGAGATAAAAAGTCACAATTACCCTTTTTATTTTCTGTTCATGGCAGAAATAAGCTTTCATAGGTTCCACATGTGTAAGGGGGAAAACATAAAGATGCACAGTCCAACACACAATCTTCCTCCTCTCCCCTACCTTTTCTTCTCCCTGGTCTGATCCAACTACTCTCCTCCATGCCTTCCTCACCCTCACCCTGACATTATTTTTTCTTACTCTGCTCCTCTGTGCTGTTCTGCATCCACACTGAACAAAACCAATTGAAAGAGTCCTATTTTAGTGTATGTCCAAGTAATGAAAAGAACTTCAACACCTGACTATGCCTCCAACTGAGACTGTAATCTGCTATTTCTCAATATTTCAGTGCTACTTAAAAATGCTTATCAATTGTTTCATCATTTGTTTTATATATTTTTGAGCTGCTGTTGTTGCGGAAGTAGAGGCTTTATACTATATTTAAAGATTGGAACATTAGGTCTTCATTTCTGACATGTTGACATGCATTTGTAAATAAGATCAGAAAGATCTAGGATTTTGGTATTGTGTAAGCTTGTATGAAAAGAAAATGTAAGAATTTTAGAAACGTGTTAATTGACTGCATACTGTGTGAAAATG
Source organism: Ctenopharyngodon idella (assembly GCF_019924925.1). Classification (NCBI taxonomy): domain Eukaryota; kingdom Metazoa; phylum Chordata; class Actinopteri; order Cypriniformes; family Xenocyprididae; genus Ctenopharyngodon; species Ctenopharyngodon idella. Next base: position 7,791,565 of record NC_067234.1, read on the forward strand.
ACATGAATTGTGTTAATGGTATGGTCACAACAGACGGATGTTGTGCTAATTGTGTTTAGAGTTTTGAAAATGTGACTATAGATTGGACAAAATGATGTTAGCAATTGTAAAAAACTGTAAATTTTACTACTATGAAAAATTGTCATGTGAGGTCCTCACTAATATAGCTTTTGGTCTGTGTGTATGGTGCACTATGCACTTTGAAAGTAAAACTAATATAAATGAAGTCACAAATTATTTATTTTATAATATACATTTTCCTCAAATATTATTATTAGACAGAATCAACCTAGCTTCATTAGGCTAAACCAACAAAAGTACATTTTTGTATAACAACTCCACAATTTCAATTTTTAAAGTGTGTTGCATCTGTGTTATATAGGCTTTATTACTTTTAATGATGTTTGAATGCTCGAATAATCATTTCTCGCCTCAGCTCTCTAAAAACACCCTAAAGTATTTCAGAATCTCATCTGATCTCTAATCTCTCCCTGTGTGTGTGGTAAGGCTAAGTGTGAACAGATGTACCACAATATTTTCTCAGTAAGGGAGAATCACAGTGCGACAATAGCCTACAGCTGAAACAGCGTACTGTCCTGCAAACACACAGACACACAAACATACACGAACATTCTCTAACCCACACCCACATGAGCTCAAAAATACTGAACATTCCCAAATGCACACACACATTAACAGATACATATAAGCACACTCTGTCATAACAGTGTGTCTAGGCATCATAGGTACACAGTGTGAAATTACACAGGCTGCGTGACTGTATTAACTAAGCATTTATTTAATGGTTCTATTGGATGATGTGGAATCTATGACATCACATGGGCAAATACATTTACATATGACTGCCTCTAGAGCACCATAGGCTCTGCATCTACATGCCTTAAAACATTAACAGTGGGAGGGTGGGAGGGGGCTTAGGCGGGGGACACAGGGCTAAAACAAGGGAAGACAATAGGGACCAGGGAGGAACAGAATGTGCGAGAAGCCAGGGCAGAGCAGATGGTGGGAGGATCCAGGGCAGAACCCTCAGCAGGAGGGCCAGGATGCAGGCCCAGGGCAGAGTTGAGGGAGAGAGGAGCCATAGGGAAGGCTTGGCAGCTGGACCCAGGGAGACAACTGACCAAGATGGAGATGTCAGGGGAGACTCAGGTGGAGCCGTGGGACGGGGCGATGATGAAGGTCCTGGAGGGCAGGGTGGAGCCACAGTGACGAGCAACCAAGGTGAAGCCAGGGCGCTGGAGGACTGAGGTGGAGGCAGAGTGACCGAGGACCAAGGTGCAGCCAGAGGGACGAGGAAGCCCGGTGGAGCCGAAGGAGGGAGGAGTCATGGTAGAACCGTCTGCTCAACAGACCTAGGACAAGTGGCGGGCACGGAGGTCCTATCAGGAGTTGAAGGGCTGAAAGGAGACAGTGCAGGCAGGGCTGGAGGACTTGGCAGACCAGGTGGGGGTGAACAAACAGGTTTGACAGGACGAAACAGTACACACATTGATATACGTGGAACAGACAGGGAACTCTTGAATGCCCCTCTTGGCTAATGCGCAACAGGCAGGGAACTAGTTTTATAAAAAACAGGCAGAGGAAGTGGAAGCGGGAGGCAAGGCAGGAATATCAAAACTAAGGGTTCAGTGCAGATAACAGGGACCGGCTCGGTGCAAGAAACAGAAATCGGCACTATACACTCATTCTCCCAGTCTATGAGCAGTTCATCAGCCATTGTTGAGGGGGTTGAGCTCCATGACATCCCGTCATACTCCACCAGTAATCCCAGGGGCACAGGCGATATTGCCTGCTCACTCACCTGGTCAGACAATCTGTCGAGCTCGGGCTCTGGGCTCAGTCCTGGTTGCTGTCGCTCTGGTCATGGCAGGCTTCAGCTCTGCGTCTGCGGTGGGCTTTGGCTTTGCTGTTGCTGGTCTGGTGGCTGTGGCTGGCGTGCTTTCTCCTCACGATCGCCGATGGTGTAGGGGGAACCATTAGCAGCACCCAGTCTACATATTCCAGTCTTATAGTCTGCCGCTTTTAATGCTCAAGCCCTTTAAAGCTGGATTGGTCGTGATTGCTGATTGGCTGTCAATGTTTTTATCGTTCATCAGCTGGGAAAAAAATGTTCTGAAAGTGAATGGGCTTTCAGAGTTCAACCAGAGATGTTTTTATTATTGGAGGATATGAGGGTCCGTGGCTCTACCACTGGAGCAAGCGTAACGGCCAACTTGTATCATGTGTGCCTTGATAACCAATCAAATTACATTCTTGACATCATTGAATTTCATTGCAACAGTCAATCACTGTTTGCAGATGCTAATAAAATGAATGAGAAGTGCCGTAAACTGAATCCTACCTGTCGGAAATAGCCAGCTCTCCATTGATAAAGAATGGGATCATGTCGTTTTGTCACTGTGTGTCACTGGCGGTGTGAATGGAGTGACATGTAGGTTATCACAATGGCATACTGGATTAAACCAAATAAGTAGTGGATGTGTGATTTTTTTCCCAAAACAGGTTAAGGTTAGAACAATGCTGGGCAACTCTGGCCCTCAAGGTCCACTTTCCTGCAGGCTTTAGCTCCAGGGTGTAGGGTAGGTTTAGGGTTTAGTATTTGTTGTAGTGTTTTGTAGGCAATCAGCACTGTGATTGACATCAGTAATAAAATCTTTTGAATTTGCTCTGAACTGCTTTGAGGGGGAAAACTATCACGCGTCCACTAGGTCGAACTGAGCGTTGTTAAATAGGATGGTCTAGCTTATGGAGGATTGCTCTTGTCACCTAGCAACTGTGACAGCTGCCGTTGATGAGTGGCAGTAACATTGTATTGGATGTTTTTTTTAAAGTGACTTTCAACTGTCTGAAAACAAAACACTGTTCACAACCTGTCTAAATATGTTCACCATGGTTCATTTAACAATAAAATTACATTACATAATAAAAAGTATAAACTATTTATTAAATTGCATCTTAGTTAGATGTCAACATTTGGACTTTTTTTTATCATTTGTATCATTAGTTATTTGATTAAGTTGAAACCCAATATGTCCTACTTACTTGTTGAAATGTGAAGCTGAAACCCAATATGTCCTACTTAAGTGCAATCTGGCATTTTCTCTCAAAAAAAAATCCAGTTGTCACTGGCGTGCAATGAATCTTGGGCTTGGCTAGGCTGTGAAGGATCCACTCGTTCTATCCTTCATTAACCCAGGAAACGAATAATGCATTTTGAGGCCACATTTGAAGGAGCCTTAGAATATTTACATTGAACTCAGGATATAGAAAACAAGAAGGGAACAACCAGCATAAAACACAACAAGAACTAACAATGAACTGAAAGAAACAAAGAGCTTAAATACACAGACAACAGGTGCAAACTATAACCAAACAATGACAACCATGGAAACAGATGAAATCCAAGGAATCTGAACTTAAACATGTGCAAAACTCACACAAAACCATGAATACCCATGACAGCCAGTGGTTCCCTCAAAATTTTCCTATGGGTTTTTGTAATGGGGATTTTCAATTTATGAGTAAAAAAGGTCTGTGGTAAACATAACTTGATGATACTTGGACGTTTTGCTCTACAACATAAATTACACACACCTAATTTATACGCTAATTTTGAAGCTGTTAATTTTATTTTTAAAAACGTATGTTTCTAATAAGTGTAACGATTAGTCCAGACTGAAGGCGAGCTTGATGAACCCATGTGCAGTTTATTGAAAATCCAAAGTGAACAAACAAACAAAGCAACCACCTGACCTGAACATGAGCAGACTTGACTATGAGCAGACTTAGACACATAGACTAAGGGAGAACATGAGGAGCAAGGGAAGCATGGCACAAACAAGCAACATGAATCAAACTACAAAATAAAAGACATGAAAACATGAACATGAAAACAAGAACATGAACAAAACCCAAAACTAGACATTACAATAAGTAACTACTGTAGATAAGTTTGGGGTGTGCAGTTTACGTTGTGGAACAAAAAATTGAAGAATTGTTAAGTTTGTTTACCACAGACCTTATTTACTCATAAATTGAAAAAAACCCTTTAAAAAGACCCATAGGAAAATCTTGAGGGAAACACTGGTGAATTCGTCTTCCAGGTTTTTACGTCACGGCTGCAGGACTATGTTTACCACGTAGGCTTATATGTTTGTTTGTTTTGTTTTTTTGTGCAAAAAAGCTTTATTAATGTTATGAGTTAACCTTAAAGAACATTTTATAATAATAAAAAAAAATCCATGTCATAACCTTTTTAAACATTACTGTTAAAGGTTTCCCACCATTCTTTCAAGATGAATAAGTGTGTGCTGCTGGTGTTTTTGGTTCATTATCAGATAGGCAGGTTTACTTAAGTTAAAATAAACCATGTGTCACAGTCTGTTTAGTTTCAGTTTCAGTTTATGGACTTTCTGTTTGTTTTCCATGATCACATGTTCTGTTTCCCGCCTTCATTATTAGTTCATTAGTATCACCTGTGTCTTATTAATTATCCTTGTTATGTTTGCTATTTAGTTCCCCCTGTTCACTCAGTCTTTGTCTGTTCACTGTTTGAGCAAGTTGTGTTGTAGCTCTATGCTTGTTATCCTGTGGAATACGTCATTAAACTAGTATTTGGATTTATTCTCCTCGTCTGTGCTCCTTCCTGCAACCAACCGTAACAGATGAACGGACCACCCTACTTTGATGAACGGGCTAAGTTCATCACCGTGGCCCGGGAAAGCCACGATTTTTTTCATTTGCCACAAACTTTTGTTTTTTGGCCAGACAGTGTTCATTGGAGGATGAAACCCTCAACAACCTGTTCTGGATCGGGGCCAACTTCTACCATGCCACCCACCTTCCAGACACCACCGGACTTAGTTGGAGGGAAGCCGTATTTAGGTGTCTGGAATGCGTGCGGTCCCGGTCCAGAACCCGGCCAGACCCAGAGCCCAGCTCATCACCACCTCGATCGACGACACCTGAGCCCCCCGCAGACTGGAAGCTTCCGCCTGCCGCGACGCTAGAGCCTACACCCGAGGACGAAGGGGTGGAGCTCAACATCTCCCCAGAGCCGAAGCACCGCCATGAGTCTGACCAGGGGTGTGGGCTAACGTCATCGTCCATCGCCGTGGGAGTCCTCATGGAGTTTGAGGGGATGGATGCGAGCCCCGCCCAAACCCCTGCCACTGAGAGCGAGCACAAGATGGACTTATTGGACAGTTTTATTGAGTGTGGTGAGAGAAATACTTTGTGTCCCTGCAATTCTTATGAATCTGAGTCTTTGACAGTTCTGTCATCCCCACCCAACCTCCCTCTCCCACCACCTCAAATTACTGCTATTAAGGACACTTTATCTTTGGTTTCCTGTGCCATTCTTCACGACCAGATCATCGCCAAGCCTGTCACCCAGCCATCTTCGCCTCCCATCATTCTCGTTGATTCACCTCATCCTCCTCTCAGCGGCGAGGCTTCATCGTGGTCCTGCTGGGAGCCTACTCTTCCTGGGCGTCAGGAGTCCGTGGCTTCGCCTCCTGCCTCGTCGTGCTCTGTCCTGCCTCGACCCGTCGACCTGGCTCCTGCGCCTACACTCCTCCTCCCCTCGACTCCAGCTTCGACCATCGAGCATTCAGACTCGCTGGGCTCCCTCGGAACGTCGGCTCCCCCTGGGTCGGACGTCACCAAGCCTCCGCTGCGGACTTGCGGGCCGTACGCTGCTCTCTGGCCCTCCACCCCTTCAGCTTCAGAAAGCTCCGCCCTCCCTCAGGCTCCACCTCCACCCTCGGGTACACCAGCTCGTCCTCTGCCCTCCAGATCTCCACCTCTGCCTCAGAGTCATCGCTGTGGCTTTGTCGCGGTCGCCTAGGTCATCGGCATTCCATCACCGCCTCGGACTTCCGTCTGTGCGGTGGACTCCACCTTGGATCATCGCCTTGGCTGAGCTCTGGGTCACATCCACCTGGCCACTTCTACCTCCTCCAATCCCGCCCTGGTCGTCGTCCTCCATCCATCTGCCTGCCTCTGGTTTCTACCCCTGGCCACACCCTTGTCCTCTTCCCAAGCCGCCTCCATTCTCCTTCCACGGCGTGAGGACACGCCTTTTCAGAGGGGGGTGTAATGTCACAGTCTGTTTAGTTTCAGTTTTCAGTTGCTCCTTCCTGCAACCAACCGTAACACCATGCTATAGTTGTAGCTATAATTAAACACTGCAGTCATTAAAAGATTACCTTTTACACTAATTAGATATCATCTCACATCGGAACTTGTATCAGATGGTCATTATAAAAGAGGGATTTCACTCAGCAGCTATGGTTGTTGCTGTGGAAGCTATTTGTACTATGACACCTCAACAGTCTCTCAGAACGAGACAGCACAGCAGGATCATATTCACAAACAATAACCGCACACACATAGCAAATGGCAATTCTCACTCTTCACCAAGACCGGCAGACATTCTGCCCCATCAGGGCTCACACCTGCCGCTACAGGCATATTAAGACATTGTTCTCCCTACTACACATACATAAACACCTTTTTTTTTTTCTTTTTTTTTTTTTTTTTTTTTTTTTTTTTTTTTTCTTTCTAACACAGTACTCAACACTTTGCAGTTGCATTAGTATTAAAGTAATTGCTCCTTGTATGACTGATGATTCAGAAATAAACCTGTGCTTCCCATCTCCCCTCAGCTTCACTGTGCATTTTCTACAGTAATATGATTCTCTCACAAATACCAGCATGAAATTTTCTGTCCTCTTCCTGAACCAGCACCTTTTATCCTCAAATTGCTCTTTCTATTTTCTGTTTTTTTTTTTTTTTTTTTTTCCCTCTATATTCCTGTGACAGTCAACTAACAAATACAAAAAAAAAAAAAAAAAAAAAAAAAATAGTAGATTATAACTACTTACGACTTTAAAGTCAACTTACAGCTACGTACAGAGTCTAATTAGTGATGTGCCCCAGGGTTCTGTGTTGGGTTATAAATGGTTTGTTGATTAATCCTGCTAAATGATAACAGTGTAAATTTCAAACTTGCTGTCTTGCTGTACTTCTGGATTAGAGTAAGTAATTCTGAAAGCTTTTCTCAGATCTCTACCAGCTGTGATATCCCACTGCCACACTGTCCTATATACACACATGGCCCAAGGAGAGCATGCAGTCACACACACATCTGAATAAGCACTGCAGATAAAGAGCATAGGGGGTGTCATCTGTGTCTCTGCTCTGTGTTGTTATTATTAGTTATGCTTGTAGGGCAAGCAAATCTTTAACCCTAACTATTAAACTTTGGTGCTAAACTTTAAACTATTAAAATTATTCAAATGGGGTAAGATGGACTATAAGATGGAATATTTGCATTTAATTGCCCATATTGTAATTAAAGATATGTCATAATAGCACTGGATGTTGGATGCACTGGATGTATGAATTCAATTGAATGATTTCACTCAATTGGCTTATAGGTTTTAATGAAAAGCAAAAATGTCTGAAATGTACATCTAATTCATGGAAATGTTGAATTATAACCCCATTATTTACAAAAAGTGTTACTTAAGTACTACTGTACTTTCCTTAGCCATCATACTGACAATTTTCATCTGGCAGACAGTTATTCAAATAAAAAATCCCATAGACTAACATTCAGGGAGGGGCTCGAGCCATATCTACGGACCAGAATATGAAAGATACTTGGGAGCGGGCTTTTTTAACATGGCCCAGTATACAAGCATTCAGACCACCTAAGCAATTATTTATCTACCCTTGCAACCTCAACATGCTAAATACTCTATAACTATAGCAATAGTCTAATATCTAGTCTAATATCTAGAAATGGTTATATGATGACTCACAAAGTCATCATATATGTGTGATTGACAGCTGTAGGTAAACAGCTAATCCTCTCTCTCTCTCTCTCTCTCTCTCTCTCTCTCTCTCTCTCTCTCTCTCTCTCTCTCTCTCTCTCTCTCTCTCTCTCTCACTGTTGAGTTGTGTATTCCAGCTGGGTCCTTTTCTCTAGTTTCTGATGTTTGATGTTTCTGCTAAGCCCCAAGCTTCCCTCATGAGATTTGTGTGTGTGTGTGTGTGTGTGTGTGTGTGTGTGTGTGTGTGTGTGTGTGTGTCAAGTCCAGGTGTTTGCTATTTGGGGGATGTCTGTCATTGTTGGTGTGAATGGGGTGTGGACAGTGAGTCTGAGTGTGTGTCTGTGTGTTCAGAGCATGTATACATGGCTGAATTGGGCAGGGTAGAAAAAGTCCTCCCTTACCAATGTCAAACAGACACCTGTATCAGATACACACACATTTAATATTACAATTATTTTAATGTAATGAGATGCAGCTAATATAAAAGATTTTTATATGACAAATTGCACCTTAATTTGTTTGAATGTTCTGAATTGATCTTGAATGACTGTGAATGAAATCTGTGAACTTTTACAAAGGGAAAGATTTTCAGCATCTTAAATTAAACTTCCATCTGTTATTCACACAAAGCTGGCATATGACTTTAAAAGGTTTGCAGAATTGTGCAGATGGACTACTTTTATGGTACATTTGAAAGCTCGATTTTCCATTTAATTTAATTGTACAGGGGAAAAGAACAGACAGGACATCTCTTTGTCTTGTTACTGAAGAAAAAAAAGTTATACAGGCTTGGAATGACCAAAGGGTGAGAAAATTATAATAACATTTCAATTTAGAACTTTGCACCGAACATCACTTAGTATGATTTATAAGCTTTTTATAACCAAAAATGTCCCCACAAGGACAAGATTTCGGATATTGCCATCTTTGTGGGGACACCAGATCCACACACACACACACATTCCATAACACAGAGACTGAAATACATGCATAATAAAACTTGTCTTTAGATCTATTTGATATAAAACGTCAAATAAAAGGGAAGGAGGATGTTTGGAGGAAGAGGCGTGTCACATTCATGCATGCAAGCGGGATGTCCAATCAGAGAGCTGCGTCACTCACTCACTTCCTTTCCCGTCATACAAACACACATGACACAATTAATCAGTGCACTGGAAACAACATACTTCATAAGGTATCTGTCTTTGAAAACAAGCTTTCTTTTTTTCCCCTTTCCATCTCTCTTCTGCCGCTCATCCGACTCTCTGTGCCTAATTCATTTCCTAACTCTTCCGTTGTGTTTCCTGTCTCATAAAGCTCTAATCATTCTCCATTTCTTGTTTCACGCAAACCAAAGAATTGTTAGACTGGAGCACATCCCTCTCCTTCCTTTTTGTTGTTCATTCTGCACTAATTGGGATCTGTCATCGGTCTGATCTGAGGGTTTATTATTAGAGGGGTACTTCCTGTTGCAGATAAAAATAATCAAAGAGCTCTGCGGACACATGTAATGAGGAGTCCTCTGGGGCATGTATTGTGTGCGTGTGTGTTTAGGACCAGAGCCCGGTCAGATAAAGTCTCACTGAAGCCTGTCTGACGCTTCATTGTCAGGGGTGAATTCAGGGGTCAGAATGTATGTGATACCCCGATTTCTCTTCCGCCACCTGATCGCCCTGTTCAAACACAGAGCGGGTCAGTGTGCTGTCTGTCAATTAACACCTACTCGCTCCAGTCCCTCCCCTCCAAATAAGTAAGAAATAAAAAACCTGTGAACCAGACATGGCCCTCCATTCACTTAGTCTTTCATTACCGCCCACCTCCAGACACACACTCACACACTTAAACTATCTCTTTTCACCTCAGCCACTACGAGAGAGAGTGAAAGGGGCAAAACATGTCATCAGCCATTTTGTGCACCTGTCAGCTGCGCAGTGACTGCAAATATGGCAGCTGCTACTTAGTACTCAATGCTAAATTGTTAATTATCAACTATTTGTAAAGCTTGTTCTGCTTGATAATGAAATCATCAACAACACAGAGAATTACCACTTTGCATACATGGTGACTGCGCTGCTGCACTGCATGACACGTTCAGCAAACAGGAACTGTTTTCATCCTGCAAAACCTCTTGCTGAACTGGATTCCAACACGCTGGATTCCAGCAAAGGTTTTTTTTTTCCCCAGTGGAAAGTATGTTTTTGAGTCACATAAAGTTTTTGAGGACAAAGAACTATTGAAGTTTAGGGTGTTCCTCAGAGATGTTTAACATTTTACCATTTAACAGTTAACCATAACCATTGGTTATGAATCGATATATGTAAAACAAACAGTTTTAATCAGCCAACACAATCTCATGGCAATTCATAAGTAATTTACATTTTGGTGAATTGGTGCCTAAAGCCGCAGTCACACTAAACTTTGAGTACTCAAAATTTGTACAGACACTGCAACAGTCTGACATCATATGACATCACACTCTGCGGTGTATTTTTTAAAAGCATAATTCCAAATATAACACATTCAACATATAAAAATATGCAATCTGCACTCTTAGAAGAAAAAGATTCTATATAGATCCTTAAAAGGTTGTCAGGCACTTCACATCAATTTTCTATTGGTCACACACCTTCATGTGATGCGAATTCACAGGGAAGAGCTCACAAAATTTGAACTATGGAACACAGTGAAATTTGCATGAGCTTGTGTTTTGTGTATCCTGAAATGGCATGAATATGAATGGAAGTCAGTGGAACAGAAAGTGTAGGGTTACCTTTAGTTTGTACAAATTTGTATAGTCTCCTTCATACAATTTTGTATTCAACTGCTTACGCCTCAGTGACGGTTATGTTTAGTGGAGTTAGGGCTTGACCGTCATGCCTTTTTCTAAAAAGCATATGCTTTCGCCATTCGCCACCTCATAAAATAGTGAGATCGGTCTGAAACAGCAGTCACACTAAAGTGTGTTTCGTTTATTTTAGGGCTGTCACTGTTAACATATGCGATTAATTCAAAATCCATAATGTGTTAAAATAATTTAACGGAAAAAATTACTGAAACGTGAAATTGCGTCATTAATGTAATTTACGTCATGCAGTTAGATGATCTAAGAAGTCAGGAGTTTATCACACGGAACATTTACAATGCCACAAGCACCTGTAACCCTGGTAGGCAGAAAAATCTCCATGTGGTTCTGTTCGGTATTGCAACTTGACTTGTCTAAAATGTAAACAAGCTCTTTGTTGTTGCACTGTACACTGTGAATTCTTAAAAGTTTTTTCTGTGATTTTTTTTCATGGGTGCTTTGGTGTGCAAACATTTTTTTAATTATATAAGGACTCCTTATAATATTTGGTTATTATGTTTCTTTTTGAAGTCTCCAAGTGTCCTTTTTGGAAAGACACCTAAATTTACCTTGAAAAAAGCTTGCAGAAATTGTTTTTTGTGAGAAATGGATATAGAAATGATGACAAAATGAACGTGTTAAACAAGATAAATGATAGCCTATATGCTTTATTTCATGATAAGTGTCAAATCGCACAAAAAGGGTGTGATTCATCATGATTAAAAAATTTTAAGCCCATCAAATTGAAGGCCCTAATTTAGTGTTATTCATATAAATACAAATGCTGGAGAGCTGGAATGCACACGTGTAGAATTTTCATCTTTTGCTGCCTACTGAAGATCATGTAGGCTAAACAGGCATTTGATTATTAGTGGATCCATCTTGTAAATCAGTACAAAGTAATATTACGAAAAGAAGCTGCATGCACTGCAGTGTCAACATTTAATATTTTCAATATATTGTTTTTTTATAATTTATAATTTTTTTAAAATGTATAATTTATTCAAAACACACCCTGGATCAGCCGCAACTGGAAGCAGCAACTTTTCCCAGCTTTAACATACTTTCAATAGCAGCCTGACCTGAGAATATGGTGAAGGATAAGCAAATGATAGCTAGATACTCAGTGTCACAAACACACAAATATTTACAGACAGTGTGTGTCTGAACATGTCAACAATCTGATAGAGTGGAAGGGAGAGCCTGCTTTCACACAGACTCGAAATTCTTCTTACTCATTTTTTTTTTTTTTTTTTTTAATTCAGTAGAATTCTCAGCCAGCATGACTAAACCTGTGGGTGGTGTGGCATAGTGGTAACCAGACTTTATTCTGATAGTCAAAAGTTTGGTTCTATGGTTATACTTACTACTAATAACTGACACACATTTGCTCTAAAAAACTAAATTCTGACCATGAGCTTGCAGACATAAAAATGTAATGGTTAATAGTTGAATTCAATGATAGTCGATTAACGAATAAAGACAGCTTTAGCCCACCATACATTTCTTGCTACACTAAGCAGAAAAAAGAAAACACACACAATTCTAACCTTCTGTTCAGTGTTGGAAACAGTTAAGAGGTGAATATCACGGGCATAGGTTATTTTAGAAGAAAAGGGTCTTCCTGCACAGAGGCATAGGAAGGTGAACAGGAAAGAACTTGGCAGAACAGGAAGTGTAAGCACCTGTATCTGATTTGAGGCTGTCAGTTTCTGACTCCATCTCTCCAGATCCATGTCTATTCTTTAATGAAGCGCAACTGCATTTTTGTTTTAGCAGTGTGTGTGGGAAAACATGACGGACAGCTGATCGTGCAATGTGAACCTGCAGTTACCAAAACATCTGAGGATGAAATAACTGTTTGTGTATCAGTTTTCTAAATGAAAAAAGTGACTTAGAAAAACATTGACAAGCATCATAATGAGATCCTAAATCTAAAGATACTGGGCTTCAAGAAAACTCACTTGATGTTATATCAAAACAAGAGTCCTCTGATACCTAAGCCTTTGGACCTTGGTAGTGCAAATGTTCCTGAACTTGTGAGAATTTGGCCTGCGTCACCTTTACTCATCTCCACCTACCCAATCATTTCCGTACCGCATATACACTATATGCAACAATAAACGTTTTAAATAATACAGTAAATTTGGCATTTTAAATTAAGTTTTATGTAAAAAGCAGTTCAAGAAAGAGATGAAGAGAGAAGTCACATTACATTGTGGCATAATGTATTCTACACGGTGCGCTCTTTTGCATACTGCAGGAAGTGTAATAGGTCATCCAGGTATTCTTTGAAAGCAGAAAATGTGCATATTGTGTACAAACTGGATTATTTCAGTAACAGTAAGAGTAGTGTGGTAGCATGCTTTTCAAACAGCAATAGTATCTATCTAGAAATCTATCTAGAAACTTTTTACATTTTTTTTTATTTTTTTTAATTTCACTATTGACTACATTTATATGTGTACCAATAATTTTTTGGACAATAATTTATCCCAAAAAAATCAGAGCAAGGACTTTAATCGCAGTCAAATGTTTACACGACACAAGCAAACCTCTTCACTCCCATTTACAAGTAATTTTTATTATTTTGATTATTCATTAAGAATTGTGGTTGTTTTTACCGCCATTATTCACATAACCCAATGCACAGCACAAACAATGAACTCACATACAGTAAGTGGCAATGGCAATTTTATTTATATAGCACTATTTACTACAACCAGAGTTGACCAATGTGCTTTACAACAAAATGACTAAAAACACCAATAACACAATGATAAAAAATACAAGGCAGCAAAACCAAAAATAAAGTATATAATGAACATGCAGCAAACATAAGACAAGGACAAGAGTGCTTCAACCAGAATTAAAAGCCTTATCGAACAGATACGTTTTTAACTTAGACTTAAAAATAGACACAAAAGAAGCCATTCTAATAGAATAACCAGTCTCTGGTTAGAAAACTGGTGAGATCTGGTTACATGGTGCTCAATCAATAAATCAGATATGAAGGAGCCATACCATTTAGTGATTTGTAAACAATAAGTAAAATTTTAAAATCTACTCTGTAATGCACAGGCAACCAATGTAAGGACCGTAAAACCGGAGTAATATGTGTATATGGGTATAAAGTGTGGAGTAAAAAGTGTTACTGGCCATTGTTTTTATCGACATCAAATGCACATTTCTATATGGACGTACTGAATTTTTTTTTCAGTGACATGCATAAAATGTCTTTATTTAGATGTTTTCAATATACATCATTATGTTAATGTTGCACAATGCTGTCAACATAAGCTCTCCTTAGCACCCCAAAAATGTAAAGCTTTCTTTACCGCTATGTTTACGAATCTGCGCATGACAACATCATTCGTGTACATCATACGATCAAAATGGAGCGGAAGTGTTTACAGGCCTATGCTGCATGTTTTATTCCAATTATGGTTAATACGATTATGAGCTTAGTAACATCATTTTTATCGAAGTATTGTGTTTACATTAGGTAGTTTAATAGCAATATTGCCTAAATCACATTATAATCACATTATGAGGGTGCATGTAATCGTAGTCAATTAATTTTTTTTTTTTTTTTTTTTTTTTTTATCATGCAAACAGACAATTACGATATTTACAGAAAATAAATTAAATGCAAAATACAAATACAAAGACCAACAAAACATACATAACAGCCAGTATGATTTGGGTATGTGTGTGTGTGTGTGTGTGTGTGTGTGTGTGTGTGTGTGTGTGTGTGTGTGTGTGTGTGTGTGTGTGTGTGTGTGTGTGTGTGTGTGTGTAACTAAGTGTAACTGGGTGTGGGAGTGGAAATATATGAATAAAGGAGCATGTAGGAAAGTACAACAGACATAACCAGAGTTAAGAAAATATATATATATCAAAGAGGAAAATAAATAAATAAATAAATAAATAAATAAATAATTTAAAAAAAAAAAAAAAAATTGACAATAATAATGATGAAGATAATAATAGTATCACATGCAAAAAACGAGGAAGGTGACAATAGCAACAGTAATAGCAGTATTAATAATAATAATAATAATAACAACAATAATAATAATAATAATAATGATAAATCCAATTAATAAGAAATGACAAATAGTAATAATAGTATTAGCAGTAGTAGTAATGATAAACATATTAACAAATATACTCATTTCATCCAGAATGAGGGGGAGGTTAAAGGATCAGGAAGAGGAAAAATAAAGATAATAGTAATAGCAATAATAATAATAATATTAATAATGGTAATATTGATACAGCCATTAATAGTAATGATAATAGTAGTAGTTGCAATGGCAGTGATAATAATAATAATAATAATAATAATAGTATTAATAATGGTAATATTGATACAGCTATTAATAATAAGATATTATAAAGCTGCCTCTATTCCCCTCATGGCCATGGCATAGGATAGACCCCCGTCAGCGTCATGTTGCAACGGGCTATCAAGGTGCGGTGCTGCGGGGCCGAGGGTCCCAAAATCCATACCCATCCCCAGCCGTCCCACACATGCCACGCTCACCCTGTCTGTGTTTTTTTTTTTTTTTTTTTTTTTTTTAATAAATATGGCTGCTTTCATTGTTATACTCATGATATGTTTATGTCAACTAGTGTATAATGCATTAAAAAAGCATGGCGTGTAGCATGGAACCAGCCCAGTGCAAAGCCCAGGCCGCCACGCCCACGCCACACTTACCCTATGTGTGTGCATTTATTTTTTATTTATTTATTTTTTTGCTTTAAACTTGTTTTATGCTCCAAATGAATGTGTGTGTGCACCTCATCTAATATGTGAAGCAATAAAACAGCAAGACAAGGGCTGAGCCAGCCAGAAACAAGAAATCCCAGGTGAAAGTACAAGCTGGAGGGCGAGAGCCCAAGGCCCCCGGCCCCACATCACACCCACCCACAACTAATCAAAACCGCACATGGCAGGGACTAGTATGCCACAGCCAACCAGGGTCCAGAAGCAGGAAAAAAGAAAGAAAAAAAATAAGAGAGAGAGAGAGAGAGATTTAAATATAATCTTATAAGTATTTTATTTATATTTGATATTAGTCGGTGTTGCTACCTCTTCCTGACCCCCCTCCCCCCAATCATGTGTGAATATTGATGGTGTACCATTGAGGATGGCTTCAGACAAAGAAGGTCAGTGGATTCATCACTGTTGGAAGTTAAAGAGAGATGACCAAGAAGGGTGTAATTCTGATGTATTATTTTGAGTGGAGGTAGACAAGTTTTCCATGGAGATGTACTCTATTAGTAAATTTTTCCAAGTTGTAATGTGTATGGTGTTCCTTGATTTCCAGTTCATGAGGATAGTTTTCTTGGCGATAGTTAGAGCCACTAGGAGTAATTGACTGTTTGTACTGTTTAAATTGATTATGGATATGTCACCTAATATACAGAGGGAGGGAGACAGCGGGATGTGACATCCCATAAGGTTGGATAGTGAGTCAGTAACGTTTTCCCAGAATTTTTTAACTGAGGTGCAATCCCAAATAGCGTGTAAATAGGTGTCTGGAGTGTTTTGTGTGCAATGTGAGCATGTTTCTGAAGAAAAACCCATTTTAAATAATTTCCGTCCAGTTAGGTGAAATCTATGAAGTACTTTATACTGTATAAGTTGTAAGCTAGCGTTTTTTGTCATGAAGTAGATATTTTTACAGATTTGTGTCCAGAAAGCGGCATTGGGAGCAATGGATAAGTCTGATTCCCATTTTGCATTGGGTAGGCTTAATGTATTGTCTGATTTGGATATTATTTTATATATTTTGGAGAGTAGTTTTTTTGGGGAGGTTATATTAATTAGCTCTGAGATTGGAGGGGGAAGGTCTAGATTAATTGTCTGAGTGTCGATTTTTGATTGAATAGATTATTTGATTTGTAAATATTCCAAAAAACAATTACTCCCAATGCCGTATTTCTGGACCAAGTGGGAAAATGGTGCCAAGTTGTTATTAAGCAGGATGTGTTGAAGTTGTGTGATGCCCTTATCTACCCATGTGCGTAAGCTGAGTGGCTTCTTGTTAACTATAAAATCTGGGTTATTCCAGATCGGGGTGTATTTAGATGGTGCAAGAGGGGTGTTTGTGATTTGATGAAATTTCCACCAGGCTGTCAGAGCTGCGGCTATTGTTGGTGTTTTAAAACAGTGATGCTTTTTGATTGTCTGATTATAGAAAGGTAATTCTGAAATGTTAATGTCTTTACAAATTGACTGTTCAACATCTTGCCATGTGCTTTCTGATGGGTTTGGGTGAATCCATTTGTATATATTTTGGAGCTGATTGGCCAAAAAGTAGTGGTAGAAATGTAGTGTTTCCAGTCCTCCTTGTGTTTTTGGTTTCCGTAGTGTAGTTAATTTAATTCTTGGGGTCTTATTTTTCCAATAGAATTTAGTGACGATTGAATCTAGTGATTTAAACCAGGTGAGGGTGGGTAGTGCTGGAGTCATTGTAAATAAATAGTTTAATTTAGGGAGTATAGTCATTTTAATTACTGATATTCTGCCCATAATGGATAGTGGTAAATTCATCCAGCGATGAAGGTCATCATTTATTGTTTTAAGTAATGGAGTAAAGTTGAGTCCAAACAGCTCTGACAGCCTGGGGGAAACATTAATGCCTAAGTATGTGATATAGTTGGTGCACAAAGGAATATAGTTGGTGCACAAAGGAACGTAGTCAATTATTGACCCGTCATTAAAAATGGTACAAACTGTTTGAAATGATTTAAAGTGTGATTGTGTGTTGTTTGATGATGATGATGATGATGACATGAAGATGAGGATGGACTCAGATGACAGATAAATGACCATATATCAGAGAATATGACATCAGGTTTCATTCAAATGATGATGAGAATGACAATGCTCTTTACTGTAATACGTATGTTTTTTTGTAGTGAGACTGCCTTTCGTGCCATAGTTTCAGAACCTCCCTGACTTTCTGATAGGCCTTTCCTGCTGGGCAGGAGTGCTGATTGATGGCCGTCGGCTTGACAGACCCCCGCCTGCTTTAATCAGCTTTGGTTCCGAAATCTAAAAGGTTTAAAAAAAAAAAAAAAGCCTCTGAGGATTGTCCCAAAAACAAACACAGAACAACACTTCCCTTAGGAAAGGGCTCACGACTGTGTGTGTGTGTGTGTGTGTGTGTGTGTGTGTGTGTGTGTGTGTGTGTGTGTGTGTGTGTGTGTGTGTGTGTGTGTGTGTGTGTGTGGCTTTGAAGTGAACACCCAAACACACACGCCTCTATAGGCACTTTCTGAGGGAGCTGAACACTAATAAAGCAGAAAGAAAACACAGGCTGTGTGCTGGGTGTATGCATGTGTGTGTGTGTGTGTGTGTGTGTGTGTGTGTGTGTGTGTGTGTGTGTGTGTGTGTGTGTGTGTGTGTGTGTGTGTTTCTAAAGAGAAAAGAGAAAGAAGGGAATTGACAGAGAAGACACACCCTGTTGCACATTTACACTGCTGACCTCTGTGTTTCTGCAGTATAAGGAAATAAACTGAGAAAGAAAAAAGAAAAGAGCTGTTACATTCAAGAGATTGTTCACCCAAAAGGAGATGTTCAGCAAAATGTCCGAGCTGCTCTTCTAATTTCTCTACAGTATAATGAAAGAAGCACAAAGCTATTGTATGTCTTCAGAAGACATTAAATATCCTATAGTTGTTTGGTCTACTTTCACAGCGCTCTCTTGTCATTCAGCTTCACAGTAGGGTCACATGGGAAGATGCCCCCTTAAGAACAATGTGGATTTACTTTTAATCTGTCACATATTTAGATATACGTTTAGCATGTGCAGGATGATGATGATGCATCAGCCAATGTGTTATTATAGGAAATAAATAGAAACATTGGTCCCACTTTATATTAAGTGGCCTTAACTACTATGTACTTACATCAAAAAATAAGTACAATGTACTTATTGGGTTCATATTGAATTGCAAAACACTTTTGCTGCTATTGAGGTGGGATATGGGTAAGGTTAGGGAAAGCTGTGGTGGTATGGGTAGGTTTAAGGGTAGGGGTAAGGTGTAAGGGATGGGTCAACAGTGCAATTATAAATGTAATTCCAGAAATGTATTACAGATGTAATTACATGCAGGTGTTTTTAAAATATAAGTACAATGTAAAAACATGTATGTACACAATAAGTGCATTGTATCAAATGATTAATTTAAATGTAAGTACATAGTAGTTAAGGCCACTTAATATAAAGTGGGACCGAAACATTTGTTAATTTAGTTGTTATAGCACAAAATGTCAAATATTACCACAATATAACAACAGAATGTATAAATTACTTTAGATATAATTCTATTTAGATATTAATATTTATAATATTTAGAAAGTGTCATTAATGTAAAATACTAAATCAGCTATTCTATTTAAAATTTTATTTTGACAATTCAGTTGAATAATTGAATAACCAATGACAGACAATGCAGAATCCCAGTAAAAGAGATTTATCTGAAAGGTAAAATTAATCTATGACTTATACAGGGATAGGATGAATTTAATTTAATTTACTTATTTAATTGCCCATATTTTAAGTGAATATAGAAACACAGAGGAATCATATTGAATGATTTCACTCAATTAACCTTTTAATGAAAACGAAGATGTCTGAAATGTACATGTAATTCATGGAAATATTAAATAATAACCCCATTAAATACAACCCCATGTTAGCCTAAATATCTAATAAATATCCCACATAAATATTTGGAATGACTCCTCAGTGCATCTTAATGCCCCTAATTTTTTAATTATTTCAACCAGCAGTTCAACTGCAAGGAATTAATAATTGTCTTAATTTTAAACCTTATTAATGCTCCTGGTTAGACCTTGAAAGTATGTTCTGCCAATGACTTTGTTTGGCTGGTTTAATATGTATGACTGAGTCCTAAATAAACACCATTGTTGTGACAATTATTTGATCTCTATGGCATTGCATGCATAGAGGATACACAAACATCTTCTCTTGTGCCAAATAAATATTCACCTATTTGTTTTTTTTTAGGTTTCATTTGTTAACATTACTTAACTGAATAAGTTAACATGAACTAACAATGAACAATACTTCTGCAATCTCAATTAATCTAGGTTAATGTTAATTTCAACATTTAATAATATGTTTTTAAATCAAAAGTTGCATCTGTTACAGTAACATTAGTTAATGCACTGGGGACTATCAAGCAACAAATAATTGTATTGCTATTAACTAGCATTAACCAATATTAATAAATGCTTTCAAAAAATTATTGCTCATTGTCAGTTTGTGTTAGATAATGCATTAATGAAACCAGTAGGTTTTACAAAATGCTTACAGGTGGTGACAAAAGTTTTATGACCATATTTTGAGCCTTGACAATTTAAACTAATCATTCTTTTTGAGTATCTATTTTCAATAACAAAATTTAATTTAGTCCTCAAATTAGATATATTTAGTATATATCCCATTTATCTTTTCAACAGCTTTTCAAAATGGTTCATTTGTTTACAGATATTTATAGAGTTGGAGCTAAAATCTGCAGGACATTGGCCCTCCAGGAACTGAGTTTGGCTCCCCTACATTACAATATTGTGATACTTTTACATTACTTTTGCATTACCTTTTCTCACCTAGGCTGGGCTTGCTTGTTTGTTTTTTAATTACAATATTTGTATTTCTATTTTTGGCAAATGTAAAGGCCATTTTTACACCAAAAGTGAAATGAATAAGCCTCAGGCTGAAGGTAATACATAATCACACCTGTACAGTAAAGGGCGCAGCTCAAACAAACCTTTCAGCTGAGCTGCCATTCTGGATCACAGAAGAATAGGACAGGAGAAGAAAGTTCAAAACTCTTACTTAAAGAAAAAACATAATCACACCTGTACAGTAGAGGGTGCAGCTCAAACAAACCTTTCAGCTGAGCTGCCATTCTGGATCACAGAAGAATAGGACAGGAGAAGAAAGTTCAAAACTCTTACTTAAGTAATAAAAACAAACAAACAATTGCGATGCTAAAGTTATTTTTGCTTATTAGTATGGTTGAATTACGTAGATTGTCGAAGGTCAACAGCAAAGACACTGGTTAAAGTGAAGTGAGATTAAATATATAAAGTATATTTGTGTTATTTAACACATTTAATTATAGCAGGTTTGCTTAATATTCTAAGTTCAGATTTCACTGTTTTATTCACTTTTGATAATTCCCACTTCTGAAGTCATGATTACAAGCTCATCGCATTAAACTTTCAAAATGGCAGGGCGTTCATGTGCAATTTTTACCTAGGTATTTATGATAATTCAGAGAGCACGTGAAGGCAGCATAACTCACAATTTCTCTCAACATGGGGACAGGAGAGCCATTAGTCAATAAATGGGAAAACAAAGTAACTGGCATTACTTATTTTAAAAAGTAACTTGTGTTAATGCGTTACCAGTAACACTGATCTAAGTTCATGCTCCTATTCCTTTATTACCATAATTATGAATGCTAAGTGACATTATTTCATTATGAAAAGGATAGTTCACCCAAAAATGAAAAAAAGGGGAAAAAAATTAATCATTTACTCACCCTTGTGTTGTTCCAAAGCCGTAAACTTTTGTTCATCTTCGAAGCGCAAATGAAGATATTTTTAATGAAATCTGAAAGATTTCTGTCCCTCCATTGACAGTTCAACTGTCAATTATCACTTTGACACTTCAAAAACTTCATAAAGAGATTGTAAAACTAATCCATATGAATTGAGCAGTTTAAGCCATGAACCAAAACAACCAGCTATGAGGTGAAATGGTGTTTTGTATAGTAACTCACAAATCATTAAATGATTAGCCACATACAAGCCAAAAACAGATGTGAAAAATGTAAAATACTACTATATTGTGTCATTTGCTTGTTTGGTGTGCAGTGGAGTGTACAGGAGTTTGTCATATCACTCACATGTATGTGCACAAATACACAGTATGCATGCACAGTTGTTGCACATTTGTTGAATTTTACAGTTATTGAACTGAACTGAATCAACACTGAACTGAGTTGAGCTGTAAAATGACACTATTGGCTTGTTAGAGCTGCTTTACAGTAGAGGTTGAATTTGTTACTGTTGCAAAGCTGCTTTGAAACAGTCTGTATTGTGTAAAGTGCTACAGAAATAAAGATGACTTGACTTGAATGCATTTTCAGTAAATATTTACAAAATAAACCCAAGGGTAAAAATTGTATTTGCCTCTCAAAGCAGTGAGTTTTGATTTCTAAGTGACCAAATCAGGTATATTTAGGCTATAAACAGAAATGCACAGGGGTAAATATAATTTATTTATTTCTCAAAACATTGAGTTTTGATTTCTAAGTGAACAAATTATGTGTAAGTGTTTTCACACAAGATTGTTGGGTGCAAGAAATCAGTAAAAGAGTGTGCTATTTACATAGCAGTGATTTCCAAATAAAACAAGAGAGCTGTTTATTTTGAATGATGTGTTTTGCAAAAAGTTTGTTTCACAATTGCAAACTGAGTGTGAAGCAGATATTATGCTTGCAGTTTCGCAGACTCAATGTGAAGGTTATGTACATGAGTGAATGGTTTCACTAAGTGGGCCTCAAGTACCACTTTTAGTGTGTAAGCATTAAAAAAATAAATAAATAAATAAAAAAAAAACCTGTAATTGATTATTCATTATTTTACTTTTCTATCAAAATTTGACAGAAACTTACTTAATTAATAACCAAATAAAAAATCTTGGAAACGGAACTGCTGTTTGAATTATCGCCTTGCATTATGATATGGCAGTAATGGGCTAACCTCCGGATGTCATCAGTAGCTGCATCTCATTTCGGAGGCTGCATCCTCCGGAGGTTGCATTTGAAGGCTGCATATGTCACCAAGGATGTCTTATTTAAGAAAAGTAATGTAATAAAATTGACCGTTATTCCTCATGAGGTGTAAAATACTGTCCCTGTGTATTCCTCGTGAGGTGTAAAATACTGTCATTTCTTTCTTACTTTGCAATCTAATAGTTACTTTTCTTGAATGAGACTGCCTCAATGACATATGCAGCCTTCAAATGCGACCTCCGGAGGAGGCAGCCTCCGAAATGAGATCCAGCTTATATCTAGTGGTGCTCCTGGCATGTGGACTATCGTCATCTGCTGCAGAGATGCAAAGCCTGATCCGCTAAGAGCCAGGCAGGAATACCCACACCAAATGAAACTTTAGCCCCATTTCAAAGAGACTGGCAGGGATTAGACAATTACCTGTTAATGCTCTCATTTGCCAAGAGTCCACAGTAAACAGTCCTCATCTGGGCCTGATTATGCATACAAACACTCACACCTAAACACTCTTAAAGTATTACTCTACAAGAGAAACAGCCTACACTTTCTTTCACATACTTCTTCATACTACATTTTCATTATTGTCATTTACAAACACTCTGAAGACACAGATAGAGATATCCATTTCATGGAGGTCATCCAATCTTTGTGTTTATGATGTCAGTGTGAAATACTATAGCCGTAAACATTTACAAGCGGCCCTCTCTTGGTGGGCCATTGTTGCCTCAATAGCTTCTCTGAAGTTAACTGTAAATGTTAGTACAGAGGATGGGAAGAATCTCAGAAATAAAATGTTGTCTGTAAAACATTTATTCTCTTATTATTAACTTTATACAGAAGTCTTTGTTATGTCCGATGGTAATAAAGCCAATACTGTTATTGTAAAAAAAAAACTGTTAGTTAGTTTACCCAAAAATGAAAATTATCCCATAATTTACTTACCCTCAAGCCATCCTAGGTGTATATGACTACTTTCAGCTGAACACAATCGGAGTTACAATTAAAAATTATCCTGCCTCTACCAAGCTTTATAGTGGGAGTGAATGGTACCATTTTTTTTTTTTTTTTTTTTGAAGCCCAAAAAGCACATCCATCCATCATAAAAGTAATCCACGTGGTTCTAGGTGTTAACAAAGGCCTTCTGAAGCGAAGTGATGCGTTTTTGAAAGAAAAATATCCATATTTATAACTTTACAAACTATAATCATTAGCTTCCAGTAACGACCATACATGAATTTCCAGTCGAAGAGTGACTTCTAACCCAATGCAAGATGTATTGACGAACGCGGAAGCACAGAGGATAGAGCAAAACAAAACACCGGTCACGAATTAGAAGTCTAAAATGAGAATTTTTAAAGAGAAATGTTGGAGGAGCTTGAGTTTGTTGAACCATGTTTGAGGCGTCTACTCTCACCTAAGCTTACACTACTCCTACATCCTACATCATACGCCGAAACTTGACACTCTTGTGAACGCGCGGACAGACGTTACTGGAAGCAAGTGATTATAGTCTATTAAGTTAGAAATATGGATTTTTTTTTTTTTGCTTTGCTTCAGAAGGCCTTTTATTAACCCCTGGAGCCATATGGATTACTTATATGATGAATGTATGTGTTTTTTAGGCATCAAAATCAAAAAATTTTAGGCTTCAAAAGCCATTCACTTCCATTATAAAGCCTGGAAGATCCAGAAGATTTATTAAATATAACTCTGATTGTGTTTGACTGAAAAAAGAAAGTCATATACACCTAGGAGGGTAAGTAAAGTATGGGATCATTTTCATTTCTGGGTGAACTATCCCTTTAACAACCATGTTTTCAACCTCCAAATCTCTCTTCTAACAGGTTTTGAAAGTATGTGGTACTTAAAACCTCCAAACCTTTGAATCTCAATTTAAACTGCCTTACAACCTTCAACCTGGCCTAAATAACCTTCAGAGTTCACGACTTTTTCCCACTCATTTTTTAGACAAGATTGTCAAACAGTTTGTTTTCCTTCTCTAGTTATTATTAGCCTTATATAAAAACAATAGAAGTCTATGGCATGTTCTAGTTAAATTGATAGGTACATCACTGGAACATACTGTATATTTTGAAGTTTTATCATAAGTAAAAACAGACAATAGAAAAGAGAAATGAACTCTCAAGAATAGCATACTGAGGATTTGGAAAGATCTGAGGAGACAGAATGATTGAGGGATGTAGTGAATAAAAGGAGTGAGATGGTGTGTGGAGGTCTGAGGCAGGTTCTGAATCCTTTTCCCTGCGGATTTGAAGACGTCCTGTTTTACTTTTGCTTTCCTGCAGGAAGCTACTCCACACTGTGTGCAAAGACCCCACACACACATACACACACCATTTCAATCACATGTGCAAATAAATATGAGCACTTATAACCAGATGCACAGCACACTTCACAACATACATTTTTCTCACTGCATGTTTGAATGAATCTGTGCTTTTTGTCACACTGTTTTACTACATCTTAAGTGCTTCATTGCTCTGAACTTTCATTCTGTATTAAGTGATTGTCAGTATTTTCACACCTATACTATATACTACAATGACTTCAGGCACCCTTTTGTATCCAGGTCCAAAATGAAACACTTTTAGCAGAGAGAAAGCTATATGAATTATTAAGAGAAAAAAAGAATGCATGATGAGTGTAAGAGAGATGAGGAGATGAGAAGTCAAACAGCTGCGTGACGCGGTCGAAGTGTCATGGCTGCATTAACGTCTCTTGTTGTCGTGGAGACATGATGCGATAAGATCTCCCACGATTCATAGCCACCCACATGTAGTTTATGCCTTTTGTACTGTGGCCGCACCAAGAACGTTCTCTGGTAGCTTGGCAACTGCAGATCATAGGGGTGTCGGGTAAAGACCGCCCCATCATACGAACACCTTGTTCACCTGAATTATACCTGCACAATTGTTGGTCCATTAACTTTGAGGATTTAAACATGTCAACTGTGAAAGCTGTCACTTTCTCTTCATGCGTGTAAATGCATTTGTGTGTTAGTAACTATCCTTGTTAGTGCAGATATAACTTATGATACTGCATAACTGATAATATATTTGGAGTATGAAGTGTATACCATATAGTAAATATAAGATAATATGATAATATCATATAGTAAGTTTTTGTTTATCAGAAAATTTTTGTTTATTTTAATGTGCAACATTACTCTTGGTTTAAAACAAGAGAAATAGGGCCATGTTTGTATAACTCGATCAACGTGCTTTGAAGTAAATTTCCACTGCCTTTACTCTGAATTGACAAGACTTTCAACTTCATTCAACATTTCAATGTTTGTACAATATATAATTTCACAATACTATTTAAATAAGCACAAACATTTTGAATGTTTGTAGATTGATTGCAAATCATCAATAGAATGGCATATACTGAAGGACGGACACACACACACACACACACACACACACACTCGTGTATCTGTGTGTGTTCCTTTGATGATGTCCACCTGTCACAGTAGGAGCAGGAGAACATCCCTCCATCTTAATCCCTCTTTCCGTTCCTCCATCTTCACATCTCTGCATGCACTTTTTCCTCTCTGTCTGTCCTCTCCCCCTAAAAAGGAGGAAATGGTATGTGTACTGACAGTTTTTGTGATCATTGCTCTTATTTGAAGAAAAATCTTGTAAATATTAACTTTTTTTAAGTATATTAGGTTTTCTACTTTATGTAAGACTTTAGCTGAACTCAATTTGATGAAATTTGATGAAAATGAATATTAAACATCTAGACGTTTTTTCATTTGAAACAATTACTGTGTTTACATGCACAAACAAAAACTGGTCCCACTTTATATTAAGTGGCCTTAACTACTATGTACTTACATCAAAAAATAAGTACAATGTACTTATTTTTCATATTGAATTGCAAAACACTTTTGCTGCTATTGTGGTGGGATACGGGTAAGGTTAGGGAAAGCTTTGGTGGTATGGGTAGGTTTGAGGGTAGGGGTAAGGTGTAAGGGATGGGTCAAGAGTGTAATTATAAATGTAATTACAGAAATTAATTACATATGTAATTACATGCAGGTGTTTTTAAAATATAAGTACAATGTAAAAACATGTATGTACACAATAAGTGCATTGTATCAAATGATTAATTTAAATGTAAGTACATAGTAGTTAAGGCCACTTAATATAAAGTGGGATCCAAAAACTGATTATAAATGTCATATAAACCAGATTTTCATAACTGGATTAAGCAATGTATTTATCAGGATATTGGGTTAAAGACTTCATTCTTTTTACAACCATTAGAAGGAACATTGTGAGTCACATGAGTCCTTCCTTATACGCTCACTTTACACTTGTGTTATTGTACTTGCTAAAACACATCATAATTAATGGTAAGAGCGAGTAACAGTATGTCTTAGTTTATTCAGATTTATTTTGGCATTATTGTCATGTCTTTACTTTTAACCAGAAAGGACCTTAATGATATAAGGTCAAAGCATTGTGATTGATAATGAAATAAAAGCACTGGTGAGGTGATGAGGAGATGATCTATGTAACTTTATGATCTGTAATTGATAATGACAATGATGATGTGACAGAATTAACAACAGTTTGTCGCAAGAAAAACATGTACTTGTTATTTAAAAATGTTCTCACTAATATAGTTAACATCTGAGCATCCGTTGAACCCTGACTAGTTAAAAAGGCTTTTAAATCATGTTTAGTGTTTTCCACAGTTGTCTATGAGGGTTTTGTTTAGGTGTAAGGGTTAGGCAATATCACTAACCTGATGTGAAAACAATGGAGGTCTGTGAGATGTCCTCACAACACTGTCAGAAAAAAAGGTACGGTGCTTGTCACTGGGGCAGTACCCTAAAGTACAAAAGTGAAAAGGTACTAATATGTACTTTTAAAGTACTAATATGTACCTTTAAGGTACTAATATGCACAACAGCACCATACCTTTTTTTCTGAGAGTGGAATATAGTGAAACAAACCTGCATGTGTGTGTGTGTGTGTGTGTGTGTGTGTGTGTGTGTGTGTGTGTGTGTGTGTGTGTGTGTGTGTGTGTGTGTGTGTGTGTTTACAGGTTTGACTATACTTGTAAGGTCCAAATGCACTCACTTATACTGAAATATTTCAGACGACTGACTAGTGAGAACATTTTACTTTTGCAAGTGTAGGGATTGGTAAAGGCCATAGAAAATATCATTAACCTGATATAAAATCAATGGAGCAATGTACTCACTAATATAGTGAAACAAATGTGTGTGTGGGGGGGGTTGCCTGCACATTTCAGAAAGTGCAGGCAACATGACTGTTTGTCTTTCAAAGTAGGTTATTATAATACTTAAGCACGCATTACACACTTTGCATACATTTCTATCCTCTTTCTCCTTCTCCTCCCTCTTCCTTCCTTCCCTCTCCACACACACGCGCTATTCTTTTCCTCACTGAGCCTGTGGCAAACGATGGATCTTGTTCACACCTGAAAGAGCATTTTTATTGCTATCTTTGAAAGTCTTTGGCTCGTGTTGGGGGCTAACAAACCTGGTGAGTTTTTTTTTCAACTAGGAATAGTATGTATATTTATTTTTAAAAGTAAAACGTGTTCTTTCTCTTAGTGGAAAATGTGTGATTTGTTCATTTGGTAGATTTTTTATGAAACTAAATCTTTGTTTAGCTTATTAACTATATTTACGGTAAAACGATTATAGCTCATAAAATGTCATGACAGGTTCATTTTTAAGAGCAATTGCTTTGTTCTGAATTTTCTGAAACTTTCACTATTGTTAATAAGAAAAAAAAACAGCACATCACGGACGAGAATAATTGTGATCACTGATTAGTTCGTTTAATTTGCATAGACTTGTGATGATTTTTATTAATAAAGAACATTAAAGAACATAATAATTGTTGTATGGTATACGTGTGACGCTGACAGAGATGATTAATGAGTTCAAATCACTAATTTCCAGAACCACGTGTTGTATCTTAATAACCTAGCCTATAACATTTTCTCATTAATGTCCTCAAAAGGTAAATAGGCTACTTAACACTTAACACTAATTAACGAATATTTGCTTTAATAATTTTGTTATGAAGTTAACGTGTGTGCAAATTTGAGCATAATTACGTCACTGGTTAACGGTGAACTGGGTTTTATTTGGGTAAAGTGAATTTGTGTGTGGATGGCTTCGGCAATGTCGAATAAAGCCTCAATTATAACATACTTTATAACATTTAACTTTTAAATTTCGACACTGCAGCTCTGTAATTTAGCCCTAATGTTATTAGGCTAATAAAGATGCGTCTTTTTATATCTGAAATTGGATCATGCTATTATAATGCTATTTATTTCATTTAAATTTAAACGGTGGTGTTATTGTTATTGTACTGTAGGCTATGCTACGCTCCTAAGATCTTAATTTATGTCGTAGCCTTTGAAATAAACCAGCACGTGCACTGCTCGTTAAGTAATAGCTTCAGAGCATCCGTAAAGTATACTTTATACTATAGCTCTCAGGTGCTGAAGAAAGGTCATAATTCAGAATTATATACTTAACGCTAAAATAAATAAAATAAATAAATAAATAAATAATCAATAAAATAAAAATACATACACAATAAGTGCAAAATTAGCCTATGTTTTTATGAACTGTGGCTAATCTACATTGAGATTATAAATGTGTTCTTAAGATTTATGTTATGTGACACATGATTTGGATAATTATAAGGCGGTCTGCGGATATCACTTGACTGCATGGACACTTAAGGACAATTAATCTAAAACTGAAGTTAAACACTTGTTGTGTTGAATAGTTTATTGTAGGCAAGTGGCCAAGACGCATTAAAAACCTGGCAGCCACTGACCTGTGAAAAACCATAACTCATGTTTTAAAAACGCCATGCAGATGCACGCGGAGAATTACACCGACGCATCCGTACTATGCATTATTATTTATATTTTGTTAGTTTAGTTGGTTAAGGTGGTATTAATAAATATGTTATTACAATTAGTAGGCTACTAACTAGACATATGCAGCTAGGCCTATAACTTTAACTCTTTTCAAGTAGGCTATTCGTAGGAGTGGAGTGTGAATTATTAAATAGTTTTTTTTTCACCACCACGTTTTATGCTCGGTTATTATGTAGGCTGCTTTGCCATAATCAGTTAATATAAACAAAAAGGGGGAATATCCGTCTAAGTTGTGTAATGTCATGATTTACATACTTGCAAACATTTTACGTGCTACTTAACTGTGCTTTTAACGTGGTGGTACTAACATCATAGGTATCACAGGAATATGCACAAAAGTTTTGGTGCTGGAAGATGCAAGTTCTGTCATATTCAGCTATTGACATTTTTTAGAGTTTTATTCAGATACAACCCCTTAAATGCAGAGACACACTCTGTCATAATGGAGATATATTGTGGGGCAATGTGATCCACCAAAACAGATCCCATATTAGTGATCAGTCGCATTATCCTTTCCATTTGGGCCCATGTTCTTGACAAACATTTTCTTATTTAAAGTAGGCTAACATAGTGGGAAAAAAATATTATAATTTGATATGACTAGCACTATTCCCAGAAATATTGGTAATAACTCACGAAAAATACAAGAATGTAAAACAATTATAGGAGCCAAATACAAGACTGCTATAAGTTACATCATGACACTGAAGAAAAATCACTTGAGATAAATGAAATCGATCAATTTAAAGGAACATTGTAGGAACAAGGCTGGAACATAACAGGAATATATACTATATACTGGTTCAGTTTAGTCCAAAACTGGTCGGTATATTAGTAGTGACGATCGCAGTAATTAGCTACTAGTAATATAACTACTAATAATATTAGTAATAACCGTTTGTCATATTGTGTGTAAATGGTATTTACAATTCCTTTTCATGAAAACACATTTTCTGTTTGAAGGCGAACCATGGTTGAATTTTAAAAATGGTTTGACTGCGCGGTATAACAGTACAGCTCCTGCACCTGTTATATGAACTAATTATGTCTTCTAAAACTGTGTCGGTTTCCAGTTGTTGGTTCAATTGACGTGGTGAGAGACATAGTTCAGAATTTGGAGGGTATGAAGCAAAATAGATGAATCGCTTTCGAGGCAAATATTATGCCATACCGCATCAAATATGTGTGAATGTGAGGGAGTGTGTGAGGGAAAGAGAAGGCGGGCTTATGAGAAACCACAGTTTGCCCTCCTTCTCCTCTAGGTATCTAGTTGAGGAGAAACTCTGAAGAGCAAGAGATTTCTAAAACCTTACGCTGACATTAAGCTGCACACATACAAAAAAGAAGGAAAGAAATATATATATTTTTAAAAACTTTTCACATGATTGTTGTCGGACGTTTTCGAATGCCATCAAGAGAAGACTAGTTTGCATTGCTGAACTGTTTTTATTAGTCCACGGTTTTGTTTTGGTGTAGGTCTGCGTGCGCAATGATGGCCACCTACCCAGGCCCTGAGGATAACGGCATGATACTCATGGACACTACCTCGAGCTCAGCGGAGAAAGACCGAACAAAAGAGGAAACTCCTCCCGAGAAGGGACCGGACAAATCCGACCCGAACCAGAAACCACCGTACTCCTACGTGGCGTTAATCGCGATGGCGATCCGCGAGAGCTCGGAAAAGCGTCTCACGCTGTCCGGTATCTACCAGTACATCATCAGCAAGTTTCCTTTCTACGAGAAGAACAAGAAAGGATGGCAGAACAGCATCCGACACAACCTGTCTCTCAACGAGTGCTTCATCAAGGTGCCTCGGGAGGGTGGCGGTGAGCGAAAGGGCAACTACTGGACCCTGGACCCGGCATGCGAGGATATGTTCGAAAAGGGCAACTACCGGCGGAGACGACGCATGAAGAGACCGTTCAGGCCTCCACCGACCCATTTCCAGCCTGGCAAATCTCTTTTCGGCGGAGACGGGTACGGCTACCTCTCCCCGCCCAAATACCTGCAGTCAGGGTTTATCAATAACTCGTGGTCTCCTGCGCCTATGCCGTATACCTCCTGTCAAATGAGCAGTGGGACCGTGAGTCCTGTTAACGTGAAAGGCTTGTCCGCGCCGTCCTCGTACAACCCATATTCGCGTGTGCAGAGCATAGGTCTCCCGGGCATGGTGAACTCTTACAACGGCATGAGCCACCATCATCACCACCATCACACGCACCCTCACGCGCTCCCTCACGCGCAGCAGCTGAGTCCCGCCACGGCTGCACCCCCTCCTGTGTCCACCGGCAACGGGACGGGGCTGCAGTTCGCTTGCTCGCGCCAGCCCGCAGAACTCTCCATGATGCACTGCTCGTACTGGGATCACGAGAGCAAACACTCCGCACTACACACGCGAATTGATATATAGCTCGGGCGTCACGAGACCGACGACAGACCAACATACTCGCTAAAAGACAGTAAAAACAAGGTCCAGCGATCTCAAAAACCACATAAAGGCATTTCATAAATTGTGCGTGGTCTAGGGACTTACAAGAAGGAAAAACTTTTACGGGAGCCTCAAATTATGGAAGCACGGTCATTCACGGCGAGTGCCTGATGCAGGGACTAAAGATTTCACATTTTTCTTCGCAGGCAGGAGACTCATGCATTTGTGTTCTGAATGTGTATAAACGGTTCAATCATAGCCAATAAGAAGATGGCCAGCAGATCGAAGAATCGCCATGGAATTACAAATTATGTTTACCTGAATCCGTTCATAACGTTCTGTCAATGACTTTGGAGTGAAGTAATGGGTTCTGAACCCTTTTTTCCCAAATTAATATTTTTTATTCTCTTTGCTTTTGAATGTTTAAGGATACAGTGGAGCTCTGGACAGGTAGATAAGCCGAAGTTCTGTGGAGACACAAACACAACCTGTACACACCTGTGTTTTGGCCTTTTGTTTCCGTGATTAAGGGTCTCATAGGGGTCAGATCACGTGACTGCCAGTTTGGACTGTTTTGTATGTACTTTGTAAAAAGTAAAAAAAAAAAAAAAAAAAAAAAAAAAATATTTTTAATGTCTATGACACATTGGGGCCATGTTTAACTAGCACTTTTCAATATTTTTTTAATTAGATCTACTTTTTATTCTTTAATAAACTCTTTGTCAACATGACACTGATTTTGGATTTTATAATTTATATAGGCTATATAATTCTGATATCATTATTATCATTATTATTATTATTATTATTATTATTATATAGCCTAACAAGATCATCTATTTGTATCGGAGTCCTGCAACTGTTTAGCCAACTACATTTCTGGCCTTCCACTAATATTGTAACGTGTGTAAGTAGCCTACTTCTAAATAAGTTACCGCATGAAAATAATTTCCAAATAGGACTGCGTCGAAAAAAAAACCTCTAAAATTATTCTACTTCTTAAGTTTTTCGTGTATTGTAAGCGATTCGTGATTCCTAAACCGATGAAAATAGTCAACTTTATGCGAGTACATATTAAGCAACATTGGGCCTGTATGGGGAGAAATTATTTAGATGAAACATTTAGCCCTGTCAAATCAATGTATTCATAACGATTGCCCGGATTTGGTGTTTTTAACATGAATTTGTACAACTTTTTAACAGGCTATATTAATAGTTTCGCCTTTTGTCGCTTTTTATTCCGTGTCCTTAAAACTCATTTTGCTAAAAGTACACGATTGCTTTAAAAATACAATGCAAGTGTATCTCTTTGCATTTCTTAATTATGAATCTGAAAAACGTGTCAAAATGCGAAAGTGATTTTTTTTACCAAAGCCCCATACTACAGTTAAATAAAATGCATATTTTTGCACGATTAATTTTACATAACATAAAGAAAAGTCTAAGCAAACATTAAAATACCCTCTTTAGATAACTGTCCTTAATAACATTAAGCTAAAGCTTAATAAATCATAGTTAATCTACTTAGCAATGCAGCCTTACGAAACTTTAGTAAATATATTTTACGATAATGTTTGTTAATGGTGTATTAAATAAAGTTATTATAAACCGACTTTTTCTGTTTGCGTGCCATAAAGCTGGAGCGTCGGGAGTGTGTCTGACACCTTCATCTTGTCAATGGAGAACTTCAGTGTTTCTGCCAAACATATTTTGTCGTGTAGGCCAATAACGTAAGTAAACAATGTTTTCAAGTTACCGGTTTAAATAATTATATTTTGCCTATAGTGGATTCGTTGAGTTAATGATAGCTAAAGGCCGTTATTTGAGTTTGGAGAGGAATTTACTGCACGAATATTTGAACATTTATATTAATAAAACACTGAAGACATAATTCATTTTTAAGAAAAAAGCAAAAACAACAATAATAGCCTGTAATAATAAGAAGAAGAAGAAGAAAAAGAAGAAGAAGAAGAAGAAAACGAAAAAAACATTATTATACTGAGAAGTTGGTTTTCATTGTTTGAATGTATCGGCCTATTCTTTATTTTTATTTATTTTTAAACATTAGAGATATAATCTTAAACATTTTGTTAGATATTTGGATGATCTGCTTCCATATTTATTAGGCTAATGACTGTTTATATTTTCCACACCCATCCGCCAGTCACTATACGGTCCTTTTCAGGTGCCAGGTGCGCGTCACATAATGCGCCCGCATGCAGGATGCTCAGGGCCAGTGGGAGTTAAAGGTGGGCCCCCTGGTAGTTTGTGTGTCCCAAAAAGCGCATCGGGGAATGTTGTCACAAAAGAACTTTTCCCCTCCTTAAATATATTTAATGGGGTTGTTCACAGCTGAATTGTTCACCCTTAAGGAAGTTCATCTACAGGACACATTCACGAAAAATGTTTTTCATTTAATTTAGTTTTGTTAGTTCATTTGGTTTCCTAGGCTATAATCTACTTTAGCCTTTCCTATATCTACAATAGCCTATCTTAGAAACCAATTATTATCCAGTTATATTCGAATAATACAACAACAATAATAATACTAATACAACAGGACTAATAATAATAATTGAGAGTCAACTTGAGAATCTCTGTCTGTTAATGAAGTGATGAATTGTTAATCGCTTTTCATTTTAACTTCATTGGGGCTTATACTTTTTGCTTAACGTTATAAATAGGCCTATTCATTTAAAGAAATGTTAAAGTTATTTTACTAGCCTATTTTAAACATTCATCCAAATGTTTAGCATAAATAGATTCGTGTGATTATTTCGTGCAGATTATAGCCTACTTTTACACAATCGTTGCTCGATTCATCTGAGCCGCGTTTCCCAAATGCATCGTATCAAAAGTAGTAGCCTACGTGATAATCGTCGTTGATCTACTAGCGCTTTGGAGTAATCGTAGACTGCGGAAGTGCATCGTAAGAAGATGGACACGTGCAGCCACCTGCAGGACAACTGCACAATTACATTTGACTATGTTAGAATATATGACGTGATTAGAAAATAGTTATTATTATTCTATTTAGATTTAAATAAATAATAAAAAATAATAATTCAGAAAAAAAAATACGACTAGATAAATTAATAGGCTATGAAATTGAGTAGCCTACACAGGTTAGGCTACACTGATTTCAGTGAACCTAGTTAGGCCACCACAAACTGGTATGATTGTTGCAGAACATGAAATTCAGAGTAAGTGGAAATCTTATATTTAAGGGGGAAATTATCCAAAATGGCTCTGCAGTCAAACATGTCAATGAACCCCGTCAAAGCAGTAGGCCTAGGCCTAATTGTGCAGGATAATCGTTCAGCACAGAAACAATAACACAATTATAGCCTAGTATGTAAAACTGGGTTGATTAATATTAGGCCTAGATATAGCCTATAATAATAATAATAATAATAATAATAATAATAATAAATTATTTAAAAAATAATAGGCCTTCTCCATCCAATAGCCTAAATGACAAGTAGCCTATTTAAATCCCGTTTCAGGACTTCCTGACAGTCAGTGACTCTTAACTAGAACCTCAAGCCAAAAACACATTGGCCTAAAAAAAAAATATATATATATATATAGCATCTCAATTCCCTACGAATTTCAGTTGTCTGCTTTGTTTGTAGCAACTTTGTCTCAAACGTGTAGGCCTAATTTATTTACTTATTAATTCATTTAGCCAATATAGGCTTATTCAAGATGACATTAAGTTAAATAGGCATAGGTACATAATGTATAATTGTGTGGTTGTGTTAGATTATGAGATGAACGAGGCTGCCTCCTTCCGTGTCCTTTGTCGCAGAATGAGCGGAGGTAAGCGGGCGTCTCTATGGGAGCTGAGCGACACACTCGCACGGGGGGATTGTGGGATTTGCTGCGGAGTCGAGCGGTAACGTTGTCAAAAAGTTAATAAATGCTTATATTTATGCTAAATTGGCGATAAACGCCGGACGGTCGGTAGTCAACCGCTGTGAGGTGCAGGCAGTGGTGTCTGTCCTGTTGTAGCGTTTCTGGTGGATTTATAGTACTAGGCTATACACATACATAACTGTTACATATTACTACTTCGAATTAAGATTTCAAATACAGCCTGGATGCTTTTATTGTGGATAAACTGTGGCTAGGTCAACAAAAGTGTAATAGGCCTATGAGTTCTTGCGCCCACAGTTTCGCGAATGTATGATGGTCCTGAGGTTTCCGCTGGCTGACCTGGCCTCTGGTGTCACAACACAGGTTGTCGGTTTCCCAGTGCTCGGGCACACAATTGAATTCCCAAGATTCTTGGGAGAGGTTTAAGCTGGACAGCAGTGGTTTTCACGAGCTCCCTCGCGCACCTCACCCCGCGCCCGCCTATTGAAAAAAAAAGAGGGGTCAGCTGTGTTTGCCATACACAGGAAAATAGCCAAAGATTTGATTTGCACAAAATCCGGCAATTGTTACGAAGCACATAATTTTTGTCTGAATCCAAAATAATTTGGTCAGTGGAGCTGAGTGATTTCATTTTATCATTTTCCTCCTTTTACATTTGGACATGAGTGAAGATTCACCCTACGTGATGTTTTCTGTTATTGGCTTTGATGAACAATAGATGATACTAAATAATCATCTCTATGCCAGAATTATTATTGGGGTGCATTATGATATACCACAGTCATTTATAAATAGGAAATGTACACAAAAGTTTGTATGGGCGACCTCTTGACCCGAGAAAGGACATGCAGATGTCCATAAATGAGGTTAAAAAATGGTCAGCTAAAAATAAGTGATGCGTAATTTTCCTTTAGATAATAATGAAAGCAAGAGATTCTTGCTAAATCACGCAGGGACCTCAGAATGACCTCGGGTTTCCAATGTCACTCAGATGTTATCATGCAATTGTATACTATTTAACAGCATGTTAATGCAATAATTATTATTTTTTTTTTAGAAAAACAGAAGAAATGTAATATAAACAATGACATCTTTAAATATATCTCTGTGTGCTTGTAGATAATCAAAGGTCATGCTGATCACAAGGCTGGTGTCTTTTGTCTTTTCAACTACATTTAGCGAAATAATTCAAATATGATAACTGACACAAATTCAAAATTATTCTTAGATAGCAGATTATGTTTATCCATAGTCAACGGCAAAATGAAAAAGCAAAAGGATTGTGATCCCATTAACATCCTATGAATTTGAATCAGCAAAACATCCCTCACATTTGACTTTTACATATTGAGCGGTTCAAATCTGCAGCAGACAACAAAACAAAATCCCTGACCCAAACCGCAAAAAAATCCAGGTGTATCAGCTGAAGGCGAATGCTATTGAAGGTCAATTGGGAAGATGTCATGCTCTTTATTTCAGCTTCTACCTTGTCTGTCTCTTTTCACTCTTAAATAAAGCAGTGAAAGTTTCAACAGCCTCCAGATTTTCTTCCAACTACCCACCTATAGTTTAGCACCTCAGCACCGCCCTTTCTGAGACTGAGATCTTAAAGTTTTGCTTCTAAATCTAATTTAGAAGCAAAAAATGCCCTTTCAAGCAATTACATACCTCTTGGCCCAGGTTCATAATTAAACAAATGATTATATTATGATATCCATAATTATACGCCTAGGCATGGGGGCTCCTTTCAAGTGTCATGTGTGTCTAGTTACAGCTGATGAGATCAGGAGTTAGGCTGGTTTGGATCCTGTTAACAGAATGCTTAATGGAATAAGAATGGAATGGGTGAATAATGGAAGCATGCTGTTTGCGGCTTCACTCCTTTAATGTGAACCAGTGTGTGGCACATTTCAGCCTAAAACTTTCAGACATTAACAACATAATAATAATACTATACTACATATGATCATTCCCTAAATAAATACCAAACACCTTCCTTCATGTATGTACAAGCACAACCACACACATGTATAGAGTCATCTGTGTAGATGACCAAAAGCGAGTTTGTGCTTTGAAACCTGATCTCATCCAACAGTACTATTCCTGCCTCTGCTCACCACAGGAATGACTGGAGAATGTTCTGGGAATGTTTGGAAATGCTTATCAGGAAAATTCAGATCTGATCATTTCTAACTGAAACATGACAGACAGTGACTGTATCAGTAAATCAGCCTGTAGGATTTAAATGACTTCAGCACCAGAAACACCATGATAAGCAGTAAGGATCTATTACTGCTGGCTATAAGGACCTTGGGACACGTCAAGATGATTGCAGAAACAGGGGAAATGCTGATCTCTGTAAATTGTTTCAGAATGAAAAGGTTATTTTTGAATGCTGGAAACTACACAGTAAAAAAATATTTTCATGATTTGTTATCACAACATTTTTTCTTTTAACTTAGATAATTAATGTGGTTCAGATAACATAATATTTTGAGTTTGTTGATTAAACCAATCTCCTTCATTGTATTAACTCAAATTTTTAATTTCAATGAACTCAAAATTTTAAGGCAACCAGGTAACTTACTTTTTTTTTTAAGTTCAAACCAACAATTCTTTTTTACAGTGTACTTAATAAAGTTATTTCATTCTGATATTTGTACATGAATCCAAAGACCAAATTTTTCACAAAAAACTACAACACTTCATATTGCCCGAATGCTTTAAAAATGCCATCTTACTTTTATGAGGGAAAGAATGAGGTTCTTTTCTCTACTACTGGCAACCCAGCCAGATTCTGTACCAAGAAGGACATGCTGTAAGATATGCTATCTGCCAAAGAGCTGCCTTACTCAGTTTGTCAAACGCTGCATTATTCATGTGTCAAGAGCTGAGTGAATGGTGATTGAAGCTGCCATTTTATGCCACTTTTATATTCCAGAGAAGAAAGAAAGTTATGCAGGTTTAGAACAACGTAAGGGTAAACAAATGACATTTTATTAGCCCAAAATGACACAGATGCTAACTTGTAATATCCGCCATCACCACTAGATGTCTGCAAATACCACTGAACTACACACTGGACCTCAAGCGTAACAGGTCCTTTATAAGGAACTAAATAAGGAAGGAAAACATGCATGGATTAAAATAACTGAGTGGAACTTTAGAGTAGTTTTCCCTCATAATAGTGTAATTTCCATTTCCCTCATAAATCTCCGGATCATTAAATCCCTTTTTTTTTTTCTTTTTTTTTTTTTTTTTTACAAAGTAGCCTATTGGCTATAAGTTATGAGTTAAATATAACCTATTAAATAACACTAGAAAAAGACAAAACCCTTAAAATCGCCGTGCCTTAACAAAATACGAGTGTTGTTAATAAAAACGGTGGAACAATTAGACCAAGCTAGTACATGTATGTATAGCGTTTACGTCCCGTAAACCCTCCTCATCCTAGTGGAATGCGTCAGTTGAGTGAGTGAGAGAGAGAGAGTCATGCATGCAGTTCGCCGGGCCTAGTCTGCGTGGAGATATTTACACGACGTTAAAAACATTCCAGACTGCCTAAGTTGTTGTTATCGTATTACATTATGTCTATTTCCGGGTGAAATCACGGCTCAGAAGTTCGGGTGTCTGTGAACTGTTGACAAAATAGCGGTTACGTGTGGAAAGGGAGGGAGTGCGAAACTGCAAACAGGGAAAAAAAAATCGAGCGATCGCTTGTTTCACTCAGCCTGCTGAAAGAAGCAGGAAGCGGACTAGAGCTGTTCACCTCTCGAATGAAAGACTGCATTGGACACTTGATGGAGAAGAACGCTCTGCTTTTGCCTTCTTACTGTGATTGAAACCTGCCCGGTGTTTTGGAGTTCAACCCGAGCCACATACAGTTAACTTTGAACATTCAGTTTCCGTGAATCCAACAGAACTGGCGTCGGACATTCCATTCCAGTGGAATAATCTGTTCTAAAGGTGAGCGTTTTGTTCTGTTAAATGTTTCGTTTTCGGTGATATGTGTTTTGCTGTGAGTGGCGTAGATTTTTGTTACATAGCATTGATCTTGGCCGACGGCTTTTCTGATCCCAGGCGCTGCCCGCCTCAATGTTATTTTTTGTTAATCATTTGCCGTTGAATAAATTGGATGGTACGCTTAGACTGCACAAATGACACATTCGTGGAGAAGTGCTTTAGTGCTCCAGAACGGTTCATTTATCATTTACTTCTTTTGACA
The DNA here is from genome assembly GCF_019924925.1 of Ctenopharyngodon idella. NCBI lineage: Eukaryota > Metazoa > Chordata > Actinopteri > Cypriniformes > Xenocyprididae > Ctenopharyngodon > Ctenopharyngodon idella. Next base: position 7,831,620 of record NC_067234.1, read on the forward strand.
TAAAAACACAGAATTGCGTTTCTGTCTAAAAGTTTCAGACTTGTAAATTCATTCTTCACATTTGGAGTATCAAACCGAGGTGCTTGACTTTCAGTGTTATTCAGTTGGAACTGTTGATATCTATTTGGTTAATATTGAATGCTTTCACTTGCATTATTAAACAAGGCTCTTGAAGTGTTAAAGTTAGGAATCACAATTTTATCATCAAACAATCGTAATAGATCCATTACGGCCACTTGTTAAAATGTAGGACGGCTTGGATGACACTCGACCACAAGTTTACCTGACAGCACATAAAACGGTTGTTTATCGGACAAGGGAGGCACGACATTGGCTGTTTGTGTCGTAGACGGATGCGATGGCATAATACTGGACTAAACTGTGAGTCAAACCCCATACAGACGTGAGTAATGAAGGCTGAACACACTCAGCCTCAGGACACGCCCACAGGCCATTTACCAACTCTGATGTATATTGTACATAAAACTGAAAAGCACTTTCTGCATCTAGTTATGCGTTCCAGACAATTTAGAACTTGGAATTCTCAAAGCTCCCTCTTGAAAGTAAGCACCGTAGAGGCTCTCTGTCTCCAGGTTGGACATTCAACTTGGAAAAACAAGGCAGATCAGTCAACACCGTCTTCAGTTTGACGTCATCCCCAAGGTTGTGGTGACTAAATCAACATTCCACTAGTTATTTCCCATTAGAGAAGAGAAAATTATGATTTCGGTATTGTCTGGAATGCAACATAAGGTCAGAAGTGGGGCAAAATTTAAACCCAAATATTCCAACTTCCGGCTTCACCTGGAACACGGACAGAGTTTTTACAGTTTTTAGTCACAGATTTGGTCTTTTAAGCAACCTTAAATGGCATCTAATTGAAAAAATAAGTATAGGGTAAATAGCTAAGTATAACTTTTCACATGCGCACTAGCGTATGAATACAGTGCGCATGGTGTACATTTCATTATCAGCAGGGTACTCGCACGGTCCAATTTTTCTAACCATGTGTGCACTGTAAACATAATGGCCCGGTTTCACAGACAGGGCTTAGCCTAAGCCAGGATTAGGTCTTAGTTCAATTAGGATATTTAAGTAGCTTTTATAAACAGAAAAAAACATTACTGGTGTGCATCTTGAGACAAAACAATGGCAGTGACATTTTAAAATATGTCAGTACAAATTTCTTTCAGTTAAAACAGCTCAAACATGCACTTTAGTCTAGGACTAGCTTAAGCCTTGTCTGTGAGACCGGGGGAAGATGATCTTAGAAGAGTAGATGCAAGCTTTTCAACTGCCGCTTTTCCACTCTCAGATTAAACCATTCTCATTGCTTAACTGTTCGATTCCATGTCAATCCAGCCCAGCTGGTATGGATATGGTTTCATTAACGTTGCTGATAACAGAGCTGATTGGAATATTATAGACATTTGCTGCATCCGAAATCGAATACTTCCCTACTATGTATGTAGTATGCGAAACCACAACGCCAAAAGAGTAGTATGTGAAAACAGTGGGTGAAAAGTACCCGGATGACCTACTACTACTGCCGAGATTCTGAAGTGTGCATTCAATGGACACTTTACTATACCATGAGGCCATGGGAGAGGATTTATGAATGCTAGTGAGCTACACAACTGATGCTGGTAGGTCACGTGACAGTAACAACATGGCGAATGTAATAGTCTGAATTTCATTCATACTACCCGTATGCAATAAAATAAAATCAATAAAATGATCTTGAACATGCAACTGAATGTTATGTTTAATGTTTTCACATGAGCCATTAGTCATATTTTTATGCGCATTTTGGGATATCGCATAAAAAACACTGGATGGAAACACGTAAATGTGCATAAAAATTTCTGTGCTTGATTGAGGCAGATCATTTTTTATCTGATAAGAAAAGTGCTTAAACTACAATGAAAACACATTTACCGAATAAATCCCTCCATGCTGCTCAAAAACCTCAGGTGACTTTGCCTCAACAGATGATGTGATTGATAACTAGACTAACCAGCGAACCAATCGGATCACACAGCATCTCAAATGTTGGTTTGGTCATTTGGAAATGCCTGAGCCAAAGACCGTCATCAAAATGATTTGGTTTAATTCCCTTCTAGAAGCGTCTCACACGATTGCGTCCCCAAACACCAGCATTCAGACGCAAGATAACATGACAGCGTTTAATGTGTTTCGTCTGTGTGCTCTGAGACGCAAGTCATTTCTGATATAGGAAAAAGAACCTCAGTGGCTTCCCTGATTATAGCAATTTCCATTTTTATTACAGATATTTTCCCAGGAAGTGATGATTTTGATCTCCTTAACACATGAAATGTCATCTTTAGTCAGATATAGTATATTAGTGTGTGTAGACACGTGTTTTTTGTGAGTTGAGCTTCTTGGCCCTCACCCAAATACATGTGACCGGAGCTTCAGAGAGACTTCGGTGGCAGACTGTGATGTCATCAGTCAGGGGACACAAACACTTTGGGATGCCCACACACACTCGCTTATAGTCAGAAGAGAGGTCACTGTGGTGACAGGGGCCATGAATGGGCTGATTCTCTCAGTCATGTGAGAGCACAGTGTGTGTGTTTGTTTTAGAGGCGCAGGAAAACATTTTTCCTTAGAAATGGGGACAAACACACACATACACACCCCCAGGGCTGACTGTATGGTTTAAAGAGCAGATTATGTATCGGAGAGCCAGTTAGCATTGAGAATTAAGAATCTTTAATGTTGTAATGTTTTAGAAATAATAACAATATTGTTTTTTTTAATGTCAATAAAATTGACTCTTTTTACTTAGTACATGTTTGAGGTCATATTGTGCGTGTTATTGTAAAGAAAAAGGTTTGTCTTCGTACTCTTTCATCAAAATGTAATAACTTGATCTGCCTTTGAATCAAGTTACCTAGGCTGTGCAGGCTGTTAGATAATGGTAGGGTTTGTAGTCATTGAAGATAATGCAGCCTTTCTAAAATCTTGCCAATAGTTAGTAATTCAAAGCTGATTAACTGTAATGTAATACTGGAAGTGACCCAACTACACCTAGTCTATGTGTCCATGTCCAGTAATAGAAATAAAAACAAGATGGTAAAGATGAAGATAACTAAGTGACTCCTTTCAGCCCAATAGCCATAAAAGTGTAACCAGCTAATCTAAAACTCTAGATCACAGAAAGTGAACTACTGTCGTGACATGCATTTCATTTTATTTCTTAGTACATTAGCTCATAAATACTAAATAAAAATACGATGTAACAAACGTGCATTTGTTGTGAAACGTTCTCTTTTGTCACAAGAAGTGGACATAAACGCTACATAGGCAAGGTTCACTTTCCTGAAAGATTATGTAATTGTCAAAATGCAATAGGGTCATTCTGTGTCATCATTTTTTCATTTTGATTATTACTTTTCTGGTGAAAGACATGCAAAATGAAGACAAAAGCCAAAATATTAAATGTCATGGATGAATATTTACTAAGTAATCCAATATTTTGGGGGTGAAAATGACTTTAGAAATCTGTTGACTTTAGCATTCTTTGTTGCATTATATGGCAATGGTGATGGTTCAAAAATGGGAAAAAGAACGGGAATCTTTAAAACTTCTAGACTTACAGGCACGCATACTTGGGGAAAAAGAATACTTATGGCATTAAGACAGGAATGTTCTGTGCGATTGTTTTTAAGAGGGAAACAAGATACATTTCTAGTTTCAACATTATTTGTTCCTCAGACATTCCTCTTTAAAAAAAAAAAAAAAAGTATCAGCTGTATGCAAAGTGGCCCACATTTGGTTTTTGACCACTTAAAATGTGTACAATTTAACAATTTCTTAGGGCCAGAGCACCGATGGTGTGAGGACCCTATTGTAATTGCTCAGTCAATTCTTCTTCTTCTTCTCCGAAATGAATCACATTTTTGAGGGCCTAAACATGCTCAAACTCATGAAACTTTGCACACGCATCAGAAGTGGTGAAAATTTACGTCTGATATGGGTTTCAGAATTAGGTGTGGCAAAATGGCTCGATAGCGCCACCTACAAAATTTCAATTAAGCACCCTTCATGCTACGTTTCACGTACAGGTATGAAATTCGGTAGGCACATGTAATAGCCCAATACCTACAAAAAAGTCCTTGGGTGCAAAATCTGAAAACCCAACAGGAAGTGAGGTATTTTGAATTTTCTCTGCAAATCTTTTGCAGTTTTTGCCATTTCCAGATGTTGTAATTTAACAAACTCCTCCTAGAGCTTTAATTGGATCAACATCAGTCAGTCTAATCTAAAGGCCTTTGCGACATTAAATTGCGAAGATCTAGAGTTTTCGTTGAATGGTGTGTCCGTGGCGGCCTGACAAAATTCGATGTTTCGCCATGAAAGAGGAAGTTGTTGTAACTCGGGTATACAATGTCCGATCTGCCCCAAACCCACATTCGAGTCCTGGCCTGAAGACATCTACATGGCAATATTCAGTTACAGTCATAGCACCACCTGTGGGCAACAAGAAATGACATGTTTTACACTGTGATTAACTCCTCATAGAGACTTAACCAGATCAACATCATATTTGGTCAGTCTAATCTTAAGGCATTAACGATGTTAAATTGCAAAGATCTTGAGTTTTCGTTGAAGGGCGTGTCTGTGGTGGCCTGACAAAGTCTGATGTTACGCCTTGAAAGAGGAAGCTGTTGTAACTCAGGCATACAGTGTCCGATCTGCCCCAAAGTTCACATGTTTGATAAGAGTCCTGGCCTTAAGACATCTACATGCCACATTCAGTTAGTCATAGCTCCACCTGCTGGCAACAGGAAATGGCATGCTTTGCACTGTAATTCACTCCCAGAATCACATTTATACATGCCATGAAGTACCAAACATGCTAGAAACACGTTAAATCATGCAACACTTGGCTAAGTGCTAAAGTATGCGATTAACGCCACGAAACAGGAAGTTGTTGTAACTCAGGCATACAATGTCTGATCTGCTCCAAACTTCACTTCTTTTTTTTTTTCTTTTTTTTTTTATAATAGTCCTGGCCTAAAGACATCTACATGGCAATATTCAGTAATAGTCAAAGCACCACCTGTTGGCAGCGGGAAGTGTGGCACGTCGAAATGACTGCCATATTTCTCCTGTATTTACTCACTTACATGCATGTCACCCACTATTCACAGTTTTCCTAAGGCCACCGGGTGGCGGTGGCCCCAGGTGCGAGGGCACTTTTATCGCTGCTTGCAGCTTTAATTCACATTGAGATCCCCATGTCTTTGGAATTGAAGCATATAGAGCCTTCAAAAAGTAGATGCCAAAAAGAAAAGTTTAAGAACCAACATCTAAAAGGATATTAAATAACTTTAAATAAACTTTGGGGGAAAAAAACATAAACAGCTTTTTCCCATTTTTAAACTGTCACCATTGGCATATAATGCAACAAAGATTGCTAAAGTCAACAGATTTTACTAATAGACCTACCTATCTCTGTGTAAAAATAAAATAATGCTGCCATCTTTCTACAGACATTTTTTACCCCTCTGTAAAAAGTCACTCTTTGCTCTTGACTGAATAACTTTTCTAACTTTTAATTGTAAGCATTACCACTGTCAGACTCGCTGCTTGATGCTACTTTTTGACCGACTGTTTACTTGTCTTTTTTTTTTTTTTATATTTAGTTTAAAGTTTCAAACAAAGCCTCCCTGTGCTGTGTGCAAGCTATTGCAACAAAATGACCCAAAATTATCAAAAAATTATAATAATAATAAAACACTAGTTACTATTGGGTTGAATTAAGATGTCTTCAGTAGTCATAAATCCTCGATAGAAGTGTGTGTCACTGATGTTTCAGGAGGGGAGGTTTTCACAATCAATTGCAAATATATTCCGCTCTGGTCTAGTGTTTTTATCTGTTTCTTAATCTGTTTCAGTAAGAGCATGTGACTATAGATTTATTCAGCACATGGTTGTGGCTACCAGGTAGCCTAACATGGATCTTAGTTTTTTTTTTTTTTTTAATTCTACAGTGCTATCTTTTCTTAGAATGCCGTTTTACAGCCATTTGTGGAATGAAATATAGACATTTGTAGATGAACTTTATTTCTGTCATGACAACTCTCTGAGAGATTAGCATGGTAATGGATATGGCAATGTAATGTATTTGGACTTGGTGGAATAGATCTGCTACGCTGCTGCTGCAGAGCAAGTACAGAGACTTGCTACTGCCAATACATTCACAGACATTGCTGTGAGCGTGTAAGACATGCTGTTGATGCTGCACATATAACATGCATGATATAAACCCCGTAGCAAGGTGGAGGGTTTCTGAAAGCATGCTTCAGATTGCTAACAGCAAACAATACCAAGTATTTGAATGACTTAACAGCAAGCTCATTGGCTGCTGATAGCACAGCAACCAATCAGTTGCGCATTATGTAGATAATGATGTGATCACTATCAAATGAGTTAAGGACCTATCTAGAGTTTCATGCCAGAACTTTGTATTTGAACAAAAGCGCATGATTTTTACTTTTTTAGAAGTGTCTAAACATTTTTTCTATTCGAGTAATACAAGTGTCAGAAAGTGGTTAATGAGGAAAAAAAAAGAATCATGGTTCCTCTTTCTTTTTACATTGTCTCTGCACCAGTGTGTTTGTGACCATAATTTGATCAGTTAGTGTCAGGACAGTCAGTACAAGACATCTGCGCTCATTTCCTGTGGAAATGAACTGAGATGTATGATTGGCAGTTTTAATTGAGTCACACAAGCCTTCACACCACGCTTTCTTAAATTCGCACGCGGCCTCACATTTGCACAGTTGTCTCTTCTCTTTCATGCATTTACGTAATAGCTGAATTGCATTCTCATCTACAGACCTGATTTCCATGCATATGCATACTCAAACACCTGTATGCACACCTGCGCACTTGTGAGAGCTGTTACAGTGAACAGAGCACTAAGCGTGCCTGCACTTGGAATCCTGCATACGAGTCAGGACACGCCAAAGAATTCAGTATCGAGGAACAGGAAAGGAGGGAGTGAAACATTCCAAGAGAAATAGATGGATGAGAGGAAGAAAGTGAAGCAGGAAAACTGTGTTAGAGCAAATAGAATTGATTAACAAATTTACAAAGTCTTTAAATATGTTGAATTTATGAATATACATGAATATGTTCATATTTAGTCTGAAATGCTTTGGGAAGTGATTACAAGGGTGTGTGTTAAGGTGCTTTTGTAAATGCTTATTTTGCGTGTGTGTTTGAAGGATCAAGAGGCTGATCTTTGTAGCTTGACCAAGTGAGACATTTGAAAGTGTTCCAATACTTCACACACACTTGCATACTTTGCTAGCTATTTAAAACCCTGGTCAAACCCAATTTTTAAGCAATATAGGTATTATTACTTATTTACTGATTATATACTTATTTATTGGTTTGTTTTGACACAGGCTTACATAAGTTTAAAATATCCACTTAAATCAAGTTAATAATAAACTTTTAACCCTTTTTTAAATGGCTTGATGTTAGGGATGTCCTGATCAAGTTTTTGTGCCCCCCATCTGATCCTAGTCAATGAGTATTGAGTACATGTCGATATCAAGTTGTTCCTATTCCTAGTGCTTGGTGCACACTTCAAGTACATTAAAGTTATAAAAATCAATCCATTGTATACAGGGACGTACAGAGTTTGAGAGAATGTACAGAGAATGTAGTGGAATATATTTATAGGCCTATATTATACATGCATGCGGGACCAAATGTGGGACTAATGGTGTAAACTTCTTGTATTTTATATGTACAATAAGCAGAATAATTCCAAGAAGGGGGGGGAATTTAAGGTTAGAAAGCATGAAGCTTGCGGTATCAGAATGCCAGTCTGTCAGTCAAGTGAGACGCATCCCATAGCAGCGCGTTATGGCAATGACATCTCTCTTTCGAGTGATTCGTTATAAAAGTGCACATCAAATACGTGTGACACGCTAGAACAGACCTCGCGTATCACAAATGCACATTTGATCTTCTTCTTTTCTTTTTAATGACAGTTGCCAAACCCACTTGAAGGTGCACACCGACACCTGTGTGACAGCTGACGTAAAATAAAGGATCGGGCTTGGATAGCTGATAACGATCAGTTATAAAAATACTTAATCATCCCCGATACCGATCAATTTGATGTCCAAGTCCAATGTAAAATTTGAGTCCTCATGAAAAACCCAATAAAAAAGATGTGACACGTAATCGCACAAACAAACAGATTTCTCGAGAGTCTAAACTAAGTGAGAAACTGCACTGCAGTCATCAGAAGCGGTGTGACAGCTGCTTTCTCATTCACACTGTATCTTTTTGTCTCTCTCGCGTGTGTGTGCATGCGGTGAATTGTTAGTTAGTTTGTAAAGTCTATGCTTTCCATCTGTCAGCTCTTGCATAACTTTCTCATGTAGACGCATATCACAGCTTTATTCAGACATGCACATACAGTTAGTCGTACAGGAAGAGAGAGAGAGAGAGACACTTGTGTGCTCCACCCACAGCTAAAATGGGACCTTTGTTCAGTCAGGCCTCAGTAGGTAACTGATTAACGTCTTTTTTAGTATGTGCTTGTGTGTTTATTGACATTTTGCCACCGTGGCACAGCATTGAAAGGGCATCTGCACAATGGACTCTATATTTAGAGGTTAAAGGAATAGTTCACCCAAAAATAAACATTTTATCATCATTTACTTTCATTAAAAGTCACCATGAAATCAAAATTCACAAATCTTTTTTTAACAGAATGTTTCACTTTTTATTATAAATGATTTATCCATGCACTTTTTCTTTTTTTTTCAAAATTAATGTGCACCTTAATCAAAAAATGTTAACCTCCCCTCCCCCTCAAAACTCATTTTGACAGATTACACTGAGAATGATCTATTGTAACCTAACTGTAATTCCCCATCCCTGTCCAGTGTGGCAGCAGAACGCAGGTTCATCCTCCAAGATTAAAACTGCCACGAGAAGTAAAAGACGTAAAATGTAATGACAGTTGCCTCTGCTTCAGTCCTCCTTGATGCTTTTGATTACGCACAGACGAGCATCCAGTTTAAGATGATGTGGACCAGGAGGAAGATTTGAGTTCAGGCAGATACAGTGCATCGATTGAGTTTAGTTCTGTATATATTTTTTTTTTGTTTTGTTCATATTATAATCAGAATTGTATCTTGTAATATATTGTGTTGTTCATATTTGCTTGTTCAGGCACAAAAGGTTGTGTTTTAGTGGCCTCCGCTGTCACTGTATTGAAAAAACATTGTTCCTCCTGTTGTTCCAAACTCAAAAAACTTTCTTTCTTCCATGGAACACAAAGATGTTGATAATTTGAAGATTAGGTCTTTCAAGCTCCAAAAGTGTTTCATAAAAGAGGTCAGTATGATTTGTACACTATGTCCCAAGCCTTCTGAAGCCATACAGAAGCTTTTGTAAGAAACAGAAATTAAATTTAAGTCTGAAAATCTTGAAATTGACTCTTATCTTCTGCAATAAGCATTAAAGCCGAGACACACACTTGGTTGAACACACATTTTATAAAAGGGTGTGGATATTTAGCTGGTTGTGTTGTCCTGAGCTGTTACTGACTTGGGAAATGTAAGGAGGAGTGTGGCAGCTACAGCGCTCTTTGTTTATTATGAGGTTGTGGTAAATATTGTACAGATCCTTTTGGCCACCCCAACGTTAGCTGTTTTGTCAAAACACATTTAACATCATAATCACAAATTTAATAATGTTTGTGTCTCTTTGGAGGCTTTACATTTATAATTACAAGTGGCCAACTCTTGAGATCATCTTTAGTTCCTTTAAATTATAATGATGTCAATGGAAAACATGTTGATCATAATTATTATGAGCAAAGTGCGTTCCCCTTTTTTACGCCACTTGAGCTGAATGATGCAACCTTTGGTACAAATCCAGCCTATACTTGTACTATATTAAGTCATCCAAATGAGGTATGTCCTCTTTCCTGCTTCTTAGCTTGTGCCTCTTCATACTTATTAAAATGTGCCTTTTTCGCAAATGGATTAATGTCTTCTTCCAAAAAATACTGTGCTCCATTTAGTATACAGTGCTTGATGATGTCTTATTTTAAATCAGTTTTTCCTTCATAGTCAAGTTTCAAAAGCTTAATCAGCATCTTAGACATTGGGCTAGATTTACTTAACAGGGCAAATTAGCATCAGAACGTAATTCCATAAAAGCGCAGATGGGAGTGGAAAGTTCTGCGCATGATCTACTGACAACGCACAAATTGAAGAACACTGACACAGCCGGATCATTTCCATAATGACCAACGCAATCTACCAAGAGCAGCACAAATTAGTGTCTGGTTTAAGACGAGCTTTTTTGGGGGGCGGTAAGTAATGGCACAAATACCAGTAAATTGACTAGCGCAAACCTTAGTGGATCACACCATGCATGATTCAATTAAATACTCTCCTCCCATAAATTTTGCATCTGAAAGGGAAACTCCAACAAATGCATGTGCAATAAGATTAACTGCAAAACTTTTCAGCACTAATTTTTCACTGTGAGTCTTTAGTAAATTCTGACAGTAGTTTTTTTTTTAATGCTAAAAGAGGGTTTGCACTGATGCAAGCTGTTAGTAAAATCTGTCTCATTGTGCCTTTCTTATTTAATGAAATATGTGACCCTTAGTTTTAGGTCTGAGTGATCAGTGTTGATATTTACATGAAATCATTTAGCAGATGCTTTTATCCAAAGCAACTTACAAATGAGGAGAACAATAGAAGCAATCAAACCAACAGGACAACAATATGTAAGTGTTGTGACTTGTCCCAGTTAGTCTAGCACAGTACAGGTGTTGGTCATATAATTAGAATATCATCAAAAAGTTGATTTATTTCACTAATTCCATTCAAAAAGTGAAACTTGTATATTATATTCATTCATTACACACAGACTGATATATTTCAAATGTTTATTTCTTTTAATTTTGATGATTATAACTGACAACTAAGGAAAATCCCAAATTCAGTATCTCAGAAAATTAGAATATTGTGAAAAGGTTCAATATTAAAGACACCTGGTGCCACACTCTAATCGGCTAATTAACTCAAAACACCTGCAAAGGCCTTTAAATGGTCTCTCAGTCTAGTTCTGTAGGCTACACAATCATGGGGAAGACTGCTGACTTGACAGTTGTCCAAAAGACGACCATTGACACCTTGCACAAGGAGGGCAAGACACAAAAGGTCATTGCAAAAGAGGCTGGCTGTTCACAGAGCTCTGTGTCCAAGCACATTAATAGAGAGGCGAAGGGAAGGAAAAGATGTGGTATAAAAAAGTGTACAAGCAATAGGGATAACCGCACCCTGGAGAGGATTGTGAAACAAAACCCATCCAAAAATGTGGGGGAGATTCACAAAGAGTGGACTGCAGCTGGAGTCAGTGCTTCAAGAACCACTACGCACAGACGTATGCAAGACATGGGTTTCAGCTGTCGCATTCCTTGTGTCAAGCCACTCTTGAACAACAGACAGCGTCAGAAGCGTCTCGCCTGGGCTAAAGACAAAAAGGACTGGACTGCTGCTGAGTGGTCCAAAGTTATGTTCTCTGATGAAAGTACATTTTGCATTTCCTTTGGAAATCAGGGTCCCAGAGTCTGGAGGAAGAGAGGAGAGGCACACAATCCACGTTGCTTGAGGTCCAGTGTAAAGTTTCCACAGTCAGTGATGGTTTGGGGTGGGATGTCATCTGCTGGTGTTGGTCCACTGTGTTTTCTGAGGTCCAAGGTCAACGCAGCCGTATACCAGGAAGTTATAGAGCACTTCATGCTTCCTGCTGCTGACCAACTTTATGGAGATGCAGATTTCATTTTCCAACAAGACTTGGCACCTGCACACAGTGCCATTGCTACCAGTACCTGGTTTAAGGACCATGGTATCCCTGTTCTTAATTGGCCAGCAAACTCGCCTGAACTTAACCCCATAGAAAATCTATGGGGTATTGTGAAGAGGAAGATGTGATATGCCAGACCCAACAATGCAGAAGAGCTGAAGGCCACTATCAGAGCAACCTGGGCTCTTATAACACCTGAGCAGTGCCACAGACTGATCAACTCCATGCCACGCCGCATTGCTGCAGTAATTCAGGCAAAAGGAGCCCCAACTAAGTATTGAGTGCTGTACATGCTCATACTTTTCATGTTCATACTTTTCAGTTGGCCAAGATTTCTAAAAATCCTTTCTTTGTATTGGTCTTAAGTAATATTCTAATTTTCTGAGATACTGAATTTGGGATTTTCCTTAGTTGTCAGTTATAATCATCAAAATTAAAAGAAATAAACATTTGAAATATATCAGTCTGTGTGTAATGAATGAATATAATATACAAGTTTCACTTTTTGAATGGAATTAGTGAAATAAATCAACTTTTTGATGATATTCTAATTATATGACCAGCACCTGTACACATAGCAAGTTTTTTTTTTTTTTTTTTTTTAAATAATTTTACAGAATAGAATAGTAAGTGTCAGTATTAATGGTCTTTAGCCATTTATTGATATTTACCCATGATTTCCTTTTCAATCATGTTCCAAATCCAATCAAATTTAGTAATTTAGTTTCCTGAAGTGTCTTTTTTTATTATTATTTTTTTTAACTTGTTCTTACCTGATTTTTTTTTTCATGGTTGACAAAAGTCTTGAGCAAAGCCTGTGTGTGTTTGTGTGTGTGTGTGTTAGAACTGTTGTGAGGAGGAGGATGTAGTTCTATGTGGAATGTGGATTCCTGACATTCCAGTGTGAGAGCGGGAGGTAGATCAGGGCAGATGAGGAAAAGAGGAATACCTCCGGGTTGGAGGGCTGTAAGGTCTGGACCTCTAACTGTGCCTCTCTCTGTTTGTTCTGTGATAAGGACACAGTGGCTGGTCTGTGTAATGCCTGTACAAATAGTTATGCTCTCCTAGGGCTGCACCATAATGGTTAAATTGATAATCACAATTATTTTGCTCGTCATGCCGTTCAAAAGTTTGGGATCAGTAAGATTTTTACTGTTTTTAAAAGAAGTCTCTTATGCTCACCAAGGCTGCATGTATTTGATTAAAAATACAAAAAAAGTTATATTTTGAAATATTACAATTTAAAATAACTGTTTTCTATTTGAATATATTTTATTCCTGTAATGCAAACCTGAATTTTCAGCATCATTACTCCAGTCTTTTGTGTCACATGATCCTTTCCGAAATCATTCTAATATGCTGATTTGCTGCTCAAGAAACATTTATCAATGTTGAAAATAGTTGTGTACACTTTTTTTTATTTTTTTTTATTTTTATTTTTTACAAGATTCTTTAATGAATAGAAAGTTCAAAAGAACCGCATTTATTTGAAATAGAAAGCTTTTGTAACATGATCTCTACTGTTCAAAAAGGGTCAGTAAGAATTTTTTCAAATAGGATTTTATTCAAATAAATTCATCTTTGGTGAGCATAAGAGACTTCTTTTAAAAAAAAAAAAAAATCTTACCAATCCCAAACTTTTGAACGGCAACGTATTGCTTTGTAATTTGCCTTCACATTAGATATTTTATGAGAAGCAATTCAGTTGCAAATGAGACAAACCACAGATTCAGATCTCTCCACAAATGCAAATTTGTACAGACAGCCCATAAAGAACAATACTCGTCATCTTTTTTGTTTTAGCTATTTTCATCTTTGAAATGGTTAAACACTGCAAATAGATGGTGGCTATGTAGTTTTCAACTGCTTTACATTATGAAAACTGGTAAAATCTCAAAAGCTAAAACGTGAAAAGGTTAAGTTCCTAATATTATTTCCAATAATTCCAAATTATGTTAATTTACTTTGCATTGTAGCACAGAGTTTGCACATTAATGCCATTAGGTTAGCTAGAATAACCAGAGGTGCTGCTGAAATATTAGCTCCATGAGTTGCTCTCAGCTGATATGGGGACACTCGGTGTCCTTCTGTTCTGACTCTCTTCATCTCACATATTCTCACCTGAATTTTTTCTGTGTCTCTCTATCAGATGCAGCATCCTCTTCATCCCATCATGGAGCCGGCTGAGAAATAAGAGACTGCACAGACAGGAGGAGAAGGCACTCTGACAGACCAGAGTACAAGGACTCCACTGTAAGTAGTTGCAGCAGGCAATCATAATATTCTTATTCAGGGAAAAAAAAAAAGCTAAATGTCTTTTTAAAACCTTAGAGGAAAGTATCAGCAATTCCTTGAATTGGGTGATTGGTGTTCCATTGCGATTTTTAAAAATAACTAAATGCACAAATTCCATGCCTTTTGGATAGCATATTAGAATCAAGAAACCTGAGTGTTCCCACAACTGCAAAGCCTCCTTCTCCAGTATCCTGGAAGAGGCCCAGAAAAGGCATCTGTGCCTGTAAAAAGAGTCCCATGGCTAGGACATCAAATGTCTGCAGAATCCAGGGGTTAATTTGTGCCGGAACAAGACAGATACAGATCCGGCACCTCAGATTCTGATCTGACACCTCATTTGGCACCTCATGTGGGGGATCCCCCATCTCATACACCACTGAAAGATATTTATGTACAGATACCTGTGTACATATGTTCAGGAAAATTATGTATAAATAATGATAATGTTGTTAATAACTTGCTATGTTAAATGTATAAAAACAATTAAGAAGTGCATAATGCAGCTGCAAAGTGATCCATGCCATGTTTTGGCGACAATTTATTGTATTTGACCGCTATTCACATTTCCAGCTAATCACAGACATATCCGATGAGCGCTTCAATACAATGGCCAATCAGAGGTGTTTATGAATCCGCTCAACAGTGCTCAAAGCATCACATTTTTAAAAATTCAGTACCAACTTGGTACCGAAGTCAGTACTTTTGACAACTCTACTGACAATCGACATTTTGGCTGCGTGAGATTCTCCAGCTTTGTTATTGAGCAACCGAAGCGCGAGCTGTTAAAGCTCCGCTCTCTTCTGGAAAGCGGGCCGGGAGCAGCAGCACATTTGCATTTATGGGACACACAAAAATAGCATGTTTTCACTCACAAATAGGGGCACATTTGACAAGCTATAATAAATGATCTGTGGGGTATTTTGAGTTGAAACTTCAGACACATTCTGGGGAGAACAGAGGATACTATGTTTGTACACATAAATCCATCTCTGCACTTTTGATCTTAAGAACGACAAACAATTTGCATTGCTCTACACTGCACAAAACTCCACATTTGAACAGTCTATAGCAAGTACATCCACTTTCGGAAGGCCAATTAAAGTACTGCTTTTACTTTCGTATAGAAACACAGCGTCTCTGCGTCATGGTAGCGACAACACTACTACGATAACTGAAGCCACGCCTTGTTTATTTGCACATGCATTTTAGCGGCATTATGCAAATATTTCCACCTTGTGACAGATCATTGAGGGAGAATTGGATCGAGATGTTTTAGCTAGGTCTGGATCTGCCTTCTCTTAGATAGAATAAATCTTTTTGTGGGAGACTTTGAGCTTTGTAACTTTGCAGATCTTATACATGCACAAACAGCTAAATAACACACTGAAGAAAAAGGAAAACATGAAAACACATCATATGACCCTTTTAAAATTATTATCATTATTATTATTATTATTATTATTATTATTATTGTTTGATTATTTACAGCAGTTCAAAGTTACAAACTGTTTTATATGTGTGGAATATGTTTCACTCCCTTTTAAACACTATAGTTAGTCTTACGTGTATGCTAGCATTTACATAGGATGTGGTATCTGGGTTTAATTTAAAGTTCAGGAAGAGAGCTGGTTAACCCTTCAGCTGAGAGCCGTTTACTGTGGGGATTGTGGTGTGTTTCAGCAAAAACCAACCTTTTAGTGCTTTATATTTTGTCCAGGCTTTTTGACTGTAGAACTAAAAAAAAAAAAGGGAAGTGTTGATTACTTTGTATAATATTGCATTGTACAAAAGGTCATGTATGCACAGCAAAATGAAGGTCCCAGTAATTGCAGGAACACTCACAACCAAATTGTATTAAAAAATGGGAAACTGGTTCATCAATGTTGAAATACTCTTTTTCTATCACATTTTTTTTTGTACTAATACATTTCTAACTAAGTTAGTAAGTTTTTTACAACTCTTTTGAAACGTGTTCGCACTGTGGAACTTTCAAAACCTTGGTTGTTTTAGTAGTAACCTACTAACGTGGCAACCAGCTAGACATCATATAGCAGCAGCTAACCAGAACAGCCTAATAACAGGCAAGAATACCCAATTAATTCCTAGCAACGACAGTTCCTAGTTAGCATCTAGTAACCAGAGCGAGGGGCCCAACAACCCCTAACAACTAACCAGAAAACCCTGGCAACAATTAGTAACAAATCAAAATATGCCAGCAATACCTACTTAAACAATACAAATTAAAACACCCTAGCAATATCTAGTAGAACAGCCTGGCATAGTAGACTGTAAACATTGAAACTTTAAGTTTTTAAAGGGGACCTATTATGCCCCTTTATACAAGATGTAATTTAAGTCCCAGGTGTCCCCAGAATGTGTCTGTGAATTTTCAGCTTGAAATACCTCACAGATCATTTAATATACTATGTTGTAAATGCCCATTTCTTCATGTGCCTTTAAATGCAAATGAGCTGCTGCTTCCCGCACCCTTTCCACAATCACAGCTCCTGCATGCATCAGACACTGTGCCAGATACTAACAAGACATCTGCTTGGTTTTAATTATCATCTTGCGATCATGCTCACGGACAGTGCAGTTCTTCTTCATCATAAAAGTTTATTATTTCCATACGTTTTAAAGCAATATCATTTTAAACTTCTAATTTATCGCTTTCTGAGTGCACACATCTGAAGCACATGCACAGAAAGCTGGCTTTCAGATGGTACGTCTCGTGAGTATTAAACTAACTTCTTTCACTTTTTTTTGGTTTTGCTTAAACTGCCAAATACACACAAGGTTATGTCAAAAACACACAAAGTTCACAAACACGGTCGGTTATGTCTGTAAACATAATCAGCAGGGACAGAAATCGCATGTGTATATTAGATCTGTGGCGCATTTCCTTCAAAATAAAATTAATCCACTGCGTCTTCAGCGGCTCAGATGTCGGGAGTGAATGAAGACCGTTATGTTCACTCTTACATCCAACAACAAAACATCTCAATTGCTTACCGGACATTTTTGTCACTACAGCTGCTTCAGCGTCCAGACAATGGCGGACAGTGTACAACTCACTCAGAGTGGAAACTATGCTAATACGGCAGAGTCCGTCAGCAGTCATGGCCGGGGCCTGAGCAAAGTGACATCACATTGTTCAGAAAATGAAAACGACTTGTTCTGTGAGACTATTGAGGTTTTATGGGGATTAAAAAAAGAGTGGGTGTATTTTTATCATTATAAGGGCTGAAACGATTAGTAGACATTATAGTAGACAGAGCAAAGAGGACACAGACAGTGTGCCGACAGATAAGACAGAGCAGGTTACTTTTGATATAAAACAAGGTTTCAGCTTTTAAATTCTGTCAGTTTTACTAAGGAATTCAAAAAATATATGTGGTTTTGGCGCTCTTTAATGTGCCGTGACAGAATGCTGTAACATCTCAGGTCAGGCGGCACGTGAACCTATTATCTCTTTCTCTTTTCTACTTTTACAGCACAAAATAAACATAAATGAATATCAAAAAGTATGTTGAAAGATACAGAACAACTTACTGAAATTAATCCATCTCTAATGTAATCACTTAATCAGAGTTTCAACCCCAGAAAGACATCAATAAAACAGCTTGCAAACAATGTCACAAAACGTTGCATTTACCTAAGGAAAGCCATTCAATGACTTCATAAATTCGATAGTTAGTTAAAAAAAGAACTTTAGAGAGGAACATTTTTCAAAAAAATATGCACTATTACATATTCATATTTTTACTCTTATTAAAAAGTTATTATTACAATTCCCAGACTTAATAAAAACACAGTGCCACATTGTAATAGTTGGACTTTTGATGACTTCTAAGAAAAGAAAACCTAAAGGAGATTGGTCTATTTAGTTGGCTCGAAATTCATTAAAAATACATTTTCAAAAGCTGAAGTGATTTCTTTGTTTTATTTATTAATTAAAATAGGTATAACTCAATATTTTAACTAATTGCAAAAGTGGAATAATGGATCAAAGCCTACTGATTAACCAGTGAAATAATCAACGGTTAGTCGATCAATCATCCCAATAATCATTAGATTAATCGATTATCAAAATTATCATTTGTTGCTGCCCTAATCATTACAGGGTGGTTGTGTACACACACTGCCGACACACATTTATGTTCAAGCACCATATAAAAGTGAATTTTGTATAATAGGTCACAAACTGTTTTTAACTTTCTGATTAGTCTTTTTCTTTATTTACTAGTTTTGTAATATATAGATGTTTATGTAGTTATGCTATATTGTAGGAAGCAATAGATTCAGTGATGACTGATGCCCCCTTGTCAAGTCCATGAATCTGATCTCCTTGACAATAGTTTGTGCATATACAGTATTTGTATGTATGTGTGTGTGTGTTTACATGTTAGTTTTGCTTGTGTTTTCGACATGTAATTAGAGTGATATGTCTCTGGTTGTTTGTTTGTTTTTTTCTGAATGATGGAGTGATAGTGGGAGGGATGTGTAGAACAGCAGAGATTTGGGCATAGAGAATACGGGGTGTTGTCAAAGTGGCTTTATTAATAGATCCTGTTTCGTAGAATCAGAGTGAAATTTTCATGTGGTTTTCCCGTTTGCCTATGAGAGTGCGAAAGAGAGCCTGTAATTTTTTTTTTAATTGTGAATGTGTGAACTCTGTTGAACCCACCACTGTGTGTGTGTGTGTGTGTGTGTGTGTGTGTGTGTGTGTGTGTGTGTGTGTGTAAAGTGGTGTAAAGAGTGTGTAAAGAGATCTTTTGTTCCTCTGTGGTAAAGAAAATAACGCAAGTGTATTCTCTTTCTCTCAAAGAAGCAATTCATTTTCACAACATGATAACATGGGAGGTTTTATATTGCCTTAGCGTCACACTGCATCTGAAATAGAGGAAGTGTCACTTAACTGATATTCTGTTTGATTTCCTACTCTTGACATGGTGAAATAACAGTCATTTACAACAGAAAAACTTGAGGTAAAGTTTTAGATGCATTGTGTTACTAATTCAGTAATGGCTTGTGGTGGTGTCTGAAAGCATGTGTTTTAAACTCACAGGAATATAATAATGGGTTCATGCACAGAGTGCTGTTTTTGTGAGATTTTTTCCCCCCTTTTACTAGTGGCCCAAGCACAAAATGGTGGTATTTGGTCATATTTTTATGTCCCCAGATTCCTTGGCTCATTCTCTCATGTTTTAAGCCTAAGCTTTTTTGTTGTTGGTGGTGGTGGTGGTTTTGTTGTTTTCCCAGCATATCAATATTTTTTAAGACACTTAAGTTTTCAGTCTGATATTTTAACCCACCAATATTACCCTACATTATTGTATCCGTGTTATTCATTTAGATGCTGCTCGCAGCTGCACTGAATTGATTTACTTGTGCATGAAAAGTACTAGTAATACTGATAAAAGGATGAGCAGTTTTAACTGGTTAATAAGCTTGTAAGTTTATCTTTAAATGATGAACTAAATGGATAAATGGACACTGATAATTGCTTGCAGCTATATTAATGGGTTTGTTTTTGTGCTGCTGTAAATAATTTTACATGGCTCTCTGGTTACTTGATGCTGATTGGTCTATTGCTGCATTCTGTGGTCAAATATTTTTTATATAATGACCGACACGGATAATAGACCATTGATTCAGGCAACTGGTTTTCTATAACTCTGCTAGTTTCATGTTTCTCATATCACTTTGTGCCCTCTTTCTTCTCACATAAAATAATTTCTCAAATCAATCGTTCATGATAATGACCAATATATCATTCTGTTTCTTCTGTATTCTCTTTCCTTATTTGCCTATTTTCACTTAAACACATCCAAATTCTGCAGATCCATGTGATGGATCATGTGCTGACCAGGCCTGTATTAAGAGCACATAGGGCCCTGGGGCTATTACAAACCCAAGGGCCCCTTCATAGTAGCCTATCTTGGTGCCACAAAGTTTCCTACCACAGAAATAATTAGTATTTAAAAGATCATACAGAGTATCTATGAAATTTAAAAATATTCCAGGCTACAACACTTTAAAAAGCATAAATGCATTAACACTAGATATGAGGTCAAAGCAAACAGGTTTCCAGAAACGGCAACAACTTTTGTGCATACAACTGCTTTAAGGAGTTTACTTTAAATAGTTAGTTCTAATTAATCAGTAGATGGTCTTCTTTCTGGTTGTAGAAGATGAGAATCATCAGGGCTCAAATTCAGCCCATGCATCCGACCCACACGTTCCCCCATGAATGTTTTGCTGGGGTAAATTGGAATTAATAAATTTATGGGGACCTATTATGCAAAATTCACCTTTTCATGGTGTTTAAACATAAATGTGTGTCGACAGTGTGTGTACACAACCACCCTATAATGATAAAAATCCACCCACTCCTTTTTTATTCCCCATAAAACCTCAAAAGTCTCACTGAACAAGCTGTTTTCATTTACTGAACAATGTGATGTCACATTGCTCAGGCCACGCCCACGACTGCTGACGGACTCTGTTGTATTAGCATAGTTTCTACCCTGAGTGAGTTGTACACTGTCGATGCAGGCAGGAGCTGTGATCATGGAAAGGGGGCGGGAAGCAGCAGCTCATTTGCATTTAAAGGCACATGCATTAAAACAGCATGTTTTTGCAAGCACTCAGAAATGGGTCTTTACAACATGGTATAATAAATGATCTGAGATGTATTTTAAGCTGAAACTTCACAGACACATTCTGGGGACACCTGGGACTTAAATTACATCTTGTATAAAGGGGCATAATAGGTTCCCTTTAATGAATAAATAAAGGACAGAAATAAATAATAGATTTGTTTATGTACTGCTGCAAATGTGCTCAACAATATTAATATGGCATTATATCGCAAGGCTCTTAATTATTGAATTAATATTTTGCAGTTAAAGTTATTAGAACTGAACATAAAAAAGCTTCATCCTGAAAAATTACCATAGTTCTTGCATAGAATCTAGATATAAACTAAGATCATGACACAGGCAAAAACCAAGCTCCTCATTACCATGGTTTTATTGATTATTTAATAATAACAATAATATTACTAATAATAAACTGATATTTGTAATGAAAAACAGCTTAAACACTATAAAACAGACTCTATAAAACCTTTTTTTTGCCCTTATATTACCCAATATTTAATGTAAGGCTAATAATAGTAACATTAACAATAAATACTATCAATAATACTAACAATAAATAATGTCATATTTCTGCAGCTTTAGTAACTGCATGGTAATTTTACAGTGGTATTGTATGTATTGAAAAGCTTGTAATTACCATTGTGTACAGTTTGCCTCGACACTTCAGTTTACATGGAGCTATTCGCTCTGGTTTCAGCTATAGGTTCACCACAGAGCCTTTAATGTTTGCATATGCTGCGCTTGTGTCGAATTCAAATGAGTCAAGCAACTTGTTATCGCTTCAATAGAGCGGCAAAAGCGTCACGTGAGTTTGTCAGCACTGTGCGGGAGACGGTCCAACTGCTCATGGTCTGTGACTGCTGGGTGCACACGTGGTTTAATCAGGTACCCGTTCCATCGCTTGGCTTTTGGTCTTTAGTTCATAATATGACCCATCTTGAATAATATATGGGGGCCTGGTGGGATTTTGGCGATTTGCCCAACAGGAAATGTTCAGGTGCTCCCGATGGCCAGTCAGTCTACTCCACACAGCCAGTCACAGGCCCCCTCCTTGCTTGGGCCCTGGGACTTCAGCCCCGCCTAGCTCTTTTGTTAATGCAGCCCTGGTGCTGACGTGCATTAATATAAAATAATAAAGAACACTTTGACATCACAATTTGTTGACCAGCTGATGCCATAACAGGAGTCAATAAATCAGTTTAGTGCTGAAAGAGAGAGAGAGCTCTAAATCCAATATCCTGCTGAGAACTTTTACAGCTTAATGACCCCCACCCCCCATCTCTGTCTTTCTCTTCCAGGCTTTCTCACGCTACTGTTTTTTTTTTCTTCCTCATTGTATCTGACAAATGATTGCAGCATTGTGTATTTGGTGCCTTCACCATTCTTCAGATTAACACAAAATTGGTACAGTGGCATTACATTAATTGATACAGTAGCCCAAAAAGTATCTGGATGCCAAAGTCAGGGGTCTAGTGGTCATTTCACAAGTGTGGGAGGCAGACTGTTCAGTATAAGACCAGAAAAACTCTTCTTAAGGGTTTGTTTCTCCAATTTGTAGAAAATTGTCATAGAAAAAAAACAGAGAAAAGAGGCTGGTCTCTTCCTTTTTGCCAAATAGGTAGAAAAACTTCAATACCCACTGGGCATGGCCACTCCCAGTCTGTTTCTATTGGATAAGCTTGACCAGAGAACTTGAGTAGGAAACACTTCTTAGCAAACTTTCGGAAATCAGTGAACTTACATTTTAAGTATAGCATTTCACATAGAGCACTTTTTTAGTTTTTAAATGATAAAACAATAGATGTACTATAAAAAAAAAAGTATCGTTTTTTTTTTTTTTTTTTTTTTTCATGTTGCTTTGATTCCCTAAAACCATAAGAAAGAAGAAAAAAAAACTTATAAAAATAGAAGTTACTGAAAATATTCATAAAACACTTTTTACCAAGTTCTTTTAATGACAAGACCACACTTCACATCTACAAATGTTGAATCCTCAAATAAACAAATCATGTGACATTTTTTTTTAGTAAAGAATTAAGGTTACAGGATCATGGGCTTTTCAATCCATCCAAATAAGATTAACCAGCGGAGCTGTGACCATAGTTACGGCATCACTATCCGGAAATCTCCTGGATTCAGTGTTGCCCTTGTCTCCTGTACAGGAATGTAGAGTCAGGGCTTTTTAAACGTGTTTGCTGCACATTTGGTCCCTCAGTCTTTTGTTTTATTTATGCTGTAGCTTTGATCTGCTTTATGTGCTCATTCATCAGTGTTTTGATAAATGTGTTTTGTGTGAAGGGTGGGTGTGAACTCAGTCACTTCGGCAGAATTTTTTTTTAGCATTTGCGTGTGGCTGGGTCATAAGGTCTTCCATTAGTCATGGTACTTTTGAGAGAGAGACAGTGGTGTGTGTGTGTGTGTGTGTGTGTGTGTGTGTGTGTGTGTGTGTGTGTGTGTGTGTGTGTGAGCAAGTATATAGGGAGAGAGAACTTCCTTTTTTTGTGTGTGTGTTAAAAGATTAATCTACACTCCCTTTGTTTAATGTCCTTCATGTCTATCAGAAACAGATTAATAGAATTAAAAGAATTCACAACATTCTATTACAATAGTGCCCCTGTGAGATATATACTGTATATATTTGTAGAATATTTATAGAAATATTTTGGATGCACTTTCTCATTGACCAAAATGTTATTTTATATTGACTAAATTTATACCATTTTAGTCAGAGTAAAACTGACTTAAATTACTGAACAGCACATTATTGATGGATGATGAATGAACATTAATGATATTTAAAGGGGATTTTCCTTTCAGGTAAGGAAAAAAGATAAAATGACAAAGTTTAATTTTCTTTCCAAATATATCTGAAATCCAAAGCTTTAATTCTGTGTACAATTTAATTCTGAAGTAAAATTAGAGACGATGCATTTTATATATATAAAATGTGTGTGTATATATATATATAATATATATAATATGTATGTATGTATGTATGTATGTGCGTGTGTGTGTCTGTGTATGTGTGTTATTTCATGTCTCTTCTGCTTTGATTATAAAATGTTATTTAAAAAACAATGAAACACACAGTATACTCTGCTTTTCGGCTACTTTACTCAACTGTAATTTTGAACTAAACATTGTCTTCAATATTTAGCTGTATGAATTTGTTTTTAGCGGTGCATTTGAAACGTCAACAACAAAACAAACAGCCAAGTCTTTTTTCATAAAGGTTCTAAAGGTTCAACCAAACCACAGCTAAAGGTAAACTAAAAGGTAAACTAAAAGGCTAAAAGTAAACTTAAACATAGCCTGAATATTTTATTTAAAAAGATGGATGAGTCAGTCTATGTGGGAGGTGAGAGCCGAGTGCGGAGTCTATTCTAGAGAATACAGTTAAAGGGATAGTTCACCCAAAAATGAAAAATTCTGTCGTCATTTCTGTCACCCTCAAGTAGTTCCAAATCTGTATGAATTTCTTTGTTCTGCTGAACACAAATGAAGATATTTGGAAGAATGTTAGTAACCAAACAGATCTTGCCCCCCATTGACTAACACAGTATTTATTTTTCCTACTATGGTAGTAAATGGGGGACGAGATCTGTTGTGTGTACTAGCATTTCTGCAGTAGCGGTAGTACAGAGTATTTGCTGAAAAATGCTTTTGTTTGTGTTTGTTTGAGCACTCTCTGAGTATCAAATGTTTCTATTTACAGCCTGTTTTTTTATAAGCGTTAAGCGCTGTAGCCAATCACAATCATATCCGTTGAGGGCTTGAACGCACTGGCCAATCAGAGGTGCTAGTCAGTAAGTTAGTCAGAATCCGCTGAAAACGCACATTTTGTTCAACGCTTCGTGTGCTTGTGAATCCTTTCATTATAACCAACAAAGCATAAACATTATGTAAATAAAGATTCATTGTACAATTAAGACCGCTTTTTTATTATAACGGGGGTTTTCACAAGAGTGCAGAATTCAGCTTTAGAGATTGACACCCTTAGTGATTATAAAGGGAGGCTCTTCTCTTGCTTTCTGTTTATTACCCATTCACAATGTGAAGACAAGATTAGTTTTTTGTGCTGCTCAGTACACTGCAAAGTTTCTGGATTGACAAATGTTTTTAAATGCACAATTGATTCAGAAACTGCGATGATTGACAGTGATAACCAACAGACGCGACAAATTGGGATATACTTAATTCAACAGTTTTTGCTCTGATACCGAAATTGGTACCGAAAACTTTTACTAGTGTTGGTACCGAATACTGAAATGTTGGTACAGACCGTGATAAATCTACTCTGTTTTCTGCCTCTGACAGAGAAGAGATATTTTGCTGCCCATTACTCATTGTTTAAATCCAGATATTATTTCATTCGGCTTTATTTTTTTGTTTGTTCTCTCCTGTGATCTATGTACAGTAAATATCTCTTTGTAGATTCATAATTTCCTTTTAATCTAATAGATTGTTGTGGTGATTTGATATTGGGAGTGTTGTTTGTGAGCTGTAATACTAGCGGGCAGAGATGATGTTTCTGTGGATTCAGTTCTACTGAAACTACTGTAATTTAAGTGCATCCAGAATTTGAATGCTCTTTTTTTAATGTTTAATTTTAAATTTAGCGTTAGACAGTGTAGTTGTCATGCCACATGCATTATTGGGATTTTTTCTGTTGACATGAAGAAAACTTTTGCAGAACTCCTTGACCTTGTTAATGTTTGTCCCAACAATTATGGCTGCAATTACTAGGGGGAGCCCACACCTCATGTGGGGAGTATCACACTATCAAATATTTTTGTCCAAATTCTGATTGGAATATTTATTTTGAATAATTTCATTTAAATTGCATACTGTGAGCTTCCACAAATAGTCTCTTTATTGCCGAATTAAAGTTTCCAGAGGTGGATATAACCAAAAACCAGTCCAAATAAGTGTAAGGTGTGTTGAAGTGTAAAAGGTGGTGTAATCGGGGGTTCCCAAACTTTCATTACAGAACCCTCCTAGACAGGTATAGTCTAGTCTCATCCTCACGTCACGCCCATGGACCATTGGCTGAACGTCTGATGCATATAGCACACTTATCTGAAAACACTTCAGGAGTTTTGAAGGCGTCATCTGGTTGGTTGAATTCTACAGGATGTTCGGGAGATGTGTGTGTCGCGTTCTTTAACGGTCCACCTGGGAACAAATGCTGTGACGCATGCATGTGGAAGAAAGCCGTCGTGTTTACAACTGTGACGTACTAGCGCTTACCAGGATCAACTTGAACGCTGGATTTTCAAAAATATGTAAGGTTCGCGGCTCCATTGTTGCAGTAAACTTGCACAACGCTCTCTAGTGAATAATTTATAAGATGCTGGTCTGTTATTGTAGGGACATCGACTTTACATTTTCATGCCCCTAAACATGACGTGGAACAAAACGAACTGTGATTGGTTGCATTTAGGGCTGAACCAGAATATTCGAATATTCGTTTGGTAGGTTGGTATTCGATTTTCAATTTTGGGATTCGAATATTCGTGTTTTTTTTTTTTGTTTTTTGTTTTTTGCACGTCTGGCATACCCCTCGCGAAACGGTTCTCATTCGCGCTTGAATGTTTACAACACTACAAAATATGGCGAAATACAATACTCTTTTTTACAATTATCTTATATAGCCTAGCCGAATTAATATGATGGACAGTTTAAGGAACCCAACCTCGTTATACTTAATAAATATAAATTGTTTTCTTAGCCCTCTAATGTGTTCCCTGCAACTGGAGTATTCTGTCTGAAGCGCACAACCGAAGAGCTCGTATTTTAGGTTAAGCTGCGCTGCTTTGACATTGTGGAAAATAGAATAGAAACAAAATGTAATAGCCTTTTTACCCGTTATTATCAGTCTAAATGAATCTACTGCGAAGTATGGGAGCTTGTTAAAACTCAATTTTACTGGGACGGCGTGTTCTTTATTTATTACCGTTCGTTCATTTATTTATTACCGTTCGTTCATTTATTTTTCGTTCGTCTTTTATTTAAGCCTATCCTTTACTCTGTCAGTACTGTGCTGCTAATTTCTGATTTGGGAGCGATTTGTTTGTCAGAAAGATGTTAGCATACCTATTTAAAAGTATTGCTCTTAACAGACCTGTGTTTTATCACTAGTGCAGTGTCCGTTCTCGTAGCATTTAAGCCCTGCCCGCGTACGGCGCACCGCTTCCGGCTCGCGCTGTTCTGTAGTTTATTAAAAGTTTATTAATTCTGAACGTGTTCTCGACATAATCAAAATGCAAACAGGCAGACAGACACAAATATTTCTGCTGTTACGCGTTGTATACGAAGCAAATGGGGATAACGTTAGCTCACTTAGCTTGAGTTATTGATACCACACAGACTTGACAGAGGCAATTGACATTTCACAACTGGCGCTTTATTCCCTATGAAACACGTGTAAGTTGACTGTCCGTCGCAAATATTATGCCGTCTACAGCGTTACTTAATAAAGAAAATAACTTTAAATGAGCAACAGAAAAACAGAAATAACCCGCATACATGCGGTGCTCGAGTCGTTCGACACAGTTCAACCGGGAGCGCGCAGCTCTTAAAGGGGCCACACCATATTTCTACTCGTTACACATGCCTTTATTAGAGAGAAGAATATCTTCAGCCTCCTCCCGCCGAAGCTTCAAATATTCGGTGCTGATTACTACCGAGCTTCAAAGCTCAAAAAATGGTATTCGGATCAGCCCTAGTTGCATTACATGTCAGTCAAATGGCCTCTGGGCGGTCCTTGGCCAATGAAAGCTGCGTCCAGACCTTCTGCCGTCAGTCGAAGGTCTGGCTACACGAGACTAGGTATAATCTACCTCATGATCCACCAAAATATGGGAAGTATGGAGAGAGGGGGAAAAAAAACACACACATTTGTTATCTTTTTAGTAGAAAGCAGTTTTTATTTTCCTTGTCATATTATGAATGAAATATATAATAAATAATATATATAATAAATTTAATTGCAATACCAAAAGATAGTTTGAAATCTGTTAGAATTCTTTATTTTTCTGTTGACTTTTATGAAAAGATTTTTGAAGAAGTAAGGCCAGATTTAGTTTCAGAATTTTTACCTAAGATCAAATTTAAAAAAGTAATTTAATTTTTTTCCTTTTTAAAAAAACAAAATCTTGTTCTCGCCATGAATATAGCCGAGGTAGCTTGCATGATGTTAAATCATAAACAAACAATACCAAAAGATGTATGGCACACAGCTCACAAACAATAAGATATATAAAAAATATTATAAGCATTAAATGTCAAAACGGCAGCCTAATAGCTATGTTGAAATATTAATGATTTACTGAGACGCGCAGATTTGTTGAATCAAACTGGTTGATTCAAGGTCTGGTAACTTCTGATTCATAAGTGTTTTTTAAAACAACACATTGATACTAAATGCAACCCAGAATGGGACAGTCTTATGTATTTATTCATTATTTCAATTATTATTTTTCATTGCCATTATTTCATTTATATTTTATCATATTGTTTATATAATATTATTACAAAAAATCTGTTGCGAATATATTCATAAGACCAACCAGTCATTGATACTGACTAGTACGGTGAGCGCAGTACGCTGATTCCTGCTGTATTCAAGCATTTTCACAGAAGGCTGATGCTACAAAACACAAATGTTTAGTCCTTCTGTAGTTGAAATTCTTCTGCTTGATCACTGGCTCTTTAAGAGTGGTGGAAAGCTTTATGATAACTTGATCACATTCTACCAGAGCTCTAGTACATAAAGTGCTCTCTTAAAGGAAGAACTAACATGAAGTGATAAAAAAAACCCCTCAGAGCACAGTAGCTCTTAACAAACAGTGCCGTCAGCAGGGAGACGTCAGAGGTCTGACAACGTCAGTGATATTGAGCCGCGGTGGACGTGGAGGTTGGGCTTCCTGAAGCACTTCACGGCATAGAGTTATTGGAACCTCTTGATATGAGCTGTAATGGATGTGGTGCACTGTGGCCCCTCTAAAAGCAGACAAAGTGCACTTACAGCTGCATTGACACAGCAATTAACTCTTGTTGGTTTGGGTTTGTGTATATATAAATAAACAATAGTGTGCTTGTACAGTATGTGAAAATCTGTGTTCACAGATTGAAAAGCCACATCCTCTGTCCCCTAATGTGGGTATGTCTTTGTGTAACTTGCCATTTCTCACCAGCTTGTGTGGAAGTGAGCCGTGAACCACATCCCCCTCCTCCGACCCTGTGTCTCATCGATTGACATTGTGTGACTGAGTCTCCGCACCTGTCTGCTGGTCTGTGTGAGATGATGTAACGACTGAGACAAATCAGACACAATTATTTGTTATAGGTAACCAATAATTGTTTAAAGCACTCTGGGGCCTGTCCCCCATCCCCCGAGAAGTTCTCAGTTACAAGTTTTATTGCGCTAAAGAATGTGGTTGCCACATGAAAGAGCAGAGAAGAGACACAGAAACGTGCATCTTTCCTGCATTTTCCCCACAGAACACAGACTTTCCTGCATTAATTTATAGACAGACCGTTCTATAAATGAACATCCCTAGGAAATGGTATCCATTATTGCTGTTGTTGTATTGCACTCATTGTATTCGCATGTTTTATGATACATTTAAGGTAACTTCAATTATGCCATGTTTAGTGTCTATGGGTTCGTATCGAGAAGATTTAAATGCTTGTGTATGCGGTATGTCCATACCTGTGCAACACATCAGTATTACAAGAATCTTTAATAGTTCTTCTTCAAAACTCAGCCAGTAAATCTTGCTCGATCATAAAAGCCCTGACATGAGGCATGTTATCGCCCGGAAATACAACATCTTCATTGGTCCGGTCAACAACTAAGAGGTGTGACTTTGACCAGAGGTTAAAAGCCAGTGAACAATGCCACTCCCTCTCTTTCCTTGCTTCTTGGACGACTGAAGAGACCCCCTTCTTGCTGCAGGCCTGTAGGCCTAGGCCTGCAGGCCTCGGCCTACAACCCAGCCATGTGCTCATCTATAAGTTTTCATAGTACTTCATCTAACGCAGAAGATACTGGCAACAACTTCGGACCAAACCATCAAGATTACAACCCAGCCGGCAGATCCGATGCTCCTCAGCCTAAAGGCATCTTGCAAGTATCGTACATTTGAACACTAAACAGTGATTTTAGTATTGATTTGTAAAACTTACCTTTGTCAGCAAAGGTGTTTTATTACTGAGGAAACTGATGATTCTTTTCCAGATTGTCTATGACTTTTTCCTATAGCTCTATCAACAGTTCCACTTCCGGTTCAACTCTCATTATCATATCATTGCTCATTCTTACCAATGTATGTGTGTGACCTTCGTGTAATGTTATGTGTCTGTTAGTTTAGTTATGTGTTTGTGAGTTAGTTAATAAAGATTGTGCACAATACATGTTTGGTTCTGACTCCGTCTGCTAATAAATTGCCTCTTAAGTGATTTAGATCCTGACAACATGCTCTGAGTAGTACTGTACAATACGAATGTTGTTTTTCCATAACCTGGAAATGAACATTTCTTAGAATTAATAAACAATCAACACTGAGTGTTCACTGGACAAACAGGTTAATTGATTGTAATATTAATGTAGCTACATCCAGTTAATCTGATTAACTGATTTACATATTAATAATTAATCATAATTAATAATCATAATGAGTTATGAATAATTATTAATATTTCCCCCTTTGAGTTAATTCGCTACAATGATGTCCTGCTTATGAGGTTTTGAGTTCATTTGTAAGGTGAGAACAGAGATAAGCAGCATCATGTGGTTCAATGACTCATTGTTGTGCTCTTCAAGGAAAACACTGGCTGAAAATAGCAAGTGTTTGTTGTTGGACACACAAAGGGGATATTTTTTAATTGAGGCTATAGCACAGTGTAGTTTAGATATTGTTCACCCAAAAATTCTGTCATCATTTACTTACCCTTATGTCATTCTAAACCCATAAGACTTACATTCATCTTCAAACACAAATTAATTTATATCTAATATTCTCTCTAATATCTAATATATTTTTATAAGTCCATGCGAGCACAAATTTATTAAAGTTATATTAAAAAATATTCTGTCTCTTCCAAGCTTTATACTGGGAGTGAATAGTAATCAAGATTTTGAAGTCCAAAAAAGCACATCCATCCATCATAAAAGTAATCCATACGGCTGGATTTTTTAAAGAAAAATATCCATATTTATAACTTTATAGACTATAATCACTGGCATCCATACGCAAGTTGATTCTGGCGGATGAGTGAACTTTGACTTGACCTGACGCATGATGTATTGACAAACACGGAAACGCAGAGGAGAGAGTGAAACAAAACACTGGTCACGAATTAGAAGTCTAAAACGAGAATTTTTAAAGAGAAATGTCGGAGGAGCTTGAGTTTGTTTCCTAGCCCTATTTGTTTGAACCGCAAGAGGCATCTACTCTCACCTAAGCTTACACTACTCCTACGTCATACGCTGTAACTCGGGTCTCTAGAAACCTAGAGAGTTATAAATATGGATATTTTTCTTACAAAAACGCATCGCTTTGCTATGGATTACTTTTATGATGGATGTGCTTTTTATGGTCTTTAATATTGCAGTTACTATTCACTCCCATTATAAAGCTTGGAAGAGCCAGAATATTTTTTAATCTAACTCTGATTGTATTTGACTGAAAGATGAATATCGTACACTTGGCTTGAGGGGGAGTAAATTATAGGATAATTTTAATTTTTGGGTGAACTAACCATTTAAAGTGCTTTAATGTACTAAAACAGTGAAATTGAAAGATCAAATTCAGTATACACCTTATTGATGATGTATACTATATACAGGCGAGCAGATGAACCCAGAATATAAGCGCAACATGCTAAATGGTTGAAAATTAAATAATTTTAATTTACATTATATTACATTACATTCTATATTCTTGGTCCATCTGCTTGCCTGTACATTGTATGCATCATCAGTAAAGTTTACATTGAATTCAGTCTTTTAATGTCACTGTCTTTCTACATTAGTACTTAGTAGAAACCTGTTAAAAATGACTGGTGGGCAATGGAGGAAAGCCTTGTTTGGCCCTCCAGATTGGCATTCCTATAAGTCTGTGACGTCACATGAAACTATGATTAGCTCATATTTGAGCAAATCCCTCAAAATGACACCACAAATTGCTGAGGAGAAATGTGGCAGTCTGACAGGCGAGACCTGAGCCATTTCTGTCAACCGGAAATATCATACAGAATCCATTCAGCACACCTTTGCAACTGCTTAGTAATGCTTTTGCCATCTCTCAAGCTCAGCAGTGTTCAATTCTGCTCCAGGAAGGGCCAAGTTTTGCTCCAGCCTGCTACGACACACTTGCCTAGAAGTTTGTAGTGTTGTGGCTGAAATCGCTCCTATACCCTTAACCCTTATATGGTGCACTATTTGAGGGGACAGTTATTTGTAGTGGTGTGCGAAATGATAAATGATTATCGAGTGCACTCATTCGATTGTTCCACTGAGCTTGTCTAGGATTATTTGGAGTGCTTAAATAACGAGCCAGTGCGGTGGCAAAATCTGACTCCTCGCCAGATTATGACTCCCCTGCTTCTCCCTACCACACAGCAAAATGAGACATGACAGTGCACATTTGATGGAATTTTTATTAGGCAATTTAATTTCCCTTATGTCAGGTCAAGTCACCTTTATTTATATAGTGCTTTATACAATACAATAGGAAAATGATTAAGGGCCCACTGAAGTGCCTTGAAATGTGGAGCATTATTCAGTGTGTTGACGTAATTTCCACTGAAACAGGAAGACAGGGCATGATATATCAAATAGCTCCTCCCCTTTTTTTTAAAATAGCCAGTAGTGTTTTGTTTATATCACAGCTCAGCCAGAGCTGTTAAGCTTGGTAAAGTCGCAGTTTCCTCCTAATCTCTAACCTTTTCTCTTCCTAATTTCCTCCATCACTTTAAAATATGGCATTCTGTGCAGAATTTAAATGGGTCCGATACATTATGTGGTCTGTGCTATTGTGTTTCTGGAACGGAGCAGACTGTGTCAGTTTGCTTGACACTAACGTGAAACCAGACTTCATTCCCCTCAATGGAAAGCATATTTACACTCTCCGAATTGTTCCCTACCCCCTATATAGTGCACTATGTGCCATTCACCATATAGAAAAATAGTAAATGTGTGAACATGTTACCGATTTCAGCCACAGCTTCAGTCTCTATTTATAATGTAGGGGGCAGGATGCTTTAGATTCTAGAGAGCATTTGATTGGACAGAAAATCTGAAGCTGTAGTGCAAAGTGATGTCATCAAAATCATTGATCCATATTGGAGGAAGTGAGAGACTATAAGTTTTGAATGCTTATCTTCTAAACGCAAATTTTGTCGTTGTTTTGGAGCACACTAGCTTATAGATAACAGAAAGGCTAACATATTCATACTAAGTCAAAAAACTTCAATTTTGATTTCATGGGGACTTTAAATGATGCAGTTGATTTCAGCTGCAGCTCTAAAAGAAAATAGGGTCATTGTTCAGCTGAAGCCTTTTTCTTCATCTTTTTACTTTACCTTTTTGTTTTATTTAGTGGCTAATCTTTGTTTTGATGTGTTTTGAGGTTCCCATGGTTTGGCTCCAGCGTGCTCTCTGCCATGCCTCCCGCCAAGACAGATCAGCTGGACTTGTGGGCGGAGTCAGGGATGGATGGAGACGACCAGGTGATGGTGGACTTCCTGTTGCCCACTGGAATCTATATCCAGATGGAGGTTCCTCGCGAGAGCACCATCCAACACATCAAACTGGTGCGTATGTTTGTTTACAAGCAGATTCTCTCTTTCAGAGTAAGGAGTAACACTTCAGGTGTGAAAACTGGGCTTCAAATAACTATTAACAAAGATATTTTAGCAAACACAACGCATGCCCTGGGTTAACCACCAAAAACAAGCATTCTGGTGGAGTTTTCTATGTGTGAGCACCACACATTTTCTTCTGAAATTGTCATTCTTACCTTTAGATTTTAGTTTAACCATTACCAAGAAAGAATTCAAGGCACTTTAGATCTAAATATAGGGCCTGTCCAAATACTCAAACTTGCGGTCTTGGCCACTTGAAGTAAGACTGTCCCATGTCTTAAAAATGCCAAAGTGCAGTGGCCTTAACGCACACTAAACCCACACTATCTCAAATACTGCAATAAAGCTCTGTAAACACTTGCATTTTTGCAACACTATAAGTGTGTCCCATCGGTTAATCAAAAGTTCTACACACCACTTGTGATCTTCACACCCACTTGAACACTTGAGCCAACTACAGGAAATACGTCATGTAAGTAGACAAGTGGTCAAGTGCAAAGACCGCAAGTGTGGTATTTGGACAGGCCCATAGACTTTAGTCTATAGCAGAGCACTCAGCTTCAGTCCTGGAGGGACAGTGTCCTGCTTAGTTCAGCACAAAGTCCCTCTAAGATGAGTAATTCTCAGTGGCCATCTTTGAAGCACCTCTCGGTGCAGCCTTTTCAGCCATGCAAGTACAGCTCCTATCTCTTTGAATGGGGAAACATCAAATTCTCCCAAGCTGTTCACCAAGCTTACGATTAAGTTTCATATTTGAAATCACCA
This sequence comes from Ctenopharyngodon idella, assembly GCF_019924925.1. Taxonomy (NCBI): domain Eukaryota; kingdom Metazoa; phylum Chordata; class Actinopteri; order Cypriniformes; family Xenocyprididae; genus Ctenopharyngodon; species Ctenopharyngodon idella. Next base: position 7,866,107 of record NC_067234.1, read on the forward strand.
ATGAAATCTGACAACAACTGTCTCATAAATTTTGTTTCTAAATGCTCATATCCATATCTTGACCCAAAAAAAAAAAAAAATTCAGGCTGGACCAGCCGATTGGCTCTTTTATTTAGAAGGCGTGACGTATTCCGCCCAACTGCACTTTGCACTTTCTCCCATTCATAGTAATATGATTGCACCGTCATGGGAGAGGATTTGTGAATGACAGTGAAGCGACGCAACTGATGCCGCAGGTCACGTTACAGTAACAACATGGAGGATGTAGTACGTCCGAATTTCATTCATACTATATCGAATGTACCTTTTAACGGCCGCAAAGTAAATTCAAATTCAAATATAGTACCTACTCAGACAGTATGTGATTAAAGACGCAGTGATGGTGTTCAGAATTACTTGCTAATCAGAGACAGGTGTGTTTAATTAGGGTTAGAATGGAAGTCTGCAAGACACCAGCCCTCCAGCACTGGAGCTGGAGAGCCCTGGTGTATAGTATAGATAGTATTGAGTATTGATATTTAACATGCAGTTTCGATTTATATTATTCACTCTCGACATCTTGTTTTTGTGTTGATGTAGCTGTTATGGAAGGAGGCGCAGACATACCCTCTCTTCTCATTGCTGGGGGAGATGGAGGGTCACATGTTCGAGTGTGTGAACCAGGCAGCAGTGCACGAGGAGCTGGAGGATGAGACCAGGCGTCTATGCGATGTGCGACCATTCCTGCCTGTCCTCAAACTGATCACACGCAACTGTGGACGTGCAGAGCGCCTACTAGACTCTAAGATCGGAGTCCTCATTGGGAAAGGTGACACATATGCATATAATCACATGCATAATGAGAGTTATACGTTTAGCTCATTATATCCATTAGTTAGGATGTGACCATCTGGGATTTTTCAGTGACACTTTCTGCAGGTTACATTTGATACCCCAGTGGGTGACGACAAGCAATGTATTTTTTGTATTATGAGAAGATCATTGAATCATTCAACTCAACCAATTTGTTCAAAAACTGTGATTAATTCAGGAATGAACTATCACTAAATCTTGCTCAGAGGCATGCAACAGTTGATTTCGCTTTGAGGTTTTGTAGGAATATTTTTTGTTTGCAGAGCAAAAATAGACCAAGCAACTAGCAATATTGTCTTAAACTCCATGTGCACATTACTCCATATTAACTTGTTTATTGAACTGATATTTAAAACAATATCACACTCACAATTGAGTTAAAGGATTAGTTCACTTTGAAATGAAAATTAGCCCAACCTTTACTCACCCTTAAGCCATCCTAGGTGTATATGACTTTCTTGTTTCTGACGAAGAAAATCTGAGAAATATTAATAAATATCCTGACGCAGCCGAGCTTTATAATGGCAGTGATAGGGTTCAGTGAGCATGAGCTGAACAAAGTGCTTCCATCCACATCCATCCATCATAAACGTGTACTCCACACAGCTCTGGAGTGTTAACAAAGGCCTTCTGAAGTGAAGCGATGCGTTTGTGTAAAAAAAATATCCATACTTAAACAAGTTATGAAGTCGAATATCGAGCTTCCGCCAGACCACCTTCCGTATTCAACGTACGCAGAAAGTGTAAACCTCTTGCAGTTCACAAAGCTTACGGTACATCATGTGCCTTCCCTATTAAACTTACGGAAAAAGTGTAATTGACGCGACGCCAGTTTACACTTTCTTCGCAACTTGTATACGGAAGGCGGTCTGGTGGAATCTCCATATTTGACTTCATAACTTGTTAAATATGGATATTTATTTTACACAAACACATCGTTTCGCTTCAGAAGGCCTTTATTAACACTCTGGAGCCGTGTGGAGCACACATTTATGATGGATGGATGTGGATGGAAGCACTTTGTTCAGCTCATACTCATTGAACCCTATCACTGCCATTATAAAGCTCAGATGCGTCAGGATGTTTATTAATATTTCTGCAATTATGTTCATCAGAAAGAAGAAAGTCATATACACCTAGGATGGCTTGAGGGTGAGGAAAGGTTGGGCTAATTTTCATTTCAAAGTGAACTAATCCTTTACGGACTGTGTGATGACCTATGGCAAAATCACAGCTGTGCTGATACTAGGAAAAACAACACTTTTGCTTTTGTCTTACAGCTTTTTAAAAATGTGGTAATACCTGAAAATTTTATTTTATATTTAGTGTTTTTAATGTACAATATATAATATATATTTATATCACTGTGCTTTGTTTTGAAAATATTGGCATTAAAAATTAAAACACTTGAGTTGGGCGATTTTTTTTGGAATTGCACTAGTATATAATTAGTTTTTTAAGAGAGAAATCAAATATATATCATATAAGAGCTCTTTGTACCGTTAAAACATCCTGAAAGTTTCATAGCTTAAAACGTCCTTCTCATTATAAAAAAAAAAAAAAACATTTATTTAATCAAGCTCCAAAAATTTCTCATTCTGATATTGAAATCTGTGATGTCACATGGGCAAATTCATTTGCATATGCCTGCCTCCAGAGCAAGTCATCAACGAATAGTTCTACCACAGGCCCCGCCCACTGGCTTTCAGTTGCTTAACGGCTGACACTTGCCTACACTGGATTTCAGTGTTGCGTCACATCAAAAGCAAATAGAACCCATTATAATCACAGACATTGTCTACACTGGATACAGTAAACAGGTGTGCGTTCAGTTTCTGACATACTCCACGCGCTCTATCGACAACAGGACAGATGGAAGAGTGAAAGAACATTCACTTCGATGCCAGTTTAAACAGGTAGTTTGCATCTCTGTACAGACTTCAGAAGAATCCCAGCATCAGAAACAAGTGGATGGTTTAGTCCTGGATCACGTCGTGCAGTAGCGAGTGGCCATTGATACTGTTTCCTATGCCAGTGGTTCTCAAACTTTTTAGAGTGGAGTACCCCCTGAAGCAATTAACATCTTTCTGCGTACCCCCTCTCTTCCACTTGGACTGCAGTCGCACCTTTTCCATTAAGGGACAATAGTTGCCCCCTTAAATTGATTTTCCAGTGTATTTTTTTACCTTTATAAGTACCTTTTTAAAATAAATAATGTTTTAAATAAAGAAGGTTCAATAGAGAAATATGCAATGATGGTAAAAACAAAGTGATACTTTTAAATATTAAACTAAAACCATGAGTAGGTGGCGGTAAGTCACTGTCTTAGTGAGTGAGTCATTGAGTCATTTATTCATTCATTCAGTAACGAAGTAAGTAGCTGCATTTATGAATGGATCATTGAATCATTTATTCTTACAATTCGCTCAGAGCCGCAGATTCATTCACGAAACACCACTGCGTGTTGCAGTTCTTCTGTGGCTTTCATTGGAACTATTATTTCATTGCAAAATTGAGCCACAACACTGACAATTGAGCCACAACGCTGACAATACTCCATTTAAAAATGTTTATCACTTAATATTACCTTTTTTTTTGTTGAACTGTTATATAAAATCAATGTCACATTTGCAATCGTGTGGATATTTGGGGAAAAAATTGCATTTTTGCACGTATAATTTATTATCAACATTAAAAACAAGAGCTCACAGAGTTTTTGTATCGAAGAGAGTTTGGGTCTTATATCGATCTCTATGCACAGCCTGTGTTTATAGGCTATTTGTTTTAAGTGCTAAATCCCCACTTTTACAAAGGTACATTGTCGAGAATGGCAATAATGTAGTGCGATTTGCTAAGACAGCATCTGCACGCAACACATTTGCATGCTGCTTATATGGATGCAGTCAGTTTTGACCGCAAAAGATTGGATGCCATGTATTTATGAAATTTTGCCTCTTAGAAATACGTGCTCGGGTTTAATGTACTTTTATTGTGAGGTAGAATTAAATGAATGGCAAAACTCAGCATTTTGTTTGCGTACCCCCTCGTGTCACCTCACGTACCCTGAGGGGTACGTGTACCCCGGTTTGAGAACCACTGTCCTATGCAATGAAGTTAGCCAATCATAACAGTGGCTGTTTACTGACAAGCCTTAAAGGAGACGCCCCTTAAAAATGGATTGTTTCAGACAGAGAGTCAGAATGAGGGTTGAAAATAGTTTTTCTGCATTTATATTTGTTTTTGTTTTTTTGTGACAAAACTGCAAAACTTTATTAAGATTATAAGTGAATTTTAAGGAACATATTAAAATAATAAAAACAATCCATGTCATGAGCCCTTTAATTTTGTGATCTTTGGCACACTCTTTTGTCTGTTCTTTGGCACACACTTTTGGTGCCAGTAATTGTGCTTGAGACTCAGCAAAGACAGATATGAGAGTGATGCTGATTGTCTGTTTATATGTATGCAAGTATTAATCATCATAAGACTATGATGAGATGTCAGGCACTAAACTTCCCTTGCTCATTCACTGGCTCTGAAACATACACACACATGCAATATGGGTAGTATCTCTTAGTGGAGAGGATCAAATGAATTTTTAATGCTCTTTAAATGTCATCATGTGTGTTATCAGGAAGCCATTTGAAACCTTTCCCTCAGAGCTCTGTCTCACAGCAAAACACACTGATGTCATTCAGCAGAAACAGACACTCATTGAAGGAATAGTTCAGTTAAAAATGAAAATCATTTTCTCATCTTTAAATTTGCAGATCTTAATATTTTTATTTTTTCAGTGAAACATAAAAGGAGAAATCTTGATCCTGAAAGATGAAATCTTGTTTTTTCAATGGAATTACATACAGTGTTCTATATTGCAAGCCTGTTTTAATTCAGTAGTTCACTAGTTTATGTGAGGAACAAACAGAAATTTAAGTGGCCTTATTTTCTGCTTGTTCCACACACAAACCTGGCCAGTGCATAGCTTCACAACTCACAGACTTTAATACAGTGCACATTTCTCTTAACTATTTCTTTGTCTTATCACACACTGTTTTTACTCTTTTATAAAACTTAAAAAAGACTTGATTTTGGACCAGTGTTAAAGTGTGTTGGGGAAGCAAGCATGATTTTGAAGCAGAAATTCACAGCATCATATATGCATAGGTGTTAAAACAACATTTTATCTGTGACAGAGTGGTTCACACTCAGCTGAGTTCACATGATTTTAATTCAGATTCTGTGTTATTCATTGCATCCATGTCTGTCGTGGATGTTGTCGATATTGTGAGAGTGTAAAGTCACTGAACATTATGCCACATGGCACAGGTCTTCACGAGTTGGACGCCCTGCAAGACCAGGAAGTGAAGGACTTTCGTTCCAAAATGAAGCGAATCAGCGAAGAGAAAATGCACCAAATGCAGATGATGTCGTGGGGGGAGTGGCTTCGGAGCTGTTACTCACCTCAGCTGGAGACAGGGTTATTGGAGAATTTGTTTGAAAAGCATGAGGGCGTCATCAAAATTACCATGCACTACGACCAGTCACAGGTGTGTGTAGTGATTTTAGTGTATGGTATTTTGCGTAATTCTACATTAAATGAATTATCAGACTTATCCTCGTATTTCTATCTTTCTTTGTAGGACACAGCTAGCCTGAAAGTGTCATTGCATTGTACAGTATCTGAACTAATGGACCAGGCTCTAAAGAAATGGCAGACCACTCATGGCCCAGAGGAAGATATTGGTGCCCGTAGCGATTATGTGCTGCGTGTCAGCAGCAAACTTGAGTTCCTCTTTGAAGATCACCCTCTTAATCAGTACAAAGTAAGATACAATGGCAGAAATGGCTTTGAAAGGTCAAACTGCATTTTCCAATGTACATTGTTGTTGATATGGCAAAGTATATTTTGTTTAAAGTCAGAAAGCATGATGTTTATGACACCCCCACCCCCACACACACACACACACACACACTGGTTTGACCTACATTAAGGACCAAATTATATTGTGGTGTGTATTCAGGTTTTAGGTCACGCCCCCTATATTATGAGGACGTGCCGATGTCCTCATAACTCAAATCGCTAAATAAACTAAACAATTAAAAAATGTAAAAATGTTTTCTGTGAGGGTTATGTTTAGGTTTAACACGTGTTTGACTCACTGTTCTATATAAATGACATTTAGTGGTTTGACCTCGTAATTTTTAATCAAAACGCTGGTAACATGCCTTAAAATGAATGGGGCCAATAGTCCTAGTGACAAGTGTGCTATGCTCCAAGTCTTCTGGAACTGTAAATAAAAAGAATTACATAATTTGCTAATCACTGAACATCTTGTAACTAAAATATTTGTGTGAACTGTATTACTTTACATAAAGTGGAGCTGGAACATTGGAAGTGAGCACACCGAAGATTACAAGTAATGATTGTTATTAAAATATTTCTTGGGTTCTTGGATTGGGTTCTCCATTTGGACCTGAATTATTTGATCTGTTCTTTGATTGATTTGTGCATTTGTGCTCACATTTAAAATTCAACATGCATCAAATTACCACCGTGAGCTTCAGTGTTGTTCATTGGCATTTTTACTATGCAAAAACTTCCTGAGAATGAGATATACAGTAACGCCCCAGTTGTTTTTCCAAAAAACAATGAAAAGAATTCCGCTTAGTGAAGTGTGTCTAACTGGTAGGTCATGTTCAGACATCAAACAAAAGAGTGTGTGCTTTACTTTAAATTTTGTGTACATAATAGTTCACTTCCATCATGAGCATAAAACCAGTCAGGTGAGTGATCAGTGACAGCAGTCCATTAAAGACACATGTTTGGATCATAAGTGCCGTGTTGTTCCAGGAAATGCATAAAAACTCAAGCCATGCAGACACACAAACACACACTCAGTTGCTCACACAGTTATCAGAAATCACTTTACAACCAAAATTACAAAAAAGAAGCTGTATTATTTTGGGTAGTATCATGGTATTCTTTGAGGTACTTGGTGCCATTTGTAGGGACAGAAGTATGATCAATATTTTCTGTATGAAAACACTAATATAAATGTTTGTTTGTTTGTGTGTATGTAGTACATTAGGGCTTGTTTGTTGGCAAATGAGAACCCTCATCTGACAATGGTTCACTGTAGCGTTGTGAAGGCCATGTTTGAGAAGGAAATCAGCACCATTGGATCAGTGCTTGCGCGGAAGACTTCGAACCCTCCTCTACCACTGCCCCCGAAGAAGAGACAGCCAACGGTAAGGACTTGTCTGTGTCTTTCATTTCAGCTAATCAAAGGTTGTCTTAGTTTTGCGCCTTTAGCAGCACCAAAACAGCCCTGCAAAAATAATGATTTTTTGGAAACGGGTTTCCCAAACACTCCTATCACATCTCCACCTCGCATCTCGTCTGCCATTGCCAGTCCCACCCAAAATGTGCACCTTTGGTTGAGGCAGTTGACAAGTTGTACTGCTTAAACAAACAGAGCATTGTTTTGAAATCGCCGTAGGGTCACAGTGTTTATACTCTTCGGTAAATCTAACTGAATGAGATGCTTGTGGTGCTTTTTGCACATTAAACTGGAATAAGAGAAAGTAGAGGCAATTAGCTGAATAATTGGAATGCATTTATCACAGCAGGCGTTGTATAAATGCATGTGCATACACACACAAGTGCAAGACAGTAGGAAACATGCTACTTGGTGAAACTTGGTGTTTTTCGTTTTCTCTTGTTGTGCAGGTTGCTTACAGTCTTGTGATAAATGTTTATTTGGCTGGTATGTTTTAGCTGATGTTTGCTGCTGTCTGGATGAGTAGTGTTTGTGTATGTATGCGTGTCTGACAGATATATCATGTAAATTGTAATCATGTAGTGTCCAGTGCACAGTACAGTTTTTCTTCACACATGGTTTTGGGCCAGTGAGTTTCAAAAATGTGTTCCAGGAAGTGAGTCAGGCATGTGTGTGTTAGCACTGATCATGTGAGTTATTTTGCAGATGTCAGATTGCTGACCATGTCAAAACTGCTGGTGTTAAACCAAACCCCTAAAGGGAATGTATATGTGCTTTTGTGTGAGTGTGTATGTGTGTTTGTCTATGAGGTCACAGTGTCAAAGGTATAGTAATTTGGGTCCCACTTTATATTAAGTCTTTAACTGCTATGTAGTGTTGTAGTCAAGACCAGCTAAACTGAGACCAGGTCAAGATCAAGTCCAGTGTGTGTTGAGACCAAGACAAGAACGAGACCAAATTCAGGGCAAAACGGAGTCGAGACCAGACTAACACATTTACTGCCTGAGAAATGTCTTATATATTTAATTAATAAATACATTTTAAGACACTGTAGGGCTGTTACCAATCAAATGAAATCACTAACAGCAAAATTCATCTTTGCACTGCAGAGGTGGCAAAAGAGTTGAATCTAAATTAGTACAATTACAACTGCATAAATAATGTTGAGATTAATGTTTTAAAAATACAATTTTGAATATAGGAATATGATAGAAAATTAAAATGATTATTTTAAATGTGAAAATAAAACCGCCTGTAGGTGGCTGCAGATCATTTAATGAATGAGTCACAGAATCATTTATTCAACCAATTCGTTCAAAGCAGCTGATTCATTCAGTAATGAAATACCGCTGTGTGTGTTGCTCAGAAACGCACAACAGCAGTATTTGTTTAGAGTTATTTTTGATGCCAAAATAACCTTGTTCAAAATTGTCTAAAATCTAAGTCACTTAAAATTTAACTTCTTGTTTATTTAACGTGTATATAAAATCAATATCACGTTTGCAGTCATGCTCATATTCATGAAAACAGCTCTCTTACTCTTGTGATATTGCTTAATTAGATAAATCATATGTTATAATATAAAGAACAAGATCTTGTACAAGTAGCTACTTTTTTGCAGTCTTGAATTTTTTGGGCATTTGTATTCATTTTGGTGATATTTTGACACAGTTCCCTGTTCATTTCTGACCCGGCTCAACAATAACAAAAGGAATCAAATTACAAACAAGTTATTGATTGCATTTGAGTTTTACATCAAGTCACGGTAATGATGTTAACAAATAAATCAGACAATGCACTGGCAATTTACCGATATCCCTGGAGTTGTGGTCTTGACCGGTCTTGAAATGAAATAAAATCCTGAGTCCTCTTTGTCTGAAACTAGACCGAGATCTTCAAAAAATGGTCTCAAGACGGGACTCAAGTACTACAACACTACTAATATGTACTAACGTTTAAATTACCTTACTTTTAAATTCCCTTACGCTTAAACCCCCCTTAAACCTGCACATACCACCAAACCTGTCCCTTACCCTACTACTATCCCGCATCAGTAGCAGCAATTGTGTTATGCAACACAACATGTATTAACAACATTGCAATACAAAAAAATCTCATACAGTAGAATACATACATTGTACCTAACAAGAACCATATGCAAAGAAATGGTGCTCAAATGAACTTTTAAAAGATGACTTAATGAATCGTTTTAGAGGATGTCATGTTCATACAAGTGTCCCAGTAGAGAAACCACATATATAATTCATCACATTAACTGTAGGTATGTTCCACTGGCGTTTGACAACCAAAACATGTCCGGCATTTTCTACATTTTGATGTTAAAATCTAATTAAGACATGTAAAATGTTTTGCTTAAACTCACATTTAAAGTTAATGCCACTTGGTTTCATATTTTGTTACCTAATACACTTAAAATACAGTATGTATATGTAACCATAATTTCATAATTTATTTATTTTTATAATTTACTTACATTCTCCTTTTATCTTTCTCTCTCCTCAGCAGTTACATACGTGTGTTTGGAAGGTTCATTCTTTGTTCAAAATTAACCTTGTGAAAGGTAACAAGGTGAACGCTGACGATGCTGCTAAGGTAAACATTGTCAATACCTCTGAATTCAGAATTATCTCACTAACACTAACCTTTATCTGCCTCCTGGTGGCCCAGAATCAGTATTACATTAAAATGAGAACGTTTATTTAAAGGTGCAGTGTGTCTTTGTTCCATTCCAAAGTAATGACAATTTCCAAACATACAAAAGCAGACCTTTAGGGACAGTAAGTGTGAAAGTTCTAGCATGCAACCTTTTACCTCAATCAGTAACGCATCCAGATGTCAGCAAGAAAAGTAGTCCCACCTCTAAACTTACAAATATTAATAAATATACAAATAGCCAAAAACACACATTGTTTTACTGAAGAATTCATGTAAGTGTTTTAACAAAAATCAAACTTATAATTACTGACTTTTAAACCCTCCTGCAAGATTGGCTGCTAGGCATTCCATTGTAATTAAGTTGGATACCTGGAATATTTAAGCTCATCTTTACTTCACATGTTGATCTAAAACTACCCTTTACTTTTTTGACAAACTTTTATATCAATGCTAAATGCATTTTCAGTCAGACAAAGCAAATTAAACACTAACAATAATGTCCGTCAAGTCAGGTCACCTCTATTAATATAGCGCTTTATACAATACAGAATGTTTCAAAGCAGCTTTACAGTGATTAACAGGAAAGCAATGATAGCATTTGAACATGCATTTGATTAATCAAATCCAAGAACAGTTATATGTCATGATGATTTATTTGTGTAACTTGTGTACGTGTAGATCCAGGTTCGAGCAGGGCTGTTTCACGGTACAGAGCTGTTGTGCAAGACAGCGGTCAGCAGTGAGAGCAGCAGTCGATCTGAACATGTGTGGAACAAAACACTGGAGTTTGACATTGCTGTTTGTGACTTGCCGCGGATGGCCCGCCTCTGTTTCGCCATTTACGCCGTCATGGACAAAGTGAAGAAACAGAGATCCACCAAGAACCCCCAGAGCAAATACCAGACTATCCGCAAGGCAGGGAAAGTGGTGAGGTCACCACGCACACACATTATTCATAGCACACATTCTTAAGCAATCACATACCAGTCCTCGAATTTACTTTCCTCTGGGTTATGGGTGGTTGCCAAAACAATCATTGAGGATCCTACACCACCCCCTCACCCCCGATTCTATTTTTTTTTTTTTTTTTTTTTTATCCCACACCCCTCAATTAGAGCACACATACAGACAAAACTAATCATCTGTTTTGTTTGTTATATTTTCTATCTAGCACTACCCAATAGCATGGGTGAACACGATGGTGTTTGACTACAGAGGGCAGCTGAAAACTGGTGACATTATCCTTCACTGCTGGTCCTCTTTCCCTGGTGAGAAAACACACACACACAGACACACATATTCATAGGCACCAAAAATGGCCGAGCACACAAGGAAAACCAATAACCAATCAAAAAATCGATTGAAATTCGGGAACCATTCTTGTTGTTGGATCTTACATTGGGTCCTGACGGGACGTAATACTCACAGTTCTACTGTTATATTTAGTGTTACAACATAACAACCTGACACAAAAGCTTGTGCTTTGTGTTTTTCGCACAATGATAAAAAGGGGTCATGACCTGTATTGTTTTATTGTTTTATAATATTTCCTGGGGTGCACTTATAATGTTAGTATGATTTTTACATCAAAAATGGTCATAATTTAGAAATAAAAGGCATTTTTCCTACCCTGAATTTAGCCCTCTGATTTGAACGTTCTGTTTTAAGGGGCGTGTCTGCTGTGAGACTTCAGTGTAAACGCCCACTGCTGTGATTGGCTAACATCTTTGTATAATATGAAATAGATAAGTATTACATGTGGAAGTCTCTCTCAAACTTTTAGCACGTTTTTACTATTAGAGCTCTCAAGACTAACTAATTGGGAAAAGTGTTGATTATAGCATTACATGTAGATCTGTGGCATTATATTTAGATCGTGACATGAAAGGTTGCAGTGATGAACCGATTACAGACATGTTGTTGAGCTCATGAATGCAGCAACCTCATCATTGCAACTCGATTTCTGCACACTAACGAATGCTTTAATCATAACTAACAATGCAAGCACACTCTAAATAAGAGATTAATTGGTTATTAAAGGAGTTTTGGCATAGGTCCAGAACTCAGTTGCTAATAAACCCTCGCTGTTTGATTGACAGCTGCAGCAATTGTAAAGGGAACATTCTTTGATTGCTTTCTATATATAATTTAATCACAGTTTAAATAACAGATTGTTTTCATCCTACTAAGAGAAACAACTTGAAGTTGACCGTTTAGTCACTGGTTTGATTTACTGGCACATAGACAAAGAACATCTGTCTGTACATGAATCATCACGTATCAGAAATCACTGTCGTCGCATTACTGTCGAGTCCATATTGTAAAAGTCTGTTTGCAAAGCCTGTGCCCAAATTGCGACTGATTTACCAAAGAGTCCACAGTAAAATGTACCGATTACAAATAAATAATGCTCAACTGAGACATTCACATTGTTGAAAATAAATAACCATATTCCTATCCTTTGAAAGGTAATGTTATTTTTAGTCCTGTATCCTGATCCTCTTCTCTCCTAGTCATCTCACTAACACGCCAGTGGGCGGAACTAACGTTGCAATGATGAAGTGGGCCATGGTTTTCAGGTTTGCAGAGGTGGTCTGTCATAGATAGTCACTTTCCACAAGTCATTATCTGGGCTTGGTGACAATAAAAGCTGTTTTTGGACTAACGAGGAAGTTTTCAGTTTTCAGTTACAGGATATTTTTATAGTATTATGATCTCTTATTATTCGCAGTTTGTGTGTTTCTCTTCGCAAATAACTTTTGTGTAATGAATTCATCAAGCCGCACCATCGTACGGAGAAAACTGGGGTGTGATTGTGACTATGTGGTTGTGTAAACTGCTATGTAGATGTGTCATAGGGTGTGTGTGTCTCTAGAGTTAGAAAAACTCTGTGCTAGTTATCAATTCATCTGTGAGTAGTACTTCATTTTGTGTAAGGTTGTGCACTGATGTCTTGTAAAGGAAGGAAATGTGTTCAGGAAATGCCTTTTTTTTTTCTGTTTGTTGCAGATGAGCTGGAAGAGATGTTGAATCCTATTGGGACGATTCAGACCAATCCATACACAGAGAATGCCACAGAACTACATATAAGCTTTCCAGAATACTCAACACAACCAGTTGTATTTCCCGCTTTTGACAAGGTATCCATATCTCCCATATCACACTCACATGTGAGCATGACTAATTACACACATACTGTTTACCCACACATGTGCACATGACTGGTTGCACACATTATTCTTATGTACTTATTATTTTATAGACAGAACTTTGAAAACCCAATATACTGTTTTAGCGTGTATATCTAGTAACTAGTTTACTAGATATTACTAGTTTATAGCCCCATTTACATTATATTTACTGAATAAAATAGCAGAGCTATCAGAAAGATTGGCGTCTACACAGTTTCTGAGACTTAAGATGCACTTAGTCTCTCATAGTCAGGAAAGGACTGACACTTTTGACTTAATGGCTCTAGTCCATAACGCAGCATACTTTTTCATTATTTTTTCCCGCTTAGAAAAAGCTGTCTGAGCATGTATAAACAAAAGTATTTTCACTGGAGTTTTTAATATTGCTTTATAAAACAATATTAAAAACTTCTGTGCATTTTCACTGGCCACAATTTTGACATTGATACCATGGGGAAAAACTGCCATATAGATATTTTTAATATTATCTCATAATTTGGCAGCAGGTATATTAGGCTGTCACTTTAAATTATTAGTTCACCCAAAAATGAAAATTCTGTCATTAATTACTCACCCTCATGTCGTTTTACACCAGTAAGACCTTCATTTATTTTTGGAAATTAAATTTTTTTTTGATGAAATCCAAGAGGTTTCTGTCTCGTCCATAGACAGCAATATATATAATCACCACTTTCAAGGTCCAGAAAGGTACAAGTGCGCATAAAAAGCATTCTCATCGCTTCATAAAATTAAGGTTGAACAACTGTAATCACATGGCCTATTTTAACAATGTCTTTAGTACCTTTCTGGACCTTGAAAAAATGGGGGTTAAATTGCTGTCTATGGATGAGTCGGATACCTCTCGGATTACATCAAAAATATCTTAATTTGTGTTCCGAAGATGAACAAAGGTCTTACGGGTGTGGAACAACACGAGGGTGAGTAATTAATGACAGAGTTTTCATTTTTGTTTGAACTAACCCTTTAAGACCACACACACGGATCCTGTTACTTTTTATTTTTTGGCTGAAAACTGAAAAGCCATTTTATAAGTTGCCAAAATGTTGCCAAAAAGTTACCAGATGTTACCAAATGTTTCAAACAAAAAAATATTGCGCACTCACACCCAAAAAAGCAAGTGTTTACCATTTTTGTGTGTAACATGCATTAGTCAGATAATGGTCCGTGGATGTACACACATACATAATCAAACATGAGGCAACACTTGTCATGTTCTGATATTTTTTTTTCCCCATAGATCCTGGAAAAAGCTGCAGAAATAGCAGGATCCAGTGATTCAATGACAATGGTAAAATGGTGTCATCCATAAACATTCAACATCCAAGGTTATATAAAGTTTAAATAATGCCCCAGCTTCTTGTTTTAATGTAGCCTAATTTTGGATTCTAGTTTTATCAAATCCATTGATGCATTAATGTCATAACCTCCACATAAATACTGTTGTTTCTATGAGATAATCTTACTAATGAATTGAAATCAATGTCTGTAGGGTCGTGGGGGTAAGAAGTTTTACATAGAGCTGAAGGAGATCATGGAAAGGGATCCTCTCTCTCAGCTGTGTGAGAATGAGAAAGATCTGATCTGGACGCTTCGCTACGACTGCAGAGAAAACTTTCCTCAGTCTCTCCCCAAACTGCTGCTGTCTGTCAAATGGAGCAAACATGAAGACATGGCTCAGGTATACGCACAAACATACACAGGCTTATAGGCCCTGTAGATGTGTTCAAACAGTGTTTTTCAAAATTCTCTCTCTTGTACTGCAGCTACAGGCTTTGCTGCAGATTTGGCCCAAGCTAAGCCCTCGAGATGCTTTAGAACTCCTGGACTTCAACTACCCCGACCAGTATGTCAGGGAATTTGCGGTCAACTGCCTTAGAGATATGAGGTGAGGAGTTCAGAGCACCCTGCCATGTCAAAGAAACCTCATGAGAAATGCTGAAATCCTGAATGTTTGTTTTTTGTGTGTGTTAGTGATGATGAGCTGTTGCAGTATTTGCTGCAGCTTGTGCAGGTGTTGCGCTATGAGCCTTACTACGACTGCGCCCTCAGCCGTTTCCTCCTGGAGCGCGCTCAGACCAGCCGCAAAATCGGGCATTTCCTATTCTGGCATCTCAGGCAAGTGTGTGCATGTGAAGAAACCTGAATATGTAAATACTTCAGTTCACCTGGTATTTCAGTATGCTTATGCAGAACTAAAGTTTATGATTGTGTGTGTTGGACGTTACAGGTCTGAAATGTACATGCCAGCGGTATCGGTTCATTTTGCTCTGATTTTGGAAGCATACTGCCGAGGCTGCATCCCACACATAGAAGTTCTCAAAAAACAGGTCCTGTTTTTTCAAGTATTATCTGTTTCAGTCAGAGATAGCATTTGTTCTGTTTAATATAAAATCAGATTGCAAAAATTTAAGAAAAAAAATACAATTGTTGTTTTGCACTGGAGAATCTCTGCTTCATTGATCAAAACTTTGCAGTTCTGATTTCTTTCCTTAATTATAGATTTTCTTAGTTATTATCGCCCCTACGAGTGGAATTTGATTAATTGAGATTGAGATTTTTTAGGTGTTCAAGTGTACCAGTTTTTGTTTGAACATTGTGTCTATAAGATATACAGTGCTGTGAAAAAGTTGTAGTGACGGCTACTGTACAAAGTTTTAAGTCATATTAAAGTTGATTACAAATGAGCGGTTATATAGGACATTTAAAGTGCCCCTATTATGCTTTTTCATATTACCGTTCATGCAGTGTGTAATATAGCTGTTTGTGAGGGTAAAAGGTCTGCAAAGTTTCAAAGATCATAGTGCACGACAAATAAATGTATTGTCTCCTACAAGGAGGAATCGATTCTGAACTGCCAAAAACGAGTTGCCAGTAATTTCAGTCTTACTTCCTGTTACATACTTGCGTAACAATTTAACAAATTTGTATAATGCTTGGCTGCCTGAGAACAACATCTACTTTGACCCTCAAACACTGTAACTGTAGCTGAGACTGGAAGAGTTTGGTTTGTGTTGTTGACATGTGGAGAAGACTCTGCTTTATGCACTGCACTTTATAAGGATCACACTGTAATTGATAAGGAAACAATGACACCATTGTTCATATCCCTGTGCATCAAGCACCAGGGAAAATCCAGAGCTGAGATTCCTGACATGGTAATAGGCATTTGGCTTCCGACACATGCTGTAAGTTGTTGACCAATCACAACAGACTGGGCCATCTGACCAATCAGAGCAAAGCAGCGGCTTAAAAGGCTGAATATTTGAACTAACCTTTTTCAGACTCTTTGAGGTGATATACAATGTATATTATGAGAAAATTTAAAGTGTTTTTGACCTTGAATGCATGAAAACCTATTGTAGGAGACTTCCGAAACAAAATTAGGAACCTTTAAAATAACATAATAGAGGCACTTTAATAATTAGCATTATGAGGAGTGAGTTAAAGCAACATGAGTAACAAGTGGTCAGCTATTGGTCACAATTTTTTTTTAAATGTGTTAAAGGAAACAGTGTCAAAAATAACAAGTGCAAATGCCAGACATGGACAAACTGTATCAGTGAAGAGGAACAGTACTTAACCATCAAGGCTTGCCAGAAATGACAGCTGGACATTTCAAAATTAAATCAAAAGTCACCTCTTCTGTGACGCACTGTCAATAAATGCTGCTACAAAATATTTGATGTTTAATGTGCAGTTAAATCAATGAGATTTCCACCTTCCTGCAGAGTTTGGCCCCAACCTGCTCAAACCTGTCTGGAAGCTTCTAGTAATCTTGCAGAGTTGTGTACTGTCAGAGTATGTGTTACATTTGATGAAGAACTTTGTTAAAAATATATATTCTGTATAGTATGGATGTATTTAATAGTATGGATGCAATCCAGACGTACCTCATCCGTGATGTTGTCGTTGTCATGTGCAGTGTTCACACATTAAAGGTAACGCGAGTTACGTAATCAAATTACTTTAAGTAACTAGTAAAGTAATGCATTACTTTTAAATTTACAACAAAATATCTGAGTTAAATAAGTAACTCAAGTTACTTTGTTTTCCCATTTATTGACTGACAGCTATCCTGTCTCCATGTTGAGAGAAATCATAAGTGCAGAGGTCTTGTGTGCACTGTGTGAACATGATGGTTATTGTAGTTCTAGACTAAATGTGAGTATTTACTCATCTCACTTGCACAAAAACAGATTCAGTATTCCACAAAATAAATGAAAACAGTGAAGTGCAAACTCAGAATATTACTCAAACCTGCAATAATTAAATGTGGTAAGTAATACAAATATACTTTATGTATTTAATCTCACTTTATTAACCAATGTCTTTGCTGCTGACCTTTGATGATCCATTAGAGAATCTCACCGGAAGTAGAAGGTCATCCGGGTACTTTTCACCTACTGTTTTATGAATACTGTAAATTTGAACAAACTGCTCATTTCACGTACTGCTTTTCACCCTGAATAGTAGGCATATTCAGACACAAGACCTGATAAGGTTGTTTTGTTACGTTCGATTAAGGTTGGATCTAAACTCTGCAAGGTGGCCGTTACCAATTGGACGCTCCTGATTTTACATGGAAGATATTAACTTTTTTTAAGCACTTGTTACTTTATGAGACTTTGTTGGATGAATCACTTTTGTTATTGTATTTTTCATTTGTAATTCGCTTTGGATAAAAGCATCTCTTGAGCGATTAAATGTAAATGCGTTAAAAAAAATTCAAGTCAGCAGCCTCTTAACTTTTACATCTAAATATCATTAAACATTTATGGAATTAAGTTCTAGAGTGCGAAGTGTGCGGATGTGCCCAAGAGCAACCAAATGACCAAAGTAACATTTAAGAAGCCATGCAAAGATATTGCTATGCTGCTGACATATTCTCTGTTTAGCGCATTATTCAGTCACATGACTTGTTTAGGCATCAAAACATGATATTGTTTTGATGTGAATCAAGGAATTTTTTCATTCAGGTCAAGTCACCTTTGTTTATATTGCGCTTTATACAATACAGGTTATTTTAAAGCAGCTTTACATTGATAAACAGGAAAATAATGATTAAATGATGCAAACAGAGTTCAATACTGCTGTAAAGCAGATCTGAAAAGACAATAGTGTCGTTGATCAGCTGAGGTCAGTTTAGTGTTGATTCAGTTCAGTTCAATAACTGTGTAAAGTTCATCAATTATAAGATGAGTTTAATTCATCTATAAAGCAGCTCTGGAGAAAACGTCATCATCCAGTTCAGTTCAGTTCTCATCCAATAGTGTCAGTGCAGTCAAGTCAATAATATTTCTGAATATTAAATGTCCCAAACTAAGCAAACCAGAGTCAACAGTGGCAAGGAACCCAAACTTCAAAGTGGCAGAATAGAGAAAAATTCATTAAATGCATTTGCATCATTGTTTTTTGTGCATTTACTTCCTATTTCTGAATAAAATGATCCGTTCTACATGAGTGTATAAGTTTTTATGCACATTAGATTTTACTTGCATCTTGTTGTTTCCATTGCATTTTGTGTGCGTGTGTGTGTGTGTGTGTGTGTGTGCGTGCGTGCGCGTGTGCACGTGTGTGTGTGTGCGCCCGTGTTTTTGTGACACAAGGACACAAATTTGTATAATGACATGGGTATGACATAGGTATTACAAGGAGAAGGTGACTTATGAGGACATTACCCCATGTCCCCATTTTTCAAAAGGCTTATAAATCATACAGAAGTGAGTGTTTCTGAGAAAGTAAAAATGTGCACAGTTTTCTGTGATGGGTAGGTTTAGATGTAGGGTTGGTGTGGGGCGACAGAAAATACGGTTTGTCCCTACTGTCCCTCTTCACACAGTTCAGGATGTTTTAAAGCAGTCTGTTGGACTGAAGCAGTTTTGAAGGCGGGATTGTATGGCCATACAATCTGGAGCTTAACATTATTATGTGTTGTAATTATTTTGTAGGTTGAAGCTCTCAGTAAGCTGAAAGCTGTAAATGAGCTGATTAAATTGGCCACCATAAAAACGAAGGCAAAACAAGCTCATCTTAAAGAAGCCATGATGACATGCCTTCGACAGACGGGATTCATCGAAACTCTTTCCGACCTGCATTCACCTCTCAACCCCAACTTATTGCTCGCTGGAGTCAAGTAAGATTTGTGTGTTTCGTTTTATGCAAACAGTGTTTTCAAAGTTCACTGCACATCAGTTGAATTTTATGGGGCTAATGAACTATATTAGTTGGTGAAGGAATTGTTTATTTTCATTATTATTATTAAAGTAAACATGCAAATGACTTTTTACTTCCAAATGATCAGGTTATGATAAGTTGTCTCTGTATGATGGGTGGCTGGGGGAAGGAGTTGAGAAATAAGTAGGGTTGGTGATGTCAGCTGAAAATAAAAGTGGTTTTAATGACTAATTTTGATGGAAGATTATATACAGTAGTCAAACCATTTTGATGTGTTGAGTGTTCAAATTGTCATTGTCATCATTTTAGAAAAATACCGCATACTAAGAATTTTTCTCCTTCTCTGCCAGTGTTGAGAGGTGCAAATACATGGACTCTAAGATGAAACCTCTGTGGATTGTTTACAATAACAAGCTGTTGGGAGGAGACACAGTGGACATAATCTTCAAAAATGGAGATGGTGAGGGACAGATGGCTGGGATGATAGACAAAAGGCTGTCACAGAATGACATTACAATACTTTTAAAAATCTGTCTTTTTCAGACCTGAGGCAGGACATGTTGACTCTACAGATCTTGAGGTTGATGGATCTGCTATGGAAGGAGGCCAACCTGGACCTCAGGTAGATGGGGAGAGAGAGAGAGAGAGAGAGAGAGTGCGTGTGTCTCTAGTGGGGGGGAAAGGTGAGACTGAGGAAAGGGGCCCAGAGCTATGGCAGCCCCATAGCGATTCCCCCCAAGGGCCCCTGCTATTTCTACAGAAGGGCAGTATGAGTGCAGAGTAGAATTTGATTTACATGTGGTTAAAAGGTTGAATGTTACAGAATGTCAGAAGACACACTCATGTTCGGTACTTCCTTTTACACTGAACGCATTGTTTTTTTAGGTGCTTGTAAATGCTTCTGGACACAAGCCAATCAAAATATTATTGAGTCAATCTTTGATATTTGTTTTTTCAATCTTTGAAACTAGATTTTGACAAGAACACTATCACCTAACCTGTCATTGAATTGTTGTACTTAAATGCCTGTCAACATTGGAAACGGCTTCCTCTAGTGTTCAGAGTTATCTTAGGCCATGAACACACAATTTTGGGAATGTTAACTGTAACTGTAACAGTAGCGAATCCCATAAAAATTATTACATGTTTGTAATATTGTAGTTACTCCCTAAACTGCAATGATTGACAATAATAGTAAAGTTTTTAATAGTTTCAGCCATAAACTAGAAACATGAATGTCAAGAGTTTAATCTGTTTGATTGAGCTGTTTTTCAGTATTATTCTTGACCAGAGACATTTCATCATCCAGCCATTATTAGTAATTTGCAGCGGGCAGAGGCTTTATGGGAGGTGTTCATTAAAATCTGTTGGAGTACCTCTATTTTTGAGGACAAACCACAAAAATTACATATTCAAACTCAGTTCCTGAGCCCTTTGAGGAACAGAAATATGTGGTGTCTTTTAAAAGAAGATAGTTGGGACTTCATTAAAAATAAATAAATCCTTTAAATACTTTCTCCTGGCGTGTGCCCGAGCATCAAACTTTTTTAGACATTTTACCTGCGACAGCTGATCATATTTTTATTAAAGGGTTAGTTCACCCAAAAATTAAATTTCTGTCATTAATTATTCACCCTCATGTCGTTCCAAACCCATAAGACCTTCGTTCAACTTCAGAACACAAATTAAGATATTTTTGATGAAATCCAAGAGCTTTCTGAACCACAAATAGGCAGCAACGTCATTGCACATTTCAAGGCCCAGAGAGGTAGTAAAGACATCGTTAAAATAGTCCACGTGACAACAGTGTTTCATCCTTAATGTTATGAAGCGACGTGAATACTTTTTGTGCACAAAAACAAAACAAAAATAACAACTTAATTCAACAATTTTTTCTCTTCTCTGTCAGTCTCCTACACTGTTCACTGTTGTAAACACAGTGCAGCGCTTCCAGGTTCTACATCAGAACACCGGCTCATAATGCGCTGCACTGTGTTTACAGCGTCGTGGAATTGTGAGAAAATCTTGATCTCTATTTTTTTTTTTTTTTTTTTTTTTAAATAGTAATTCTCCCATTTATCCAGAATTGTGCAGCTCTAATACTCAGTAAATTTAAACCCATCGTAAACAGAGATGTCAGGCTTATGCACGGGGGTTAAAGAGATTCAACAGCTGTTTTTAAACAACTGCTCGCTCTGGACTGTTATTTATAGGTTTCCCTGAAAGAGCAGTTCTGGTGAAGAGAGACATTATCAAAATTTGTTAGATGAGTTAAGACTGTTAACACCATTTCAGTTTTTTTCTAGCATCTATAACGACAACAACTGCCAGTGTCCAAAAAAGTGTGATGTTACTGAATTAAAGGGATAGTTCACCCAAAAATGAAAATTTGATGTTTATCTACTTACCCCCAGGGCATCCAAGATGTAGGTGACTTTGTTTCTTCAGTAGAACACAAATGATAATTTTTAACTCCAACCGTTGCGGTCTGTCAGTCGTATAATGCTTGTCAATGGTAACTCCATCTATAAGAGTCAAAAAAACAAGCACAGACAAATCCAAATTAAACCCTGCGGCTTGTGACGACACATTGATGTCCTAAAACACGAAACGATCGGTTTGTGTGAGAAACCGAACAGTATTTATATCATTTTTCACCTCTAAAACACCACTATGTCCAACTCCCTTGCGCATCCGGTTGGTGAGGTCTGAACGCGCTCTGACAATGGAAGTGATGTCTCGCACTCATTGAAGTATAAGCGCGAGACATCACTTCCGTCATCAGAACGCGCGTTCAGACCTCACCAACCGGATGCACAAGGCAGTTGGACATAGTGGTGTTTTAGAGGTGAAAAATGATATAAATACTGTTCGGTTTCTCGCACAAACCGATCGTTTCGTGTCTTAGGACATCAATGTGTCGTCACGAGCCGCAGGGTTTAATTTGGATTTGTCTGTGCTTCTTTTTTTTACTCTTATAGATGGAGTTACCATTGACAAGCATTATACGACTGACAGACTGCAACGGTTGGAGTTAAAAATCTTCATTTGTGTTCTACTGAAGAAACAAAGTCACCTACATCTTGGATGCCCTGGGGGTAAGCAGATAAACATCAAATTTTCATTTTTGGGTGAACTATCCTTTTAAAACTTGTTCAGTTTGGTTCTATACACATTACACACATTTGTATAAATGTGGTTCTCATTACCTGGAGTGCATTCGGTTGGCACTCCCAAAAGTACTGTATGTGTATATATCACGATTAAGCACAAGGAGTGACTGCTGTATTTAGTTGCAGTTAATGGCTTTAGAGATCATTTCAAATTATGTTTTTTGTTTTTGTTTTTGTCTCATAGAATTGTGCCTTATGGCTGCTTGGCGACAGGAGATCACTCTGGTCTGATTGAGGTTGTTTCTTCAGCTGATACCATTGCGAACATCCAAAAAACAAGCAGCAACATGGCCGCTGCTGCCGCTTTCAATAAAGATGCGCTGCTGAACTGGCTTAAAGACAAGAACTCTGGGTGAGTTATACCTGTCTACTACAGTTATACTTCTAATATCTCTTATTAACAGTATTTGATTATTTCAATACATTTGGTTTTCTTGATTCGAAAGCCTTTGGGTATTGAAATTTACATTGTTTAGGGCCCTGTGATTTCTACTAAAATCAAAAAATCCAATCATCCTGAAAACCAGTCAATCATAAAAATGGAATTTACAGTATAGAGCAGATTGTCACAGAATTTGGCAAATATCAGGTGAATGAATCAAAAGTGGGGCTGTATACTTAAACACTTAATCAAATCGTGATGTAGATTAGAGATCTGCACGGGCTTTAAACTGAAGCCTGAACAGTACCCAAGATTGTTTAACCCAACCCGACCGGTACAGTTAAGCTGCCTTTCCACTGCACACGGCAAACAACAGCCAATGGACCAGAAGTCATTTGCTTGCTATGGAGAGTCACACAGGGGCTGCTTGGGGTGCCGATCATCT
Source organism: Ctenopharyngodon idella (assembly GCF_019924925.1). Lineage (NCBI taxonomy): Eukaryota > Metazoa > Chordata > Actinopteri > Cypriniformes > Xenocyprididae > Ctenopharyngodon > Ctenopharyngodon idella. The sequence continues at coordinate 7,889,302 of NC_067234.1, forward strand.
GTAGATCCAGGATGTTCGGATCCATTTTGAGCTTTGGATGCATTAAAACATTTGAACTTTTGCGACTACACTGTATGTGACACACCGACCAGATGTGATGTATTCCAATCAGAACGGAGAAATATTAGTACTTTTTGTTCAACTTTATCAAAACACTTGATACATTTAAAAACTTTTAAAAATGCATGGTAATAAATAAGTCATTAATTATTAATTTTATATTTATATTTTTTAATGTTGTCTGGCACCGTATTTTCACTCAAATTATTGGCAGTTATTTGTCCTATATGCATAGCTGTTTATTGTTTGCATTCACTTATTCATTCCACAATGGTGAGAGTTTGGAGGATAAAGGTTCTTGCTTTTGCATTCCTTTACTAGAGATGCAAAATGAAACTACCTGGCTCGAGTATTACCATTTAGTGCAAGAGATGCACCTTAACGGGGAAGATTTCCAAGACAGCGACAGTTTACCCATGTTGCCACACATGATCATAATGAAAGTTAATTTTGTCCGCCACTAGGGGACAAATTCTGACAGTCGTGTCCAAATGTTGTGTGTATTGGAAAAACACTTTCATTTTGAGCCCGAACAGCAAATACCTTCTTGCAATATGCTGTATTTTAGGATTGCATGCAACGATCAGATTGCTAACTACCATTTCATAATACATTTGTATTAAATCAAAATTAAAGAAAAATTAAAACCAACTAAAAAAAATAAAACATTTCATAGGGCCCTGTTATTGTATAAAAAAAATAAATAAAAAAAATAAAAATAGGTATTTTGTTATAGCTTCATTATTTTAATTAATTCGACATACTTTTTGATTACTAAAATTTAATTTAAACATTAATATAGAATCCAGAAAAAAATTAAAACATAAAAACGGAATCTGGGTAAAAATTTAAAAAAAATTGGCAAAAAATGAAATGGATTTCATAGGGACCTAATTGTTGTTGTGTTTTTGCTATTATTTGGCATCTTGAGATTATCGATTATTGATAGATTAACAGAAGGGGGTAGCGCCCCCTTCTGTCATTTCCGAAATCTACATGACACAGTTTTTGTCAATGAATAATACACATTTTTTGTTTTAAAATATTTTTGAGTTGAGTAAATGTGTAAAACTCCTTATATTTTACAATTTTGTGTAAGTCTGATTTGCTTTAATTTTTGCACAATACTGACCTCCAAACCTTTTGATTAGCAGCCTACACTTGATTATCATCTCTTATTGTGAATAGTTTTTTTTTTTTTTTTTTTTTTTAATTCTGTCTTTTTTGATGCAATAATGCTGTCTGTGTCAAAACTGACTGGTGATATGATGTGTTGACATAGAGATGCTTTGGACAAAGCCATTGAGGAGTTCACTCTATCGTGTGCTGGTTATTGTGTTGCCACCTACGTCTTGGGCATTGGTGATCGTCATAGCGACAACATCATGGTTCGCAGTACAGGGCAGGTAGGTTGGGAAACCGTTCTACACATGAACCCATGTGAATGTATCATGTTCCCACAGAATGTATGCTCCTTTAAAATACTATTTTATAGTCCGTTCTATTGATTAAAATGGTAATGAAGTTTGGTTGATTTTAGATTGACAGGATATTTACAAACTGTGTGTGTGTGTGTGTGTGTGTGTGTGTGTGTGTGTGTGTGTGTGTGTGTGTGTGCGTGCGCGTGTGTGCGTGCGTGTGTGTGTGTGTGTATTTCAGCTCTTCCACATAGACTTTGGTCATATCCTAGGAAACTTTAAGTCCAAGTTTGGGATCAAGCGTGAGCGTGTTCCTTTCATCCTCACACATGACTTCATCCATGTGATTCAACAGGGAAAAACAGGCAACACTGAGAAATTTGGAAAGTTAGTGACTGACTTCTTTGTCTAATTCGCTTTATCTCCCTCCCTCTTAATGCACAATTCCATTTCTCTTTTTCATCATTTTTAATGATATAGGACACTAATCTAACATAGTGCTTTGTATATATGTGTAGTTTTAGGCAATACTGTGAGGAAGCATATCTGATTCTGAGGAAGAATGGAAATCTGTTCATCACACTCTTTGCTCTGATGCTCACAGCAGGCCTGCCAGAGCTTACGTCTGTCAAAGATATCCAGTATTTAAAGGTAAACAGACACGTACAGCACAGAATTCCCTCCAAGGATCTCCTTCAAGGGAAAGTACATCCAAAAATGAAAATTGTCATTTATTCATTCTCAAACTGCTCAAAACCCATATGAAATGGTAAGCGAATAAAAATGGGGCTGTCAAGCTCCAACAAGACTGACAAGCACCATAAAAATAATCCACATGAAGTCATACTATAGATTTGTTGGAGGAAAAGAAATTTAACAAGTTCACTGAAAATCTTGGCTTCCACCCTAGCATCCTTGTGCATTATTTATATACATAAAGAAGAAACTTCATTGCTTGTTATGCGTATTGTGAATGCGCCAGATTTAAACAAGTAAACTGTATTTGAGAGCTATGGCAAAAAGAAAGATTTTCTGAAAATAATTACGTTGTCAGTTGTTCACACAAAGCTATTGTATAGCCTCAGAAGAATTGGAAGTCTTATATATCTGCTTGTTAAGTCCTGACGTATTGAATACGGTTTCTGGACACCAATAACGATTCAGAAAATACTGTTTGGCCTACTGAGTTTTAGTATGGAGATAAATGTTAGGATTATGATTTTTCGGTAGTACCACAAGCGCACCATGATTGTATATTAGGACCATTTGTTGTTTGCTTTTGGAAACAGTGGTATGAGACTTAAAAAACTGGATTTATATGGCATTTTTAGGGTACTGCTACAGTATATCCTTTATGGACCTGGGAAACCACTGGTATCCTTCCACTTTTTGTATGCAGGGCCAGACTTACCTCATATTGTGATGTAGACAAAAGACATTTTTAATACATTTAGCTGTGTTGCTATGTGTCATCAGTAAGCAACTGATTAGGCTGAACACACTGTCTAGAGCAAACACAAGCATCTTGCTTATAATAAGCATATCCAACGTTTCTGCACCAGCTGACGTCATGTGGCACAACTGTTTAAGGCTGTCTACACTGGACATATCAAAGTAAACTGTTTATAAACTGGTACATTTGTCTTTGAGGGGGTGCATGATGATATATTGAAGCGTCCATTGTAATGTATGTATATGTACACTAGTCAAGTCAAGTCACCTTTATTTATATAGCGCTTTATACAATACAGATTGATTCAAAGCAGCTTTATAGTGATAATTATGCATTTTGGCTGTTGTTCAGCTGAAGTCAGTTCAGTGTTGATTCAGATGTGATTATGATTCAGACTGCATCAAAAGTCCGAATTCAGATCACGATCAGTAGCATTCAGATATTCATCCAGTTCCTTTTGCTTGAAGATCGGATTCATCACGCCTGTATGGAGGCAAAGCTGTCTATAAGGGTCTGTGCGGAGGACCTGTCTGGTTCTTGTGGTCTTTGCTGAGGATCTGTGCTGATGGCTGTCATGTCGATGAGGCCTTCACAGGGGATTGTCTAGTAGACACTGTCTCTGCTGACATTCATTGCTGCGTGGTCATGTATAGGTGCAAGTCCACCATCTGATCCGGTTATGGACCGGATCCAGCTAACTATGTTAACCTCGGGATACGGATGAGACTGACAGACTAATATTAGCATGTTCTTGGTTCCGGTTGACCTAATTTATGCAGCCTAGCAATCATTTAACTGATTTGAATAATAGAAATTGATGTGTTATGTGTATGCCAGGTTAAAGAGATGTGTTTTTAGTCTTGATTTAAACTGACAGAGTGTGCCTGCTTCCCGAACAAGGCTAGGAAGTCTATTGCAGAGTTTGGGTGCTAAATAGGAAAAGGATCTACCACCTGCAGTTGATTTTGATATTCTAGGTATTATCAACTGGCTAGAATTTTGAGATCCCAATAGACGTGAAGGTCTATAATGTGTTAAGAGCTTGCTCAAGTACTGGGGAGCTAAACCATTTAGTGCTTTGTAAGTAATTAGCAAGATTTTAAAATCTATATGATGTTTAATAGGGTGACAATGCCATGTTGACAGAACCAGGCTAATGTGGTCATATTTCCTGGTTCTATTAAGAACTCTAGCTGCTGCGTTTTGGACCAGTTGGAGTTTGTTCATTAGGCGTGCAGGGCAACCACCGAGTAGAGCATTACAGTAATCTAGCCTTGAAGTCATGAACGCATGAACTAACTTTTCTGCTTTTGTCATTGAGAGCATTTGTCATAATTTAGATATATTTCTAAGATAAAAGAATGCGGTTTTACAGATGCTAGAAATGTGGCTTTCAAATGAAAGATTGGGATCAAAGAGCACACCCAGGTTCTTAACTGACGACGAAGACTTAACAGAGTGTTAGACAGTATTCTAGGTTATTATGTACGGAAGTTTTTGGTTGAATAATTAAAATCTCTGTTTGTTTGTTTGTTTGTTTTTGTTTTTCCCCAAAATTAAGCATAAGGAAATTACTAGTCATCCAATTTTTTGTATCAACTATGCATTCCGTTAATTTTGTGAATTGGTATGTTTCGTCAGGGTGCGAAGAAATGTAGAGCTAAGTATCATCAGCGTAACCGTGAAAACTAACACCATGCTTCCTAATGATATCTCCCAAGGGTAGCACGTACAGAGTGAAAAGCAATGGTCCTAGTACTGAGCCTTGCGGTACTCCATACTGAACTTGTGATCGGTAGGACATCTCTTCATTTACTACTACAAATCGGTAACAGTCAGATAAGTATGATTTGAACCATGCCAATGCAATTCCACTAATGCCAACGTAATTTTTGCGTCTAATCAAAAGAATGTTGTGGTTGAAATTATCAAATACAGCACTAAGATCCAGTAACACTAATAGAGAGATACAACCATGAACAGATGATAAGAGTAAGTCATTTGTAACTCTAATGAGAGCAGTCTCAGTACTATGATATGGTCTAAATCCTGACTGGAAATCCTCGCAGATACTAATTGCAGATGCCACACTACCATTCAAAAGTTTTCGGTAAGATTTTTTTTAATGTTTTTTTAAAGAAGTCTCTTCTGCTCACCAATACTGCATTTATTTGATTGTTTTCTATTTGAATATATTTTAAAATGTAATTTATTCCTGTTGGCAAAGCTTAATTTTCAGCATCATTACTCCAGTCTTCAGTGTCACATGATCCTTCAGAAATTATTCTAATATGCTGATTTGCTGCTCAAGAAACATTTATTATTATTATCAGTGTTGAAAACGGATGTATACCATTTTTTTCAGGGTTCTTTGAATAGAACATCATTTATCTGAAATAGAAAGCTTTTGTGAGATTATACACTACCATTCAAAATTTGTTTTTTTTTGTTTTTTTGAAAGAAATTAATACTTTTATTCTGCAAGGGTGCCTTAAATTGATCAAAAGTGACATTAAAGACATGTATAATGTTACAAAAGATTAGAACAACATTAACTGCTTTGTGGCAATTGGCAAATTAATAAAATTTACCAAGTCATGATCTCAAACCACACATCGTCTCACTCTTGTGGCATAACCCTGACTGGAATATCAACAAATCACCACTTACTATTCTCAGATATCCCAGGTATTACACAATAATCCACTAATGATAAATTCATTACATTCTCACAATTAAGACAGAAATATAAATTAGGTAATGAAACAATATTATTTACAGTAGTTTACAATTACTATTATTTACAAATTAAAATTTCCATTAAAGATGCAATTAAAGGTAGGATTTTAGAACAACCACCACTTTTAGAAAATTAAAAATGTCACATTCATTAAAATTCAGACAAAATTATACAATTTCATCCATACTACTTCAGTATCAGTGAAACAATGCCAAAAGTATCTTAACATCATCAAGAATTCTGGAAACTAGTCTGCAGAAAAACATTCAACATAACTACAAATGCAAACATACAACTGATCCAGTAAATCTCTTACACTGAACACATTACACAACACAAGATGTTTAAAATGGGACTAGCAAGTCGCACTGAATACAAATGCACTCACTGAAACCTTAACATACTGTTAATCAATTTTAGAACAATAGTACCAATAAAAGTTATCAGATTCGCATGTTTTTCTTTTAAAAGACATCTCTCAAATTAATCTCTCTTCAGAACTCACAGTTCCCCTCCTTCTAACTCTGGCAATCGGCAAGAAAACAATATTACTCAATTGAAAAAATTGGCAATCAGCAAGAAAACAATATTACTCAATTGAAAAAAAAGACAGAGTCTCAGTCATACAATGGCTTCACATTAGGAGAGATATGCAGCTGGATTTATGTTACAAAGACATACTCAAACATTCACTCCTCTGATCCTTAAATATTAACCAAAGCTAGAATCAAATTCATGCCTCACATATGCATTTGTATATTAAAAACTTTCAAACACCAGTATGTAAATTCCATTAATCATAAATACAACTAGTATTATTTATGAGATTTGTTTTTTCTCCTTTTCTTCCTCTTGTCTCTTGCTGTCCTTAGTATTATTATTGTTGTTGTTCTTGTTGAAATTATTTATTATTATCGTCCTTCACTTCCTGGCTGTCTCTGGGAGGTTGGGAGGGAGAAGAGATAGAGAGTAGAAGGAGGTAGGGGAGTAAGAAGAAAAGGGGTAAAGAGAGGTGGAGGAAGAAGTGAAGAAGCTAAAAAATGTAAGACTATTGTCCATAAATCTTAAAATGCCTTATCATTTATATTTAATATGCTACTATGTTGATCTGTCTTTGTTTTTATATACCTGTCATGTGAAATAATGTGAAAAAATAAAGATAAGAACATCACACAAAACAGAATTATAACATCAAATTAGGTCAATGCGTTAACTGTGTTAAATGAGATGCTATTTTAAATAAACAAATAAATATGAAGTGACACCAGCTGTATGTTTGTTTTCCAGGACTCTCTGGCATTAGGTAAAACCGATGAGGAGGCCCTCAAACAGTTCCGGCAGAAGTTTGATGAAGCTCTGCGAGAGAGTTGGACCACCAAAGTCAACTGGATGGCCCACATTGTGGCTCACCCTTCATAAACACTAACATCTGGCCAAACAAACATCTCTCTAAACTGAAGTCAGGGTTCACCATAAAGCACCATTAAACTGTCTACTACAGTCAAACCAGCTTATTTATGATCTCAGAAAACTGATGGCCGAATCGCATGGATCTAAATGATCTTCAGAGGTCTAGAGTCTGCAGGTATAAACAAAAAACTCAGCTTCTGCCCCTTTTTGTTGTGTTGAATATCAACTGCCTTTGACCATAGTAGAGCCATGCAAAACCCTGACTTGACATTGGATGTAAAAGCAAGAACTTCAGCATTTTCTTCCTCCACTGAAAAGTCAATAAACAATGAACAACTCCAGTGTGTCCTTCCAGAGAGAAAGAGAAGTTGCCGAACCTTGAAACAACAAGGCAGGTTTTGGCCATCCAGAAATGAGATTTTTTTTTTTTTTGTACAGCCGTGTTTACGTATCGGGACTTTTGAAAATGGACCAATCAGAGCACAAGCTCAGAGGAAGTGCATCTTATCAGACCAAAAGGTATACATGTGCCTCTCTGCACAAGAAACTTTGTTTGTATTTGCTTTTGAATTTTTTTAAACTGTATGTGCCAGACTACTTTATTATGAGAAATAGTCTTAAAAACACTGGAATCATGTTATAGGTATAAATATTTTATGAGTTTTAAACGTTGTAATAGTAAAGCACTGTACCTATATCCCACAGTACTACTTGTACAGTATAGCAGAAATTGCTGTAAAATTGAAGAGGCTTCACACACACATATTTCATTGATCACTTTGAACAAACACTGTGAAGATCGAGGGCCTTCCCCAACATCCCTCCTCTCATGTAGTTTGTTCTGTGGTGCTAGCCATAAAATATATTCCTCATCTAAATGTAAGCACAGCATTGTAGCCAAACCTGTTGTTTAATGGTACATCCCTGAAAATTTCTCATTCTTGATGCCTGTTATTTTGAGAGTAATTCACAGATATAAACGGGCTTACTACTGTATATGCCTGCATATCGAAACTCAAGATTTCAGTGGCCTATTTAGTCAAAATATCTGCACAAAAGACTTAGTAGACCAAAAAGGGTAGCTGTCATGACGGAGACGGTCTACTGACAGCTCAGACAGTAGTAATCACTGATTAATGCCTATATTTTAAAGCACAGACAGTAATTATCAATGTTTTTACTATTGATAACCTGCTGTCTCTAGTGCTGCTTTTCTTGTTGGCTGTGTGACTAGAGATGTATAGATGCACTGAGCATGTTATTTTTACACTGAATATGCGTATGTGTGAATGGGAGGAAATACTGTGTACTGTGATATAGTGAGATTATTAAGAGCAATGCAGAGAGTATAGGACCAACATTCCAGAGAATTATACGTTCATTTCCTGCGCTGTCATGGTATATGAGAGAATAAGAGTTAAGATTTGTGTCTATCAAATAAATTACAATTTATACTAGAGCAGGTTGTACTCTAATGGCCATCTATTAGGGGTGTTTTGATGCCTTGGTGCAATATGCAAATGTAAATGTGCAACTGTAAACCTATTATGAGAGTGTATGCGTGTGCGCTCGTGCTGCTGTATGTTACACTGATGACTTTTGATTTCACTGAAACGTTTAATACAGGCTTTCTGCTCTGTCTTGCCCATTTCATAGGAATAAAAGTTGTTTTCATTGAACTCTCTTTATAATTTCAGTTTAACAATGAAAAAAAAAAACAAAAGAAGAAGAAAAAAGGTGACATCCAAAATCCAGTCTGATGACTTATACCAGTGCAGCTGTGTAAGGTATATGTGCAGCTGTAAAGTATTATGGAATTATTTTTCCTTACCTAATGCAGGTCTTGGATTACCTGCTCTTCACTATGCCAACTAATTGTGAAGCTACGGATTTGAGGATCGTCCTCTGCTACTCATACTGAAATTAATACCTATACATGCACCTTTTTTCTTTTTTCTTTTTTTTCTTTTTTGCCTTTAAATTAAATATTAACATTCTCCATGGCGTCGTTTGCAGGGAAGAGAAGCTATATTAGTGCACTGCATGATTTATGTGATCTTTTCACTGTAGTTTTGCAGAATTCCGTTCACTGGTTACCATGAAAACAGACGCTGCTGCTTCAGCCCTCACACGGTAGAAATAAAAATGTTCAGCAAGCTGAAAGAAGTCGATCCATTTCTTTGTTGGTAACGTTTAAATAACTGATGTTTTATTGTTGTCATTGTAAATATTGTTTCCCATGACCATCTACGGAGGGGAATCAGAGTCTGCCTGTGACAGCAACACCAGGATGAGCTTCGAAGAACCTGACAGTGCTGGATCGTGTCAAATCGTCAACAGTAAAGTCTGAGTAATCCACGTATGAAGAACGCGCCTCCGTCTTGGCCATTAATTAACTAGTAAATGCATATTTATGCTCAAATATAAGGAGAGTTCTCTGCATGAAAGACCCACGACTGGTAGATCAATGTGCTGCTACTTTCATCTGTAATACGGTATAGGAAATTAAATTAAATGTGGACGGTAACTGCGAGAAGATGATTGACAGGCCAGTTTATGGTGACCGGATGCACGGAGATACTCGACAAAGCGTCTGTTAAAGACGCCATTTAATGACTTGTCTCTTCTGCAACACACTTAAAAAATAAGTATGTACTTTTTCTTCACAAAAACTGTATTTTTCAGTAGTATAAGTAGGCGGATTGGGACGCAGATAGTCTTGTGTATGTGTGGGTGTGTCTCATCACTGCCGTTATACAACAATGAATGTGTGCCAAACTACGAAATCGTGTAATAGTAGAAATATGCATCCACAGTTCACTCAAATTCAAAGTGTGTCAGTAAAGAAAGCAGCATAAAACGTGCATCATAAAAATGTATTATTTTTATATAAGGTAGAAACAGTACAGTTGTCTTGAAATGTATATGGTTACTCTACTTTCCGCGATCATAACATCAGCATGGGATTCCACGTGCGGCGCCTTGACAATTTATATAAAGAGACTGGCGGAGCCATACACCAATGAACGCGGATTGACGTCACTCAGTAGTGTTTTCCATGGGAACTCTTGTGCGGCAGCCAATAGGAAGTAGATGGGGAGGGGCCAAGATTGAGGTCAGCGCGTGAGCCACTGCCTTTCGAGTTGATCGGGACCGGTGATGGAGTATTGTACAGTATGCTAGGATTCTTAGGATTCTTGTCTCACTCTGACAGAAGTAACCCGGGAAAACATTGATACTACCAAATAACTGGGATAAAACGTGGATAAAGCGTGCTTTTGCAGGTTTGTGACTTTAGACTACTTCCTTTTATAATATATAGGCGTTCAAAAAAAATGTTGCATAACCTTTCGCGTACTGCGCATGCGCGAACATTTTCTTATCGTTGTTTTATGTAGTATTTCTATATTTTTAAGTTGTAATGATTATAATACGCTATATATACAATATTATATGCGTGAAATGTTCCGTATTACTGCGTGTATGTCAATTAAAAACATCTTGAAACGAATTGTATCGGTGGTAGCACGACTTTTACATCACTGTGTCAGTGTACCGTGCAGTGCATTGCAGGTCAACGTGTGCGAGTGTAGAGAGGCGGACAGGAGGAGTAGTTTTTAGCTGAAAATAAACCAAATGCATTTAAATCTATAAAACCATATTCACAACGGTGCTAATGTTTTTATATTGTCTTTATCTACATTATATTTGCATTGGTATATTAATCATATTAATATAATTCTTTAGTCAAGTCAAGTCACCTTTATATAGCGCTTTTTACAATGCAGATTGTGTCAAAGCAGCTTTACAGTGATAACTGGTATATAATTTTGGCTGCACAGCAGCTCTTAAAGAAAATGGTGTCATTGTCCATCTTAAGTAAATTTAGTATTGATTCATTCGGTTGTAAGAATCAATAGTTATTAATTTAGTTAATTTATCTATACCAGCACTGGAGTGAACAGTGATGTCATCATCCAGCTCAGTTCAGTTCGCATACAATGGTGTCAATGCAGGCAGATCAAAACACTGTTGAATATCAAATGTCAAGTGTTCCTAACTAAGCAAGCCAAAAGGCGACAGCGGCAAGGAACCCAAACTCCAACAGGTGACATCAGGTGGCAAACAGGTGTTAAAATGGAGAAAAAAAACCTTGGGAGAAACCAGGCTCAGTCAGGGGGCCAGTTCTCCTCTGGCCAACAGCGAACAGTGCTTTATTATGATTCAGGCAGCTATCATGAGTCCGATTGGGATCGCAACAGGCAAAGTATTTATTCCAGTTCCATCCAGTTAAGGATCGTATTCATCATGCCGGTATGGACGACAGACCTTTAGTCCACGTACATTGCGGTCTATATCTGAACACAACACAGATAAAGAATACATGCACAAAAATAGTATTATTTTTTAGTTTTACATTCTTACGGGAAAAAGTACAAATATGAGCCCCAAAATAAAGTGAGCAATAGAGTGTTATAGACAACAATGTATCAAATGGAGGTTTGTCAGAGGTTTGTCTTATTACTAGCTACATAAGCCCTAAGAATATGAAATGAAGTTGCATGTTTGTTTATGGTAAAATATCTACCTTGTTGAAATTAATATGTAGTGTTTGCCCTGAAAATGCAAATTAATAATTTTGCTGAAGCTGTACTATTTCGTGTATCCATCAGAAACATTTGTCTGCCATTGTTATACACCACTCAACTTTTTTCCTGATTACCTACATGAAAAACCTGTACATGTGAGCAATAGCCTTTATAACATCATGAATGCTTGACCAGCATTCATTTTTTTATGGTGAGACTATATAGGTCATAATGAACATTGTACATCATACATAAAAAGGTTATTTCATAGTATCAGGTAGGGGAGAACAGAGGCAATTGCTTTTTGTTGTTGTTGTTCTTTGTTTGTTTGTTTTATACTTTTTAAAAGTTTCAAACATCTTTTTTTATTGCAAGATTTTCTTATTAAAGAGTCATGAACCCCCTTTGATAAACTTCGAAATGTCTACTTTTTCTTTAGACACAATACTAACACAACTATCATGAATAAATTAAATACATTTTGATAAACTACATTTACAAGTATTAACAAATGAGCATTTTAATATTTCAGAGATATGAAAAGTAATTCTACAAGTGGTCTTATTAAATAATTGGGGGACCCATCATGTCTTTCACAATATATCACTTTTATGAGCACTACAGACTCTGAACAAATGACATACGTTTAAGCATGAAGTATAAATCCAGTGAGAATTTTCTGTCCATTCTGTCTAAAGAACTAAAGAATTTTAGAGTTTTTGGAACTTTCTAGCAGCTCTTCATTAATTAATACAGTCATGAGGGTCTGTATCACCCTGACATTAACTCATTTTAATTGAAAATTGAATAACTTGCTCATTATAAAAGCGGTGTATTCAAGCCATTGTTTGCATGGATTGAATTTAATGTATTTTTGAATAAATGTATTGATTCAGACAGAAAAATGAACATCAGTTTATTGACTTGCATGCAGATGGACGTGTATTTCAGTTTTATTAGCCAAAGATAACGTTATGAGATTAATTAATGACTTCCATAATCAATAAATATAATTGCTTTTTTTTTTTAAAAAAGAGCGTTCATTCATTTACCTTATCTTACCATATGTCTTTTTCACAGCTACAACAATATGATGGGACCAGGAACCTTTGACCTGAAATGTAAAGCTTGACCTTCTCCATATCAGGTGAGACAGAGCCAAAGCCTTACATGTACAGGGGACCATCTGAGGAGGGGGAGCCGGAGTCCCCGTGTGGCTCCATGTCTCACCTGCACCGCATGGGCGGGGCCTCTGAGGGGAGTGACAGCAGTCATGACCAACCCACGTCTCCCAGACCTCAAACACAGATGCATGAGGACATGGAGATGGGTGGAAATGGCTCCAGTGGAAGTGGCACAGAATCTCACAGTAACGAGTCGCACAGTAATGAATCCCACGGAAATGAGTCTGTGGGGAGTTCCAGTGGAAACGGAAAAGATTATGCCATCATGGCATCATCAGGGAGTAACAAGAGGTGAGATTCATTTAGTGTTAAAGTTTTAAAGGTACAGTAAGCGATTTATGAGAAAGACTGGATATTTGAAATTGACACCCAAACAAACACACCCCTCCTTTCATTGCTCCGCCCCAAAACAGCGAACACACTATGCAACACAGGCGACAACTAACAGCTGGTGCATCGGACAGCTCTCTTAAGTATGGATGAATCCGCTGTGATCCAACAACAGCAGCATACAACCACGTATCTTGGTTCTGTGAAACATCGCAAAAACCAATGTTACTATCGTATCGAGCAGAAACAAAGCAACTTCCTTTTTCAGGCCTTCCCGCTCTCTAACATCTCTCCAGCACTGGAAAGCTTTTCCAACGTTAACACAGGTCCCAAAGCTCTTGCCTGATCACCTAACCTTTCTTTTTCCAGTGATATTCCTCTGACCTGTCCTCTTTATCGCAGCTTTCTCTCTTTCTACAGTCTTTCTTCAAATCTCCCTCTTGCAAACTCTCTCTCCTCCCCCATCATGAGCGGATATGCCCCCTACTGCTGATTGGCTACTAGAGTGTTCTGTTGCTCGGTGGATCGGTCTGAGCCACTTTGTGTTTTCTCCTTTTTACACAACCAGGACTATGTACAAACACAATGTTTTTTTAATTATTATTTCAGCTCACACATAGAACAGACATCAAAGCAAATATTCACAAAATTGTTTGTTTAGGTGTTGATTTAAATTTTCAACAGCGTTTTTTCAGAAACTGACTGAGTCATAGTAAAATGGCAAGGACTGCAAAGCTGAAACTAAAAATTAAGTGGGACCTAATTATTGAATTTTTAGGCAGTGAATCAAAATTGATAGAAAAACAGTACACAACAAAGATATTCTGCTGATGGCCAGAAGGTTGTTGTCAAAAAATACATTCCGACAGGGTGGTCAGGGATAATGTACAATGATCTCATCTATTGCACGGCTTCTCACCAAATAAATTACTATATGTGGACATGCAATACTGATTTAATTTGAAATTGTTTTCAGATCTGAGCTGTATATTACCGTAAAGCATTCTGCTAACAAGACAAACACTACAACGATTACAGTAATATTTCGGGCTTAACAACTAGGACTGCCCAATGCCTCAAGGCGAATGAACCAGTACTGCATCAATTCAGTACTCACACACTGACAGCTGGCTTTCAAAGCGTGTTTCAGGTGCATGAGCCACCTCTCAGTGTGCGCCTTATCACACCTGAACAGACATCAGCATGCTTGCTTGAGTCATATTTCATAATATAATAATTATAATTTCATATAAAACAATAGTCATCTTCATTTATGTAGCGCTTTTTACAATACATATTGTTTCAAAGCAGCTTCACAGTGATAATAGGAAGATTAATGGACAGTTTTGGCTTTACAGCAGCTCTAGGAAAAAGTTATTATCGAGCTAAAACAATATAAAATTGTATCATTATTATTACATTTTTACTATACAATTGTAAAATATTTATATCACAATTTTATTAATACCATGCATCCACTTAAACCAAAGTGAGTGAAGCCTTGAGTTTTGGTTTGTATTTGACAATATAACAAATGAGATGCTAATGTGATTCAAACTGTCATGCAACACTAGTGCTTCTCGTCCTCTCTGGTTGTCTAGAATACAAGTTTACTCTACAAGTTTACTCTAATATTTGTTATTGCTGATCTAAACCTATTTCAGACTCTTTGGCTACAAGAACAAAAACACACAAATGTAGACCCATGCATTGGTCAGTAAGTATGTTTACATGCACAGTTAAAATTGAGCTATAGTGGGTTGTTGTGCAGTCAAGCTGCAGTCCAAGTACACAATGTCAAAATATTTTAATCAACTCTCAGCCCTAATACTAATATATATATAGATATATACACTGATGAGCCAAAACATTATGGCCAGTAACAGGTTTCTTATTATCAACGTGTTAGATGCAGGAGAAATGGACAGGAATAAATATCTGAGCGACTTTGACAAGGGCCAGACTGTTATGGCAAGGCGTCTGGGTCCGAGTATCTCTGAAACGGCAGGGCTTGTTGCTCCCGGTCAGCAGTGATGAGAATTTACCAACAGTGTTCAAGGAGGGACAAACTACAAACCGGCGACAGGGTGTTGGGCTCATTGATGCATGAGAGCAACGAAGGCTATCCCATCTGGTCTGAGCCAACAGAAGGTCTACTGTGGCACAAGTCACACAAAAGTTTAATGATGTAATGGGAAGAATGTGTCACAAAACACAGTGCATCACACTCTGCTGCATATGGGGCTGCAGACCAATCAGAGTGTCTGTAATGAACCCTTTCCACCGTCGAAAGCATGCGAATGTCGGAACTGGACCTTGGAGCAGTGGAAGAAGTTTGTCTGGTCTGATGAGTCACATTTTCTTTTACATCACATGGACCGCCATGTACGTATGCATCGTTCACCTGGGAAAGTGATGGCACCAGGATGCACTATGGGACGACGATGAGCCGGTGGAGGGAGGGTGTAATGCTCTGGACACTGTTCTGCTGGGAAACCCTGAGTCCGGCCATTCATGTGGATGTAAATATGACATGTGCTACCTAACTAAACACTGTTGTAGATCAGGTACACCCCTTCATGACAATGGTGTTCCCTGGTAGAAGTGCCTCTTTCAGCAGGATTATCCCCCTGCCATACTGCACACATTGTTCAGGAATTGTTTGAGGAACATGATGAAGAGTTCAGGGTGTTTCCCCAGCCTCCAAATTCCCCAGATCTCAATTGAGATCCAGTTGAACATCTGTGGGATGTGCTGCACCAACAAGTTCGATCCACGGCGGTTCCACCTCGCAACCTACAGGACTTGAAGGATCTGCTGATCCTTAATGATGTTTAGGTGCCAAATACCACAGGACACCTTCAGGGGTCTTGTCGAGTCCATGCCTTGGCGGGACTATACACAGAGGACCAACAGCTTATTAGGCAGGTGGTAATGTTCTGGCTCACTACTTGCAGAATATGCAAAACTGTTAATCATTTTAACAAAATAAGAAGGATCATGAAAATTGCATGTTATTTTTTATTTAGTACTGTCCTGAATAAACTATTTCACATAACAGATGTTTACATAAAGTCCATAAGACAAAAAAAATGGCTGAATTTATAAAAATGACCCCGTTCAAAATTTACATACCCTTGATTCTTAATACTTTGTGTCGTTACCTGGATGATCCATTCTTTGATTTTCCAGCATCTTCTGCATACTTGAACTCTTTCCAACGATGACTGTATGATTTTGAGATCCATCTTTTCACACTGAGAACAACTGAGGGACTCAAACACAACTATTAAAAAAGCTGCAAACATTCACTGATGGAACGATTTCAGACAGACAAAAACGTTTACAGGAATTTTAACAAAACAAATTATTGTTTTAGTCCAGCTGAATTTGGATTTTTTAATTCCTTGAAAAAGCATAAAAAATGTCATTGTTTAACATTATTTTAAATGCCACATCTAATTTTGCATTCATTTAGGGTCAATGAACTCTTTCTGTCTGTCTTCTATATGAGAGCTCTTTTTATCATTTTTTTTACATTTCAAAGCTTATTTTACACATTAATTTTCTTGCTAAATAAGTAAGCATAGCTTCAGTGACAAAAATGGCATGAATTATTTTTAATTGAAAAAAGCACAAATATTAATCACAGAAGTGAACACTCTATATACTACTTTATAAAAACACTTTTTTGTTAAATAAATACAATTTATTCTAGTATACTTTATATTATATAGGCACAGTGATTTTTTTTGTGTATATTTCAAACAAGATAACAAAAAAGGTAGAAAAGTGAAGGACTGTTTTTATGTCCTTATGTAAACCTGAGGTTGTTTGTCTGTTCTCTCTGTCTAATCACCTCCCCTTTAGTTTGAGATCCTGAAAAAACAAGCAGTCTAATATAGAATAAAGCATTATGTAATATCATGATAATAATGCCCTCTTGTCATAAATTCTTCAGTCGTTTTGTGTGTGCCTCACTTATATTTGTTATTCTCTTCACCTCTTATTTTTCTTCTGTAGCTCAAACTCTCAAAGTCTTTCCCCTCCCAGTAGCAACAATGCTTTCAGCCTGGTCAGTTCAGAGCAAGACAACCCGTCAACCAGCGGCTGCAGGTAACACAACCACAGTCATTAAATAGATATAATACAATATATACAACCACTTAAAGGGTTAGTTCACCCAAAAATGAAAATTATGTCATTAGTTACTCACCATCATGTCGATCCACACCCGTAAGACCTTCTTTCATCTTCGGAACACAAATTAAGATATTTTTGATAAAATACGATGGCTCAGTGAGGCCTCCATTGACAGTAAGTTAATTTGCACTTTAGTGTCCAGAAAGGTACTAAAAACATACTTAAGACAGTCCATGTGATTACAGTGGTTCAACCTTAATGTTATGAAGCGAGGAGAATACTTTTTGTGTGCCAAAAAAACTTAATTCAGCAATTTCCTCTCTTTCGTATCAGTCTCCGACGTACGTCCACGAGAGCACCACAACGCATGCGTGTAGTGATACGAGATACATGTGTCATCTCACCATCTGAATTATCCAAACTTTCAAGCTGTGGCATGACAATATCACAAACAATGCAGCACACGTTCTCCTGTTCAGTAGGCATCGCTTGGCACTGACATCTACACCACCAGCTCTCCATTGCTCTCTGTCTTTCAAAACCTTGTGGCTGTGGTTGTGTTGCAGCCTCTTCCATCTCTTTTAGTTCGTTCTCTGTATATTCTGGTTTGAATAAGTAAGGTTGTGCAAAAAAATGCAGCTTATCCTCTGTGTCGAAATCTACAGACTTAGTTATGAACTGTTTTATGTTGAGTGTACGTCTTCTTCTGTTTGTAAATACAGCCCTGTGTTTCCGGGTCATATGTCAGAATGCCAGCTCCTGCATCATCACCACACGTATGCGTCGTGGTGCACTCGTGAATGTGCATCGGAGACTGATACGGAAGAGAGGAAATTGTTTTTTGGTGCACAAAAAGTATTCTCATCACTTCATAACATTAAGGTTGAACCACTGTAGTCACATGGACTGTTTTAAATGTCTTTAGTACCTTTCTGGGCATTGAAAGGGTAAATTAAATTAAATTGCTGTCAATGGAGGCCTCACTGAGCCATCGGATTTTATCAAAAATATCTAAATTTGTGTTCTGAAGATGAACAAAGGTCTTACGGGTGTACAACAACATGAGGGTGAGTAATGACAAAATTTTCATTTTTGGGTGAACCAACCCTTTAAGTCAATCAGCTCCTCTTTTTGGAGTCTCAATTCTTGTTTTACATTGTAAAACATGCAATTACCCCTGTAAGTATCACAGTAGGTACAGTGGGATTAATAGTTCTGTCATTTTGTATGTGTGTTGTCTCTGCAGTAGTGAACAGTCAGCAAAGGCTAAGACTCAAAAGGAGCTTTTTAAGACCCTAAAAGAGCTGAAATATCACCTCCCTCCCGACAAGCGCAGCAAGGGCCGAGCGAGCACACTTCACACTCTCAGATACGCCATGCGCTGCATCAAACAAGTCAAAGGTAAGACAACCACAAACAAATTCATTTATGCAGTTTTTTCGTGTTTGTGAATGCAAATGTGTAAGACTGACATGTTTTTCTTTGTTTTTACAGCCAATGAAGAGTACTATCAGATGCTTATGATCAATGACAGTCAACCTTCAGGTCTGGACGTGTCCTCATACACTATTGAAGAAATCAACAGTATTACCTCAGAATATACCCTCAAAAATGCTGTGAGTTGCACACACAAACACACACAAGCCTTTAAATGGTTCTAACTTAAGTGCTCAGAAACTCTCAGTGAAAACATATCTTTAAAGCTGTGTCATTGTCAAAATCAATTAAAACACAATAAACATCTTTACATAGCCTTAGACTACATGTGATGGACTGCATATGCAGAACCCAGATCCCAGATTAACAAACAGCAATGTTCTTACTCTAAAATAAGACTTGTTGAGAAGTATTGTATAATTCCTATTCAATAATATTTATTAAAAAGAAATTGGATTCATGTTTTTAATCCATCATAAAACAGAGGTTTTTGCATATTGGTGGTTTGACTTGAACTTGATGGCTGAACATAAACACAGTTTAGTTCCTCACCTCATTATGTGACAGAAGAACATAAAGGAAGTGTCTGAAACTGTTTTGCTGTTTTTGTGTGTGAAGGATATTTTTGCAGTTGCGGTGTCCCTGATTACGGGGAAGATTGTGTACATTTCGGAACAGGCTGCAGGAATCTTGAACTGCAGAAAGGATGAGTTCAAAGACAGAAAGTTTGTGGAGTTTCTGGCACCTCGTGACGTCAGTGTGTTCTACAGTTTTACAACACCATACAGACTTCCATCTTGGAGCATGTGCACCGGAACAGGTCAGTCTGTCAATTCACTGAACTGATTTATTTAAACTACTGTAGTGCTGTCAATGGATTAAAAAAATAAACAAATTAATCACACATTTTCTGTAATTAATAGCAATTGATTGCATCTAACATTACATTTTTTCATATATTTCTATATTGTAATACATAATTTCACATTGAATCTCCAAATCAATGTCAGTGAATAAATACATAGATTCACATTTAATATTCGTGTGTCCTAATGGTCTGGTGGTAGAATATTTCTTATGCTTGCCAGAGGATCGGGGTTCTAATCTGCCCTGGTATACTTTACACCTATGCAACTTCTGCTACTGATATCTCTTTAAAAAAAATTCTCAATTTCTGGGGATGAAATGAGTAGTTATAGCCATTCAACATTACAGTATAAATTGAAAGCCATATTTTTAACATTTAATAGCTTTAAATAAATAATATAACATCTTATAATTTAAGTGAACTTTTTATGAACCAATGAACCAATTATGATAAATGGTACATTTAGCTGTGCCTAATAGAGCAGGGCTCAAAGCTAAAGATTTTTTTTTTCTACTAGCTTAGTCTTAGGTCTAACAGTAGTATTCAGGTACGAAATCCTACAGAAATTGAATAATCAAATGTAAAATAACACTGCATAGTCTTTACTGTTTTAATGTAATATAGATTAATCCTTATTAAAGATACAAAAGTTGATCAGTCAAGAGCAGTGAGCGATTTTCTTGATTAAGATTAATGACAGACAGCAGCAGGTATAGTAGGCTGCTGTCACTTTAAGACCTGATGCGGATCTGACACGCATCCGAAAGTCTTTACGTACGTATAATATTTTTTAACTAATTCAAGACTGTGCTTACAAAAATACTCACTAAACAGGCATTTTGACATAATTTTTGACATAAATAATTTCGTCTGTTCAAGCACAATAAGATGCAAAAGAGAATTTAATTCAGTACTGGCACACTCTCTGAGAGGCGGCTCTCTGTGCGCACACACACCTGAAATGCGCGCACAGAGAGCCGCCTCTCAGACAAAACATTAAAACAAATACATAAAAAATATATATGTGTGCATAGCCAGTGACAAAAAATATATTGTAATGGAGGGAGATTTTCTCATTTATTCACTGTCCTTATCTCTCTCCATTTCTTTCACATTCATTCTGCTAACATTCATCTCTTTCATTTTCACTGTTTTTTAGAGTCATCATCCACTGAGTTCATGCAGGAGAAATCCTTTTTCTGTCGCATCAGGTCAGAGGCATTTATGTTCAGTGTTCATAATTCTAAGTGCAAAAGTAATGTTTCACACTGTCATTATTCAATAGAATTATTACATGCATAGACATAGTGTGATAGGTTTGAAATATATTTTGACATTTACAGGCTGTATGATGCATATTGCACACTACACTGTGGCTGGTAAGAGCTGGACAATAATATTTCAATATGACTGGCTGGCTAGTATGTTAAGAATTGGGTTGCACATGTTTTTATTACTGCACCAGGAAACAAAGTTCTACTGCTAAGTTACTGCTACAATAAGAGCTTTAAAAGAAAGAGTCACTGAATATCATGATGTTTGTAAAATTTGGCCCTTCAAAGAAATTAAATATTAAAAGGATTAAGGGAATAAATAAAAGTAAGACTTGTAAAATAAGTTCTACTGCAGTTGTGAAGTAGGCCCAATCAATTTAAACTGTGTGCAAATAATATTTTGTTTTAAAATATGCACAAGTTCACTCTTATGCACAAGTTCACTGATATCTGAGATGTCGACTCGAAAACGCAAAACGTTTCTTGTCTCGTCACATTCAATTATGAGTTACGTGAATCAAATGTAAATTATACCATATTTTACTTTAAAGACAGTGAAACTTTTTAAAAAGTTGTGTAAGGGTGGACCTCCTACAGGGGTTCAGGCTGTAGGGTTGCCGAGCGACTAAAGAAACGTTATCAGCAAGATGGTAGAAAACCGTACATTTCTTTTCAATTACCACCCACTGCAACTTATACCAACGACAGAAATAAGCGCAGTTACAATAGCAAAATATGTGGGAGAGCGTTGCTATAGTGTGACAATATTGTATTGCAATATGGAGCACATTAATGTTAATACTAAATCAAAACTAGTTAGCGCATCATTTGTAAATGAAAGAGTTTAATGACAATATCTGGTTATGGTTACACTTAACATAGTTACAAAATAGATTTATGAGATGATAAAATCATATACCATTAATCGTACCCAGCATGTATGTCAAAAGTTACCAGAGAAATAGAGAGACAGAGAGTGAAAGAGAAAGAGAGAGAAAGAGAGAGAGGGGGCCAGAGAGAGTGCCCAAGAAAAGCCAAGAATCAAAGACCCAGAGCAACAGTTACAATCCTCTTTTATCCCTTCCTTGACCATGTGACTGAAACCAAAATATGAGACATTCAAACTGACCAATCAGGAAATTAAAACTTCCCCCACTGTACTAAAGGTGTGACCATTTGTAGACCCCCGATGTATACACATCTTGGCCTACAGGGCTTGATCACTGTCAACACCTATTGAGCCTTCCAAATGGCCCTTGTAGCAAGAGAGAGGGGGTTGAGACAGTAAAGCAAATGTCTTTGTTCATTTTAAAATATCTTTAGATATTTTCAATTCTTACAGTTGAGTTGCTTGCATCCCTGGATATTACTCTTGGGCGTTCAGCATTCCTCTCGTAAAACAGTTAAATATTAATGTTAATATTAATATTAACTGCTACTTTCCATGCACTTTTTCAGAGATAAAACTAAATCGTTGTACATACTCGTCTTCTATAAGACCCGCCTTCGGTCTGGCTAATTTGATTAGCCCTCTAACTTATTTTGACATTGACATTTGACATTGACGAGCGCTGTTAGACTATTGAGACAGAGCAACTTAAAAATTTTTAAAACTTTTTTCCTCCAAATAACAAACAGAGCTGCGGATAATGAAGTGCAGTAGAGCAGCATCAAGAATATCAAATATTGAGGGACAATTTGGTAATTTCTCATTTTTGGGGAGTCCCTCTAAATGTCTATGGTGGCTATATATCTAACATATACTCTACATGTCATACAGTAACATGTATCATATCTTCTACATTTAAAATTTATAATGAACGACTGCTATACAAAGAGTCAAAAAACATCTTAGGCCTAACTTACCTAATTCAGAGGAAGCCGCTTCTTTTCCGAGTTAGAGCCCTCTCTCCTTTAGTTGTGGGTTTATTTTAAAAAACGATGAATAAAAAAGTACCACCGCGATATGATTTGCGAGTTGGGACTTGAGAGAGAATGGGTTTTTTAGTATAGTATTTAAAAATGATTTAGCCCTAATTTACTCATTCTACTCACTAAAATAATAGGATAAGACAAATAAAATGAGAAAATGTGAATTCTATAATTTATTTTTATTTTATTCATGGATCCCACCCATTTTTGGGTGAACTATCCCTTTTAAGCTGTAAAGTAGACCAGTCTTATTATGCTGCTAGTCAAAAGTCTGGTGATGCAAGACTAGGTTTGAAATTATCTTTAAAATATGCTTATATGTTTGTTTGTTTGTTTGTTTGTTTGTTTGTGTGTGTGTGTGTGTGTGTGTGTGTGTGTGTGTGTGTGTGTGTGTGTGTGTGTGTGTGTAGTGGTGGTAAAGAGAAGGAAGGAGATCTGCAGTACTATCCCTTCAGGATGACTCCATATCTGATGAAGGTTCAAGACTCTGAGCTCTCTGAGGAACATTTTTGCTGCCTCATACTGGCTGAGAGAGTTCACTCTGGATACGAAGGTAATTACACACAGTGTTGCCCGTGCCCTCATGAGCTTACGTTTCCAACTCTTTTCGGTGGATTAACAAAGATCAATTTGATAAGCATGAATCAAATATTATGATAAAAAAATAAGTTGTCTTTTCATGTGTTTTTCTGATATGCAGCACCAAGAATTCCACCTGATAAGAGAATCTTCACCACAACACACACACCAAACTGTGTGTTTCAGGATGTTGATGAAAGGTTTGAGTCTATATTAACTATGACTGAAGAAAATAGTAGGCTGTGGTAGTTTGTTGTCTGTTCTTTTTATCACCTGCAAGTACTATATCATGCATCATGTAAGACTGATTAAATTGCAACAATAAGGCAATATGTAAATTTGTCAATACATATTTTCATTTTTCCAACTAAAACAAATCCTCTATAGGACACACTTCATGGCCTTGTGGTTGGCAACTTTTGTCAGATGGTGTAATGCAGGGGTGGCGTTTACGTATGGCAGAGTTTGGCAGTTGCCATACCCTGGCATTCAGGGGAAATAAACAGCTCACGATGCTGCTTGTTAGTTCTGTTGCTTGAGTTGGCCTTTGGCAGAAACTGCCTTTTTGAAAAGCAAATTTAGACAGCCTAACAATGTGTCCATTGTTAGGCTGTCTAACAATGTTTGAACATAGTTGTTTCCTTTAATTTATTTTATCCTTTAATTTATTTGATCAAGATCTGAGGTGAATTAGCCTATCCATTGTTGCTTTCAAGGTCACGAAAAATGATGTTCAAACTCAAATTAAATTCTTTTCACATTAAATAAAGCATATAATCAGCGCCTGAGATTATCATTGTCATACTTTGGATGTTGTTCCAGCCGCAATGCCACAGAAATAGAAACTGTTTGTAAAATAGAATAGTTGCAAATCACCCTTACAGGTGGTTAGTAAAAAAAAACTCTGATTAACATGCAAAAGATACATTTTCTTTGTCTGGTTAGGACACGGTGTAGGCTTATAGGGCTGTTTCAGAACTTGCATTGATTTCATATTGTTGTTAAGTAAGTGCATGTCTGTGAACATCCATTCTTTTAGTATGGTGGATTTTTGTCTACATTTTGTTTAGATATTATATGATTACTTGGGAATGTCATTGTTGTATGGTCTGATGGAATCATGCCATACCCTAGGTTCTTGTGAAACGCTGCCACTGGTGTAATTGTACGTTTTTAAATCTCAAGCAATTAAAGAAGCAATTGCCTCAGTTCCAGCAAACCACTGTTTGGGGAAAGGAGGTAACTTGAGAGAGTCAAACAGTATAGGTATTTGGGTACTATTTTAGATAACTGTTTTCTCCAAATACCAAAGTTCTGTCTAACAGGGGACAACGAAGACTGAGATAGCTTTTGTCATTTAATGTGGATAAAGCACTGATGTAAAAATCTTATATGTGATGGATTTTATCTTTTTTCCTTTCTATGTTGGTATCCTGGCATAGATGTTAAGGATAAGGACTGTAAATCAGGGTAGAAGAAAAGCAAAAAGCATAGCTAATACCTGTTTGCATTGCAGGGCGGTGCCTCTGTTAGGGTATCTGCCTCAGGACCTGATTGGAACACCTCTTCTGTTACACCTGCATCCCAGTGACAGACCTATAATGCTGGCGGTGCACCGGAAAAGTAAGGATGCAAAGTCATATGTGTTTATTTTGTTAAAATGTTCTTTTCCTGGTCTTCCACCTGACACCCAGACAATTCTTTTTTGAGCTACATTCATATAATTTTTGTCATGCTATGCACTACACATTCATTTTGTTTGCTTTGAGAGATACATTTTAGTATCAAGTCAAGTCACCTTTATTTATATAGTGCTTTTTACAATGCAGATTGTGTCAAAGCAGCTTTACAGTGATAACTGGTATATAATTTTGGCTGCACAGCAGCTCTTAAAGAAAATGGTGTCAATGCAGGCAGATCAGAGCACTGTTGAATATCAAATGTCAGGTGTCCCCAACTAAGCAAGCCAAAGGCAACAGCGGCAAGGAACCGGTGACATCAGGTGGCAAACTAGTACCACTATGTACTACCTATAAGTGGAATTATGCTGCCCACAGCCAATCATACCCAATATTGTACTTGCTTTCCTAATTGTCTCTCCTGCAGTTCTGCAGTATGTTGGGCAGCCATTTGATCACTCGTCTATCCGATTCTGTGTGAGAAATGGAGAATATGTTACTCTAGATACAAGCTGGTGTAGCTTTGTGAACCCGTGGAGCCGCAAGGTGTCCTTTGTTATTGGACGGCACAAAGTTTGCATGTGAGTTTTCACCAGTGCTTATGTATACAAGAAAGGTCTTTTATTTACTCTAGATCAGTGTTTCCCAACCTTTTTCTTGCCACGGCACAGTTTTGATAAATAAAAAAATCTCATGGCACACCACTAAGCAGTAAAATAACAAAATTGCAAAAACATGCATTGCTTCAAATGGCATATTAAAATTGGATATTATATTAAACTAGTACTCTTTTAAGTTGAAACTTGAGCTTAAGTCAAGTAGGAACACGATAAGGTCATATAGGTAGCTATGTGATGTTGGTGATGATAAAACAACAAATTTACAAATCGTCATTGTCGGGTGGAAACCTTGTATATTAAAATAATTAAACCATGTCGTCAAAGTCTGTATTTTGGCTTTATACTGTATATGGTCAGACACTGGCATGTGTCATTATAATATTAACATTTTATGAAAATCAAGCTCACATGGAGTTGCAAGGTTTTTGACCAGCGAATGACAGAGATTTGTGTTTAGTCTGTCATTAGAACATTCTGGTTTCTTCAACTTACAGTTTATAAAGTTTATTGTAGCTATATGGGCACTCAGTTTTTCTTGTTGTTGAATACATTTGGCCAAAATCTCATGATATAAAAGATAAAGCACTATGCACATGATATATAAAACAGTATATTGGCTACAACTAGATAGCAAATACCTATAAGACTTCTCTCTCCAAATACAAAAAAAAAAAGGAAAACATTAGCTTTTATAGACATAGTGTTTTTGTTGTGTCAAAAAAATGCTGTACTTATTCAAACATTAGTTCTTTAGTTACCTTTGCATTGCAAACAAGCAGCAACAGTCTAAACTGCGTGTAGCACTTCATCCACAATAGAGGTGGGTGGAGTTATGAGGTTTCGCCGACAGTTTGAGGAGCCAATGGAGTTAAGTGGTTTAGTCACAAGCTCTTTTTAATACTTTTCGTTGGTTAATTTTTGTAAAACCCACATACAGGCTAAAGGATGACCAATGGCATTAACTTTTTAAAAATAAAATAAAACAAAAATGACTAAATATAGAGATATGAGGTTTCCGCCCGACAGTGACAATATATTCCTAATTGTAGCATTTATTTTCATTTAATGTGTACGTTTTTGTTTTTGTTTTGTTTATTTTTTGAATTTGATATTCCTCTACTGCACACCTGACAACCTGCTGCAGCACACTAGTTGGGAAACACTGCTCGAGATAACATATTAATATAACATCAATTTTTATTTTTGTGATATAGTTTTTGATATATAGTTTGTGTGTGTATGTGCAGGGGTCCGATGAATGAGAATGTGTTTTCAGCTCCAGCTTTAACAGAGGACAAGATCATTGATTCAGATATACAGGAAATCACTGAACAGATTCACAGACTTCTTCTACAGGTGAAAACTCTGTATTTCACACACATAAACACATAACATGCACACTCTCTCTCTTTCACTCACTAGTAGCATACTGCAAACGAGGATGTCATGCATAAGCGTTTATATGGAGGTTGTAAAATTATTGCATAATGGAGAAAGAGTAATGGTATTTTGGACAACTAAGCTTTCTCTTTGATTTTTTTCTCTTCTTTGGCCTTTTGATTTCTGTCACTTTTGGTAGTTTAAATTTGATGGGTACAGCAAATCAGGTTTAAATGTTCACAAATGCCCTCACATTCTCCACAAACACTTATTGGTAATCGTACCTAAACCAACACTTCCACCACATGCCTCACACTTCCAAACATGACATTTGGAAGTGTTACCAAGCAAATCCACTTTGGCTTATCTGTCCTGTTCCTGTTTCTAATGTCAGTGTTGAATAGCAAACGTCAGTCTTACCTTTACATTCTTTTTTAAAAACCATGTAGATCAGATTTGTCTCTTTCTATTGGTTGACTGGTACACATGCACATTGACTAGTTGCCAGAGTTAGTTGCTAGTTTCAGTTTAAAATCTACAATTAAATACACTGTGTAAATCTGTCTCGTAGCCGGTCCACAGCGTGGGGTCCAGTGGTTATGGCAGTCATGGCAGCAATGGTTCCCATGAGCACCTGCTGAGCATAGCGTCCTCTAGTGACAGTAATGGAAATGCAGCAAACAGTGGTGGGAACAGGAGCAATGGAAATAGCAGAAAGGAAGAGGGGACCAAAAGCAAACCGGTAATTCTCTTTCTCAACATACAGTACACACACTCATCCAAAACTCCCACTCATTTAATGAAGAATTTCCAAAATAGCTGATATTTCTGAAAGAACAAACTGTTTTATGGTCATTTTTGATTTAGCATATTCATTACAGTGGTTTATCATGATTAAGTGGTGTTATTAGGAACTTGAAATGCAGTGCTAAAACCCTCTTAAACAGAGACAAAAATATTGATATATAAAATAGTGATTATTTTTTCTTCCCTGAATACTGTTCTCCTATGCACTGACTTTTAACATATTTTTTCATCTAAAAACTTGTTTTTCAGAGGTCATTTCAAGAGATTTGTAAAGGGGTTCACATGTTGAAGGCTCAGGAACAGCAAGGCTCCTCTTCCAAACCAGAACAGAAAAAGAACTTGGATAGTGAGTATGTGTTTGTGTGTGTGTGTGTGTGTGTGTGTGTGTGTGTGTGTGTGTGTGTGTGTGTGTGTGTGTGTGTGTTTGTGTGTGTACAGTACAGTGCAGCAGGGGCTCTTAACCTTTTTGAACCCTTATGAACTGAATTATTTTCAATTATTCAAATATTTAATTATTATTCAAAAGGGATTTACATAAATCCAGTGTGCTTGAAAAATCCTGACTTGTTTTGGATCCACATATGTATTTGAAAGTACTTTCTCTGTAAGGGAATAATAAAGTCAAAGCAACATTCTCATCTAACTGACAGACATTTGACAGACTGTTCTAAGAGCAGCTACCGGTGAGCAACAGTTGTACCTGAAATTACTTGTGAAAAGAATGCCGACTATGAATAGGACTTCTTAAAGTTTATATGCTCAAGAATGTTTTTCTTTTTCATTTTAAGATTTTTATTATATACTCTTGAGTATGAATGTAATTTTTTGCATTAAGAATATAGAAAGACAAACTATCAATCCACTTTTTTGTTGAAAGGCAGAATAATTTCTTTTTTTATTTTAATTTTAATGAAACTTTAAATTGTACCACCATTAAAGGACTAGCAAGACTTAGCTTGGTAATAACTGCATTTGTAAACTTATGATGTAAGTTGTAATTTGTGGCTCTTTGTATTTTATGTGGATTAAATGTGGCCCTCTTGGCCTCTGAACTTGAGGTCCCCTGCCCTAGAATAACACTTATTTTACAGTATTACAAGGTGTAAATGTTCATGTGATTATGTTTCTGAGTATTTTCTGTGTGTCTTTAGCAGGGCTCAGGTTTCCTGTTGTAAAGCAGAAAGACTCTGCACTGCTGGTCAGAGATGGACCTGCCACAGTGGAGGAACTCAAGGACCAAACAATGTACTCATACCAGCAAATCAGCTGTCTGGACAGTGTCATCAGGTGGGTGTGGACATGTGTGTTGCATGCTCATTGATTTATATTGTCTGGAAGAGAGAAGACATTTCAGATATAAGCATAGTACTGTTTGAATATGTAGGCAATAGTGAATTGTGTATCTTACAGATATTTGGAGAGCTGTAACATCCCAAACACAGTAAAACGAAAGTACCAGTTCTCCTCGAACACCACCTCCTCAAACTCAGACGAGGACAAAAAAGCCTTTGATGCCACTCTTTGGCAAACTGATGGTACAGTCTCATATTTTGTCTTTGTTTTTTTAAACAAAATTGTAAGGCAAATGTTTTGATA
Organism: Ctenopharyngodon idella; assembly: GCF_019924925.1. NCBI lineage: Eukaryota > Metazoa > Chordata > Actinopteri > Cypriniformes > Xenocyprididae > Ctenopharyngodon > Ctenopharyngodon idella. Next base: position 7,918,801 of record NC_067234.1, read on the forward strand.
AAAATTAAACAAAGATACTTCTTTCGGACCATATTTTCATTTTTCTTTTTTCTTTTTAGATTCTCTAGGTGTAGAGGAGACATCGTCTATGTCTATGTCTAAGACCAATGAAAAGCCTCCGTCGGGTCCTGCCCCAGGTCGTGTTGTGGGAGGGCCTTTATCTCCTTTGGACCTGCCCAGCAAAGCAGACAGTGTGGTGTCTCAGTGTTCCTACAGTAGCACAATTGTACATGTGGGGGACAAGAAAACACAGCTAGAATCAGGTACTAACGCATCACAAAATAATAAATATCTCTAATTAATGATTATTCCTACATAATTGATTTATTCCATTTAAAGGAATAGTTTACCTAAAAATTAAAATTTCTTGAATCTTTACTCACCCCCAAGATGTATATGACTTTCTTTTCTCAGCTGAGAAAACAAGATTTTTGAGGAAAACATTCCAAGACTTTTCTCTATCTCTTAGGCAGCTTCAAAATAATCCACATGACATCACGATGACTGATCATTTCACTAGAGAAGACCCTTATTTGATGGCTGGAGTCGTGTGGATTACTTTGAAGCTGCCTTGGACAACGGACAACTGTGAGCCCCGTTCACTTGCATTACATGGAGAAAAATCCAGGAATGTTTTCTTCAAAAAACTTAATTTCTCTTCAGTTGAAGAAAGAAATTTATAAACATCTTAGATGGCCTTGGTGTGAGTAAAGAATCAGAAAATTTTTGGGTGAAGTATTCCTTTAAGTGGGATATTATAGATTTATTGACATAGCAACAGCTTTCTTCCACAAGCTCAGCTTGCAAATATTTATTGAAATAATAAATAGTAAAGTCTCATTGCAGTGACCCTCTGCAGGCATTGTCACGAACGAATTGTTAGACTTCTGCAAGTAATGACAATATATGGGGAGCCTCTATTGTTCTTTCCATCACAGCAGTGCAGGTGTTGAGAGGAAGATCAAATAATTTTGTGTTAAAATTGTCTGGACGGTGTCATTAGTGTCAGCTAGATGTCATTTGACTGTTATTTGCAGAGATCATTGAAGATGCTGCAGAAAGCCCAGCCCCTTCTGCACCTGTTAGTGTGGTTTCCCCACCCACAGTGGAGCAGGAAGCCTATAAGAAGCTGGGACTCACAAAACAGGTACTGGCGGCACACACACAGAAGGAAGAGCAAGCATTTCTCAGTCGCTGCAGGAAACTCCGAAATGGTCAGGCCCTACAAAAGGATTGCCCACCTAGCACACGAAGAACTCGAGAACAGGCTACCGAGGGTATGTAAACATTAAAACACAAGCATGTTATCACTGGCTGTGATAAAACACATCAGGATCTGCAGTGGATCTTTACTTCTGACAGTTATAACTGATCATGACTGTATAATACCAGATACTATATTTACTAATCAAAGAATCCTGAAAAAATGTATCACGTGTCCACAAAAATAATAAGCACCTCAGCTATTTTCAACATTGATAATAGTCAATAATCAAATAATCAATTAAGATCATGTGACACTAAAGGCCGGAGTAATGGCATCAGGGCTTGACATTAAAGAGTTAGTTCACCCAAAAATGAAATTTCTGTCATTAAGTACTCACCCTCGTGTCGTGTCTTCAGAACACACATTAAGATATTTTTGATGAAATCCAAGGGTTTTTTTTTATCCCAAGCAACGTAATTACTGTCATTCAAGGTCCAGAAAAGTAGTAAAGACATCGTTAAAATAGTCAACGTGACTACAGTGGTTCAACCTTAATGTTGTGAAGCAATGAGAATGCTTTTTAGTGTGCAAAAACAAAACAAAAATAACAACTTTATTCAACAATTTCTTCTCAACCTTCTCAGTCTCCTACACTGTTGACGTAGTGAACGCAGTTCAGTGCTTCCATGTTTACGTACAAACGTCAGCTCAGTATTGGCCGACTCTGTGTCACCATCACACGCATGCGTTGTGGTGCTCACGTGAGTATATTAAGCCGGCATTCAGACGTAAGCACCTAAAATACCTGCTGCCACATTATGAGATAATAATAAAAATATCTATATGGCAGTTTTTCCCCATGGTATCGATGTCAAAATTGTGGCCAGTGAAAATGCTGAGTGGCTAGTAACTTTGGAAAACCACTAGCCACAGTGGCTGGTGAGCAAAAAAGTTAATATTAAGCCCTGAATGGCATCACAGAAAAAAAAATACATATTTTTTTAGAATACGCATATTTTTTAGAAACAGCCCATAGAATATTCTCTACATTACACTAATTTTGCACTCTTTCTTGGTCTCTTTCTCTGCCTCTTCAGCGGCTTCAGGTGCTCATGGATCCAAAGCAGGAACAGGTGCCCCTGTTACAGAGGCAAAAACCAAGAAAAGCTGCCGCACCAAAAAATCGAAGAAACCACGCACAAAACATCCTAATTCATCAGATAATGCTGCGTCCCAACACAGACCTCTCCCACCCTTGCAGGGTTTAAACCAGACCTCTTGGTCCCCCTCCGAGACATCCCAGTCTGGGCTTTCGGTTCCATTTCCCACGGTGGTTCCAGGGTACCCTCTCTACCCTGTAGTTCCCTCTATGGCCCCGGCCCAAGCCCCTACAGGAGCAGCAGAGTCCCAGAGCACTCAGGCCACGCCTCCTGCGGCTGCATATCCTGCCCCATTGGTCACGCCAGTTGTAGCATTTGTTTTGCCCAGTTTTATGTTGCCACAGATGGGCACAGCACCTCGCCCTCCATTCTGTGCTGACACTCAGCAAGCCTACAGTGCTCTCTTTCAAACCCAGCAAGCCTACAGTGGCCAACAGCCCTTTCAGCCCCAGCAATCCTACAATATCCAGCAACCCTTGCGGTCTCAAGTCTATACCGGCCAACAAGCATTTCAGCCACAACAAGTCTATACCAACACACAACACCTTCAAAACACTCAAGGCTGCAATAATCACCAGGGCTTTCAGACCCACACCTCCTTTACTTCCCAGCAGCCTGTGTTTACACCCCAGACACATTTCCAGTATGGATTGACATCTGACCCCAAACCCTCCGTCATTGAGTCTACCGAGTGTCCTTCTCCTTTGCCACCCCCTCACTCCCCTCCACTGTTTGAATCCCGCTGTAGTTCTCCATTGCAGCTGGACCTGCTTCAATTGGAGGAGAAGCAGGACTCTCATACCCAGGGTAACTGCAGTTCAGTACAGGACAAAAACAACACATCCATCAATAGCATTTCTGCAATGGATGACTTACAGCAGGTAAAGAGCTACAAACATATGAACATTTTAGAACACACGCTCTTTGCAAATCATGAACTTAAAGAATTACACCCTTTGCCTGATTTTCTCCGGCTACTCTTCCAGGCATGTTGTTCAGGTAACGGTGGCCCCTGTGGTGACCACTCCTCATCCAGCAGCGTGTTGGAACTGTTGTTGCAGGAAGACTCTCATTCCGGCACAGGTTCTGCCATGTCAGCATCTACTGGCTCCACATCAAATGACTGCAACACCTCCAACAGTGGAACAGGTCACTGCAAATTAAAGCTTCACATTCAACTATTTAACTATTTAAAAAATACTACACACATGCAGGCTGTGATACATTATATAAAAGGAATAATTAACAGTGGACCACTGATTTGACACTAAGTGGTCAGTCTGGACCATTATTCTTTTGTTGTTACCTCTCAAGACATTTTCAGAACTAAAGCACTTGTGTGTAAAACTATTTTCTTATACCAGTGATGAAGTATATTGCTTAATGTGTGGCTTCATTGACCACTAGAGGGCAACAACTATTGATAGGCGAGACCTTAAAGGTTTAGTTCACCCCAAAATGAAAATTCTGTCATTAACTACTCACCCTCATGTCGTTCCACACCCGTAAGACTTTCATTCATCTTCGGAACACAAAGATCTTTTTGATGACAGAATGCTGTCAGATTTCCTTCCATTGACTGCCTTTGTAACTTCCACTTTGATGCTTCAAAAACTTCATAAAGAGATTGGAAAACTAATCCATATGAAACTTACTTAAAGCCTTTATGTATAATGCGTTATAAAGGTATTTATAATGTAAATTATAATGCATTATATATTTTCATAATTAATTGTAACCAAAAACCAAATGCATTATAATATTTGCACAATTCTTGTTACATCTGAAAATGGTTGTTTGTCATGTTTTAATGCATTATACTTTCTAAATGTGTGTTCAATGAATAGATAAGTATTATAATGTGTTATAAATGTGGTTACAATTATTCATAGTCCATACAATGCATTATTAAGGTGCATTACAAGGCATAATAATAACTGCATTAAAAATACTTTTATAATGTATTTAAGGCTTTAAGTAAAGTGTTACCAAATACTATAACCCAAGCCTGTAATACTATAATATTACTCTCTAAATGTAAAAATCTGGGTTGTTTACTATGCATAATTTTGCTCATAGAGACAGCAATAAAGCTTAGAAAAACAATGATTGGAGAATGTCATAAATGACAGTATTCATAGAGCTACAGGCTGGAACATTATTTTCATTTTTTCTTGTGTTGCAGGGAGCAACACAAGCAAGTATTTTGGCAGTGTGGACTCCTCAGAGAACAATCACAAGAGCAAAGAAATAATGAAGGAACAGGAGCAGAATTTTGCCAAGTATGTTCTTCACGAGCCTGAATGGAGACGTATGGAAGATGATGATGACTGTGTCATGATGACCTATCAAGTGCCATCAAGGTATACAAGAAAGCCTATGTCAATTCTGTCTGCTTTTGGGAGAAGAGGGAATTGGTGTTTAAAGGTATAGAAGACCCAAAACTGAAAATTCTGTCATTTACTCACCCTCAAGTCATTTCAAATTCACAAGACTTTCATTCGTGTCAAGTCAAGTCAAGTCAAGTCAAGTCATCTTCATTTATATAGCGCTTTTTACAATACAGATTGTTTCAAAGCAGCTTCACAGTGATAATAGGAAAATTAATGGACAGAGATTGTTTTGGCTTTACAGCAGCTCTAGGAAAAAGTTATTACCGAGCTAAAGTAAGTTTTTGTTTGAATCACTTCCGTTGTAAAAATCGCTAATTATTAACTTAGGGGCCACTTAAATAACACCTTTTTAACTGAAAACAGAAGACTTTTAATGCATTCTTGCCATTCATTTACGTGTTTAGTTTATAAGTATGCGCATTTGAATGTGTCTGTGCGCAGACGCTTAGTCTTTTTTACAAAGTGACATTGCCAAATTACTTGTCTGGTCCGCATAATACAGAATTATTAGTCGCTTCCGCAGATCCATGCGAACTAAAATCATTTTGATAACATTTTATCTATACATAGGGAAAGGAAAGGGAAGGAGACCTTCGCAGGGGATAGTTTAGTTGACACTTTAGGGCTGCATTGTAGTTGTGTCTAGGTGCATCTCCTTCATCTCATCTGGATACGGCCTGGATCTGGCAGACTACAGTAAACCTAGGAATAAACAGAGAGAGACTAATATTAGCATAGACGCCATTCTTCTTATGATGTAGTGAGTACATCAGGTGTTATGGGAAGTGTTCCCGGTTCCAGCTGACCTAATTTAAGCAGCCTAACAATTTACATGATTTGAATTATAGAAGCAGATAATGTGTTATGGGTATGCCAGGTTAAAGAAATGTGTTTTTAGTCTAGATTTAAACTGACAGAGTGTGTCTTCTTCTCGAACAATGCTAGAAAGACTGTTCCAAAGTTTAGGTGCTAAAAAAGAAAAGGATCTACAGTCTGCGGTTGATTTTGATATTCTAGGTATTATCAGCTGGCCAGAATTTTGAGATCGCAATAGACGTAAAGGACTATAATGTGTTAAGAGCTCGCTCAAGTACTGGGGAGCTAAACCATTTAATGCTTTGTAAGTAATTAGCAAGATTTTAAAATGTATACAATGTTTAATAGGGAGACAATGCAGTGTTGACAGAACCGGGCTAATACATTCATGCTTCCTGGTTCTAGTAAGAACTCTAGCTGCTGCGTTTTGTACCAGCTGGGGGCGTGCAGGGCAACCACCGAATAGAGCATTACAATAATCTAGCCTTGAGGTCATGAACGCATGAACTAACTGTTCCGCATTTGTTATTGAGAGCATATGTTGTAATTTAGATATATTTTTAAGATGGAAAAAATGCGGTTTTATAGATGCTAGAAATGTGGCTTTCAAATGAAAAATTGGTATCAAAGAGCACACCCAGGTTCCTAACTGACGATGAAGACAGTGTTCCAGGTTATTACATGCAGAGGTTTTTTGTCCAATAATTAGAATCTGTGTTTTTTCAGAATTAAGTAGTAGGAAATTACTAGTCATCCAGTTTTTTATATCAGCTATGCATTCCATTATTTTGTAAATTGGTAAGATTCGTCATGGCGCGAAGAAATATAGAGCTGAGTATCATCAGCATAACAGTGAAAACTAATGCCATGCTTCCTAACGATATCTCACAAGGGTAGCATGTACAAAGTGAACAGCAACAGTCCTAGTACTGAGCCTTGTGGTACTCCATATTCAACTTGTGATCAAGATCAACTTGTACATCTCTTCGCTTACTACTACAAACTGATAACGGTCAGATAAGTATGATTTTAACCATGCCAATGCAATTCCACTAATGACAACATAATTTTCGAGTCTACTCAAAAGAATGTTGTGGTCGATAGTGTCAAATACAGCACTAAGATCCAGTAAAACTAATAGAGTTTAATAATAGCCAGCTTAAAGGTTTTCGGTTTGTATCCAAATGACAAAGATGAATTAATGATATTAAGAAGAGGATCTATGACCTCTGGAAGCATCTCTTTCAGTAGCTTAGTCTGTATAGGGTCTAACATACATGTTGTTGACTTGATTTAACGAGTTTAGACAATTCTTCCTCTCCTATAGCAATGAATGAATGGTGTTTTTCCTCAGGGACACTACAATGCACTGTCTGATATGATACTGTAGTAGATGGTTACATGGTTATAATTTTCTCTCTAATATTATCAATCTCGTTCATCTTTAAAAAAAAATTTAATGAAACCTAAGAGATTTCTCTCTCTCCATTGAAAGTCCATAAATGGTCAAACTTCCTAAAGTTCATAAAGTTATTGTAAAAGTAATCCATATGAATCAAGTGGTTTAATCTATTCTTCTGAAAAGACACGTTATATGAAGAACAGTTTTAAAGGGGTCATATGTTCAAAGTTACAAAGCACATAGTCTCCCACAAAGGGATTTATTCTATCTAACAGAGAACACTGATCCAGACCTGTTAGCATAAATTCCTGCCCAAAGGCATACGCAAAAAAAAAAAAAATGCAGTGCTGTCGCCATGTCGCGGAGACGCTGTGTGTTTCAATGCAAAAATAAAACCGCTTTGTTTGGCCTTTCGAAAATGGATTAAATTAGGAATCAGTGGTTAAGATTTATTTATAAAGCTGTTCCTGAGCAATACAACCCAAAAGTTTGCTTGTGTACAGCGCATTTTACAGAGGAGAGCTTCCTGACCCTGGGAGTGTACAACACTGGCTGTACACAATGGCAAAACAAAAACAAAAACGTTCTGCTCAAGTCGGGCTCGAACCTGTATGGTAATAACGACAACATTATTAACTGTGGTCTTACAATTGCATAGAAGTCTTGGATGCTGAAGCTTACAATTATGGTAAGGGGCGTTACATTTCTGACACACGCTTGAGGTGTTCGGCCAATCACAACGCACTGGGTCAGCTAGCCAATCAGAGCACTCTAGGCTTTTCTGAAGAAAAAGCGGTAGAAATCAGCACATTTCAGGCAGACTGGGAATAGAGGTGCTGCAGTAATGTACAGTATGCGAAAAGTTTTTGAACTTTAAAGCATGTTAACCTATCCTAGTACACCCAACAAACAAAATAATGAACATCATAATTTAGGCTTTTATTCACATATGAACATTGATTAATGCACATACATAGAGCACATCAAATATGGCATCTAGAGGTCTGCGCGGGACTGTTTTTTTTCGTCCCGCCCGCTCCCGCAATGGTTCTATTCCGCACACATCTGCTCCCGCCTAAAATTCACTCTGTGTTCACCCGCTATCCGCATATAGTGATTTTCTTCCCGACCCGACGGGTCCCGCTAAAGATCGTTTCCAGATCTCGCGTTTAAACTTCCCCTAAAGAAAGAGTGATTGGGGATAACAAATATAAAATGTTGCATATACAAGATTTGTATTTGTTATTTGTCTATGATGCTGTCAACACCCTAAAAAATGTCAGAAAAAATGTCACAAAGAATAATAGGCTAAATATCACAGAGAAAAATAGGCTAAATTAAATAGCCTACAACATGACCCTCAAAGCTATAGGCTAAGCCAAAAATACATACAAAAACTGTTGGCTTACTAGTTATACTGCAAAATTAAATCTTTTTTAACATCCACACAAGAACAGAATGACGCTGACTGACGACCGTTTCAGAACGTCTCTTCTCCAAAATCCGATCACAAAGGTTGAATGTTCTCTGAAGGCGCACTCGCGCAGACCTCTAATGCAAAGAACATATCTTGCCAGGTTTCTCAGGACAGGGAACTGGGGACTGTGTGAACGCCACCACTGCAGAAAGTTTTGTTCACTTCAAGTTCAAGCACAGATGCGCTGATTGTCAAACCGCCCGCTCCCGCCTAAAGTACACTATAGTTTACGACCGCAATCCGCCTTTCATTCAAAATTTAATCCCGCGCAGCAAGAAATCTTATCGGGTCCCGCGGTTCCCGCGGGAGAGCTGCGGGAATGCAGACCTATATCTTGATGTGTGCGAGAACAAATGTCATTGGTCCTTGTTGAAACATGCTAAGAACATCAGAACTTCCTTTTATCATATATGATGTGCTCTATGTATGTGCATTAATAAGGTTTTATTAACTTATCAACTGAAGCTTGAAATTTTTGGTGGAATGGACTTTCAGTGAAGGGCAAAAAAAATTTTCACTGAGCTCATCGTAACTGAGATGATCATTCAGTAATAAATGATGACAGAATTTTCATTTTGGGGTGAACTATTCCTTAAAGTGTATTTACTCATCAGAAAAGCTCTGTCGTAAGAGTGTTGGTGTTCTGGGACAGGGACATGGAGAAGGTTCTGGGGGAAGATCGGGAGCGTTTAAGGCGTATGCAGAAGAACCAGCCCCGTTTCTCCTCAGAACAGCGTCGAGAACTGATTGATCAGCACCCCTGGATGAGGAGAGGAAGCTTACCCAATGCCATCAACGTCATGGTATGTGACTCTAAGATTGAGCGACATGGAAAAATATTGTATCACAATATTTGTTCATGCAGTATCTCAATCCACAATCTTATAAAGATTGTTTTGGTTTCATGTTGGTTTTAAGACTATTTTGCAACTTACTGAGCAGTACAGTCTAACTAATTTTCCTGTTTAAAATTTCTGAAGGACAGACCATATAGGCCAAAGTAGGGGTGGACGATATGACCAAAATCTTGGTACATTTCACTTTATTTCATTATTTTATCTTAGTTATTAAAAAAAATGTCAGATAAAATATAACAAAGATACAAAGATTAAATAAACTAAGAATTAAGGCTGTTGATTTAACATGTTAATTTAATTAATTAGTTATGGGGAAAAATAACTTATTAAAATTATTAACACCTTTAACGAACCTGCCCCAGACCTAGTTCATCTTACATTTCATATAGTTGATTGCTGATAAGCATGAAGCAGGGCAACAACTCACTGCGTGATGAAGCCTATGGAATGCAGTTAGAATGACCCTAAAATTAAAGAAATCAGGGCAAAAATGCCACTGTATGAGTTATTGTCTTATATTTATGTCATGATATAGTATCACACGAGTAATGAGCGCAATATCACTGTTCTGTTTTTGTCCTGAATAGCACGAAGTGCAAATGTGATATTGATTTTATACAACAGTTCAATAAATATTTAGTTAATATTGTGTTATATTTTAGACACAATAGTGTCTGCTTTTGCTCAATTTTGCCAACAGAAATATTACCTAGTGCATACGCAGAACTGTTGTGTGTCTCCGAGCAACACGCGTTTTGAGCGGATCAGTCAGATGAACCAATGATTCAATGACCCATTCATAAAGAGAGCCATTATTTACTTAATTCCTGAATGAATCAGCCGTTTGAGTGAATCAGCCTTTTGAACGAATCGAATGAATTGAATGAATGACTCAATGACTTACTTATTTAGGCATTTGCAGTTTTATTTTCTTATTTAAAGTATCATTTCATTTAAAAAAAAATAATTTAATATTTCCATATTTAAAAAAAAAAATACATTAAAGGTATAGTTGACCCAAAAATAAATAATTAATTTGCCACTTAACAGATTAATTAATTGCCACATTGTCTAAATAATCAGATTAAAAATTTTAACTGTTTGACAGCCCTATTTTAAATGTTTAAGGTTCAGCAGGTCTATTTCACAGCAGCATTCAAATAAGATATTGAATTGTCCAATGTAAAAATAAAATACTAAGTACCGAATAAACTAAACATAAAACAGTTTTTATTAAAGCTACAAAAGACTCAAGAAGTAAGTGATTGTCTGTTTTCTTGTGAAGCTTGTGTGTTTTTGACAGTAAGACGCAAAAGAGAACTCGCGCTGTACAGCAGTCGGCTTTATGTGCGCACGCTTCGAGTGTGTGTGTGTGTGTGCGTGTGCATTCAAAATACCATATGTCAGCAAGTAAAATCATTTGAAAGTGGCAAAGCTCTTTAAAACACATGCATATAATAAACTTTTGTGATGACAATGAACATTATTGTCAAATGAACGTAACTGCGATGGAGACGATAATCAAAAAAACAGCCATAGAACTGCAACTGATATACATTGTACCGTGATACTTACAATCGATACTTATAAAGATAAAGGCATCGTGGAGACTTTGTTTCAAGCTGCCCTATAAGTATATACAAGTGTGCTGCTTTCTAAGATGATTCATTTTGGTCAAAATGTAAAGCAGCATTGCATGTGACTTTTGATAAGAATGCATTAAGATGACCTCAGAGAAGAGTGTTTTGGTAGATAGATGGGAAGCCTTGATTATAAATATTGATCAGAAATCTTAATTAGTACTGAAAAGTATCGACAAACAATATTTCACCCAATATGTGCATATAGAGCACCACATTGTTAGTTGGTAGTTGAGTTGGTAGAAGTGGTAAGAATAACTCTTGCATGTGTTTGTGTAGGATTGTATGTACTGCGAGAATGATGTCTCTGCTCTGCTAGAAGAAGACCTAACTGATATGGAGGTGGGAATTTTGGGAAGAGTACAAGATGGAGGAGGATCTCATTCACAGGAAGAGAAGGAGCAACCAAGTGGATAATCTGTGTCTTGACATTGCACTAATCTCAACCAGCAGAGGGCAACAGGTTCACACCTGTAATACACACTGAGTAAAATTAGATGTCATTTGTTAAAGATTATGAATGTGTTTATTTATGCGTGTATGTGTGTGTAAAGACAAAAGTATGCCAGATAGCTGACTGTTTAACCCAAAGATGCTGTTCAAGTGTGCACTCTGATTGGCTGGAACTACTGTCACATGACCCTCTGAGCACACTCTGTGGTTCTGTCTCTTTATAGTTTTCTCCAGTTCTCTTGTACTGTTTTAATATGTAGCTACAGTAATGTTTTCCTCTGTGGAATGATGCTCTGTGCACATATCAGAACATACGCATATTACCAGACTACGTTTGTACCAGCTGACATTGGAATGAGGTGTAGAGCATTTATTCTATAGTGTTTATAAATGAAAAAGAGTAACAGACTTATTATGAACACAACAGTATATGGGCCAATACTAATGTATTGTCATGCATCAAGCCAGTAATCAAAACCAGGAAATGAAACACCACCATACTGTGAGTTTGGGGACCATTCCAGCCAAATAAGCTGCTGCCAACAATATACATGACCAGTCTATTCCACTTACAGGGCGCTCGTGTCTTTTTGTGAACATGCACAGGAAGTCTTTGTTGTGGGTGTTCAGGGACGTGCAATTATGGGAACTAATATTTTTGTAGACATGTTTTGTAGGTCATAAAGAAATTGTCCAAGAAATTTAAATTTCTACCTTTCATCTCTTCTTTTGTCGTTTGGCTATACAAATGTTCTGTTCACACTGCAGTTGTCCAACAGTGAACCAGTGACAGAAATCCTGTAAACTGTCTGAGCACCTGCACCTGAAAAACTCTGCTTCTATTCTCTGACATTTCAAGTACCGTCGAGTGTACTTCGTGGCCATAGTGCTGAAGTTTGAATACTGGAACTGGCTCTCTACATCTCAGTTTCTGATTAGTGAAGTATTGAAGCAAATGACTGTGCGACAAGCTGAAAAAGAGCCATAAGGATGTGACGACTGCTTAAACAGTTGCAGTCAATGAACATTAGTTTATTCAAATTTGTTTGATAGTTTTTATGAGCATGTCATTAGGTTTGTGGCTGTTTTTTCATCTTTCATTTTTCATAAATGTAGTTAAACAAACATGTCTCATTATTCCTACTTTGTAATAAAAAGATACTTCTAGTTCTCTGTCAGCAGTTTTAATTGATTAAGGATAACCACATAAAAGCCTGTGACAACCAAATAATCTATTGATCTAAAATAAAATTGGTAATATGTTTTAAGGGGAAATGTTGGCATCCATGGTTCCATTCCGTTTACCATTTGACGGATTGTTAGTGCATGAAGCAACACCACTTTATAATTGTCATAAAAATAACAATTAAATAAATAGTTTAGAGGTTAAGTATATGCATCCCACATAAAACTGCTTGGTCTCAAGGGATCTGTTTTCATCACCATCTGTTCTCTCAACAGACACACAGTTAACTGACCCCTCACCCGACTCAATTTATTCTTAAACATCTGTTAATGCATCCGATTGCTTCTTCAAATGGTGAATGAGCTTTATTTTTGTTTTAAATGAATTAAATTACAATGAATTCTGTAACAATTAAAATCTCTTTTCAATGTTATCCATTCTCTGAACTCTAAGGATTATTAAAATGTTCTGGACTTCCTCTAGTTTCTTCGACTTAGGAAACCATTAAGAATCTCAGCACTTTATCTGCAATCTTACTGATCACATCTCACTGTAAGTCACTGGTATACATAAATATTTGAAGCATTTTATTGACCCTCTATGGCCCAATGAACAGTGTTGGGGATAACGCATTACAAGTAACGCAAATTACGTAATCAGATACTTTTTTCAAGTAACTAGTAAAGTATCACATTTTACATTTACAACCCAGATGCGGCAGTTCTGCAATACTATGATCTAAAAACCATGAACTGACAATTATAGTACAATTAAATTATATTTTTTGTTATTTATAATCCCTAAAGCACATAATCGATATTAAAAACATACTGTATGACTACTACACAGGGCCATAGACTTAATCTACTCAACAGTCTCTAAATGTGACTTTTATTGTTTTTAACTAGGTCTACAAAAACAAAACAAATCTTTCTCCCTACTAAAACAAAGCATTTTCTCATTTGTCTCTATTTAAGTCATTACGGTTCTTAAGGCAATTCAGTCTAAAAATTCACTTCTAAAAAGGCTTTTATAGTCATCTTGTTTCTGAAGAAAAACTCAAGTTTGAAAAACATCCGAAAATATCGCCCTGTATTCCAAACTGTTCCGTATGAAATGTATGGAAATATCCCGCCATATCAACCTGCATGTGTGTATATAAATCCTCTATAAAAACCTCTAGCCATTTCCTCATGAGAATCTGCATCATGACAAAAGAATTCCAGCATGCTCCAATACAGGATTAGGTGGATTATGAAGTTAGATTTATGGTCTGTCAAGAAGTGCTTCTACCATGGCCTCCACATAAACTTAGAGTGTGTGATGATGGAGGAGTTCAGGCTGTCCTCAGCTGATGATGAGCTTGCTTCGGTCTCTGTCTCCTCCAGGTCGGAGCACAGATCCTCACTGGAAGGGTTGGACGGGGATGGGGACAATGCTGAGGACAGGTCGGACACACTGCGGCCTCCTGGACTCAGCGCCTCTCTGGCTGGCCATGATCCACTGGAGGGGGAAGGCTCTGATATGAGATCCATGATCATCTCCTGAAGGTGATCCTCATTTAATGGCATGCACTCTAGCAGGTGGTTGAGCAGCTCTGCAGCCACCATGGCATCGATCCCCGGGCATGTGGACACGAAGGTGTGCACCTCATGCATGCACTGGATGTAACCTGCTGCGAATCTCTCACTGGCCTCTTGACTCACAGCTTTAGCCTCTGGAAGTCCAGACACACAAGCTTTAAATAATTTTCACTGCAACCAATTCCTCTATGTATACTGCAACTGAGGTTGGGTCATCTTACCCTGAGAACGGTTCTGTAGGATGTTCTCGACTCGTTTCACTGTTAGTTCAAGAACCTCTGCGTTCTCCATCTTTGTGTGCAACTGAAGGAAAAGTGAGATAAATATGTATAAACATCTATAATATTGTTTATAAAGTGAGATGAATATCTATCTATCTATCTATCTATCTATCTATCTATCTGTCTACTGACTGTCAGTGATAGAGGTAGTAAAGAGGAGATCAACTTACATCGTTATCTGTGAGCAGTGCCCTGAGATCCTGCAGGCTTTCATTAATGCGCGCTCGCCTCTTTTTCTCTACTATAGGTTTTCGCGTCTAAAGAGAAAAACATGCAATACATGTGTGTTTAAGCCTACCACAGACTTCCATATCCTTTTTGGCATTAAATGACAACGCAAAATGGTCTTACCTTTCTGTCACCTTTTGTGGCATAAAATTCGTCCTCCTCCACCCCGAAATCGTTTCTGAGTCTAGCCGCGGGGGCCATTCCAACCAGGTGCTTGGTCAGTGCTCCGCCGTCCGGAACCGTTCGGTCCGTAAAATAAAGCAGAGTAGCCTAAAGATACAATATTTGATCTCCTTTATTGTGTTTTGTGTATGAATCAAACGAGACTGGTATATTATCGATGTGAAGCTAGAGTAAGGGTTTTATAGTAGCTCATTTGCATATGAATGAAACATTCGCGTGCTCGCACCAGCCAATCGGCGCGCGCGCTTTTGTCTCTGTCTCCGAGAACACACATAAGCGAAGCTGCCGAATTTAATTCTTTTTGTTTATGTTTATAGGTAGGCTATATTTTCTCTTCAGCAAACGCTTATATGAGTCTTGTTAACATGACTGTAGGATACAATTAATCCATTATATAGCCTATATGTATCCATTATATGTGTATTGCACGCACCACATTTTATACACACACACACACTCTTCCTTTATTTTCCTGAAAACCTTTTTTAAAAGTTCTCAATATGCTGGGCACTTGTTGGCTGAGTTTCCTTCAAACATAGTTCAACTCATTTGTTTAAATAATAGGCTAATAATTGAATTGTTTTAGTTTAGAAAATGAAAACAAAGTTCATATTAAAGGAAGCACAATTCATATTTTATGCACAAGACTTCAGATAAAAAGGTTTTTAAGATCATGAGAAATCTGTTCAAAATTGAGTTGTGCTCACAGGTCGAGGGGTCGTGCGGGTGTAACCTAATGCCGTCAGTTGGCAGCTGCACGCCGGCAGTCAGGGCTGAATAGAATAGAGCATGGAGAGGGAGAGGGAGGGGTGGGTGAGCGACAGGTGTCCAACTGTTCCTCTGGCGCCCGATGGTGCTCTCGACTGACTACAGAACAGACAACATTCAACATTCATGACTATAACGAAAACATGTCCAGGTAACATTTCATTCCAAAATCCAAATAAAAATAAAAATACGAAACAACATTATAAAGAAAACTAAAGAAAAGCCTGTATAGGACCATAAAGATTTTTGGGATTGTTACATTATTCTTCTGACAATTAAGCACAATTGTCCCGCCAAATTCTCATTAATGCGTGTGTAGCCTACTTTAGCAATGCTGCAATGCATTTATCCTGGTTCGAACATTCAATTTACAGTTTTTCTCAAACGATTTGACACATTTCTCCAAATGAATATAGTTGCTCTCAAAACAATTAACACAGCAAACTAAACACACTCTTATGTTGGCAAAACAGTTTAGTATTCACTGCATAATGAAGCACTGCATTTTATTCTAGTAATGCAAATGCAATTGATTTGATAACAAATTCAGCTGTAGATACACAAATACATGAATGAAATTACATGTTTTTCTTGTTTTGTTTTGTTTTTGTTTGTTTTTTTTACAGTTTTTGTTCCGTTGCTAACAAGCATTGTTCAATACTGAAGCCACATTTTCAAAACTCTTCATACAGTCTGCATTACCAAGATGAATCTTGGCCAAACAGTTAATCTTACCTCCAAAACTCACCCTGACCAACAAAACACTTCATATATGTCTCAAGATAGGCCTAAGTTCATTCCACCATAACACTGGCAACAATTCTCAGTCATTCATAACACACTGACCAAAACAAAAAAAAAAAAAACCCTAACAACAGGGAGCATTACATAAATGATGAACTTTGATCTTTGAAGTTTAAATGATTTTCACATAAATCAGTATTTCATTATAGAATAAGATCTTTTCATGGTACTGTCTGTATTACAGCATAAAGAATAAATGAGAAATGCAGTAATTAGTTTTTTTTCTGTATCTTTACACAGTAATTTACTTTAAAAAGTTCAAACAACAAAAAAATCCTGAAGCAATAATTACAAAAACAAACAAACAAACAAAGAACTATCAAAAACAAGTATAGTATAATGACGTATGTGCAGTATTGGAGTCCCAGGTGTGCCAGGAGGCCTTTCTGTTTGGAGTTTGTATGTTTTCTCCATCTTGACGTTGGTTTCCTCTGCAGAGGGTTTACCCATGGGTTTAGCCCACAGTCCAAACACATATAGGACAGGTGAATTGGATACTGTAAGTTTGCCCATAAGTGTTTGTCTGTGGTGGACTGGCCATCTGTCAAGGGTGTTTTCCTGCCTATGACCCGAGACGCTGGGAAAGACTCCAGCCTCCCCACGGCCCTACATAGAACAAGCTCTTTGGAAAATGGATGGAATGGATGGATGGATGTATAGTACTGTGAGGGTTCTAGTCCTCCCTTTCTCTGCCACTGTTCTTTCCCCACCACTGTGTCTTCCTTGATCCATGTTTCCAAAAAAAAAAATAAATAATAATCATTCTGAAGCCAATCCCCCAATTTACCAAAAAAATTACTTAAAAAAAATTAACTACTGTAAGAGAGACTAAAATAAGACATGGGTTGTCTTTCAGCTGAAATTGTAATTAGTTGTTTTTGGATAAAAATTATTATTTACAGTTTTTTTGTTGTTGTTGTGGTTTTTTCCAATTGCTAACAAGCATTGTTCAATACTGAAGCCACATTTTTAAAACTCTTCATAGGGTTGCCAACATGAATCTTGGCCAAACAATTAATCTCACCTCCAAAACTCACTCTGACCAACAAAACACTTCATATATGTCTCAAAATAAGCTCGTTCCACCATAACACTGGCAACAATTCTAATTCAGAAAAAATACATGTCATTCATAACACACTGATCTAAAAAACACTAACAGGGAACATTACGTAAATGATCAAATTTGATCTTTTAAGTTTGAATGATTTTTCACATAAATCATTATTTCATTATAGGAGAAGAATAACATCGTTTCTTTTACTGACTGTATTACTGCACAAAGAATGAATGAGAAATGCAGCAATTTTTTTTCTATATCTTTACATAGAAATTTACTTGCAAAAAATAAAAAGTTGAAATAAAAAAAACAAAATAAAAACAAACAAACAAACAAACAAACAAAAAAACATCAACAACATGTAATGACATATGACATATGTGCCAGAAGGCCTTTCTGTGTGGAGTTTGTATGTTCTGTCCATATTGACATTGGTTTCCTCTGGGTCTCGCCCACAATCCAGACACATACAGGACAGGTGAATTGAAGAATGTAAGTTTGCCTGTAGGTGTGAGTGTGAATATGAATGGGTGCAAGTGTGTCATCCCTGTGATGGACCAGCCATCTGCTGGTGACAGAAAGGTAAGACCATTTTGCGTTGTCATTTAATGCCAGGGTGTTTTCCTGCCGACGACCGGAGACGCTGGGAAAGGCTCCGGCCTCCCCACGACCCTATAGGACAAGTGGTTTGGAAAATGGATGGATGTACAGTACTGTGAGGGTTCTAGTCCTCCCTCTCTCTAACACTCTTCTTTCCCCACCAATGTGGCTTCCTTGATCCATGTTTCCAAACAAAGTCCTTCTGAAGATTTACTAAAAGATGCCTGAAAAAATGTACTACTGTAATAGAGACTAGAAATAGGACACCTGGGTCTGCTTTCAGCTGAAATCGTAACTATTTGTTTTTGGAATAATTATTATTTAATTTCATTGAAAATATTCTGCTAAGATTTTATATTTCAACATAATTCCTGCAGAAATGCACAGAGTTTGCCATCATTCTGGTTTGAATGTGCAGATCAGTTTGAAAGCAGTGTGTTAGCATTCGATAAATGTGCTGCAAATATATAGTGTTTTGCAGATAGTGAAGTATGAATGACAAAAGTGTTCATGGATTTTGGAAAATGTTGTCACTGAATGCATTTTGTGTGAAAGCAATGAAAAATTTTTCACAGTTTGGTCCGCAAAGACTTCTGTTTCGCTGAATGTGTGAAGAGATTTGAAAATGTGGCTTCAGTATGGTCAAAGAATTTCATCAACATCACAGCATATATTTTCACGAATCATGCATTGTGGGGAAAAAAGCAATGAATGCTGTATCCATCCTTGTGCCTCAACTTCTCCACAAGCCTCTTCCATCACTTGAAGAAGACTTACATGGTTGTAGGGGTTGCGATTATATACTTTCCATCTCCAAGAGAAGAATTTGCTGGAAGGAACACCATCCTGAAATGTGGGTGATGCTCAAACCACTCTTGCACCAGTGCTGAATGGTGAAATTGAACATTGTCTCACACAACTATACGCAATTTCGCTCAGTTTGCTCCAGATAACCATGCGGAAAGTGGATTTCATTGAGTGAGTTTAAAAATTTAGGAGCCTTTCTGTGTTGTGCAGCCCAGTGGACACCAATGGATTGCAGCACTCGTCCAGGGACATTGACTGTGGTACAATGTTTATATTGGTCTGAACTCTCTCCAGCTTCTCTCAAAGACCATAATTCATGACATGGTCAATTAGGGTGGCTCTGATTTCATTTGAAACCTGTCTGTACCCTATCCTTCTACCTCTCATCCCTCCTCTTACACCTTTCTTTCCCTTTACCCTTTGTCCATGTCTTATATTTTCTTCTCTTGTTCTTTCCACATTGCCCTCCACTCTACTATCTGTTCTCCCTCTACTCCTCCCTCTTCTCCTCTTCCTACATCCTCAGCTTTTCTTGCTTCTCCTACATCCTCAGCTCTTCTTGGTCCATCTCCTCTTCCTGGGGCCTGTACCATGATGGTAGTTGAACAAACTCAGGGTTATAGGATTAGTTTCGAGTTGACAAAACCAAACCACTCCAATCCGGCTTTGTTGGTACCATGATGCCGATCATCAACTTTCTTTGTCAACTCAGGCTTTGATCCTGGGTTTGTGGAGCGTGTGCACATGAATGCGTGACATCAGTGGTGAACAGCTAATCACATGCCTTGCAACAGAGAGAAACTCTGATTCACTTCTCGTGAGAGAGCCAGCGTGATTCAAAACTCTTTTGCTGAAGGTTAAGAGATTGAAGAAAATGAAGAATTTAAACGCATTTACACTAAAGAAAATACTTGTCCATGAAAGAGGAAAAATAAAAGAAATGATCTTGCTCTATCAGTGCAAGTGAAACTTGTGAAGTTAGTTTATATAGTTGCTTGATAATAAAACCCAGGACTGGTGCAAACTAATCTGAAACTTACCTGGTTAGCCAGTGAATCCGGCTTCATGGTACAAGCCCCTGTACAATCTATTCCTTTCCCCTCATCTCTTTCTACCTCTTCCACTGTTCCTCTCCCTCTCAATATTACCCTTCCTCTATCCTCTTCCTCTTTTGTTGTTGTTGTTGTTGTTGTTGTTTTTCTTTTCTATTTTTATAGTTTTTGTAATTGAGATAGCTGTGTAAACAATTAAGAAATTTGCATTTTCTGTGTTGTGTGTATTAGTAACTTGGCAGATATCTATTTGGGGCAAATTGAGAACATCCAAGTGCGGGGAAGGAAGGTGTGTGTACAGGTTTGGTGTGATGGAATTTTTTAATCATAACTAGCAGACACAGTCTCCTTGCAGGAATAACATTTATATGCTTTTGAAACTTAAATGTTCTCAAACCTTGGGCCTTGGGTCAGTGTGTTTCTGAATCATGTCCAAAAATAAGAAAAGTGGAAATGACACTTAGGGATAGCTAGACAACCATCTAAATATAATAGCCCCATGATATTGAGTAACCAACAAACTAATAAACACATGATTTGGGCAGATCTTGCTTTAACTAGTAACATGAGGGTTTGGCATATGAAGAACCAATCATATTGTAGAATGCTTTACCATGCTCCTATCCTATATAAACTGTTGTATTCTTCTTGCTGGTGGGATTCTCTGTGATTGATACGAGGTCCTCCGGCCGTGATTAAAGCATATTCTAAGGTATATTCATTAAGTGAAGCATATTCATTGAGTGAGTTTAAAAATTTAGGAGCCTTTCTGCCTTTCTGTGTCTGTTTGGTTTTTAGGCTGCGCAGCAGACTAGGCACTAGAGATTTTACTTCTATACTCAAGTGATAGTGTTTTGTTGAGGAGCACTAAAGAGCTTATTACCAGGTGATAGTGCTCAAACAGGCCGAGATGTCGGCTGACTCGAACAGGTATTGAAGTACGCTTAGTAGAGTATAAATTCATAGGTGTCTGGGATATCCGGTTTAACTTAAGTCAGGTGCGTAGGGGAAAATCTACCGACACTGACTTGTCACCAGGCCTAACTAATAGGCTCCAAAAGTGTCATAATTGGCCCACATGATATATCTCTTTAAATCTAGTGATGTGCACAGGTTTGTGTGATGGTTAAGGTTATGTGTAGGATTAGGAGATAATATTAAATGTATGAAAATATATTTACTTGTTATTGGTTTGTCTTCTGTGAAGTACATCATAGGTAACCAATCAATCCAAACAAGTGAAAAGAAACTTTCATCTTTTGACAGTATCGATTAAATCCAAACTATGCATACAGGACAATATGGAGAGGAGGATGACATTGCTCTACACATTGGTAAGTAGATGTTATGGAATGGGGCTCTCTATATGTTAATAATGGTCTATATAAAATATATATAATCAGTCCGTTTATGATGCTGTTGTTTAGTTGATTTGACAAGTGCCGTGTTGGTGATTGGAGTCATTAATAATCAAACTATTTTCATATATCAGAGGGAATGAGTAGATCAGTGATTTTAAGGCTGGGCAGCACAACAGAAGAAGAGGACTCTCCAATTCCAACATCTCAATATACAAAAATCAAACCCACAGCAATATTTTATTGGTTTGATATTGATTTACATACTGTATCAGTCTCCCCAAAACATGTCATGTCAAATATTTACATAATTGTATGTGAATAGGTAAATATAAAAAAAGAAATTACTGTGTATATGTTGCAAACCACTCCTTTATTAATAATTGTTAAAAACTGTACATAGAAGTGAATCAAATGCTACCCAGTATTAGTAGATAAAGAATGTATTTAATTTAAAAAGGATTCTAACACTGAAAATTCTTTTATTAAATATATAGTGTTAATTAAATAAATAAAAATTATTAATAGGGGCCTTCTACAATGCAGGCTACAGTAGCTTTACTTCAGAGAGGAAGTAGAGAGGGTCTGAAATGGGAGCTATTCTGGACTAGATCCACCTCACACACATGCGTGCAGTGAAACATATCTATAAGATACATATTAGAGGAGGGTCTACCACAGTCAGCAAATACTGTCTGTATACAGCACTGCACTGTGTGTGAACACATAGACTGGCAGCATACATCACACATATACATTCTTGGTCGACATATGTACAAAGCGGTATATACAATTGTCCAAGTAAGTCATGTGCACTACCTAAACATATATATATATATGCAAACACCACTGTTAAAATGAAAGGTATTTCACCAGGGCCTCCACATCTCTAGAACTGAGAGATCATGTGGCATTCTCACAGGAGTAGAACACTGATTCTGAGACTGGGCGGCTCTCTCGTACAAGACAGGAGAAGGAGGGCAGGTTTTTGGACTCTTTAACTCATCACTATGCTTGGAAGAAACACTTGTCAGGGAGTTCTTGGGGAGCTGAGGGCAGTCCTTAGCTGATCGAGGTAGAGATTTGAGCAAGTGGTTGAGCAGGCGGGACCCCAGGGTTTTATCCATCCAGTCGCAGGAAAGTAGCAGGTTGTGAACTTCCTGCATGCACTGGATATACCCAGTACTGTACTTCTGTTGGGCCTCTGCATCCAAGGCAGGGTCTGAATGTATGGGAAAATATTTTTAATTGTTAATCTGGACATCACCAATGAATTGAATGTATCAGTGAAATTGTTCTTGTGGATTTGGAGTTCTATACTAAGACTTTTTCCTTAACAGTAATCCAAAAAAGGCCAAAGTTTCAATTGGAATTGGAAAACTTCACTTTTCATTTTCAATGCAATAAAACTAAACATATAGTGCAAACTAAAACACTGCTGAATAACTATGGCTATTGCAAATTTTGTACAAAACCCACTTTGCTAAACGACATTTACTTACCAGAATCTCTATTGCTCTGGATGTTCTGCAGATGTTTCACCGTCATCTCAAGAATATCAGCCTTCTCTAACTTAGACTGCTGTTTGTTTAAAAACAAAATAAGTTTATGATGAGTCTAGTGTTACTGACGTAAGATTGCCTGGTTTAAATACCGTGTGACAAACATCTTTAGATTTTTCAATACTGTAAATCTGTAACATGTAAAAATGTAATGAACTTTAAAACACTTACATCAAGCCTAAAAGCACCAACTACTGTCTCTCTCAGCTGATCTAGACAGTGATTTATTCTTTCCCTTCTCTTTCTCTCAATGAGGGGTTTCCGTAGCTGAACAAAAGTCAAAGGACAAAAGGAAAGTAGGTTAAGTCTATGCATTTTATATGCTCAAGAACATTTCGTAGTGATTTCGTATAATACCTTTCTCTCCTCTTTGGCGCTGATGTGCCTTTGGCCTGCATTCTGTTGGAGGTTAGCAGCAGTCATCTCCAGTGGCTTCCGTGCAGTATAGACTGTTTCACTCACTCCTGTCTCAGTGCTGGGTGTTTCTAAGGCCCTCCGCGCTGCGCATGCCCTTTATTTATAGGAGGGACATTAGCATCTCAATGCACAAGCTCTTTGCCTGAGATATTTTCCCACACGCTCGCTCCCATCACTCACAAATGACAGGTCACTGCCTCTATTCAATGCATGAGCCCCCAAACACACACACACATAGGCCTACTCAAAGCAAACAACAGATGTCCAGCCTAGAGGCGTTCCACACACAGAAACTACACGCTTTGTGTGTCACATGAAAACCCAAGATGGTTTTCCAAGGTGGCTCGGCATTCCCAGGATTTGTGTTCTGTTACAGTCAACCACCTGAGACCTGAAGTGTATTCATGTCCTGTCCTTAATAGACCCAAACGAAACCAAACCAATCCCAGAGGTATACAGAGCCAGCACTCTGAACCATTGTGGTTCAGAACCATATGGCTGAAACAAATAATAGACATTGTTTTGGCAAAGACATAGTCTAATTAATGAACTGTATAAAATTACAAAATATAAAACATGAGACAACTTTAATACATGCATTAATATAGCAGTCTAAGAGAAGTCTTAGAAAAAAGATCTAGGTAGATTAATAGCCATAAGTTGTATCGCTATCCTCCAGCAGAGAATGTGAGCAGATGTCAGAGGGCTTTGACCACGGGCAGATGTTTGTGAATTAGTCTCTGATCTGTTTGACTAGAGCCACGCGACTGCCAGCAGAGCACACAGACGTGGGAAACTCCACCGGACAAAACCGCTCATTGATCCACGGCTAATGAGAGTGACCCGGTGCGAGAAGGAGGGGGAAGCGGGAATTGGGAAGTGCTCAGCTCAGAGCTGTAGGCAGGTGCACACAGTTTTCTCTGTGTGAAAATGCAGTGTAGCCTACATTGGCAGAACCTACGTTAACGCAGCAGCACGTCTGTCGGTGCTATTTTAGAATGCTAAATACGATTCCCACCCCAGATTTATCCCAGTATAAAATTTAAATGTAAGCAGAGTTTTCTGTACCGCATTTTAGCTGCTGCAGGCTAGTCTAAATGACAAAAAAATATGTACAGCGAAAAATACGTCTGCTGAACGGCTGCTCTCGCTGTTCAACTTTATTAAGAGATATAGATTTTGGATTTAAAAAAAAAATATATATATATATATATATATATAGGTTTTTTTTTGTTTGTTTGTTTGTTTTTGTTTTTTTTAAAAAAAACGTTAGGCTATATATTTTGTTGACTGGTGTACTTAGGCTACATTATCCCAAATGTTTCCAACAATGTTTAAATCCAGAGAAATCAGCTATTTTAACCAGTGTAATGGTGTCATTGCGTCGCCTGTCAATTGTCATATCTGCACCCATGGAAACGCCAAAGACACTTTACAGTTTTTTTCAATTGCTTACACACTAAAATTAAAACTTTCCCACAATTAGCAAAACCTTATACTCAAGGAGCAAAACACCAGCCTAGATTTGCACAACTGTAAGCACAGCTTCGCACTTTTTGCAAAACATTACACACAGTGATTTACAAAACACTAAACACACCTGTATGCATTTGACACAGAAATTTATCATGATGTCATTTTCTTGCAATTTCAAAGCAAAGGCTTTCAAATGAACACACCCCATGAACCAATTGGTTAAACACAGCCACCAGGTGTGCACACACACTGGTGCTTAATTGTAGACACACCAATCAGGTTTAAGCACTATAAAAAGGCAACAGGTAAGTTCACCTGTCTTCAACAAAAATGGACGGTGTCAGAGGAAAAGGGAGAGTGCGGATGAGAGGGGGAATCCGAAGAGGAAGAGGAAGAGGAAGAGGGAGAGGAAGACCTGGAGGAGGAGTAGGACATGCACAACGAAGAAGACAACCAAACCTGTGTAACGAAATTTGTGCTACAATTGTGGACCATGTAATAAACCACGGACTAACACTGAGGGAGGCTGGACTGAGAGTACAGCCTAACCTAAGCGGGTACACAGTGGCATCAATAGTTCGGACATTTCATCAAGAGCACAGGTGAGAAACTTGTCTTCTGTCAACAGAAAATCCATAGCTTACTGCATGCACTATATCAACAGTTTTGGTATGTATTCGTGTATCATTTTACAGTAAGTTACATGTATTTTGTTTGGCCAACATAGGATTGAACGTCGAGAACACCGAGGAAGGGGCCCCATATTCACACAGGAGCAAGAGAGAGAGAGATCATAAACCTTGTTTTGGCCAATAATGCAATCAGACTTAGAGAAATTCAAGCCCATATTGTCAATGAGCACCAACTTTTCAATAATGTCCAACAGGTCTCTCTGTCAACAATAGCCCGTATCCTTAAAAAACATCAAGTTCTGATGAAACAACTGTATAAAGTGCCGTTTGAAAGAAATTCAGACAGGGTGAAAGTCCTGCGGCGTGAATATGTGGTGGTACGTTTTGTTCACTGACTGTAGTATTGTATGTGTACTGCACACATAACCTTTTTACTGTACATGTAATTTTACTGTATAGCAGACCTACAGTATATTGAGCTACACAAGGTGATATCTTGCTGTATTTCAGAGAGTTTTGCAAATGGATGCGGAGGAAGTCCCGCATGAGTTTATATACATTGATGAGGCTGGATTTAACCTGACAACAGTGAAAAGAAGGGTGAGAAACATCATTGGCCACAGGGCTATTGTCAATGTACCAGGGCAACGTGGGGGTATACACAATATTATCACAGCAGCAAACCAAAGGGACCAGATGCAATACATTGTCATCTGGGACAATGTAGCTTTCATGGTCCAAAACTGGTTTCATCAACACCCACAATTTACAGTTCAATACCTTCCACCATACTCCCCCTTCCTAAACCCCATCGAGGAATTCTTCTTAGCATGGCGGTGGAAGGTTTATGATCTCCGGCCCTATGTCCAGATGGACCTCATTCAAGCTATGGAGGAAGCATGTGATCAAATTGAAGTAGCATCCATACAAGGGTGGATTCGTCACTCCAAAAGATTCTTCCCACGTTGCCTTGCAAATGAAAATATAGCCTGTGATGTTGACGAGGACCTGTGGCCAGGTCCATCTAGGCGGAGAGATGTTTAGGTTTTTATTTTTATTTTTATTCGGTACTGAACTGGATATGTAACTTGTTACAGTATTACTGTAAGCTTACAGTACAATGGTACGTTCAGTAATACTGTATGAAAACTGGAAAATGTTTTGTTATGAATGTTTTGTTGAAATGTTCAGTATTGACTGACTTGAGTACATGAAAAGAAATAAATATTTTCTAATAATATAGTCTGCACAATTGGTGTCATGTGGTGTTGGTGAATTTATTTTTACACTTTCTCTGTGTAAATGCTAAAAGTGTTTTAGGTTGAGCACAGGAGTCTTTAACTGATTCAAACAGAATCAGACCATATGATGGTTGTGTTTGTGTTATGACAACAAAATAAGGTTTTATTTCATTGTATAGTTTTGACAAGTGTTCCATTTTGCAAATTATCTGAGATGTTGTGCTACTTTGGTGTAGTGTTGTGCTAATTGTGTGAAGGGTTTTGAAAAACCGGGCCCTGTTTTCAAAATTTTGCTTAAGCAATTGAAAAAAAACTGTAATATGTTATGCGTTTTATTAGACAGGTGAGCAATACTTTTATCGACCGAAAACTTATCATTGTTGTATAGTTCAACACAGTTAGTCTTATTGTTTGAATCTCGATTTCTTGATTTAACCCAGGTAACATGTTTGTACCATGCCTAAGAGACAATGCTATTTTGTTAAGTGGCTAACATAGCATAATCAGAAAGAGCTTTATTTGTAGTAACAGTAATACAGCATTTTTTTTCCACAATACAATATATTTTAAAATTAATTGCATTCCATTTAGCAACACAAGTCATTCAGCTTTATTAGTCTCTGTGTTGGGATTTATCTGACTTCTGTGACATGAGACAGCTAGCAGATGGCAGTCTGTCTGCGTCCTGACCTGGGCCCCAGTTAGTCAAGGTTCACATCTAAGATTACTGCTGTCACCCCTGTTCTTAAAAAGCATGGTCTTGATCCTTCGTCTCTAAGTAGCTACAGGCCCATTTCAAACCTTTCTTTTCTCTCTAAAATATTGGAAAAAGTTGTTGCTTCCCAGTTACAGGCCCATCTAACAGCACATACCTTTATGAGCCTTTCCAGTCTGGCTTTCGTACACTACACAGTACTGAAACAGCCCTGGTTAAGGTTCTTAATGATCTCCTCATAGCTTCTGATTCTGGTTCTCTTAGCACTCTCCTTCTGTTAGACCTCCGCTCAGCTTTTGACACTGTAAATCACAAGATACTCCTATCACGGCTACAGCAATTCCTGGTTATTTATCAGGGAGGCAACAATTTGTTGTATACCAGAAGCATAAGTCATCCACCAAATCTATCAGTTCTGGTGTACCTCAAGGTTCTGTTTTGGGCCCTCTTCTTTTCACCATTTATATGCTACCAGTTGGACAATTATCAAACGCTATGGGTTTAACTTTCACTGCTATGCTGATGACATTCAGATTTATTTTAGCATACCTCCCACCTCAGTGTTTCTACCACCTACATTAACAACCTGTATCAAGGAACTCAAGCATTGGCTTGAGGGAAATTGCCTTAAATTCAGATAAAACCGAGGTAATATTGATCGGCTCTAAATCAGTTGTTTCTAATATCTCCGGTCAACAGATAAATTTGGATGGTGACTTGATAATGCCTTCTATGACTGTTCATCTTGGTTTTCTCATTGATTCCACTCTTTCATTTAATGACCACATTAGTAAAGTGGTAAGACAGCTTTTTTTCACCTACATAATATATCTCGCATTACACACACACACATTTGGAAGAAAACTGAAGCAGAATAAAGAAAAGCTTTAGGTTTTGGCAGTTTTTGAAATTCTATAGCAACAGTAGGGTGCTTGCGAAGCAAGGTAGATGAAAGACTGAGATGGAGCCAGGGAGCCTGGAAACCAAGCTGGAGAACCTAAGAACTGGGGTGATGCCACTGAGAGGGCAGAGGTGGAGGATTTGAGGACCAAGGTGGAGTTGGGGGCTGGGAAGACTGAGATGGAGCCAGAGGCAGCAAGAATGATGGTGGAACAAGGTGCAACCTTTACATACTTTGATCAGTTCAAGAATAGTTTATGCAATTTTATATTATTTATTGGAAAATTAAAAGAGCAGATTTCATGTCTATCCTTGTATTGTTCTGGTCCGTTCTGGTCCCTGGTCAAGGTCGATATGGGATTTAGAAAGTAATTAGTAATAAGTAATGCAGTACTTTTTAGAGTACTTAGTACAGTAATCTAATTACACTCTTGAAGATGTAATTAGTTTAATTAACTAATTAATTAATTACTTTTTTACTGACAATCTTAGCTTATAGCATTTACAGTAGTACACATACAAGAATGCTCCACTTTGTATCCTGCAAGATGATGTTACTGCCACCACACTGATCAGACATACCTACATTAAAACCACCAACAGGTGGAATAACATTGAATAACATTGATTATATTGTTGCAATTGCACCTGTCAAGTCTTATGGAGTGTTCCCGGTATGCAGTAGTATACTTTTGGTACTAACCTACCAAAAGTGGTGCAAGAAAGGACAACTGATGCACCGGCATCAGGGTCATGGGAGCCCAAGGTTCAGTGATGCAAGTAAGGAGCAAATGCTAGCCCATCTGGTGCGATCACACAGATACTGTAGCTCATATTGCTGAAAAATGTAATGCTGCCAATGATAGAAAGGTGTCAGAACACACAAAGTATCACAGTTTGCTGTGTATGGGGCTGGGTAGCCACAGACCGGTCAGAGTGCCCATGATGACCCCCATCCACCACCGAAAGCACCTACAATAGGCACCCGAGCGTCAGAACTCAACATCGATCAACGGAAGAAGGTCGCATGGTCTGAAGAATCACATCTTTTAGATCAGGTGGATGGCCAGATGTGTGAACATTATTTACCTGAGGAAGATATGGCAGCAGGATGTGCTATGGGAAGAAGGCAGACTGGTGAAGGCAGTATCTTTGGGCGACGTTCTGCTAGGAAACCTTGGGTTCCGGCGTTCATGTGGACGTTACTTTGACAAGTACCACTAATTAAAGATTGTTGCAGACCACATACACTCCTTCATGAAAAGGGTGTCCCTGATGGCAGTGATCTCTTTCAGTAAAAAAAAAAAAAATGTTCAGGAATGGTTTGAGGAACATGACAAATAGTTCAAGGTGTTGCCTTGGGCTCCAAATTGATTCTCACCCCCTGAGTTATACCTCCTCCCTTCTGGTATTCGGTATAGAACTCCTATTAGTAAAACAAATCGTTTTAGATATTGATTTATCCTCTCAGCTGTAAAGTTCTTAAATTTAAGGTAAATTCCTTTTAGAAAGGAATTTTTATTTTGCTGTATTGTGTGTATGTGTTGTCTTATGTGATTTGCTTGTATGCTGCACCCAAATTGCCTTCAGTAAATAAATAAAGATGAACTGAAGTGAACAAATTCCCCAGATCTCAATAGGCTGAGCATCTATAGGATGTTCTAGACCAACAATGGAGGCCCCACCTCACAACAAAAAGCAGGATTTAAACTTTAAAGGACCTGCTGCTAATCTCATGGTGCCAGATCCCACAGAACACGATCAGAGATCTCGTGGAGTCCGTGCCTCAAAGCATCAGAGCTGTTTTTGGCAGCATAAAGCGGACATATACAAATTAGGCAGGTGGATTTAATGATGTTGCTGATCACTGTGTATTACCCATGCTGAAATCGGATTTTTTTTTTTTTCTACCTGGCAACAGAATATGTTTAGCTGAAAACCAAAAAGTATAATTCGACATGCTTCACACATTGTATAATGTCTCTGCACATTATGGTTGTTTATATAACTTAGTTGATCTTAGTTTGAAAAAAAAAAATTATTATCAAAAACCACATTCTCTAATAAAAAAAACAAAACAAACAAACAAACAAAAACTGTAATACAGACCACTGTGACTTTATTGTATTGATTTGATTACCAGAGAGCTATTAAAAGAATAAAATGATAATGGATTTGGAATTAGAAATGAGTAAGACAGTTTTGAACTAGGTGTTTAAAACTAAGGTAGATGGCTTCTAGAGAAAAAAAACAATCAATCAATCATGCAATTGGATTTTGACTCAAAACATTATTGTTATTGACCCTTGACAACTTCACCATTTAGCATTGTAGCAGTGCAGTCTAAAATATTTCCAGCCAAAAAACAGTTGGGTCAGGGTGTTCTTTTCAGGCAATTAAAACACACATGATGCAAAACAGCAGTTATTGCTGTAAAATTAATAACAAGCTTATTTTCAGCAAGTTTGCCACAAAAAAAAAAAGAAAGAAAAGAAAAAAAGATCAATAGCATTCAATCATTTAGTTGTACGTATAACAATTCCATTCATTTTTTTTCTGCAGAGTCACACAAAATATTTCTCTGAATTATATAAACAGCTTTGTGGAACTTATGATAAACTAATACGGAAGGGAACTTAAGACATTGAGTATGCAATAAGACTGGGGCAAATGTCATACTCCTCGATTGCTTCAGGGTGAAAAATGGACAGAAATAGAATTCAGGAATCAACCATCAAATTCAGTGTTTTGGAGGGGCACAATATTGAACTCCAACTTTTACTTTGCACTTCCTTTGTTTTCTTAATATCTCCTTTCTGTCTGTCTGTTTGTGATCTATTACATTATTATACATCTCTTTCTTTATGTTAACTTTTCCTTTCATTTTCTGTCTCACTCACATTTTGTTCTTCACTCCCTCACTCTCTCTTGCCTCTCTCTGAAGTGCTGTCCTGTCTGTAGGAAAGTTATTTGCAGGTTGTTTTTTTCATATAAGGATTTCCACCAGATCTAGGTCAGGCAGGGGCATCTTCTGTCTTCTACTCAGCTGTGCTCGACCTTCTAGGCCTTTAGCCTGTCTGGACGGAGATTCTGCACATAAACACAGGGTTCAAAATTACTTTTTGTCACACCTTTTTTCAGTGATACCATTATGCTAGCATTATTTCATTAGATAGAATCATTATTATACTAGTATACAGTCTATACTAGCATTAGATACATTGTCAATAGAATCATTTAGTCATTGGAATAATTTGTCTGTATTTTTATGGGAAAAAGTGCAGGTCATTGTGTCACTCAAAGCATTATGTGCAATAGCATCAATAACGTCAATTTTATTAACTCAACTGACCCTCACTAAGGCCTGCTACTTTTGTCAGTAATTGTGAGAAATTTGACAGTACTAGTCATTACGGTTCCAGGTCACAGGATCTCATTTACAGGGCAGGTTTGAGCTTCAATTTAAAATTGCCACAAAAAAAAATGGAAAAGCAAATGACTTTTCTTCTCTATTACAAAATAAATGGACAATTGTTTCATGTGAGTGACAGGCTTCTGGAGGGAAGAGAGTGAAAATCATCTGGCCATTGTACAACCTAATTTCCCAGCCCTCACATCGGAAGAGATGTCGAAGCCAGGAAGAGGGGCACATTAATGTTTTTGATTAAAGATTACAATTGCACGTTTTTAAAAGAACGATGTGCATGGATAATTAATTTACAATAAACAGTGGATGATTCAATAAAAAATGAGAATTGTGGTGACTTGAATCAATGAGAACTCTACCCTGCACATATACACTCACAGGCCACTTTTATTAGAACACCTTGCAAGTACCGGGCTGGACCCCCTTTTGCCTTCAGAACTGCCTTCAGAACTGAATTATTCATGGCATAGATTCAACAATTTAAACGATGCTCAATTTGTACAAAGATACCCAAAGTGTGCCAAGAAAATATCCACCACACCATTATACCACCAGCAGCCTAAACCGTTGATACAAGGCAGTATAGATCCAAGATCTTTCATGTTGTTTACACCAAATTCTGACCCTGAATGTTGCAGCAGAAATCGAAACTCATCAGACCTGGTAATGTTTTTCCAATCTTCGATTGCCCAATTTTGGTGAATTGTAGCCTCAGTTTCCTGTTATTAGTGCTGCATTTGACACTATCGATCACAACATTCTTTTAAATAGACTCGAAAATTATGTTGGCATTAGTGGAATTGCATTGTCATGGTTCAAATCATACTTATCTGACCGTTATCAGTTTGTACTAGTAAACGAAGAGATGTCATATCGATCACAAGTTCAATATGGAGTACCGCAAGGCTCAGTACTAGGACCATTGCTTTTCATGTCCTTTCATGGTCCGTTAAAGGATTATTGCTTTTTCATTAGGATATCATTAGGAAGCATGGCGTTAGTTTTCACTGTTACGCTGATGATACTCAGCTCTATATTTCTTCGTGCCCTGACGAAACTTACCAATTTACAAAATTAACGGAATGCATAGCTGATATAAAAAATTGGATGACCAGTAATTTCCTACTACTAAATTCAGAAAAAACAGAGATTCTAATTTTTGGACCAAAAATTTCTTCACGTAATAACCTAGAATACTGTCTAACACTTGATAGCTGCTCTGTTAAGTCTTCGTCGTCAGTTAGGAACCTGGGTGTGCTCTTTGATACCAATCTTTCATTTGAAGGCCATGTTTCTGGCATCTGTAAAACCGCCTTATTCCATCTTAAAAATATATCTAAACTACGACATATGCTCTCAATGACAAATGCAGAACAGTTAGTTCATGCGTTCATGACCTCAAGGCTAGATTATTGTAACGCTCTACCGGGTGGTTGTTCCGCTCGCTTGATAAATAAACTACAGCTCGTACAAAATGCAGCAGCTAGAGTTCTTACTAGAACTAGGAAGTATGACCCAGTTCTGTCAACACTGCATTGGCTTCCTGTTAAACATCGTATAGATATTAAAATCTTGCTAATTACTTACAAAGCACTAAATGGTTTAGCTCCCCAGTACCTGAGCAAGCTTGTAATGCATTATAGTCCTTCACGTCTATTGCGATCTCAAAATTCAGGCCAGTTGATAATACCTAGAATATCAAAATCAACCGCAGGCGGTAGATCCTTCTCCTATTTGGCACCTAAACTCTGGAACAATCTTCCTAGCATTGTTCGGGAAGCAGACACACTCTGTCAGTTTAAATCTAAAAACGCATCTCTTTAACCTGGCATACACATAACACATTATCAATTTATATTTTCAAATCCGTTAAAGGATTATTAGGCTGCATAAATTAGGTCAGCCGGAACTGGGAACACTTCCTATAACACCAGATGTACTCGTTACATCAGAAGAAGAATGGCATCTACGCTAATATTAGTTTCTCTGTTTATCCCAAGGTTTACCGTAGTCAAACGGATCCGGGCCGTTTCCAGGTGAGATCGAGGACCTGCGCCTTGATGCGACCACAACGCAGCCCTGAAGTATCAGCAGAGATTGAGTCAACTAGATCATCCATTGTGAAGGCCTCATCGACACGACAGCCAGTGGCACAGTTCCTCAACAAACCGTCCATACCAGCGTGATGAATACGATCCTCAACTGGATGGAACTGGAATAAATACTTTGAATGTTGCGATCCCATGGGACTTATGATAGCTACCTGAATCGTAACAAAGCACTGTTCGCCAAAGGAGAACTGGCCCCCCGACTAAGCCTGGTTTCTCCCAAGGTTTTTTTCTCCATTTTAACACCTATTTGCCACCTGATGTCACCTGTTGGAGTTTGGGTGCCGCTGTCCTTGCCGCTGTCGCCTTTGGCTTGCTTAGTTAGGGACACTTGACATTTGATATTCAACAGTGCTTTGCATCTGCCTGCATTGACACCATTTTCTTTAAGAGCTGCTGTGCAGCCAAAATTATATACCAATTATCACTGTAAAGCTGCTTTGACACAATCTGCATTGTAAAAAGCGCTATATAAAAAGGTGACTTGACTTGACTTGATTTCTCAGATGACAGGAGTGGCACCGGTGTGTCTTCTGCAGCTTTCATGAGATCTGTAAAATGGCTATTGTTGCTCATAATTTTTGAAGAGTTTGTCAGAAAATCATGATCTTGGTGTCCATGGACCAGTGTGTCTTCTGCAGCTGTAGCCCATCTGCTTCAAGGTTGGATGTGTTGTGCGTTCAGAGATGCTCTTCTGCAGACCTTGCTTGTAACAAGTGGTTATTTGAGTTACTGTTGCCTTTCTATCAGCTGAACCAGTCTGGCCATTCTCCTCTGGCCTCAGGAATCAACAAGGCATTTTCCCCCACAGAACTGCCACTCACTGGATATTCTCTCATTTTCGGACCGTTCTCTGTAAACCCTAGAGGTGGTTGTGTGTAAAAATCCCAGCAGATCAGCAGTTTCTGAAATACTCAGACCAGCCCGTCTGGCACCAACTATGCCACATTCAAAGTCAAATTAAATTATCTTTCTTCCCCATTCTGATGCTCAGTTTGAACTTCAGCAGATCATCTTGACCAAGTGTATATGCCTAATATGATTGGCTGATTAGATGTTTGGGTTAATGAGCAGCTGAACAGGTGTACCTAATAAAGTGGCCGGCGAGTGTATGTATAGATACAGAAGTTACACAGTCACCTTCACTCACTATAATACTTTCTGGTTGTCTCACCTGTATTTTCTTGTATTGTAGAGTTTCTGGCACTAAATGTCTTTGGACTCTGTCCTGTTTGACTGCTGCTGTCTCTGCTGACTGATTTAGAATGAAGGGACAGGAGAGGAGTGGAGGGGAGAGATAATGATAAAGGGGGCAGAAGAGAGGCAGATGAGGGCAAGGGTAATGTGGAAGAGGAAGAGGGAGGGAGAGAGGAAGGGCTGGAGCGGGGAACACAGGAGGATGAGGATATTAATGATGTGTTTGAACCTGCAGAGGCCAAGAAGGGAAGAAAAGAGGAAGGTAGAGAGGAGAATGATGGAGGAAGAGAGGAAAGAGAGGAGGCAGGGAGAGATGAAGAGACAGAAACCAAAGGAGAGGGCAGAGAGGGAAGGATGTGCTCTACTTGGTCCTTTCCAAGGAATTCATCTGCAAACAAAAACACAAACCATTTCGTAAAACCTTTAGCAACACAGGTCGCATTGTAGTGATGAGTGCTGTAAGACATTTACATGTATTCATTTAACAGAAGCCTTTATCCATACAAATTATGAATACAAGTGAAGGAGGATTAAATAAAATAAAATAATTGCGAACTGCTAAAATACAAAGTTCCAATATTGTTCAGAGGACAACAGGATAGAATACAGAGGCAAAATGAAATAATGAAAGTTTAGAAAATATTTATTTTTATTTATTCATTCTTTTTTTTTAAATAAAGTGTGGCATATTCAGTCAAGTCCTCATTTAAAATTGTGCAAATTAGATGTATATCTCATAATGAGTGCTGGGGAATAACTAACAAAATTAACTTATAAACTTACATTAAATAAATTTTTTACATTTTTCTGTAGCATGACAGTAGCTTTTTCCAATTTGCAATTTGCACTGCAGTCAAATTGGATAGACCTGTCACTGCCTAAGATGTCATTAATAATCAATAATCAATAAGCAGCAATAGAGGCAAAAAAGAGAAAAAAAACTGTCTAGATAACTTTAACACATTCAATACTCACTTGAATTTAACAAATTCAATACGTTCACTTGGCTTTGTCAAGAATATATAAACATATTATATTTAGATTGCTGGTCCCTACATTGTGAGTGTGCTCTTAAAGGATCAGTCAGTCTACAAACACGGTGAGTCATGTCATCCTCTCCCAGCATTGCTACCTGTTCCATTTGCCACATGTTTACCATAGCTCTCTCTGTCAGCGACGAGGGATTTACATGTCATAAATGTAGGGAAATAGTCAGGCTGACAGAGAGAATCTCAGAATTAGAGACACGCATCCAAACTTTAATCGAGGATAGTAAGAATGCAAGGGCTTCAGATACTGTTTTGGATGCGACTAGCTTAGTGAACTCTGTACATTGTTCGGTTCCGGCTGTAGAGCCCGCGCAGCAGGGCACTTGGGTAACGGTGAGGCGGCCTAGCCGCGGAAAACACCACTCTTCCGTTCCAATAAGAACATCAAACAGGTTCTCCCCACTCAGTGATACACCCACTGAGAATCCTGCTGAAAGTGCCCTAGTTATTGGCGATTCTATTACACGGAACTTGAAAACAGAGACACCAGCCACCATAGTCACATGTTTGCCGGGAGCCAGAGCACCTGACATCAAAGCAAATTTAAAAGTGCTGGCTAATGCTAATCGTAAATACTCTAAGATTATTATTCACGTCGGCACTAATGATGTTCGACTTCGCCAGTCGGAGATCACTAAAATTAACATTAAAGAGGTGTGTGAACTCGCAAGTACAATGTCAGGAGAAGTAATTTGCTCTGGCCCCCTTCCTGTTCGTCGGAGTGATGAGATAGTTAGCAGATTATCATCACTCAATGGCTGGCTGTCTAAGTGGTGTCCGCAAAATAATATAGGTTTCATAGACAATTGGAAAAGTTTTTGGGGCAGACCTGACCTGTTAAAAAGAGATGGTATTCATCCCTCCCGGGATGGTGCTGCTCTTCTCTCTAGTAATATGGCACATAGTCTTAGAACTGAAAAATGACAAACTGGGGCCCAGGTCAGAAAGCAGACAGACTGGCTAAACCGACCGTCTGCTAGCTGCCTCACATTACAGAAGTCAGAAAATTCAGATAACTCCCAACACATAGAAACACTTACACCTAGATATTTTCAAATAGAGACTGTGTCTGTACCCCGAATTAGTAAAAACAAAAAACTTCCAAACCCATTTAATGGTAAAAATTTAATTGATGTTCAACAAATAAAAAATAGAGATAATAATGCTAAACAAATGATAAAACTCGGGTTGTTAAATATTAGATCCCTTTCTTCAAAATCACTTATTGTTAATGATATTATCAAAGATAATAATCTAGATGTGCTGTGTTTGACAGAAACTTGGCTAAAACCGGACGATTACATTACTTTAAATGAGTCTAGTCCTCAAGGTTATGATTATCGACACAATGCCCGTCAGAAAGGCAAAGGGGGAGGTGTTGCTGTAATCTATAGTAATATTTACAGTATTAGTCAGAAGTCTTTCAAATATAATTCCTTCGAAACTATGGTACTTTACGTAACATTATGTAAGTTGACATTTGTGCTGGCTACTGTATACAGGCCACCAGGACACCATACAGACTTTATCAAAGAATTTGCTGACTTTCTATCAGAGTTAGTACTAGCTGCAGATAAAGTCCTTGTTGTTGGTGATTTTAATATTCATGTAGATAATAAAAAAGACGCATTAGGATTGGCATTTGCAGATATTCTAAACTATTGGTGTTAGACAACATGTGTCAGGACCCACTCATTGTCGTAATCATACTTTAGATCTAATATTGTCACATGGAATCGATATTGATGCTGTTGAAATTCTGCAGCAGAGTGACGACATCTCAGATCATTATCTAGTCTCGTGTATACTACATTTAGTCAAGGCAGCTAAACTGCCTCCATGCCATAAATATGGTAGAACCATCACTTCTACCACTAAAGATTGCTTTATAAATAATCTTCCTGATCATTTTCATCGCCTTAGCATACCAGACAGCTTAGAAGACCTCGATGTTGCAACAGAAACTATTGCCTCTGTCTTTTCCAGCACATTAGACTCAGTTGCTCCTTTGCATTTAAAAAAGATTAAGGAAATTAATCCAATGCCATGGTACAATGAGCACACTCGGGCCCTAAAGTTAGCAGCCAGAAAAATGGAGCGCAGCTGGAAGAAATCAAAACTAGAAGTATTTCGTATTTCGTGGAGAGAGAGAATGATTGAGTACAGAAAGGCCTTAAAATCTGCTAGATCTGCCTATTTTTCAAAACTCTTAGAAGAAAATAAACACAACCCTAGGTATTTATTTGATACAGTGGCTAAATTAACAAGAAATAAAGCTTCAACTTCTGATGTTTCCAAAGAGCACAGCAGTAATGACTTTATGAACTTCTTTACTTGCAAGATTGATAATATTAGAGAAAAAATAATAACCATGCAACCGTCTACTACAGTATCGTGTCAGATAGTGCATTGTAGTGTCCCTGAGGAAAAATTCAATTCATTTACTGCTTTAGGAGAGGAAGAATTGTCTAAACTTGTTAAATCATCAAAATCAACAACATGTATGTTAGACCCTATACCGACTAAGCTATTGAAAGAAATGCTTCCAGAGGTCATAGATCCTCTTCTCAATATCGTCAATTCATCTTTATCATTAGGATACGTACCAAAAACTTTTAAGCTGGCTATTATTAAACCTCTTATTAAAAAACCACAACTTGATCCTAGAGAATTAGTCAATTACAGGCCGATCTCAAATCTCACTTTTCTGTCAAAAATACTAGAAAAGGCAGTATCATCACAACTATGTTCCTTTTTAGAAAGAAATAGTATCTGTGAGGATTTCCAGTCAGGATTTAGACCGTACCATAGTACTGAGACTGCTCTCATTAGAGTTACTAATGATTTGCTCTTATCATCAGATCGTGGTTGTATCTCTCTATTAGTGTTACTGGATCTTAGTGCTGCATTTGATACTATTGATCACAATATTCTTTTAAATAGACTCGAAAATTATGTTGGCATTAGTGGAATTGCATTGTCATGGTTCAAATCATACTTATCTGACCGTTATCAGTTTGTAGTAGTAAACGAAGACATGTCATATCGATCACAAGTTCAATATGGAGTACCACAAGGCTCAGTACTAGGACCGTTGCTGTTCACTCTGTACATGCTACCCTTGGGAGATATCATTAGGAAGCATGGCATTAGTTTTCACTGTTACGCTGATGATACTCAGCTCTATATTTCTTCGCGCCCTGACGAAACTTACCAATTCACAAAATTAACGGAATGCATAGCTGATATAAAAAATTGGATGACCAGTAATTTCCTACTACTAAATTCAGAAAAAACAGAGATTCTAATTTTTGGACCAAAAACTTCTTCACGTAATAATATAGAATATTGTCTAACACTTGATGGCTGCTCTGTTAAGTCTTCGTCGTCAGTTAGGAACCTGGGTGTGCTCTTTGATACCAATCTTTCATTTGAAGGCCATGTTACTAGCATCTGTAAAACCACATTCTTCCATCTTAAAAATATATCTAAACTACGACATATGCTCTCAATGAAAAATGCAGAACAGTTAGTTCATGCGTTCATGACCTCAAGGCTAGATTACTGTAATGCTCTACTGGGTGGTTGTTCTGCTCGCCTGATAAATAAACTACAGCTTGTACAAAATGCAGCAGCTAGAGTTCTTACTAGAACCAGGAAGTATGACCATATTAGCCCAGTTCTGTCAACACTGCATTGGCTTCCTGTTAAACATCGTATAGATTTTAAAATCTTGCTAATTACTTACAAAGCACTAAATGGTTTAGCTCCCCAGTACCTGAGCGAGCTCCAAATTCATTATAGTCCTTCACGTCTATTGCGATCTCAGAATTCAGGCCAGCTGATAATACCTAGAATATCAAAATCAACTGCAGGTGGTAGATCCTTCTCCTATTTGGCACCTAAACTCTGGAACAATCTTCCTAGCATTGTTCGGGAAGCAGACACACTCGGTCAGTTTAAATCTAGACTAAAAACGCATCTCTTTAACCTGGCATACACATAACACATTACCAATTTATATTTTCAAATCCATTAAAGGATTATTAGGCTGCATAAATTAGGTCAGCCGGAACCGGGAACACTTCCTATAACACCTGATGTACTCGTTACATCAGAAGAAGAATGGCAGCTACGCTAATATTAGTCTT
Organism: Ctenopharyngodon idella; assembly: GCF_019924925.1. Lineage (NCBI taxonomy): Eukaryota > Metazoa > Chordata > Actinopteri > Cypriniformes > Xenocyprididae > Ctenopharyngodon > Ctenopharyngodon idella. Next base: position 7,958,991 of record NC_067234.1, read on the forward strand.
TCTGTTTATCCCGAGGTTCACCGTAGTCAACCGGATCCGGGCCGTATCCAGGTGAGACCAAGGACCTGCACCTTGACACGACCACAACGCAGCCCTGACGTATCAGCAGAGATTGAGTCAACTAGATCATCCACTGTGAGATCGACACGACAGCCACAACACAGTTCCTCAACAACCGTCCATACCGGCGTGATCCTCAATACGATCCTCAATTGGATGGAACTGAAATAAATACTTTTAATGTTGCGATCCCATGGGACTTATGATAGCAACCTGAATTGTAACAAAGCACTGTTGGCCAGAGGAGAAATGGCACCCCGACTAAGCCTGGTTTCTCCCAAGGTTTTTTTCTCCATTTTAACACCAATTTGCCACTTGTCTGCCACCTAATGTCACCTGATGGAGTCTGGGTTCCTTGCTGCTCTCGCCTTTGGCTTGCTTAGTTGGGGACACTTGACTTGACATTTGATATTCAACAGTGCTTTGATCTGCCTGCATTGACACTATTCTTTAAGAGCTGCTGTGCAGCCAAATAATGTACCAGTTATCAATGTAAAGCTACTTTGACACAATCTACATTGTAAAAAGCGCTATATAAATAAAGGTGACTTGACTTGACTTAAAGACAAAAGTAATGTGCAATATTCTTCATTTAACCTTTTTATACCTCTGTGCATGGTGTCCGCTGGAATTTGTGATTAAGTAACGTCTAGGTTACTACTGTAACCCCCGTTCCCTGAAGCAGGGAACTGAGACGTTACGTCGATACTGACGTAATGGGGTCTCGCCTGGTAGCCCAATCACCTCCAAAGGTACAAAACAAGCCAATGGGAATTGGCCAGTGAGATTTACATGCCGGGCCACACCCCCGGCATCCGGGTATAAATAGGACCGGCATACTCACTCCATTCATATTTTGCTGAGGAGCCGAGATAGGTACCTGGCCGCTCAGTGGTGACTCAGGGCTATGGCAAGGGGACGTCACGCCTCCGTTCCCTCCTTCAGGGAACGGGGGTTACAATAGTAACCTAGACGTTCCCATTCAGTCAGTCACGTTCGACGTTACGTCGATACTGACGTAATGGGGTCCAATGGAAAGCGCCATAGCAACTGAGCCACGTTACGAGTGTTAAGGAAGCAGATGCTGGCAAGCTGTGGCGTGCCCAAATGCAGGTGCTAGCACAGACTCGTAACCCTCCAGCGCCCAGAGTAAGCCCGAGGTGTCTTCCATACCAGTGGGATGGAGAGGACAGGGCGTTACTCAGGAGATGGTCGAAGCTGCTGTTCCTTACCCCCGGGGAAAAGTGCTTCGGGACTCGATTCCCACGTTTTTCAGCCATGACCAAAACGCCAGGAAAGCGTTCCCCGGGGAGGGGAAAGCTACGGAGACCACACCCTGCCCGAAGGGAGGTAACGTGTGGAAAACACATATGGACTGACCCGAGGGGCAGTAACGCATATGGAAGATCTCTGACGTAGGTCCTACCTTCTGGGAGGAACTCTAGCGCTCAGAGACAGGGCAGAGCAGAGCCGCCCAGGGAAAGACACAGGTTTACCGTCAGGGAAACCGTACCGTGGACGGACACTTATGGGATTACCCGAGGGGAATCACATCATACGGGCATCTAGCCCAGTACAAGGGCTGACCTAACGTGCATGCACACGAGTACTGGACCTGGCGCCGGACGCCTCAGCCGCGTCTGGCTGCCGCAGGATGCAGGAGGAACTCCACAGGGTTCACCATGTGGGGAACTGAACTGAGGAGCGGGAAAAGTGCTCGCATTCCCTCAACCAAGGAAAATGGCACAAGCAAGCAAAACACCCATGGCTATCTACATGTAGACAGCACACGGGTGGACACAGGGTCCATTTGGAGATTATAATATCTCGCAAATGTGTTCGGTGTCGCCCAGCCTGCAGCTCTGCAGATGTCTGCTACAGAAGCGCCGTGCACCAACGACCATGGGGAGGCAACACCCCGAGTGGAGTGAGCTCGCAACCAGAGGGGGCACGGCTCGCCTTGGGACTGGTATCCACTATCCAGTGGGCCAACCTCTGTTTGGAGACAGCCTTTCCCTTCTGCTGGCCTCCAAAGCAAACAAAGAGCTGCTCAGAGCTTCTGAAGCTCTGCGTGCGGTCCACATAAACACGCAGGGCACGAACGGGACACAGCAACGCTAGGGCTGGGTCTGCCTCCTCCAGGGGCAGTGCTTGCAAGTTCACCACCTGGTCCCGAAAGGGAGTGGTGGGAACTTTGGGCACATATCCAAGCCGGGGTCTCAAGATAACGTGAGAGTAGGCCGGCCCGAATTCCAGGCACGATTCGCTGACCGAAAATGCTTGCAGGTCCCCAATCCTCTTAAAGGAGGCGAGCGCGGTCAGGAGCACTGTCTTCAAAGACAGATGTTTCAGCTCGACTGACTCAAGGGGCTCGAAGGGAGCTCTCTGTAGGCCCGTCAGAGCGACAGAGAGGTCCCAAGAGGGAACGAGGCGAGGCCTAGGAGGGTTTAATCTCCTGGCGCCTCTGAGGAACCTGATGATCAGGTCGTGCTTTCCCAGCGACCTGCCATGGACCACATCATGATGTGCTGTGATGGCGGCCACATAGACCTTCAAGGTGGAGGGGGACAACCTCCGCTCCAAGACTCCACTTTATGGCATAAGCGCGCCTCGTAGAGGGGGCTCTAACCGAAGTGATAGTGCCAACTACCACGGGTGGTAGGCCACTTAAGTCTTCCACGTCCCGTCCAGAGACCACACGTGGAGGTTCCAGAGGTCAGGACATGGGTGCCATATGGTGCCCTGCCCCTGAGAAAGGAGGTCCCTCCTCAGGGGGATGCGCCAGGGATGGGCTGTCGCGAGGAGCATCAGTTCTGGAAACCAGGTCCATTTGGGCCAGTATGGCACAACTAGCAAGACCTGCTCCTCGTCCTCCCTGACCTTGCACAGTATCTGTGCGAGAAGGCTCACTGGGGGAAACGCATATTTGTGTAGGCCCCGGGGCCAGCTGTGTGCCAGTGCATCCGTGCCGAGGGTCCCCTCGGTCAGGGAGTAAAACAACTGGCAGTGAGCGGATTCCTGGGAGGCAAACAGGTCTACCTGTGCGTCCCCGAACCGGCTCCAGATCAGCTGGACCACCTGGGGGTGGAGTCTCCATTCTCCCGGGAGCGTGAGCTGTCAATTGAGCTCGCCCGGGATGAAAATGGCGCGCAGCGACCTGAGTCGGTGATGACTCCAAAGGATGAGATGGCGGGCGAGTTGCGACATGCGACGGGAGCATAGACCACCCTGATGTTTGATGTACGCTACGGTCGACGTGTTGTCCGTCCGGACCAGTACATGCTTGTCGTGCAGCAGCGGTCGAAACCGGCGCAGGGCAAGGAGTACTGCTAGCAACTCGAGGCAGTGCATACGGCACCCCAGCTGATGGCGGAGGCATCTGTTGTGACAACAACATGCCTGGACACTTGTACTAGGGGCACTCCGGCCGGTAGAAAAGCAAGGTCTGACCACGGGCTGAATGTGTGGCGACGACTCGGTGTGATGACCACACTGAGTGAGCCATGGCGCCATGCCCACCTCGGGACTCGGCTGTGAAGCCAGTGCTGAAGCGGTCTCATATGAAGCAACCGAGCGGCGTGACCGCGGCTGCGGATGCCATATGCCCCAGGAGCCTCTGAAATTGTTTCAGTGGAACCGCTGTTTTCTGTGAGAACGAGTTCAGGCAGTTCAGCACTGACTGTGCACGCTCATTGGTGAGACGCGCCGTCATGTTGACCGAGTCCAGTTCCACACCGAGAAAAAAGATGCTCTGCACAGGGGAGAGCTTGCTCTTTTCTCAGTTGACCCAAAGCCCCAACTGGCTGAGGTGACTGAGCACCAAGTCCCTGTGTTCGCACAACCGCTCTCGCGACTGGGCCAGAATGAGCCAGTCGTCGAGGTAGTTGAGTATACGAAGGCCCACTTCCCTGAGTGGGGCAAGGGCCCCCTCTGCAACTTTGGACCGTACGAGTGGAACCATCCAGACAGCAGAAGTACCCACGGGGGGGCAGCGTGGAGCGCTGTGGCCCAACTCGGGAGGCAGTGCGTCCCGAAGTAGAGGCTGTGAGTGGGGTGCACTCACGTGGCTCCAAGTGTCCCGTAAGGGACGGGGCAGGGTGGTGTGGCTGAGAGTGAGGAAGTGGTGCGTCGCCCACTGTCAGCACAGACCCTGTATGGCCCAGAGATTTTGGAAACTGCTCTTTTATTGAAAAAGTGGGTAGCACAGAAATAAAAGGAAACACAGGATTCTCCACCCGGCCCTCTCCCGGGGGAAGGAAGGAAACACAGGATTCTCCACCCGGCCCTCTCCCGGGGGAAGGAGTGGTGCCTTCACCATCTCCTGGGACAGTCCCCTCCATCTCCGGGCCATCCGTCTCAGAACCGCTTCTTAGACTTCTTCTTAGAGGGCTTAGCAGCCTGGGCGGGTGGCGTCGCCTTCCTGCGGGTAGCTCGGGGAGGATGGGAAGATTCCGACCTCCCGGGAGCCTGTGCAGCCGCAGGGGGACGCCCTTGGCGAGGAGCAGAATGGGGGCCAGCGGGATGGTGGCAACATCACGCCGGGGCAAGATGTGTTTGATGGCCTCCGTCTGCTTTTGCACTGTCGAGAACTGCTGTGCAAAGTCCTCGACAGTTTCGCCGAAGAGGCCGGCCTGGGAAATGGGGGCGTCGAGAAAGCGGACTTTGTCGGCGTCCTTCATTTCGGCCAGGTCCAACCAAAGATGTCGTTCCTGGACCACCAGGGTGGACATCATCTGACCCAGGGCCCGCGCCGTGACTTTCGTCACCCGGAGAGCAAGGTCAAGGTTTCGGGCAGTAAAAGGTGCCTTCCACGTCTTCTGAACCTCCTCATGCACCTCCGGGAAGAAAGGCACTGGGGCGGGACGTGGCTGAGAACCACGCCCCGCACCCAGAAACCAATCATCCAACCGCGAGCGCTCGGGACACGGTGGAGGGTTCCACTCGAGCCCGATGCCCGTGGCGGCCCGGGCAAGCATGGCCGTCAACTCTGAATCCGATTCTGCCTGAATGATCACCCCGGAGGGTGGAAGCTCGGCGTCCTCATCCTCAGAGTCCAAAAGCCCACTCCCCGATGCAGCAATCGACATCTGATCCTGCTCGGGAGTGCCAAAAGTGACGCGGAGAGCCTCCGTAGAGGGTCCCGCGGCAGCAGCCACCAACTCGACGGCACATGGCATTGTAGAGGAGTGGGAGGTTCGTGGGGGCGGGCCCAACGAAGAAGCTCCCACTGTAACCCTCAGACCTCCCAGAGTGCTAACCAGACCGGCAGCCTTTACAGCCGCGGGTGGCTGGGTAGCAGCAGAGGGGACTCGTACAAAAGAAGGTGTTAAAGAAGAAGAGTCGCGATCTCAACGCCAACATGGACATGCCCTCGCAGTGAGGGCATGTGCCATCCACGAGCGCTGACTCAGCATGCTGTTTAGCCAGACAAGTGAGACAGCGATCGTGGCTGTCAGACGAGGTCAGGAAACGACCACATCCAGAAACACACGGACGAAAAGACATCTTGAAAAAGACGCTGATCGCCCGTGCTTGCTCTTTTAGAATACCCACCAGCTGAAGCACACAGGGATGAGTGCTGCACCGTCCTGTGCCAGCACGCTGACACACCCACCGCTGAACGTGCCTTCCCACCAGCTAGCGAGATCCGAGCTGCCACCGGAACAAAAACAATAAAAGCAATATAAATTGCTGTTTTTTGGAGATAACTCCAAGCAATTAAAATTGCTGTTTTTGCTCAATTAGAGGAAATTCACTCTGTAGAGGTGAGAGAACGATCCACAACCGATCGGCTCCGAAGCAAAAGTATGAATGGAGTGAGTATGCCGGTCCTATTTATACCCGGATGCCGGGGGTGTGGCCCAGCATGTAAATCTCACTGGCCAATTCCCATTGGCTTGTTTTGTACCTTTGGAGGTGATTGGGCTCCCAGGCGAGACCCCATTACATCAGTATCGACGTAACGTCGAACGCGACTGACTGAATGGAAACTAATGGATTCAAGATGTTTTAGAAGAAAGTATATTGAAGCATTGTAAAATATTATTTAATCAGTTTACACTACACACCGGCATACGTAAAAATTGTATTTCATCAACGGTCAGTAAGTAAATTCTTCATGAAAATTTAGTACAGTACATACCATGATGTACATACTACATAGTTCACAACCAACTACCACAATCACTTATGCGGTGAAGCAGATGGCTAAAGGTCCATTTACACCAAGACCTTGTTATAGAAACAATACCATACACCTATTTACACTGGGCTCAAATCTGTTGACAGTGTTTCTATGGAAAGGTGTCATATTTTTTCCCTTTGTCTGACAAATAAAACTGACCAAATGGAAACTGTGATTTTACTCTGGTTAAATGGCTTTGAATCAGAATTCCTTTATCTGCCTCTGCAGGGATGGAGTAGAATTTGTTGTCAGCTTTGGTGTGTATAAGTCCCTTAACTGTCCTTAAAACAGCCATTGTTGAAAATGGGTCAATATGCAGAAGATGCTGATAGATCCTGGAAAGTTGTTATACAACAACATATAAAGTTACTCTCATTCTGATACTGTATGTTCTGTGAAAAATTAGGCTGTGATCAGATTGAGTGTAACTGTATTTGTGTGTTGCTGTATATTTGTATACTCACTTGTACTGCCTTTCCAGCTGTGCTGGTCTCTGTGATCGGCCTGTGATGTCTGCCGTGTGTGTAGTCCAGTTGCTATGGAAATGGAGGGCACAGAGCGGGCAGGACGCAGAGGGACAGAATCTCTACGGGAACGCTGTTGTAGAACTTGAATCATGGCGTCTTTCTCCAGCAACTGAGCATGCAAGTCCTTCATCCTGTGACATACAGAGCAATTCTTAATCTCTGGGACTCAGTTATCAGTGATTTCACCTTTTTTGCACCTCTGTGCATGGTGTTTGCTGGCATTTGTGATTTGACTTAAAGGTGTTTTAGAAGAAAGATGTTGTAAAATATTATCAAATTTTCTTACATTAATAATTAATTTTATCATAGACCACAGCAAAATTTGAAGTCAAACTTTTATATCTACCCAAGTGTGCAGACGGGTCACTGTGCATATAGGAGGCTGTGTGTTGTTTATTAACTCTAATGGAATATACACATATGCATAGAAGAGTACACACTTGATAAATTCAACAAATATGTAATATTCTAGTACGTACTGTAGTATGTCTTCCATAACTTTAAATATACTGCTCTGACCCTTCTTGGCATTGAGTGTACAACTCCTGAAGGATGACGTCCTTGAGTGGCCTGATATTTGAGTGGGAGTGTTGATCAACTTGTCTCTACAAAGTCCTCTACAGGTACCCAATAGTGTTAAGGTTGGGTGAAATATTTGTCCACTGAAGGATTTTCACATTAGGATAATATATAGTCATTGTCATGTTGAAAAAGTGCCCAACAACACAGGGAATAAGAAGGTAGCATATTCTGTTTCAAAATTTTGTATTACATCACACAATGGTGTATGAATGCATATTGATTAAGCACACCTCTTCCACTCCTTCAGCACTCATTCATCCCTATACAAGAACTTTACTCCACTTCTCACTCTATTCCTCTCCCTTGCAATGCCATATATTTTGGATGCTGTTAGAGCCAAAATGATTGATTTTGATCTCATGAGATCTCTGGGTATGGATTCCCAGAAGTCTATATTTTGTTATTATGGGCCTTGGAAAAGACTAAATGGGTTTCTTGTGCTTTGGCTAAAGTAGGTAGTTCATGTGCGGACAACAACAATGCATTTCATCTTACTGTGTGAGATAAAACAGTTACTTTGTCAGCTGAGACACTTGCTTAAAGCTTGTGAAGGCCTGATTGTTTCAGGGACTTTGTCACGCGTCCATTTTTTTTTTTTTTTTTTTCATTTTTTACTTTTGCTATATTTTCACACTCAAATACATTGCTTTGGTACCATTGTCCTCTTTTGTGCAAAGAAATATGTCTGCTGACAATTCTTTCCCAAGTGGTTCCATTGTTGTCAGTCAATTCATGGGCTATAACACTTTTACTCTTATTTAAATGTTTTGGTTCAGCATATTTACCTGTTGATAAAAAATGCCTTTAACTTGCACCAGAACGTTTTTATGTAGTTTTATTTTGTAACTTTCATGAGGATGTAGGAATCTGCAGCCAATGAGATTATTTGCTCAACATTTTAATAGTAGTGTTTTTTGTTTAATAAAGACTTTTAGCAATTAATTAATATAATATATTTAAGATTTTCTGCAAACAGTCACATGCATGGGCAATATGTTTTATACTGTGTATTTATATAGCATTATGTTTATTAGCATTCACCTTTGTTCCATTTCCTGACAGTGACGACTGCTCTGGATTCTGTTCTCTTCCTCATGCAGCCACAGTGAGCTGTCACTGTAACTGCCACTGCGAGAATGCTGGATTATAGTCGTATCTCTGAAAATCATAGATCACAATCAGTCTGTCACTTTGTGGCTAATCACAAATTATAAACTGACTTGTAAAAACAAAAAGTTTTAATACTTCAAAAACTATATTGTTTAATCTCTTCATTATCATTATTTAAAATAAATGTACACGATTTTAGAAAGTGTAAACAAGATTTTACTGCAGTAATATATTAAATGGAGGTCTGTGAGGAACAAAAAAGAATAGAAAATGTGTGTATTGTACTCACATAAACATGCATTCACTTAAACCCATTCTCACTCCCAAGGTCTCAAAAACTGCAGCATGGTCAAGCACCTTTAGATCACTATTAAGATGCTAAAGTTAGCCCTAGGCATTGTTATATTGAAACTGCTATCTCCATTGCTTTCAATGAGAAACCTTTGGCGCCGATACACAAACACGAAGGGCAAGGGGGAATTTATCGTCATTAGGCGTATAAAAATTATATATTGGGCATTTAATTTTGTCATTATGTCATATGGTCACATTTCTATGGAAGCTTGTTTCCGCCACTGAATAAAAAATAAAAAAGGTAATTGTGACTTTTTTTCTCACAATTGCAAGATATAAACTCGTAATTGCTAGTTATAAAGTCAGAATTGTGAGATATGTCAGTTTTTTTCCCCTCAGAATTGGACTTTATAATTCGCAATTGCGACTTTATATCTCACAATTCTGAGAAAAGAAGTCAGAATTGTGAGATATAAACTTGCAATCGTGGTCTAGCCTATGGAGGACTGTTCTTGTCGCCTAGCAACTGTGGCAGCTGCCATTGACGAGTAGCAGTCAGGTTTATTTTGGACTTATTTGAAAGTTATGTTCAACTGTTTAAAAAAAACAGGGTTCACAAACTGTCTAAATATGTTCACCGTGGTCCATTTCTGTACACAGCAGAGGATGTACTTCCTTCGCCAACTGAAGAAGTTCAACCTGCCACAGGCACAGATGACAGTTTTACTCAGCCGTTATTGAGTCTTCTGAAGATAAGAAACTTGTCTTCTTTTCCAATAAAAATGTTAAACACCCCTAAATAGAATGAATGAATAAAATTACTTTATACTGTATAAGTTATTATGGCTTGTTTTGAGAGGCTTTAGAATAATGTTTTTTCACTTTGTCACTTAGTTACTCATCCATACATTTCATTTTAAACCCATTTAACACTAAATATATTACTAAATATCTGTATTCATCGGGGGGTTCTAAGATGGCGGCCAGGGAGTAACAGCGATTTTCACTAGCTCCCATACCACTTAGCTAATTATCTGTATTTTATAAGTTAATTCGGACGCAACTCGGTGGCTTTGGTTATGTCATTGTTGTAGTATGTCTTTGGAATCTTTTTGGCCACAATCTTTTTCGAAAATGCCTCGTTCTACCAAAAAAACAGAGAAAAAGGAATCTTCCTCGGCCACGTTGGATATTTCGCCGGAACAAGGTGATGGTGAAGAGAACGACGAGGTTGAGCTAAGCCCAGCCATGGCCAAGGCGTTTCAACACATGACGGAGACGATTTCGAAGACAATAGACGTCAAACTTGATCCCTTAGCGGAGATTATACATACTCATTCCCAGGAATTGGAAAACTGCAAATCTCGACTGAAAAATATTCGTATTGTCGGCTTACCAGAAGGGGCAGAGGGCTCAAATGCGGTGGCTTTCCTTTAAAAAATGGATCCCAGAGTTTCTTCAGCTGCAGACCGAGGGAGCCTACATCAAGATCGAAAGGGCTCATCGTACTCTAGCTCCCAGACCAGGTGCCAAGGAGAGACCTAGGCCGCTAGTGGTATGCATCACTTCGGAGACAGACAGAGGATTCTTGAGGCAAGTAGAAAGTTGTCTATGGATGGAAACTTGCGGTTTGAGAACTGCAAAATCTCCTTTTTTCAAGATTTCTCCGCCGCAGTGCTCCGAAAGCGTAGAGAGTTTGATTTGGTTAAACGCCGCTTGCAGGAGATCGGTGCCCGCTATGCAAAGTTATATCCAGCTAAACTGCGAGTAACCATTGGGAATACCACTAAGATTCTCGGCTCGCCGACAGCGGTCTCTGAGTTTATTGCGGAGATTGGTCAGGATGTTCGACCTGTGGCAGCTGACAGTCTGTGGCAGCTCACATGCTGTGATGGACAAATGACTGTGACCTGATTGCGTTTCTTTTTCCTCTTTTTTTTCTGTTTTGCGTTCGGTATCCACTGCTGTTATTGCGGGATGGTGCGGACGATGTGATTACGCAAGTTTACTTCTTGAGTAAGTTTTGTGAAAGTTTTCTGTTTCGGACTGAACAGAAGGGATGTTCTCTTGTGTATTGAGTTCCCTTTTTGAGAAGGGAAAACGCCTCCTTTTTCTTATTTTATTGTTTTGTTTCTTTTGTTTTTCGAGTTCTACCAAATGTTCCATTGCCCGGAAACGATTGTACTTTTGGTATTATGTTTGTGTCTTTTCGTTGTATGTAAAACTTGTGTACAGGAGATTGTATAAAGGTAAAGCTGCAGCTTGTTTATTTTATTTATCTATTTTATACATTTACGATATTAAAACTTATTATGTATAGATGGTTATCAATAATTTAAGAGTTTCTACATGGAATGTAAGGGGTCTACATGGTAAAATTATAATTCGGAAGGTTTTTGATTGGTTAAATAAGGAGCGTGTTGATCTGGCAATGTTGCAGGAGACCCACTTGAATGATGAGGAACACGCTGGCCTCAGACATAGGTGGATTGGTCAAATTTATTTTTCTTCATTTACAACGAGTAGCAGGGGGGTAGCTATCGTTGTTAATAGAAATTTGCCCCTTAAGATTTTAAATAGCACTAAGGATAAACGGGGTTGTTACATTATTGTTAGAGGGCTATTGTATGGAGAACATATAACGTTTTTAAATATATACTGCCCACCAAACTTTTCTCCTGAGCCTCTCACAAATGCTTTTTTGGATTTGTTAGAGACTGCTTCTGGTACTGTAATTGTAGGAGGGGATTTTAATTGTTTGTTGAATCCTTTACTGGATAGACTACCTTCAAAGAACTGCCCTTCATCTAAACAATCTAAAACGTTATCCGCTTTATGTAAGGAGTTAGGTTATTCTGATGTTTGGCGCGCCCTTAACCCTCTGCGCACAGAATTTACCTTTTATTCCCCTCCCCATAAGTGTTATTCTAGAATTGATTATTTTTTTGTTCCTAGTGCAATTCTGCAATATGTCTCCCGTTGTGCCATAATTAATACTGTTGTTTCTGATCATGCTGTGGTGCTATTGGATTTGTTAGTGGAAGGTGCTCCAAAACGTACTAAGCACTGGAGATTTAATATGTCATTGCTTAAAGACAACAAGTTTATTTCATACTTTAATTCTGAATTTAAGATTTTTTGGTCGATCAATTCAGAGTCTATCGATGATCCATCTCTGTTATGGGAGACTTGCAAAGCCTATATAAGGGGTCTAGCTATATCTTATTCCATTACTAAAAAACAGAAACAAGTAGAGAAGCAGGAACGCTTAGAGCTAGAACTTAAAAGGGCTACCGAAGTTCATGTGAATGATGCTTCACCCGCTAATTTGGAGAAGTTGACCATAATACGTGCCTCCCTGGATGCATTGTTGTTGCAACAGGCCAACGTTAAAAAATACTTTTTTCAAAGCAAAGACTGTATGAGCACGGCAATAAACCTAATAGTATTTGTCTTATTTATTCAAAAACAAATCAGGCCCACAATTTATCACCTCTATTATGGATTCTTCTGGTAAGCAATCATTTGACTCTGGGGTTATAAATGCTACATTTAAGCAGTTTTATTCTGACCTATATCATACTGAATATTCACCCCAACAATATAACGCTATGGTAAATTTTTTTGATCACTTAACGCTTCCTAGTATATCTGATGAACAGAGAATGGCTTTGAATGCCCCCATCTCAAGGGAGGAAGCCTTAATGGCTCTACGTAGTCTACAGTTGGGCAAATCCCCTGGTCCGGACGGTCTGGTGTGTGAAATATATAAAGAATTTGAGCATCTGTTAATAGATCCCCTGTTATCTATGTATGATCATTCATTTATGACAAATAGATTGCCACAATTGCTTAGAGAGGCCAACATTCCCTCATTTTAAAAAAAGAAAAAGATCCAGAGCTCTGTGGGTCATATAGGCCGATATCTCTTCTGAACGTGGATTTTAAATTGCTTTCTAAGATCCTTGCATTACGGTTGGAGAAAATACTTCCTTCTTTCATTGATGAAGACCAAACTGGTTTCATTAAGGGTAGAAGTTCGAGTAACAATATTAGAAGGCTTCTAAATGTCATTGAGCTTTCTCACAAAAGTAACATTACCTTATTTTATCGTTAGATGCGGAGAAGGCCATGTGGAGTGGCCTTATTTATTTTATACCTTGGAGAGGTTTGGCCTCGGTGATAATTTTATCAGATGGGTGCGCATACTTTATTCTGCTCCACTTGCGGCAGTTGTCACTAACGGTCATAGGTCGGACAACTTTCCTCTGTCCCGTGGCACTAGACAGGGCTGTCCCCTCTCCCCGTTGCTTTTCGCGATAGCAATAGAACCATTGGCTCAGGCGATTAGGGAGAGGGCGGCCATCTCTGGTGTTTCGGTTGGTCTTAAACAACACAAGATCTCCCTCTATGCAGATGATATCTTGCTCTTTTTGTCTAACCTTGATTCATCTGTGCCTGCTTTAATAGATATTATTAATTCATTTGGGAAGTTCTCATGGTATAAAATAAATTTTTCCAAATCTGTTGCTTTGCATCTAAGACACCCAAGCACTAGTGTAATTAATTTGACGTCCTTTCCATTTAAAGTGTTGGAGTCTGGTTTCACATATTTGGGAATTAGCATTACACCTACAGTTTGTCAAAAAGTTAAAAGTTAACTTCTTCCCATTACTTGATAAAATCCACAATGATTTAAATAGATGGTCAGATCTCCCTCTTTCCTGGCTTGGAAGAATTGCTGTAGTTAAAATGAATATAATGCCCAGGCTTCTTTACCCATTACAGACGATTCCAATCTTATTGCCGTATAAAAGAGTAAAGGAATTAACTGGATGGCTTAGTTCTTTTATATGGAATAAGCGGAAACCAAGACTAAATTAGTCAATTACAGGCCGATCTCAAATCTCACTTTTCTGTCAAAAATACTAGAAAAGGCAGTATCATCACAACTATGTTCCTTTTTAGAAAGAAATAGTATCTGTGAGGATTTCCAGTCAGGATTTAGACCGTACCACAGTACTGAGACTGCTCTCATTAGAGTTACTAATGATTTGCTCTTATCATCAGATCGTGGTTGTATCTCTCTATTAGTGTTACTGGATCTTAGTGCTGCATTTGACACTATTGATCACAATACTCTTTTAAATAGACTCAAAAATTATGTTGGCATTAGTGGAATTGCACTGTCATGGTTTAAATCATACTTATCTGACCGTTATCAGTTTGTAGTAGTAAACAAAGAGATGTCATATCGATCACAAGTTCAATATGGAGTACCGCAAGGCTCAGTACTAGGACCGTTGCTGTTCACTCTGTACATGCTACCCTTGGGAGATATCATTAGGAAGCATGGCGTTAGTTTTCACTGTTACGCTGATGATACTCAGCTCTATATTTCTGACGAAACTTACCAATTCACAAAATTAACGGAATGCATAGCTGATATAAAAAATTGGATGACCAGTAATTTCCTACTACTAAATTCAGAAAAAACAGAGATTCTAATTTTTGGACCAAAAACTTCTTCACGTAATAACCTAGAATACTGTCTAACACTTGATGGCTGCTCTGTTAAGTCTTCGTCGTCAGTTAGGAACCTGGGTGTGCTCTTTGATACCAATCTTTCATTTGAAGGCCATGTCTCTAGCATCTGTAAAACCACATTCTTCCATCTTAAAAATATATCTAAACTACGACATATGCTCTCAATGACAAATGCAGAACAGTTAGTTCATGCGTTCATGACCTCAAGGCTAGATTACTGTAACGCTCTACTGGGTGGTTGTTCCGCTTGCCTGTTAAACAAACTACAGCTTGTACAAAATGCAGCAGCTAGAGTTCTTTCTAGAACTAGGAAGTATGACCATATTAGCCCAGTTCTGTCAACACTGCATTGGCTTCCTGTTAAACATCGTATAGATTTTAAAATCTTGCTAATTACTTACAAAGCACTAAATGGTTTAGCTCCTCAGTACCTGAGCGAGCTCTTAATGCATTATAGTCCTTCATGTCTATTGCGATCTCAGAATTCAGGCCAGTTGATAATACCTAGAATATCAAAATCAACTGCAGGCGGTAGACCCTTCTCCTATTTGGCACCTAAACTCTGGAACAATCTTCCTAGCATTGTTCGGGAAGCAGACACACTCTGTCAGTTTAGAGAGACTAAAAACACATCTCTTTAACCTGGCATACACATAACACATTATCAATTTATTTTTTCAAATCCGTTAACGGATTATTAGGCTGCATAAATTAGGTCAGCCGGGAACCGGGAACACTTCCTATAACACCAGATGTACTCATTACATCAGAAGAAGAATGGCATCTACGCTAATATTAGTCTTTCTGTTTGTCCCGAGGTTTACCGTAGTCAACCGGATCCAGGCCGTATCTGTCGTGAATATGGCTCCCACGGCTCATCCTCCGGACCGCCGGAGGGAGCCATCTCCGGAATATTGACTCTTTGCCATTCGGACTCCATTTCCCATAGGCCCTCATTCCTGGGACTGATTGCACTTTCACCTGCACCACATCACGCACACACTATTTAAGACACACACGCACACCACATCTTTGCGAAGTCTTGATTTGCTACGGTAGTCATTTCTGAGCGTTATTTCTGTGGACTGATATCTTGTTATTACCCGGACTGTTTGTTATCTGTGAACCTCTGCCGCCTGCCCTGAACTTTGTTTGTACCCTGGACTGTGATTGTTTGCCGCCTGTCTTGATCTCTGCCTGTGACCCGTCTCTGATTCCTGCTGCCAGCCTCGACCCCTGCCTGTCCCTGACTACGGTATTGCTCTGCCCTTTCCTGTACTGCTGCTGTGTTTAATAAAGCTGCTTATGGATCCACACACTGTTGACCCATCATTACAGTATCTAGGTGAGATTGAGGACCTACGCCTTGACCCGACCACAACGCACCCCTGAAGTGTCAGCAGAGATTGAGTCAACTAGATCATCCATTGTGAAGGCCTCATCGACACGACAGCCAGTGGCACAGTTCCTCAACAAACCATCCATACCGGCGTGATACTGGTATGTCTTCCCTACTGGCCCCCATTCACAATAACCCAGAGTTTATGCCTAGCCTCTCAGATTCTGGTTTTAAACGTTGGTATACTTATGGGATATGTAGACTTAGTGATTTGTTTAATGAAGGTTCCCTATTATTTTTTGAAGACTTGGTTATAAAATAAAAACTTCCTAGATTCAATTTTTTCAGATTTCTCCAAATTAGGGATTATATTTTTAAAAGTACTAATCTTGTTACTAACCCATCCATGTCGGTCATTGAGAAGATTCTTTTAAATCCCCCACTGTGTAAGCAGATCTCTTGCTTTTATAATGCACTTTGCTTATATGAAGTGGTGACTACACAAGACCTTAGAAGATTATGGGAGGAGGAGTTACAATTGACCATAAAAGAGGAGGATTGGGATCGGGTCTGGAGTCAGGCGAATAAGATCTTTGTTTGCAACAGGGCCAGAGCCATTCAGCTCAGGACTGTGCATAGATTGCACATCACACCGCTCCTTAGGAGTAAGTTTGCCCCAAGTAATTCTCCATTATGTCTTAAATGTAAGGTGGAAGTGGGAGATTATACCCATTGTATTTGGGACTGTTCTATAATTAGGACTTACTGGTCAAAAGTTGTTCAATATTTGAGTCAAATGTTTGGACTAAAGCTTCAGTTGGATCCCCTGTCTTTGATCTTAGGTCTTCCAATTAGACATTTGTCAAATAAATTTGCTAGACGGTTGTTTGACATCTTAGCCTCTGCTGCCAGCAAAAATTTATTGTTATCCTGGATCAGCGATAAACCCCCTTCTTTGAAAGGATGGCATAAGATTATTAGAGAATGATTCCATTAGAATTCTTAACATGTGTTATTCATTCGCCAACTGAAGCTTTCCATCAGGTCTGGACTCCATATCTTGACTGTATTGATGTATCCTTAAGTAATATTTTGAAATATGGTACATCATAATGCTCCTGTACTTCTTTTTTTCTTCTTCTTCTTCTTCTTCTTCTTCTTCCATTGTATTGTAATTGCCGGGTTCTGTGTGTTTGTCTGTTTGGTTTGGTTTTAGTTTAGTTTGTAAATTGTTGAAATGCTGATAAAAAGATGCAATAAAAAAATAAATAAATAAATAAATAAAAAAATATCTGTATTCATCATACTTGGTAAATGCCAGGGACTATAAGTTGACCACCCGTCCTCACTCCCAAGTCGTCAAAAACTAAAGCATGGTCAAATGCCTCTTATTCCATATTAAGATGCTAAACCTTAGGCTGTACTATATATCGATGAACTAGGAACTCTATTGCTTTCAATTGCTTGCCTTATGTGTCAGATCAAACTGCATTTAATTCTTTTCATGCATTTTGTAAAAGTAAAAGATTTTTATGTTAAGTTTCTAATCAAGCGTCCCTCAATTATGTAATAATCTGTCTTTTTAATCAATAACAGTACAAGGGTGACCTCTTTCTACTTTTAAGAACATACAGGTACTGGTCATATAATTAGAATATCGTGAAAAAGTTCTTTTTTTTTTTTTATTGTAAATTATTTTAAAAAATGAAACTTTCATATATTCTAGATTCCCTACATGTAAAGTAAAACATTTCAAAAGTTTTTTTTTTTTTTTAATTTGTTGATTAGAGCGTACAGCTCATGAAAGTCCAAAATCCAGTATCTCAAAATATTAGAATATTTACATTTGAGTTTCATTAAATGACCATCCCTACAGTATAAATTCCGGGTATCTTTTGTTCTTTGAAACCACACTAATGGGGAAGACTGCTGACTTGGCAATGGTCCAGGAGACAATCATTGACACCCTCCACAAAGAGAGTAAGTCACAGAAGGTCATTACTGAATGGGGTGGCTGTTTACAGAGTGTATATCAAAGCATATTAAATGCAAAGTTGACTGGAAGGAAGAAATTGGGTAGGCAAAGGTGCACAAGCAACAGGGATGACCGCAAGCTTGAGAATACTGTCAAGTAAAGCCAATTCAAACACTTGGGAGAACTTCACAATGAGTAGAATGAAGCCGGAGTCAGCGCATCAAGAGTCACCACACTCAGACATCTTCAGGAAAAGGACTACCAAGCCACTTCTGAACCAGAGACAACGTCAGAAGCATCTTACCTGTGCTAAGGAGAAAAAGAACTGGACAGTGAACAGTGGTCGAAAGTCCTCTTTTCAGATAAAAGTAAATTTTGCATTTCATGTTGAAATCATGGTCCCAGAGTATGAAGGAAGACTGGAGAGGCACAGAATCCAAGCTGCTTGAAGTCTAGTGTGAAGTTTCTGAAGTCAATAATGATTTGGGGGGGCCGTGACGTCTGCTGGTGTTGGTCCATTGTGTTTTATCAAGTGCAAAGTCAATGCAGCCATCTTCCAGGAGATTTTGGAGCACTTTATGCTTCCATCTGCTGACAAGCTTTATGGAGATGCTGATTTCCTTTTCCAGCAGGACTTTAGCACCTGCCCACAGTGCAAAAACCACTTCCAAGTGGTTTGCTGAGCATGATTTTACTGTGCTTTATTGGCCAGCCAATATGCCTGACCTGAATCTATGGGATATTTTCAAGAGAAAGATGAGAAACAGTCGATCCAACAATATACAGATGATCTGAAGGCTCAATAGTGCCTCAGCAGTGCCACAGGCTGATCACTTCCATGCCACACTTCACTGATGCAGTAATTTGTGCTAGGAGCAAGTCATTTGCTGTAATATGTCCTGCCAATCAAGTATTGAGTGCACAAAAGAACATACTTTAAAGAACTTGAACTTTTCTGTTTTGCAAATCCATTTTTTGAGTGATCTTAGGAAATATTCAAATATTTTGAAATACTGGATTTTGGACTTTCATGAGCTGTACGCTCTAATCATCAAAATTTAAAAAAAAAACTTTTGAAATGTTTTACTTTACATATAGGGAATCTAGAATATATGAAAGTTTCATTTTTAAAAATAATTTATAATAAAAAAATGAACTTTTTGATGATATTCTAATTATATGACCAGCACCTGTAAGAATCCAACAAAACATGATTAAAGAGTTTCATGGCTGTTTGAAGGAATTACAAAACAAAACAAAAATCAAAGCCCTTAAGTAACCTAAATATTTTTTGAATGTAACCGCAATCTATTTACCACCAATTAAAATTAACGAGTATATTTTATATGTCACTCCAGGGAAGTGGAGGGATTGGTTCCCAATCCTGGTCCTGGAGTACCCCCAACACTGCACATTTTAAATGTCTCTCTTACCTAACACACATATTTGGTTTTGGAGTCTTTACTAATGAGCTGATGAGTTGAATCAGGTTTGTTTGTTTCAGAAGACATCTAAAATGTGCAGTGCTGGAGGAACTCCAGGGCCAGGCACATGCCACTATCCGCTGGCACACGCCAATGAAAGCCTGATGTTCTCAGGTGACTATGTTGAACATCATGTTGAACAACATGCATCTGTTTTCAGTGTTATTTTAACATTATAAGTCAAGAATATACTGTAGTGTATAAGTAACTATATGATATACACTATATTGCCAAAAATTTTGGGACGCCTGCCTTTACATGCACATGAACTTTAATGACATTCTTAATCCGTAGGGTTTAATATGGAGTTGACCCACCCTTTGCAGGTATAACAGCCTCAACTCTTCTGGGAAGGCTTTCCACAAGGTTTAGGAGTGTATTTATGGGAATTTTTGACCATTCTTCTAGAAGTGCATTTGTGAGGTCAGGCAGTGATGTTGGCAAGAAGGCCTGGCTCGCAGTCTCCGCTCTAATTCATCCCAAAGCTGTTCAATCGGGTTAAGGTCAGGATTCTCTGCAGGCCAGTCAAGTTCCTCCACACCAAACTTGCTCATCCATGTCTTAATGGACCTTGCTTTGTGCACTGGTGCACAGTCATGTTGGAACAGGAAGGGGCCATCCCCAAACTGTTCCCACAAAATTGGGAGCATGAAATTGTCCAACATGTCTTAGTATGCTGAAGCATTAAGAGTTCCTTCACTGGAACTAAAGGGCCAAGCTATACCCCTGAAAAACAACCCCACACCATAATCCCCCCTCCACCAAACTTTACACTTGGCACAATGCAGTCAGGCAAGTACCGTTCTCCTGGCAACTGCCAAACTCAGACTCGTCCATCAGATTGCCAGACAGAGAAGCGTGATTCGTCACTCCAGAGAACACATCTCCACTGCTCTAGAGTCCAGTGGCGGCACGCTTTACATCACTGCATCCGATGCTTTGCATTGCATTTGGTGATGTAAGGCTTGAATGCAGCTGTTCGGCCATGAAAACCCATTCCATGAAGCTCTCTACACACTGTTCTTGAGCTAATCTGAAGGCCACATGAAGTTTGGAGGTCTGTAGCTATTGACTCTGCAGAAAGTTGGCGACTTCTGCGCACTGTGCACCTCAGCATGCGCTGACCCCGCTCTATGATTTTACGTGGCCTACCACTTCGTGGCTGAGTTGCTGTTGTTCCCAATTGCTTCCACTTTGTTATAATACCACTAACAGTTGACCGTGGAATATTTAGTAGTGAGGAAATTTCACGAATGGACTTATTGCACTGGTGGCAACCTATCACGGTACAACGCTTGAATTCACTGAGCTCCTGAGAGTGACCCATTCTTTCACAAATGTTTGTAGAAGCAGTTTGCACGCCTAGGTGCTTGATTTTGTACACTTGTGGCCATGGAAGTGATTGGAACACCTGAATTCAGTGATTTGAAGGGGTGTCCCAATACTTTTGGCAATATAGTGTATATTACATTGAAAACTTATTGGGCTTAATTCATGAAACCTTTGAAAATATATGAGTAAATTTGGAGTAATTTGCGTGTAAAACAGATCTTCCTGAAAATTCTCCTCCGGATTCACAAATGCTTCATGAACATCAGATTTTATAGTCGCGTGTGCACGCTCATTCACAATTAGCATAATCCCCGCCTATGAGTTACAGCTACGTAAATTACATGTCCAGGAACGCTGTGGAATCTTCTAGACTCCGTTCTCAGATTTGGCTCCAGTATATTGCATAAATGCTAAAGAGACTAAATGGCCATATGTCTAACAATAAATATTCAATTAACATGTGTCCACCAAAGTGTTTTTAGCCAGCTGAAAAAAAAAAAATGCCTGATGCTCTTCTGAAAACGGCCAGCTGATGGTGCTTGAGAGCGCTATGGAGGCACAGCGTTTTTCCAGCTGAGACACTTTGGTTGCTGTGATGATACGAATATGCCAAGCAGTAACGTGTTACTAGTATCTCATTTTGAAGAAAATTACTGAATATAAAAATGCACTAACCAGCAATATTAACTTCTCCATTGTTGTTTAGTCATTGTACAAGTAGGATGGTTGGTCGGTGTAGTATTTGTCCCGTCCCTCCTCCACTGTGATTGGACGATTGGGTGAAAACTGACAGTGACGAGAGCTGCACTTTAACGGTTTTCAACTCTCAGCAAAAAATAAATAAATAAATAAAAAATAAGGCAGGGCAATCGACCTATTATTTATGGTACATAGTGCATCAAAATGTTTGCCTTAAAGAACACAGAATGTTCAAATGTGTTATACACAATTTACACATGGTAGGGAGCAGGTGTAGATTTCTTTTATAACTAACATTTTGAAAATATGAACATTTTCATGAATCCGAAAATTTATGTCAGAGTGCCTTTGCGAACGATTTACACAAAAATTCGTTCTGCTCGTGTTTCATGAATGAGGCCCAATATGAGATGATGAGAGCATATTGCAAAAGAAAAAAAAGCAAAGAGCCCTAGGGTTTTCTAACAGTGATTTGGTCACCTTTGGCTTTCTCGTGGAGGGCTTTAAGACATGAAGACATGATTTTCTGTAAAGGTGCAAATAAAAATTGACTTCACTTTGTCTTTATATAGAAAGCTGGGTAAATGTGTGTGTATGTACTGACCTCTGTGCTGCGGCTGTAGCTGCGGCCTCCATGGCAAAGTGTCTCATTGCGCTCTCTTCAAAGTACTTCTGCTCCCAGCATGTCATATCAGCCTCCAATCCCAGAATCCTTTCCTCTCTCTCCCTTAGCAGATCCAGTAGAGCAGGAGCACTGGACTCACGCACCGTGAGGGGAACGCCTACACCAGCACGCTACACACACAGAGACGGACAGTGTTTATGAGTAATATTTGGCTGGATAATTGCCCTCTAACATTTACGTGGCAATGTTACGTGGCCCTTCCGTGGCAAACAGATAAAGTGACTGGGCATGTGAATGTTACTATTACATAAACAGATCTGTGGGTCAATCACAAAAAAACATTTTTTTAATATAACTCTGACTGTGTTTGACTGAAAGAAGAAAGTCATATAGGGTGAAATCTGGGTGATTGGGACATTTTTTGCCATTGACATGACTTGGAAAAAGAATTCACCCCTGAATTCTAGGATGGCTTGAGTGTTGGATACCAGATGTCAAATATCCAAAGTTCATCAGAATTGCAGAAACTTGGTGGTGCATCTGACTAAAACACTGGAAAAGAACACCAGTCCTTTGCAGTCTTTAATTTACTGAGTTCAGGATGCTTAAGTATTGAATACTTCAAATGACCTGAAGCACATGGAGGTACATGTAGCAAATTCACATGATGTAAATGGACAGATGTTAAGAGAAGGACAGGATTAACATGATGTACAGGATGATCTTTAGTCATTAACGCATCCTAAGGGAAGAACTCAAAGGACATGGTTGGGTGTCCATTCAAACACCCACACCTCACCAATGCAAAAAGGAACAAAGGAAGTAAATGTGATCTATTTATAGACCATGACCAGGGGGTTGTGGGTAATGTAGTGCACCATATATGGTAATGTAGTTTACCAGGAATTGTGGGAAATGTAGTACAAAGAAAAATAAGGGGAAAAAAGGAAACAAATGGGTCAGTTTACAATATTGAGTGTGAGGATGAGTAAATTATGATATTATTTTCCTTTTTGAGGGAACTAACCCCTTAAGCTGACTGTAATAGTTTATTGTATTTTTTAGATTTTCTTCAGCTCAATAATGCCTATAGGAATATACTGTAAAATGGTGCATAAAACAAATTCATAAGGAAAAAATGCAAATAATAAATCCGCTCCATAGCAGATTCCAAGTGATCAAAGGCAATTCAAATTCAACCCATTGCATAGCTTTCTGCCAGTAGCGTTCACTCATGCAATGTACTTAATGACGTACAACCGTTTCAATGGGATGGTGGAAAGTTAGTGAGGGAAGGGCATAAAAAGTGAAAGTGGAACGCAGCCCTCAAGCTGCTGAAACTCTTCTCAATCTTAACTCCATCCTATCTCAAGGACAAGTCCTAAATAACCTATTAAGATGCCAGTCATTAAACTTCTTTTAGGAAAACCACAACAATATATGCCATAAGTGACCCAAACTCAGAGCAGAAATATAGAGATGAAGTTTGTGTGGAGCAGCTGACCACATTATCCCAAAAATTGTAATCTCTGTAATTAAATCCCTAAAAAAAATCTTAATTCTCTGTACTTTGCCTTACAAACACTGAAAAAATTAATAATTTAATTAATTCAATGAACACGACTTGTACACACTATGTAGTTAGCATGTGTTAATTCATTGCGTTGCTGGAGGAAGATGGGCTTTCCACAGTCAAGTCAAGTCACCTTTATTTATATAGCGTTTTATACAATAATTGTTTCATTTATTGTACCGTAATGAAGAAGTTTCAGTTCAATTCACAGACCTGTTGTGTTCGCAGTGACTCCAGTTCTCTCTCCAGGCGAGTGCGCAGACGTCGTTCCAGCTGCTCGCGTTTCTCACATGCGACTTGGAGTTGCGCTAGTGCCTGCTGCAAGCGCTCCACCCTCTCCACATACTTCTGCTTTTTACTCAACTACAGCACAGAGACAGACAGAAGAGAGCCTGTCCAGTATAATATAACACAAACTCAAACTCTCTGTCTAGGGATAACAGTTTCACTTAATGTTGTTTGGATGTCACAAAGCAGTAATTGACATATCTATCTAATTTTTAATTAGTCAAGCCAACACATTGTTGACACATGATGTTAATGCCTATTTTTCCACTCTGAGCAATTAGTCAGTCCATTTACACAAGTCTGATTCATAAATACTGATTTTTGGATGCGGAATGCTCACGAAAATGAGATGCAGGATTTATGGTGTGAACAGCATAATAGGCCAGTCGAAGTGATTTGAAGCATTGCCTCTTCTCACGTGAGTTTTCACATTCATTCTCAATTACAACCCATCATCACACTGAAATCAGATTGGATTCATTTGGATTGACAAAAATTAATATATCCATAAATCCATCCATCCACTTGATAATTTGTGAAGATCTTAAGATCTCCCAGCTTTGACCCTAGTTAGACCCTCTTAGGGCTATTCCATGAGTTGTCATCCATTCAGCTCTGTGATTATAGTCTATAAAGTTATAAATATGGATTTTTTTTTTTACAAAAATCGCTTCACTTCAGAAGGCCTTTATTAACCCCCCGGAGCCGCGTGGATATCTTTTATGATGGATGGATGTACTTTTTTGGGCTTCAAAATATCGGTTACTATTCACTCCCATTATAAAGCTTGGAAGAGTAAGAACATTTTTAAATATAATTCTGAATGTGTTTGACTGAAAGAAGAAAGTCATATACACCTACGATGGCTTGAAGGTGAGTAAATTATGGGATAATTTTTTGGGTGAACTAACCCTTTAAAAGTATTATCCCAAATTATGTGTGTAACCTGCCATCCTAACTCTATATTTCTGTACTTCAAAAAGGTACTGTAATGCTACCATGTCCGAAAATCACCCAGAGGGTATTAGTTCTCAGATATTCTTTAATAATTGATTAAGGGTGTACAGACTCACCTCCTCCTCTAGTTTGACAACTTTGCTCTGAGCGTTATTTAAAGCCTGCTCTAAGATGTCAATGTGTCGTCGCTGATCCTCATTGGCTGATCGGAGATTGGCTGCCTCCATCTCTAATTTTTCTAGATCTTTTAGGCTTTCTCTTCCTGAGGGGAATAAAAGACAAAATAAAAAGGTGTTTCAGAGAACTTTTTTTCCAAAAAAAAAAAGTGTATATAGATTGCTGTTCTGTGCTGTTCCTACAAAGCATATATCTGACATGACAAACATGCAAAGACAAATGATGCAAACCTGAAATTTGCTGCCTAATCCAATTCTGACCCCTTAACATATAAATATTATTATTGACTTGCACTAGTGAATCGGAGTAAGGCAAGAACATAGTTATGTACTTGCTCAATGATGGAATTTTAGATTTTTTCCCCAAAGAGAGAGAGAGAGATTTGAGTGCAAGCAAGGAAGTGGTACAGGAAGTTAAGGGAGGGAAGCAAGAGTTAATCTGGGTTGAGCAGCTAGACAGATATTTTGAACAACAAACAGACCAAGCATATTAGTGTAATGATGCACATAAAGCAGTAAAATCTCACTCTGTGAAAGATACAAGTGTCCGTCATCTTGTCCCTCCAGCTCCTGACTGGCTATCTGTCGATTGGCTGTATCCAAACGGTCTAAAAAACACATTTGAGAAAACATTATTTGCCACAGGACCCAAGAACAGCTAAGATAAACTAAATAAACAAGCAAAAAAACATAAATAAATAATACTTACAAAGTTCAGCAATTTTGACTAAAACTAATCAAAGCATGAGCACTATCTCACCTCTCAAGTCTCTGTTAAAATCATGAAGACGTCTGATCTCTGCTTCTAATTTATTCCTCATGGTTTTTTCCAAAGCATCCCGTTTGGATGTGCTCTTCACTAAACTCTCATGTGCCTCTGACAGGCGCACAACCTCCACCTCCAACTGAAAATACAGCACATACTCCCATTAATGCTGCACTGTGATATAATAATGCCAGTGTCCTCCTGTCAGTGTGCCGAATTAAAATCACACTGGACAATATTTTCATCACCACAGTTAAATTCTACCACATTCCAATTAAGTTATAAGATAGACAGATAGACAAACAAAAAGACAGACAGACAAGTACCTGCTCTAGTTTGCTGGCCTTCTCATTTTGCTTGTGAATTTCTTGTCTAAGGCTTTGGTTCTCTTCTTTTAGGATCTCCAGCATCTGCTTGTCATGGCTTACCATGGCATACGTATCCCCTGGGAAAGGCTGTCCAAAAAGGGCCACACAAGAAGACAGTCCCTGGGTCTCAGATCCAGTCTGAGCTAGAGGAAATCCCAGGGACTGAGACAGGGATAAAGCCTGATACTGTTGCTGAGAAGCCTGTGAGGGCAGGATACAAGTCTCAGAAGCCATGGGACTGGTCTGTGGTGTTTGCTGCTGTGACAAAGGGCACTGTCTAAAATACATAAAGATAGTGAGTGAAAAGTGAGAAAGAGAAATGTGTTAGCACCTGTTCATAATTAATGCTTATAGGTGAAGTGTACATTTTCCAATGTTAAAACATATATACAAGTTAAATAGCTGGGAGTTTGTTTAATGAAGAGACAACTATAAATATGTCACTGGTATGCTGGCTTAAATTATAAATGCCTTAAAAAACATTGCTTGTTTGAGTGGTCGAACATGTCAGTGTCTGGCTCAGCCAATGGTTACCTGTAATAATCTGTTTGGGGGAATTTGGAAACCATAATTTTTGCAGTTCCAATTGGTGCTGCTAGTGGCGCAGAAATGACACAATTCACCTTTATGTGTCTGCTACAATTACCTTGCTATATTTCTAAGTGGCACTGTCTCCAACATGGCTGCTGTCAAGGTATCACTGTAGAAGTGTCCCTGTTCCAGAGATTCTGAGTTGGAGTGTAATGTGGGCGAAAGCATAGTCTGTACCTTAAATTTAAAAGGATATTCTGGGGGAGGACCTCTTTGATCCAAAGTCCATTGTGGTAAGGGTAAGGGTGGTGGCGGAAGTTGTAGGTTACTCACGGAGGTCTTACTAGTTGGTGAGAGGGAATCTGCTGTATTATCAGCCCCACAAGGAATAGTGTCTCGTGAGCAAGGTGAATTGGAAGGTCCCACACTTTCCTGAGCTCCATTGCATTCTAGACTGTGTTGCATGATCCTTTCACTGAGTGAGCGAACATGACCCTGTTTCAAATCTGACAGACCTTCATCAAGAGATGCACCACCAGTGCCCCCTTGCTGGGTCCATGCATGACCCTCCATAAGGGCCTTCACAGGAACTGCTGAGAGAGAAGTGGAAGAGGACGAAAGAGAAGGAGGGGAAGAGAGTGAATGTGTGTTAGAAAGTGATTGCAGATGGGAATGTGAGCTTGCAGGACTGTCAGACATTGCTGAAGACTGTATCTGCTGAACCTGGTTGTGTTGGTGCTGACTTTGGTGTGCATGGTTTTTATGGCCCTCCTTGTGAAAGACCTGGCTCTGATTTTGTTGGAGATTGTTTGAAAGGTTGTGGAGAGGGATTTGGGACTGAGGGTCCATCAGACTTTGCTGTCCTCTGTACAGCTGAGACTGGATTTTAGCCTCCTCGTAAGACGGAAGTTCTAAGGTGTCAAATCCAGGCAAATTCTGGGCTGCTTGGACTGCTTTACCTGTACCCTGGCCCACACCACCAGTCTTTTCCATGGAGCTGCTGTCCACTTGATGCTCCTGACCTTGAGGTTCCTGTCGTGATTGAAACTGCAGGGGCATAAGTTGATATGATTGGGCCAATTGACCCTCCTTTTCAAGGAGTGGGTTCTCTGTAGATGTGGGGTTGCTTAGCATCTGACAACTGTCGTTTTCCTCCCCTCCTCTGATTCCACTTGTTCCGTATCGCAGATGTTCTTGCATAAGCCTGTGAAGCACAGTTCCAGACACACTCTCCTCAGAACTGTGCATGTCTGCTCCTGCACGGGTGGGCAAAATGTAGCACTGATACGTACAGATGAATTGGATGATGTTATCTGCAAAAGGAGAAGGAGCAATTAATTATTACAATACTGCTACAAAAAAAATCTTGAATGATGACAAATATATTTAAAAAATATATTTCATGCCTACAGACAAGGACATGACTGGGCACTGGCAAATGGGCTATAGTTCTGCATGTTTTGTCAGTTGCCTTGGATCTTACTTTTCTTTCCCCTTTTTATATGTTCACTTCACCAACTGTAATTACAATGCCTACTGGACACATTTAGTGTGGATTTCAACAATTCATCCACACCGGAAGCAATCAACACTTCAAAGAAAAAAAAACATCGATTTAGCGCTGAACTGCTGCTTAAAACACATGTGTGAATTGTGCAGCGCACCCCGCTCTGTGCGGATCATTTTAGTATGCACAAGTTTATTATATGGGTATGCGATATTCATAATATTCTATTTTTGATGAACGAATGAATTAGTGTTGTTGAACGAATCTGTTGAGTGAAATCATAAATACAGTTAATGTCTCCACCTACTGGCATAATAATATAATCTTGAGAAAGAGTCACTGAAAATTCCCCACCACTAATGCAAAGACTGAAAAGTCTGACAGCTTGTCCAAAACTTAGCCAAGCTCAGACTTAGCCACAAACAAGAAAATTGTATTCAGGAGGAATAAGAAGGAACTACAAGAATGTTTGATGTCTGTAATCGGAAGCACTTCTGTGGACATGGCAGCTCCTAAAACTCCCAATGGAACATACTCTGGATTGTTCCTGTAGAATTTTTATGGTCTACCATTTGTTTTTGTTATCTTTCAATGAAGGTGTTCAAACAAGAAACAAACAAACAAAAAAACTTACAAATAAAAGCCTACTCTAATAAAATTTCTGTCTTTTCAAACGTTTTCATTTAATAATAATACTTTTACTTAATTCAGAATAAAATCCTGGACTATTTCTAATTCCACGAGAATAGGGAAGTCCATGCCACAACTAAAACAGTAAGGACACAGAGGACCGAAATCTTTGGAATCACTTTCAGAACGATTTTTTATGGGGGATAAAAACATCGACAGCCAATCAGATTCACCCGACTTTAAAGAGTTTACGCATTTAAAGCGACATAACTGCATCGCGCGATTATAATAAACAGATCGTTATCGTTCTATTTATGATTAGGCTATAGTTACATCGTTCTTGTTGTGAACAGGTCTTAAAGACAACCAGTTGTTTGTTTCTTTAAACACAACCAATCAGATAGGCTACTCTAGAATGTAATGTGTGCTCATATAAAAGATTATATCAGATTTTTAAAACACTGCGCAATTGTCGGGTAACCTAAAATATGCTTTATATAGTAACATATAAATTAACTGGTTTTTATTATCATTATATTTATTTTAATATTTAGTTCTTAATCGGTTAGGGTCAGATTAGATAGAAATACCTGACATCTGCACATTTATCACAGTATATGCATAGAATCTAAAAAAAGCAAACAAATTATATAAATAATTAACAACAAGACAACACATGCGAAATGACAGGAGGAGTGAAGGGGGAAACATACCCCAGGCACCAAAAATAGAAACACTAGATGAACCTTAGCATTACGTAGCCAGCTAAAGCCCCACCGCAGTCCACATTACAGACAGGCTGCATGAAACATTACAAGACATTGAGAGGCATATATGTTTAATTAATGCTTATAGTCTATGCAGTCAGACCTAAAAAGTTTTTTAAAAAGTTAACTTTAATCCACTGCATTTGAAAAAAAAAAAAAAAATCAATAAACATTAGGCTATTAATAAA
Organism: Ctenopharyngodon idella; assembly: GCF_019924925.1. NCBI lineage: Eukaryota > Metazoa > Chordata > Actinopteri > Cypriniformes > Xenocyprididae > Ctenopharyngodon > Ctenopharyngodon idella. Next base: position 7,988,500 of record NC_067234.1, read on the forward strand.
TAAACCCTTGTGCTTGACATGCAGATATCTAAACTCCATCTGAAAGCTGGTAAACATGAGTCACGAATCACGTTACACTGATCACATCATCCGCTACATTGAATTCACAGAGGAAACTTTGAACAAGGCAGAGAAGTTAGCAGATTTATGTTGTCACATTTACCCAGCGAGATCTTGACACGGATAACTCAATCCGTCAACGGGGTCGAGTTTTTGTAAGTAGGGACTCTCCTGAGCTGACCGAAGCGCTGCTGCTGAACACATTTGACTGACTTGCAACAATCACGTCCATTCACTGTGGTATGGCAGGAATGTGTGTGTTGCCCGAACCGCTAGCCAGCAAGCGTTCCTGGGTCCTAGCGCCAGTTAAGAATATAAGCGCGTGCACATGAATATTTTTACTTGGATTTCCAGTCAGTGTATGGCCACTACAAGTTGCAAATCACCAATTCCAGTTCAACTTGACTAAAAGTCTTACAGTAGCCTGTCTGACTTAAACAGTATGGGGTACAACAGGGCTAAAGGCACATCTTAAGAAAACATTTTTTTTTTAAACTACTCCCATAGTGTATGACTGCAGAAAAATATATGGTTTTATAGAACATTGATGGTTTTGATTGTGTGTGTGTGTGTGTGTGTGTGTGTGTGTGTGTGTGTGTGTGTGTGTGTGTGTGTTTAATCAAATAAATGCAGCCTTGGTGAGGATAAGATACTTCTTATAAAAACATTAAATATTTTACCAATCCCAAAGTTTTGAATGGCAGTGATATATATACTGTATATATATATATATATATATATATATATATATATATATGTACACACACACACACACACACACACATACAGATCTTATGCCTTGACGGGGATGCTCAACAAACTCATAAACCTCATATCCGTAAAATAACTTTGATGAACACGAAGACCATAAGACACTTGATGAACCAAAAATATAAACCAACACATGGTTTCCCATTAAGCATTTTATAGTCCAGGGCTCTCAAGTCTCACGCATTCACCGTGAGACACACGCATTTTAACCATTTCACACGCTCACACGCCACACCTTGTATTTCTCACGCTGAGAAGTAAGGGATAACTTGTCCCTCTATATACAAATAATGGAGGAGGCTATTATACATCGCGCGTTGAACTATTATAAGCACCAAGTTCCCGTACGAACGGAACGGATTAATTATCTGCGCAACATGACCGAAGCCCAGTTTATTTAATTGTGCATGCGTGGCGCGCGAATGGCTGTATACTCTGCGCGCGTTCACCAGTGCGCTCCAAAAGTGTGATGAGATTTGTGCGAGTCGTTCCTAAAGAGAGAAAACATCATCCTGCACCAACATAAAATAGAAAGACCTCCTTTACTAGAATTTACCTATTGTATTTATTGTGGTAAATTGACTATCTTGTAGAATTTATAATAGATTATCTGTTAAGGGAATAGATTTTTCACCAAAGATTTATATTACAACTGTGGCATACTGTGCTATAGTTTCTATGTGTATAGGCTGCTTTTACCTGTAATTATATCCTTATTGTAACAAATTCTATAAATATATTGCAAGACAATTACAAGAACTGTTTTTCAAAAGGCCAAGTACAAGTTAGAATTAAGACAAGAGCACAATTGATTTTCCCCTCGTGTAAAATGTGTTCTGCTAATAATTACAGATATTAGGGAAAACCTAGCAGATGTCAGGAAATTAACATTTTCAATATAAGAACCATTTAAGTAATGTTCTTTAAGTAAAATTCTGTCAAAATGCTTAAGATTTTAGATGCTTAAATATAAAATACATGCAGCTATGTTAACCAACTTTGTATGTGGATGTAACCACAAAAAAAGACCATTTTGCAAAAATAAACAAATAAGCGCACAAATAAATCTCATGAGGGAGCATGCCCTGTGACCCCGCTAAACCCCCCAATGTTCAAACCAAAACTACACCCAACCCCTTCATTTTTTTTTTAGCATTTTGATTTTACAATTCCTAGACAAAATCACTTGCCTGTGATCAAAAATAGTGAGAGCTGATGTTGGGGAATATAGCCAAATTCATGCTAAATTATTATTGATGCAGTCAAAAACTCTCCCAACTGCTTTAGCTTAGTTTGGCTATCTGAAACTAAGGAAAGTACTAGAGATGTATTTCATTATTTTATTTCAAATTCTACTGTATTAATACTCTTTTCAGCAATGTTAAGACTACATCTCTTAAAGCGGAGCTCTCTGGCTATCATTTCAGTAATATTTAATTTACTGGCAATGCATACATTAATCATTGCATTTGTCTGTTTCAAAGATGTCAGAGAAAAAGCAAAAGAGTATTATTTCATTCTGGGCACCAAAGGGTCAGCCCCCTAAAAAGGTTGCTAGATCAGAGGAGGAGACAGTGGAAGAGGTGGAGGCAGAGACGGTGGAGAAGATAGTAAGATTGACAATTGGAGAGAAAGTAGAAGAGACCATAGAGGAGACAGTGGACAAGACAGGGAAGAAGAAGAAAGCATTAAGCGGAGCAGCCACCAGGTGTACTTTAAAAAGTGAGTGGTCAACCAAACGGCCATTCATTACCATAGGCACCAGCAGCTCCTACAACTGGTGCTCTGTTTGCAGACAGGAGAACTCAGGTGTGAACAGGCATATAAAACATAAAGGTCATCAGGCCAAAGAACAGGCACTTCAGTCAACAAGCAGCATAATTTCTATTTGTGCTGGTCAATTATGAACAACACTGTAGGTAAAATTAAACTGCTAGCAAAAACTTGAGAGAATTTGGTGGAGCAGAGGGGCCGCTGCTGCAAATATTTGAGTGGCTCCTCCCCTAACAGATGTAATCTCACTCCAAACTTTTAATAAAACTTGAGAGCTCTGCTATTATAGTGCTGTATATGGATCACAAGTGCCAAAACTAGCATTTTGTTCACATAGTTTTTGAGGTCATCTAAATATTCGTGGCTTGAAACAGATGAAAAATTGACAGGCCTATGCTGCATTTCTATGGATGTTTTGCCCTCCTTTTCTCTGTGCCAGTCAACTATTAATATTTACGGTACATTTATGGACAGTGAATTGAAGAGCAAACGCCGACTCAACACAGAACAAAGGAGGAAAGGGGAGCAGATATGCAGGAGCAGATGTAAGGGAATAAAATATGCATTTAATCTTTTTTGCATCTTAAAGGTGAATATGTAAAAATTTTATTTGCCCTTAGTGCAAATAACCTCTGCCTATATTTTTAGTATTTAGTGGGTATAAAAAGAATAAACACCCCTGTTAAAATTAAAGCTTTTTGCAATACAAAAAAAGAAAGAAAAAAATCATGTCAGATCTTCAATGTAATATTGAAACCAACCAAATTCATGCAACAAACAAATATAAACTTAAAATTACATGGCTGCATAAGTGTGCACACGTTTTATAATGGGGCATGGTACTTAACCAATTGAATTAAAGGATTAGTTCACTTTAAAATGAAAATTACTGCAAGCGAAGCGATGTGTTTGTGTAAGAAAAATATCCACATTTAACAAGTTATAAAGTAAAATGTCTAGCTTCTGCCAGACTGCGTTCCATATTCAACTTACGAAAAAACGTAACTGACATCGCGTCAGTTATGCTTTTTTTCGTAAGTTGAATACAGAAGGCGGTATGGCGAAAGCCAGATATTTTACTTTATAACTTGTTAAATGTGGATATTTTTCTTACACAAATGCATCGCTTCACTTCAGAAGGCTTTTATGTACCCTCGGAGCCGTGTGGACCCAGGTGAAAAAAAGTGTAGTAAAGTACATTTTATTTTAGTACACTTAATACACTTCCATAATGTACTTAAAGTGCTCTATTTTCATGCACTTATTTTGTACTTAATATACTAAAAGTTCTTCTTTAGTACTTTTTAAGATTTAAGAATATCTAAGTGTACTCAACTGTGCTATTTTGAGACACCATGAATATGAACTAAAATGTGCTTTTAATATACTATCTCCGTGTTAACAAAAAATGTATCTATCTTAAGAAGTACTAAAGAAGAACTTTTAGTATATTAAGTACAAAATAAGTGCACAAAAATAGAGCACTTCAAGTACATTATGGAAGTGTATTAAGTGTACTAAAATAAAGTGTACTTTACTGCACTTTTTTTTCACCTGGGTACAAGATGCCTTTTTTTTTTTTTGCAGTACAAAGCGCAGAATTTATCAAATATATTGTTGTCATACCTGTCGTAAATATGAACTGACACAGACTGTGCAGTGTTGAGTTTTTTATTTTTGATTCCTGTCAAATGTGAAATGAGTGAATCTTTGAAATACCTGTTTTTTTAATGACAATTAATGTGGACAAATTTATATATATTTTAAGATTTTCCTAGTGTACTCCAAAAGCAAAGCACACTTTTATGTAACATGCTTACGTATTTTGGGGTAGTGTACTTTTTTATATGAATGCATAATCCAATCATGTGAAATTGGTGCATTTATAATAGCTTAAGCACAGTGAACAAAGGACTTACTTGTAATTAATTCATTTGTACTGTATTTTGCATGAAAATCCATTAAAATAGAACTTAGTGACAGTATAAAAATCCAATAAAATTTTATGTAAAGCATTCATAGCACACTTTTACGTAATGCATGTATAAAACACTGTATATTTGGTTTACTTTATCTGACTACACTTAAAATCAATTTAAGTGTTAGTGCTAATTAGTGCATTTATATTAAGTGTAGTTAAGTACCAAAGTTGGGAAATTGTACTTATAACTACATTAGTAATATATTTGTAATAAAATCCCAGGTGAAAAAAAGTATACTTGAGTGCATTAAAAAAAATACTTAAATACAAACAAGTACATTTGTAGTACATTATTTTGGTGCTAAATAAAAGTGTCAAAGTTTTACACTATAAATACACTTATTCAAAGTATATTTGTACTTCAGTAGTACAAGTATATTAAATCCCACTACTACTTAAATAGATTTTTAGCACAGTGAAATAAAGTATTCTACCTCAAAGATATGCAGAGGAGTTTTATTAGTGTATTTATTAAAAGTCTGCTTTGAATGCTTTAAAAATTAGTTCAATCTTAGTAGACTTTTATGTAGTAATCCTAAGTTTAAATGAAATTCATTTTATTACAAATATATTAATGTACTAGTTATAAGTACAATTTCCCAACTGTGGTGCTTAAGTACTCTTAATATAAATGCACTAATTAGCACTAACACTTAAATAGTTTTTTAGTGCATTGAAATAAAGTATACTACCGCAAAAATATACAGAGTTTTATTTGTGTATTTGTTAAAAGTGTGCTTTGAATGCTTTAAAATGAGTTCAATCTTAGTAGACTTTTATGTAGTAATCCTAAGTTTAAATGACATTGATTTTATCACAAATATATTACACTGTAAAACTTTACTGTAAATTTACAGGTAATTTCTAACAGTATTATACTGTATTTTCATAAAATAGTAACATGCTGTATATTTTATAGAATGTCTGTAAATATACAGTAGTTTTCTGTTTTCAGTCTGTTTCACTCGTAATACAGTATAATACTGTAGAGGCATTGCATTATGGGATTGATTTTTTTTCCCGCGCTCATTTCAAATTTCTAGGCCAAGCATACATTTAAGCTTCTCTCCCAACGCTTTTAGTGTTTCACGTCGACTCTTCAGGGTTTAATGTTGTCATTAAACGATATTTTAGTGAATATAGTGTGCAGTTTTAAGATTTTGAAGCGTCAGTTTGCCTGAGATGCGGGATGACTGGACGGCGCTGCTGAGAAGACGGAGATGTTATTTTCCGCCTGATTAATCAAAACGTTTGTGCCTGTGTCGAGAAGACGGATAAACGATTGTTCGGCTGAGAATAAGTCAGGCTTTTCTGGAGCCTTTCGTTCGCGTTTCTACTTTGTCATGAATGGTTTGATCTTGAAATGTTAAACTTTTGTTTCTCATGAACAAACGGTTAACGTTACTCTGTTTCACGCAGTAACACTGATGTTTCATTTTATAGACAAACCTTAGCATATGTTATGCTTACAACCTGATTTTTAAACTGTTTTATTTATTTATTTTGCATTTTTTTTCTCATTTAAGGCTGAATCATTTGATGTAGCTCCATTGTTTACGTAAGTATTGTGCTTATTTTCACGTGTATCAGGTTTATGACAAAGAATTCAGTGAATAAACGATTTTATTTTGTCAGTTATTTTAAGCATTATTTTAAGATGCATCTTTTCTGAAGTGTAACAGGACACATTACTGAGATCATACGCTTAGCTGTGAGTCCTTGTGTTCACAAAAATGCTATGGTGAATGAATGCACAATATTCACCTCTCTCTCTCTCTCTCTCTCTCTCTCTCTCTCTCTCTCTCTCTATCTTTGCTTTTCTGCTTTTAGGCTCTTTGACATATACCCTAAACATGGCTCAAGAACCAGGAAGGGGGGGAAATTACCTTCTGTGAAATATGGTTTTGTTAACGTAAGTATTGCACCTAATTTCACATGTGATGTAATCAGGTTTATGGCAAAGAATGGACTACTTGCACTGAGGCTTGTAACACATTTTGCATTTTGAAATAATACAACTTGCCTATTTCCGCTTAGTGATCGATGCTGCAGTGTGTGTGAGACCTGATGAATAAGATCAGAACAAACCTTCATTTATTTTTATTAAATATTTGAATCTCTATTTTTCTTTGACAATCATTTCACTGTATGTAATTCACACAATTCTTAGTATTCAAATTCCTAATATTTAAAGTATATTTGTCAGTCCGTTGTCAGTGCATTACTGTTTAAAGGGTTAGTTCACCCAAAAATGAAATTTCTGTCATTAATTACTCACCCTCATGTCGTTCCACACCCGTAAGACCTTCGCTCATCTTCAGAACACAAATTAAGATATTTTTTGATGCGAGAGCTTTCTGTCACATGTCACAGAGACACATGGATTACTTTAAAAATGTGTTTCCTACCATTCTTGACCTTGAATGTGTAAGCTGTGCTGCTGCCTATAAAGAAACACAGAAAGCTCTCAGATTTCATCAAAAAATATCTCCATTTGTGTTCCAAAGATGAACAAAGGTCTTACGGGTGTGGAACGACACGAGGGCAAGTAATTAACAACAGAAATTTAATTTTTGGGTAAACTAACCCTTAAAGATTAATTAAAATATTTAACATTGCTAAATGTCTTGAGGCAGGTACCACTTATTTATTTAACTATTTTAAAAGACTGGGATAAGAGCACCAACACACACAAGCTAAATTCAACAGGTATAAGATATGAGAAAATCAGTAAGAGAAAAACAGTTAATGAGAAGACGAGCACTGGACTGCGGCAGGTTAGTGGTGTATGTAGGTGAACTGAATGCTTTTACCAGAAACTCCCAAGATGTAGTACGACATACAACGCTGAAGCAGTTGTGCATATAGTCCATTCAATGAATGAACGATTTCATTGAATACAATTATAAGCATTATTTTTTTGTTGCATCTTTTCTGAAGTGTTAATTAGACATTTTAACATACTGCAATCAAATGCTTAGGCTGTTAGTCCTTGTGTTTACAAAAATGCTATAGTGCATATATTTACAATATTCATTACTGTTTTCTCTCTCTCCTTTTTTTTCTCTTTCTTTTCTGCTTTTTTAGGCACTTTGACATCAACCATGAACACGGCTCAAGAAACAAGAAGGGAAAGTGACTGGCAACACTGCAAAAAAGGAGCAGTACTGAAAAACTTGTAGGCCTACTATCTGTTTTTACTCCACATTTGGAAAAATGTTAAAAGTAAATAAGATTGCTGTATTGTTCATTGATAACTGTTTAGTGCATTTAAAATGTTGACCTTTCAATGTTGCAATTTTCTGCTTTTTTCCGTAAAAAAAAAAAAAAAAAAGTTTTAAAACTCAGAGTATGTTGCTTTCCATTTCCTTTGCCATAACACAATAAAAAAAGTATATTTTTTAATTATTTATTGACAAATATAAGTGCAGTATGAAAAGCTGTATAAATGCAGTTAATAGCTGTACATAAACAGTATACTGCTTTAGAAGTATATAATATTACAGCAGATTACTGTATTTGTTTTTGTTTTTGTATTCTATATTTGTTACTGTATTTTGTTGTTTACTTCTGTAGTAGTACTGTAAAAATACAGTAAGTGGCTGGCAACCCAGCTGCCAGTATTTTACTGTAAATTTACAGTGAATATATTTGCACTTATAACTAGTACATGTACTAGTTATAAGTGCAATTTCCCAACTGTGGTACTTAACTACACTTAATATAAATGCACTAATTTGCACTAACACTTACATTGATTTTAAGTGTAGTCAAATAAAGTAAACCAAATATACAGTGTTTCATAAGTGCATTACTTAAAGTGTGCTATGTACAGTGGCCGAGAGAGCTCAACGCGCTGCAAAAATCCACAACACATACAAATAGACAAACGCGCTGCAAAAGTCCACAACACATACAAATAGACAAACGCGCTGCAAAAGTCCACAACACATACAAATAGACAAACGCGCTGCAAATAGGCCTGCTCATAATGCACATAGGCTACGATCAGAATGTTAACAAACAAATATATAAACAAAAAAACGCACCTTTCAGGTGCACAACACGAGTAAACATTGAAAAATCCCAGCCAGCGGTCCCAGACAGGTAAGTCAATGCCCTATAACATTTTCGTTGTGGTCTGTGCCAGTCCCGGCGCCAGGACAAACGATTTGGGGGGTATTATTTTGCGTGAAAAATATTATTAATAAATTATTAATAATATATATATATATATATATATATATATATATATATATATATATTTAATAATTTACTTGATTTTATGTCTCAGAGCCCAGTCAATTATCCACTGCAGAAAGTGAAAGAAAAAACTCAGCGATGAGAGCTCTACTTCAACATGTTCTGATAACACTATTTAACCTTAATTTATTTTCCTAATATTTCTCTTGTGGCCCATACGTATTGAAAAAAATGAGAAGAGATGTAGGTGTTACAAGTTGTTGTTTTTTTAAATGAGGAGTTAGCTAATATTACAGCGCGTCGGTTATGCGTGATGCGCTATAAATTATTGCGGGGCAAATTAAATTATTAATTTAATTCTAAAAGTAGCCTAATCATCATCATCATCATCATTCAGATCATGGCAGAAGGGCTTGAGATCGCTGGGCCTGGTATGTGCTATTTGCAGCGCATTTGTTTATTTGTATGTGTTGTGGACTTTTGCAGCGCGTTTGTCTATTTGTATGTGTTGTGGACTTTTGCAGCGCGTTTCTCTATTTGTATGTGTTGTGGACTTTTGCAGCACGTTTGTCTATTTGTATGTGTTGTGGACTTTTGCAGCGCGTTTGTCTATTTGTATGTGTTGTGGACTTTTGCAGCGCGTTTCTCTATTTGTATGTGTTGTGGACTTTTGCAGCGCATGTGTTGTCAAACTGATGAAGATGTTTTCTTTATTTGCATGTGTTTTCTTCATTTGCAGCGCGTTGAGCTCTCTCGGCCACCGTAGCTATGAATATTCCTAACATTACTATTCATAACATAACATTTACATAACATTTTACTGGATTTTAATGTCGTTTAAACTTAGGAGTACTATATAAAAGTCTACTAAGATTGAACTAATTTTAAAGCATTCAAAGCACACTTTTAAGAAATACATTAATAAAAGTCCTCTGTATTTTGTGGTTATATACTTTATTTCAGTGCACTAAAAAACTAGTTAAGTGTTAGTGCTAATTACTGCATTTATATTAAGTGTAATTAAGTACCACAGTTGGGAAATTGTAGTACATTACTAATATATTTGTAATAAAATGAATTTCATTTAAACTTAGGATTACTACATAAAAGTCTACTAAGATTGAACTAATTTTTAAAGCATTCAAAGCACACTTTTAACAAATACACTAATACAACTCCTCTGTATATTTTTGAGGTAGTATACTTTATTTCAATGTACTAAAAATCTAATTTAAGTATTAGTGCTATTTAGTATACTTACGTACGTAATTTTAAGAGGTACATTTGGCACCAAAACAAGACTGGTCATCACCCAAACAACACCATGATGAATCATGGTGGTTTAAGCATGATGCTACAGGGCTGCTTCTTTTCAGCTGTGACTGGAGCAGTAGTCAAGATAGAAGGAATCATGAATAGTGCCAAATACCAGACCATTTTGGCACAAAACCTGCAGGTCTCCATTAAAAAGATGAAAAGGAATTTCTTCTTTCAGCATGATAATAACCTCAAACATAAATCTAAGTCAATAAAGGAGTGGCTTCAGAAGAAAAGAAAAACATTTTGGAATGGCCAAGTCAGAGCCCAGACCTAAATCCAACTGAAAACATGTGGAATGACGTGAAGAGGGCTTCACACAGGTGATCCCCCTGCAATATGATCAATCTAAAGCTTTTTTCAATTAAGAGTGGGGAAAGCATTTACAAATCAGTATGTGCTATAGTAAAAGCAAAATGTGTTTCATCCAAGTATTAGTTAAGAGTGAGACACTTATGCAACTTATTTTTATTTTTTCTATTTGTTTGTTACTTGAAATTTGGTTTTAATATTGCATTCAAGGTGCAAAAAGATGTGAGGTGATATATCTTGAATTCATTTTTTACATCTCAAGAACCGGCAGTTTTAACAGGGGTGTGTTGACCTTTTATACACACTGTATGTTATGACAGAGTTACTGCTCAGCCTTACCAAAAGATAATGATAGCTTTGTGGCACTATGTCTTTGTAATATTGGCATTTATCAATGTTGAATTTCATGATGAAACAGTGGCACAGTGTTCATTCTTACATTGTAGCACTATAGTGATCTTATGTGTATGTGTCTTACTGGCTTTATGCATTAGATCAAAACATGATGCCTTCAGACTAATTAAGCCTTTAACTTATTCTTTAAATTTGACATAATCTAGGCTTTTTTTAGGCAACAGGGGGATAACATAGGTGCACAGCCATTAAAGAAGCATAGCATACACACATGCAAAGATAAAACAAGAAATATTTAGTTTCAAGTCAACATATTAAGCAGAGATCCAAACAGTCAAAGAGACTAAACACTGAGCATTGAGCATATGTGTGTATGTGTTAAGATTATACACCCTCAAGCAGCTGAATTGGCTGTCTAAACTGTCGAGCGGTGTGGGAACATGGAACGACTTGCGTTCTGAAAATATATACTAAACAGCATTCCACAAATGTGAAGGTGTTTAAAAAATCTATGCATCATGAACATTTTATAAAGCAAATTCAAATATTATTTTACACAAGGTAAGTCACTCTCAATACAATGTTTGCCATCTACATTGTTCTGTATATAAAAGACTGGATTTATCTCAGTTGCAATCTTTCCTCTAAGAGACAAAGATAAGGCAGAAAATAGGGAAAAAACATAATTAAAAAGTCATTAAAAAGTCTTAGTCTTTTCCTCTATTACTGCTCAATCATATTGCCTGTATCTTTCAACCTCTCATACTATAAAAGGTGTCCTACCTCTTTAGCTGCTCCATTGTTACTTCTAATGTTGTTGTTGCTACTGCTACTTTGGGTGTTCAATAATTGTCCTTAAAGTGTGAAAAGTTTTTCTATCAAGGACAGAGGGCTGGAACTACTCAGAAATATATGTTTCGTGTGTGAGCATTTGTGATGTTAAAATGACGTAAAATATGTTGCCTCAGTGCATGTGTCTTGACATGCCAGTCCAAGCCTTTACACACATCCTCTGCCCAGACATGCTAGTTCAGCAAACTCCAAAGGCCTTGGAATGGGAACAAGGGAGTGTGAGAAACAGATGTGGGTTGAGGTAGGTAAAATGTGAGACACAAATACAGACAGACATAGACAATGGAACAGAGACAAAAATGTCAGAGATACAAACATCTTTTATGTATAATTTAAAAAAACAAACAAACAGAAATGAAGCTTTAACACATTAAATGAAGTATAATTGAACAATCAGAAACTATAGTTTAACCCCTCCACTTTAATGATCACACACATAAACAAATACACACACATTGTTTTCACATTGGTTGTCATATGAAAGTGATATTTGCTAAAACCCAATCCTAACCATGTCTCTAAACTTTATTCTCACACAAACCTTTTTTAAGTTTTGAAAATTAACTGGCCCATGAAGCTCCACAGAGTGGAGGCCTAAAAATACCTCTCAGAATGAAGGGGGCCTAACACACTTGTATTAAGGTAAGCAGCCAAGGAGGCTCAAAGAGAGCCTAACTACCTAGCACACTACACTACCACCTAGCCGAGCTCTAGGAGTGGATGCCTCAGCATGACAACTCTCCTATCAAGAGGAGGCCTAACAATGTTCCACACTCAGGACAATTCACGAGGAGACTCAAAAGAGAGCCTGCAACCCCTAACTAATATCCGTCAGAGCTCTAGAGAGCAGAGGCATCAAGAAAAATAACTTCAAAAATGAGAGGAGGCCTGATAACACTCATATTAGCTAAGGAGGCTCACAGAGAGCCTGATGACTTTGCCAATATTATCCGAGCTCTAGGAGCGGAGGCCTCAGCATAATGACTCTCCTATCGAGAGGAGGCCTAGCAACTTTCCACACTCAGGAAAAGCATGCGAGGAGGCTCAAAGAGAGCCTACAACCTGTAACTGATATCCAGGCAGAGCTCTAGAGAGCAAAGGCCTCAATAAAGGTAACTCTCAAAATGAGAGGAGGCCTGACGATGCTCATATTAGCCAAGGAGGGTCACAGAGAGCCTGATGACTTAGCAATAAAAGTCAAGCTCTAGGAGCGGAGGCCTCATCATAACGACTCTCTTATCAAAAGGAGACCTTAACAACGTTCCACACTCAGGATATCTCACGAGGAGGCTCATAGAGAGCCTGCGACCCGCAAATGCTATAAATGCAAATGATGAACCATCAGTAAGGCAGATGTAAAACTAAAACAAACATCATAGGTCCAGCTTCAGGGCCAGATGTAAAAACACGTGTCAGAGCCCCTCCTGACATAGCCAGGGGAAAATGAGAGGGGATGGAGGGAGAGAGAGGGAAGGAGACAGATGTTATTTTGTCTCTGGGACCTTACAACGCTGACCGCATTTATGATCGAGCTCGCTCGCTGCTGGATCAGATCAGTTCATACCTCTCTCAAATTCATCCGCGAGCTCCATCTGCAAGCCCCACAAGTTCAGTCTCCTACTCGCCTCAGCCGCAGCAGGTCCTGAACCGCGAGACACAGATGGCTGGCCCGATTCCCTCGAAAAAAAGGCCAGATGAGAGCTAGATAACGCTGACACGGACGAACACACTACTTAAATGACTTGGTGCTAGTGCTCGCCATAATAGTAGATTGTCTCTGAATAAACCCATGTTCAAACAAACTGGTATCCTGAAGACAAGAAAGAGGATGACGTTATTCACAGGTGCTCTTTTACACTCACGGTTGCACCAGTAATGACGTCATAGGCTGCCGCCTACCAATATTAAGTTCATTGTTGTGTTTAGACTCATGCTTCAGACACCTGGCATGCCAGAGGCATTCCCCCATAGCGACCCCTAGGGGACACAGTGCAAGTTCCCTTACGAAAGGGAACATTATTACAAGATTACTGTTGTGAATCAGGCTAAGGTAAGGAGATAGTTTTGAACACTGGCTGGTTATGTACTTTCTCAAAAAATGATTTTGGATAATTTTTAACCAAAAAAGTTACAGACTGCAGCTTTAAAGCAAATCATAGTTTGGCAAATTTGATAACTACTTAAAAAATGTCATCACAAGCCAGTTTTGGACATATTTCATGCTGACATTTTTAAACATTTGGCTCTCAGAAACCCCCATGTTTTATAGGGACTTTCCATAGCCATAATGAGTTTTTTTTTTTTTTTTACTGTACAAACGGTTATTCTATACCCTAACCCTACCTCTAAACCTACCCATATTTTTACACTTTCAAAAAAACATTACCTGAATGAGTTTATGAGCTGTTTTCCTCATGGAGACCACAAAATTGTCCCCACAAGGACAAGGATTTCAGATATCGCCATAGGAGAGGGTTGCAGTTAGAGAAATTTCTGGGAAATGCCAAAGATAGTATGACCTGAGAACTCAAGGCTTGAGAAGAAAAGGACACTGATTAGGTTAAGTTAGGTTTCTCCTGTCACAGCACTTTTTTCACTTTGGAAAGTTCCAAGTATCTAAAGATGTTAATCACATTACAAAATAATGAGATATTTCTTTTGTTGCCCAAAAATCATAATCATGGTTATTTACTGTGTGGAATAAAGGCATTATCATTAGTGGTAATAGATACAACTCTACAAGCATCCCCTTTTTTGAGATGTGTTTTGCTTTTCTAAATGTGTTATTGATTTTCTAAATGATCAGACTTTTTATTTTGCTTTGTGGATGATAAAACAGGCTAATAATAGACGGAATATCATACAAACTTGGCATGTCTGAACTCTGTTTACTTAGTAAGCAACCACCTGAAACACCTTAGTAATCTCATAGCAAAACCCTGGCCCAGGAAACACTTTACTTACAAATTATTAATTACAGCAAAGTAAGAAAAAACTATTTTAGTCTTTGATATATGCTCAGTAAAAAATAATACTATTCAAAAACTAATGCCACGAATAAAGATTGACAGTTTTACTGTCAAATAACGCAAGGCGATCCCAGAAAAACTAAACATGTTTCACTCTTTTTCTCTCAGTGGCCATTTTTAGCTGTCCCAGAATTCAATGGGCTCCCACCCTTGACCATAATTACACATTTCTCCTTGGGTTTATGCATACACATTCCACATTATTTGGTAATGTGGATGTTTTTGCCTCTTTATTTGGCAAACTGCAAACAAAAGAAGAAAATTCAGTCTTCAGAATTTTCTGCATTATAGCATGTCAGTTTAATCTTTGTGTATAATTTAAATTAAGCACAGTCTAATAATAACTGTAAATGAAACAAAGTTAACAGATCTGTGCCATTTGAGGGAAAATGCATTGATTGTATTCTCAAATATAGTTAAATATATTTTCTTATTAATAATACAAATCTTTTTCTTTTATGTTGGGTGAATATAATTCAGAATATCCTAAATGTACTTTTCTTTTCAAGGACAGTAATATTCAACAATAATAAATTTCCTGGCCTTAAATCCTAGATTAATAGGCTTGTCCTTGCGCACCGTCTGCTATAATGAAGTGCTGTAAAAGAGTACAACCAATGAAAGATTTTGTATTTTCTCAAGATATGGGTTAATGTATAGAGGGTATGCACGTGACGTCACTGTTGACCGTTGTGACTGTGATTATGCCCACTGAGTGGCAAAAAGGCTGAGTGGCAGCATTGGTTTTCAGCGTGAATGCTCTGAAAAACATACAAAACACGTTCAAAGTGGGAAAGAGCTTTGCGATTGACTGTACAAATAGATTTGACAAGAAATCTGGGGTCGTATTCACAAAACATTTTATCTTACCACTAAGAGTTCTCCTAAATAACAGTAAAAGTTCTTACTTTTCAAAACCTATTTTCTCTTAAAACCTATTCACAAAGCTGTTGAGACAAACTTTTACCAAGGAATATAGAGAAGTCTTAAGCTAAGAGTAAGGGCAGGGTTGACCTCATTGCTATGGTCTATGCACAAAGTGATTGGCTGATGGGGGAGGAGTCTCTGTCAGCGATTTAATCATATAAATATTGTAGAATGAGGTATCATGTTTCCATATACAGTTAAAACTTTTAAAATACAAATGTGGCCATATTCAAATAAAGATTTTAAAATAAAAATGTCTATCTAATCAGCTCAACGAGGACAGCAGAGTCACCTATAGTTACCTTGACAGTTTTCTGCATCCCTCTGCCACCCCGCTCCTCACTCTCGGCCGGGGTCCTGGGGATACGGGGAGAACTCTGGACTAACTTCCAAGCTCGGAGCCCTCGATCCCCTTGGACAGCACACCAAATACGCTTATTACATTTTTTTTTTTACTCTATTCTATCATTTGTAACTCGTAAAAACAACTGCCACAGGTAATCAGACATTATTTATTTATTTATTTATTAAAGATTTATTTTTGGCATTTTATCATAGATTCAAAACTATTAATTTAAAATATGTATTGCATTTATGAAGAAGGTTCAGCACCCAAGGCTCTATCGCTATTGCCTCAGTGGTGTACACTACAGTGTCTTTGGGTGGATTGCTGAGTCCTAAAATTAGGACTAACACGGCCATTATTTTTAAGAGTTTCTCCTAAATCAGCAAGTTAGGAGCTACTTTTAGCCTTAAGATGTTTTGCGAATACAGCCCCAGACCTTGGCCCTGTCCCAAATGGCACACTTCATATGCACTTGCGAGCTGCGTCTCATTTTGGAGGCCGAGTCCTCCGAAATTCACATTTGAAGGCTGCAGGCATCAAGGATGTATTATTTAAGAAAAGTAACCATAATAAAACTGACTGTTATTCCTTGTCAGATGTAAAATACTGTAATTTCTTTTTTACTTTGCAATATAACAGTTACTTTTCTTAAATGAGGCCACTGCGATGACGTATGCTGTCTTAAAATGCGACCTCTGGAGGACGCAGCCTTTGAAATAAGATGCAGCTACAGTCTCGTGGACTTACAATGGCTGCTGCGTGTGGGTGTCTGTTAAGTCCATGAAACCCAGGGTGTCCTGTTTGTAATTTTAGGTTTTAGAAGGGTGCTCGTGAGTGCCCCCTTTGCGGTCACTATGCACCCTCAATGTGCACTTCTGCTGAGCCCACAAGTCTGCGAACTACACAGAGGATTCTACCCTGCAGTCAAAGCAGCATTGCATCACTGAAGTGCGGAATCAGTGGAAGACCGTGAGGGTTTAGTCTGCCATTTGGGACAGGGCCAGTCTGCTTCGCAGCAGACTTCTTCCCTACAGTCAAAGTGGCGTTACGTCATGAAAGTGTGGACTCGTAAGAAGACTGCGAGTGTTTAGGGTGTCATTGGGGACAGGGCATTTTATGTTTCACACTTCGGAAATGTGACGTAATTTCCAGTAAGACAGCATAGGCAGAGATAGTCTTATTATTGGGAGATATAAGGGTCCGTGCATTGGAAAAAGTGTAATTCATTGAATTTCGTTCAGAGTTGTGCGACAGTCAATTACTGTTTGCGGATACCATAGAAATGAATGAGAAGTGCCGTAAACAGAATCATATCTGTCATGCAATTGTCCATGACGTTGTACTACGCGTTATAACGTAGGACATAGCATAGTATGTCACGGCATTGTGCACTACGTCGCGGAAGTTAAGACTTTTTTAGACGCAAGTCGAATGCGTATGGCTGCCGTGCCAGAAGCTCATTATTTTACTTTATAAAGTTTTCAATAAAGATACACGAATGCATTGATTCACTTCAGAAAGCCTTTATTAACCCCCGGAGCCTCATGGAGTACGTTTTATGATCGATGGATGCACTTTTTTGGGCTTCAAAATCTCATCCTCCATTCACTCCCATTATAAAGTGTCACACAACAGAAGGAGTCAGACAGGTTAGTTGTAACAACACAGAGTTTATTATGAACAGAGGCACGGAACTGGACGGGAATGCAGACTGGTGAGTATAACAGTTCAGAGATGAATAGATGACTTAGCTGAATGGTAATGATAATGTCTCTTAGCAAGAATGACGATAAAGCCCGGGAACTAGGATGAAGCAGATGAGAGGCAGACGACAGATGACGGAAGACAGATGACGGGAATCCACAATGGCAGGTAGGTACACAGGTGAGTATGGTGTAGCGAATCAGTACAGGTATTTAATTAATTTATGGGTGAAATATATGAATATAATAAATCATAAAGCTTTATGATTAATTATAATACATATACCGACCCGAGAGGGAATTATACATATATTGTGAATTAATTACAACGAATTATAATCAATCACATATATGATTAGTTCTGGTTTGATAATAATTTAGAGAAACTATTAGTTTGTCCAGCAAACCGTTAGCTCCTCATAGCCGATTATAAAAGGAAGGTTTTTCTCTGGCCACGAGAAAGACTTCCTATTCTAGCATCAATGCGTAAAGCAAGGATACTGGATCGAAACGTTAAAGTGACCTGGGTTTGTTGCATGAGCAAAAAAAACAATCGAGCATGAATATAATGTATTTAATATATGAAACTACGGATACAGAGACTATACTACTAGACATACACAAACAATACACATATATGGAAAACGAAAGTAAAGTCAAGAAAATAGAGGTGATCAAAGGAATGGCAACTTACTAACAGTTAAAACCTTTGAGAGCCAGCAAGGAAACTCAGCTTACACATCGAGCTTAAAACGCTTTGGAAAGAATGGTTCTATACTTGCATAGGTTCAGGTGCTGTGGTCGTTTCGTGTTTCTGCAGGAGTTTCGGTGCGTGCGGCTGAAGCGATTGGTCCTTTTCCGAGAAGGTGTTCTTCGGCGGGATTTTCAAACAAGGGTTTAACTTAAGAGTAAGATAACCGGAAAGGAAAGAAAAAGAGTCCGTCTCCTAGGCGATGAAGAGTGAAGACTTAGGGCGACGGATGAAGAGGGTTTGACAAAGAAACTTGTTGCCAAAAGATGGTCGTCCCGAAGAGAGGGGGCGCGTGATGGAAGCGCGGTCGCCGAGACGTCCGGGAGAGACGTGTGTTAAATGGCGAGAGACAATCGAGAGACAATGAGAGATGCGTGTCGTTGTGTTTTAAGGACAACAGGCCAGAACGCCTCCTGGGATACATCAGCCAATGATGAGGGTGCGATTTTGGCGGGCAAACTCTTTCTTTGTCTCCATTTATGACCTAATTTGCATGGTTTACGAAGTGTCCGATCTGAGTACATTTTCTTCAAAGTACCATTAAAAATAGAAGAATGCATTTTACAGTCATGTGACATACATTTTCAATTAGAGCATAACGAAAGCTTTACAATGAGACCAAACTTGTCAGATGGCAAAGACATAAAAGGTGAGATACAGTTTATACTTGAGTTTTATCGTTTAGAAGAAAACTAATACAACTACAGTCATAGCTAAGCTTATATACTAGGGATAAATACATGCACCTTTAAATACAGCGACGGGTACATATTGGCACAGTCATATTTGGAGGATAAATGTACATTCACAATCTCCATGCGTGTTTGTGAGTGTCTGTATGTGTGTGTGTATTGGGGTTGTGGCCAGTGTCTGTGACCATATGTCCTTTAGTCCCACCAGGGTGACTCTTTGAAGTCTCTGGAGCTGGTGAGAATATGTTCTGTTTTTCTTTCCTGGGGTAACAAAGGTGCCAATGGGGCAATTGGTCCCGGACTTGCCGGAGCCGATTCGTGATTTACATGCACAGTTCAGGAGGCTAAAAGCATTCTGAAATGTCCAAAGTTGATTGACTAGCCGGATCTATCCAGACGCTACAATCCCCCTTTCGGCCAACGAAGTTCCTGTGCGGACTTCGTTGGACGTTAACAAGGTTCGATGGCACATGGATCCGGATGGTCAAGCAGCAGGTGGTTCCTACTGGTTCTCTGTCCATCTCGATGAGGCTGGGCATTTTCTTTGCCTTGAAACTTCCTCTCCTCTGTCTCCTTTTGAAGCCTTGAGGAAGGGCAGATAGGCACTTGTCCATGGACTCTTGCATCCCTTTGGTCCCTTCGGATAGGATGGAGGCCAGGCCCAGGGTGAGTGCGTACTTGATTGCTATGGAGAGGCAGAGGGCTGTGTCAGCAGCTGTCCAAGCCTGGGCTATAGGTGAGCCGGTCAGGATGGGCAGTCGGGAGAGTGCTTGGAGGGCTGTATCAACGGGAGTAATGTCAATTAGCTGGGACCCCCTTTTCTCAATCCTCAGT
The DNA here is from genome assembly GCF_019924925.1 of Ctenopharyngodon idella. Taxonomy (NCBI): domain Eukaryota; kingdom Metazoa; phylum Chordata; class Actinopteri; order Cypriniformes; family Xenocyprididae; genus Ctenopharyngodon; species Ctenopharyngodon idella. The sequence goes on from NC_067234.1 coordinate 8,008,405, forward strand.
TCCAGTTTTGGATCTAAGGTGTGGTTGTGATTTCCGGAGGAGGATGAGATTTCCAGTTCTGATGGGTCCTCTTCGCTTGAGAGACAGTACACTGCCAGATTGTTGAGGTGAAGGATGGGACTCAGGGGTACCTGGATCCACATACCTTGATTGGGCAGGCTGACACGAGTGGCCGTGTCGTGCTGATTGTAGGTTAGGGTGTTGATGCGAGTGGGGGTGTGGACGAGCAGTCGATCGCCCACAATCTTGGCTTGTGTTCCGATGACTGGGGTGTGAGGCTTGGCCTCGGCGGGGCAGCGTGTGTCGCTGATCACGGGCTGCAACCGGCAGATTCCTTCAGTGTGTTCTCTGAGGGAAGGCTTGTTAGAGCCGAAGCAGTGAATGTCTTTGGTCAAAATGCACCTGCTCAAATGGGGAGCCAGATACAGCTGTGGGTCGCTGTAGTGGTAGACTACCACATCTGAGGTATGTATCTTGGGATGGATGTTACCTTGCCACCACCTGACATTGACCTTGTCTTTGGGTCTGTAGATGTTATCTGGTTCACCGATGGGTGGATTGAGAAGGACGCCCACCTCATTCTGCTCTGGGTTGGCGCGCAGTAGGATGGCAGCACCCAGAGAGTCAGCGAGGTGGGCTGGAACAGTCTTGGTGGGTCTGCCAGTAGCAAAGTCCAGCATAGTTTGTACAGGGTACTGAGGAATCCTATTTACAGCCACGCTCTCCATAGAGAAGCTAACTTCTCGCAGCAGGTATGTTATCAGAGCTATACCCAGCGGACTTTGGGCAAAGTCATTTTGGGAGACTGTAAACAGTTGCTTCATTGAGTTCACCGTTTGGGTCAGCAGGAAACTGTGAGTACAGAGAACCACCACAATACCTTCCCAGGATTTGCTGATGGTTTGCAGGGTTTGACGCTGCTTTGCAAGTTGTTTTCTCAGCTGTGGGCAGAGCTCGTCGAGGTGCTGGTGAGTGGAGTAGGCTGTGATGATGCTGGGGTCTCCTGGTTGGTACAGGTGCACCGGCAGCATCACCTGCCGCGCCGTCATTAGTTCAGTGGGGGACACCCGAGTTGACTCCAGTGTGGTGTCCATGGTGGCTATGAACCCCAGAGGAAGTTTTACATTCCAGTCTTTCTGGTTGACTGACCATGAGAATGTGACTCCTCTGCGTTGCAGTGGGGTTCTGGGATTTGTGTTTGCAGTTTGGACTTGACAGCAAACCTGACATCCTCTGACATCCTCTGCCACATCTTGCTGCATGCTGGGCCAGTACGCCACTTGTTTTAATGTCTCATCAGTGGTTCTGGTGCCATGGTGTCTGGCATATGGTGTGTCGTGGGCGTATATCAGTTCACCCCCCTTTTGGCCTTGTGGCATTACAAGCTTTGGCGCCGTGAGGTCGTCAAGGACGTGTTTTAGGATGTTTAGTCCCACACGCAGCATGTGGTTGATCCCATGCAGCCGTTTGTGGCTAGGGGTCGCCGTGGGACCAGATGCCGTGATCGGGAGGTTGGAGGGGTTTGAGTGGTGGTTTAAAATAGTTCGTAAGGAAGTGTTGGTAATTTTGGTTGTCAGTGGCAGTGGCCGTAAGGTGGGAAATGTTGCAGGAACAGAACGCTGGCTGCAGGTTGCTGCTGCCACACTAAGGGTGGGTGACTGGGGTGGGGGTGACCGTAGATTGTTATGCAGCGTGCCAGTCTTGGCACGGGCAGTAGTTTGGTCGTTTTCACCTTTGCCACGCCCTGGTTGTTTTGAATGTCTGTTCACCTTTTCCCAGTAAACGATCATGTCATGTGTTTGGGTGATGTCATCACGTGTTTGGAACAGGTGTTGATGTTTCACCGACATGTTGTATTCAGTCCTGAAATTAGTTTGTTTCCAGCCTGGAAGATGGCATGTGAAACTAGGTCTGGCATTGCATGAGTCTGTGCAAATGAGGAGTTCTTTGATGTTATGGGCTGAGGCAACTTGAAGGGTTATGAGAGTAGCTGCTACTTCAACATATTGACGTGACTGGGGACCCCACCTGAAGTTCTGTGGTTGGCAGGGTTGGTTGTTTAACCATCGCACCCCTGCACCTGCCTGTAGGATGCCCTCATGGCTGTAGGAATGTCCATCGACGTAGGCCGTGGGCATACCTTGGCACGCATTCTCTTCGAAGTACTTGTGACAGGTTGGTTGTTGTTGTTGGGGTACTTCTACCTCAAATGTCAAAGCTGGTGTGTTGTTTAGGGTTTGACCACGTCTCATGTTGAGCCGAACAGCACCCCCTTTGGTGTAAGCTGGTACTACAGCTTCCTGTATGTTGAGCAGGATGCAGACCTCTGGGATGGTCTGGTCTGACAGGAAATTGGCAGTGTTGACGGGAACAACAGGGGACTGTAAAGTCATTGGAGCCCACACCAACTCATTAGCACTGTCCATATGAGCCTTAGGGTGCATCAGGGAGTCCGGAAAGACCAGGAAGTGATGGGTTAGACGCAGGTCATTCCATTTCAAGTTCAAAACGCAGATGTTTTTGGCAGTCGTCATGGTTGGCAGACGAAAGTCCAATGGGAAGTGTGTGTGCTTGTTGACACATGGGAGGTTCGGTGTTCCCTCAATAAGAGCACTTAACAGCGTGTGGCTGAAGGCTGAGTTGTCTGCCCACAGTGTGCGAATAATGTCTGTTGTAGTCACATCATTCAGCTGTGAGTCTGTGGTGACCTTGGAACAGAAGGAGTTAAAGTCTATGGTGAGTTTGCGTGTGCAGGGTAGCGAACTTGAACTTTGCCCTGAGACGGGGTTCCCGCGGCTAGCTGCAAGATTTCCCGTGACCTCTGTGACCTGACAGTCTGGCTCAGGTGACCTGGGTGACCGGAAGGGCAACGGTTCTCGTACTTGAGCCCAAATTTTCAGCTGTCTGAAGTCCAATAAGGGCTCAAAGCGATCTAGCAAGTCTTTGCCAATGAGCAAGGGAAACGTGTCCATTGGTGAAATGTATACGGGGTGTACCAAGCTCATTGGCCCAATGGTTAGATGAATGGGAGCTATTTGTTCAAGTTGGACCTCATTTTGGCTGTACGACTGCACATTTAGCTCACATCTTTGTGGTTTGAGAGTTCGATTTTGTCTCTTGGCTTTATCTCTGAGTATTTCAAAGAGGTTAGTTGACATCAAAGTGAGATCTGCTCCGGTGTCTACGAGCGCTTCAATTCTCACATCATTTTCCACAGTGATGGCTATGTACAGCTTTCGGGCCACCCCCTTTTCGATAAGGTTCCCCAGGAGTCTTGGTACCGGGGCTTGGGTGCTGACCGGTAAGCAAGTGGGGCTGGTGTCATGTGGTTCGTTAGGGAGGCAGACAACCAGAACAGCACTTTCTGGTAACTTGGAGTCTTGGTCATCGGTGTGATGATGTGAGTTGGTTGGCTCTGGATGTGCAGTTGTCAGCTGAGGTGGCTGGGTGGCGCGGTCACTTAGTGATGCGTTAACTGATTCTGTGGTTAGTGGCTGGTCAGCAGTGATTTGGGTGTGAGGTTCTGTCGGGGGTTTGTCAGGGCAGACGTTGGGGGTAGGTTTCCGTCCTAGTCATAAGGAGTCTGGCTTGTCTTTCTGGTCTTCCTTGCGGTGCTTTTCCTGAATCAGCTCTTTTAGGGCCTTCAGGATCTCTGCAGACTCAGACATAGCTGCACTGTTCTGCTCCTGTGAACGCTCGGACTTGGGCTTGTTCGGTGCATGTCGAGAGGCATTCTGTCTTTGGCGGTCGGGGCTTGAAGTTCTGGCCGATGAAGATCTGCCATTTCTGGGTCGCCGGCTGGCCTCCCATGTGGCACTGCCCTTTGGGTTGCTGGGTAACCGGGACTTGTCCCAGACTCTTTCAGAACGCCCAGTCTGGTGCTTGGGACGGACACCCTCGTAGTGAGGCTGCCCTCTGTTGGCCGGGAACTGTCTTGACTCTCTGTGAAACGGTCTGTCACTGTGGTGCGTGTGTGCGCCCTCTAGGGCCAGTTCTGGACAGTGATCAGAGACCGGGTAAATGGTTGGATTTTTAACAGTCTTTTCAGATGCAGCCTTTTGCTTAGAGTAAGCCTTGTGGGCTAAATCTCGCAGCTGTTGAGTAGACATACTCCGTGGGCAGGCCAAGACTCCCAGATGATGACTCACCGCAGGATGCAGATTTCGGAGAAACAAAGTCTTAAAGTTAAAATCTTCCTCCATTCCTGGCTCGTTACGTGCGCCGAAGTAGGCCCTTCGTAGTCTGTTGTAGTACGCTTGTGGGGTTTCCAGTCGGCCCTGTTTAAGGTCCATGGCCGCGAGGAGCCCTTGGTCCGATTCAGGGTCAGAAAACTCTCTGATCAGAGCCTGTCGCAGCTGCTGGTAGTCTGATTTGACAGCTTCTGGCTGCCGATCTAGAAAACTGCGCACATCACGGCTAGACGTAATTCGGAGTAGGTACAACCTGTCCCATGCATTCACGTTGGCCACATTTTGCAGCAGAAAGTCAATGTCCTGCAAATACGCGTGTACGTCAACGCCCCCTGCTGGGTTTGGGGTGAAAGTGGGGATATTCTTTGCTAGCTTGTCCAGATCTTTGGGAGCCATGCCGTGGCTAGTGGCACGGGTTTTCTGGAGAGGCTCCCAACCTTTTGCTGTTGAAGAAGGTTCTTGGCCGCTCGCGGGTGGCATCTTGGGCAGTGGACTTTCAACCCCCTTTTGAACTAGGGATTGTTGACTGGGCCTACTGGCCAGGAGAAACTCTGTGAAGTGTGCTTCCCCTCCCAAGTCACCTTGCAGTTTATAAGAATGTTTCAGTTCTCTGTGAACAGTGTCCAATTCATCTCTTAAATAATCTCTTTGCTGTTTCAAAGCAAGGATCTCACTTCGGGCCTGTTTAAGATGATTTTCGCAGGCCCGGGCCTTAGCGTCCCTTTCTTTCAGTTCGATCTCTGCTCTTGCTAGGAGAGTTTCCTCTTGTTGGAGTTTTCCAGTTAGTTCCTCTCTGGATTCCTTTTCCAACTGCTCTTTACGCTCCGCCTCCAAGTGGAGCTCTGCAAGGGCTTTTTGGAGTCTCTCTACCTCCTCTTGCAGCTCGGGGTTGGATTCATCCGCTGTCCCACGCTGGTCCTGGGTCTCGAGGAGTAGCTGATCGAGGTGATGTTGAGTCTGGGCCTGATTTCTTCTGGCCTCCCCGGCCTGAAGCTTGAGCGCCGCTGCTTCCTGCTCCAGGAGAGCGTTGCTCCTTTCGCTAAGCCTCACCTGGGCAATGAGGTTGTGGGCAAGGCCGCCAATGAGCTTGGCCCATTCTTTGTGGTTGTAGCTCTGCGTCGGATCGTGGGCCATTAGTCGATTTAGGTCCCCGTCCAACTGCTCACGGCTCAGGTGCTGGAGGTCACCGGCGGCGTTGGGCAGGAATGCGTTGGTCATGACGCCCAACCAGGTCTCGAGATGATCCCAGTGGGTGTCAGGGCTGGATGCTCGCGACATAGTGGCTTTACTGTTGACGAGAGAAAGACAGCACAAAAGAACCAATGCAAGCTCGCGCAGGACTAGCGCGTTACGTAATACGTAATTAGCTAAACTTTGTGTGTGATTCCAGTTAACTGGTGCAGACAGTTAGTGGAATATAGGCCCAACACTTGTTGTCGATGGCCAGGAACGACCACGTGGGTTAATTGGTGTCGGCGAGTGCTGGATTTAAATAAAGATCTTGACAGGCGGAGGCTCTACGAGTCTACTAATGACTTTGGCTGCTCGGCCGTCTATCTATTATTCAGCTTCCGTGATGGCTCTCACAGGCTCTGCCTTTATGTGAAATAAAAGAGACAAACAGTAGAAAAACAGAACAGAACAGGATGGCTGCAATTTATGAGAAATAGAACAGTAAACAAATAGGAAGGAATGAAAATAGAATAGCAATAAAATACCACAAGAAGGGCTAGAGGGGAGAAGTGAAACTTCAGCTTATTACCACAGTAAGGGTTTATGACCGGGCCTGACGAGGGCGCTGTCGCGTCATAAAACCTAGAAGGATGGTATGGCTTAAGAGCAAAAGGGGTTTTGCCAACACTTCTGATTGGAGAATATCAAATATTCTGTGGCTTTCACTGAGCGAATGGACTGTATGTCCTTAATCTCGGCCTGGGGTGATTTGTGATTGCTCAGACAAGAACTCAGTGGCGGGGGCACCCTCTCCTAGACGTTCCAACACTTGGCTGCCGTGTTCCTCGGCACCCTGTACCTTTTGCACTGCGATGCAACCTCTCAAACAGGGGCTTTCAGCACAATTGCGTGTTTGGGCAAGGTGTTTGCGCCAACGGCCAGATTGGCGGCCAAAATTGTATTTTTCCCAACCCCAGAGTCTGACCCCGCAGGCAGTTACTCAAAGGGCGGTTCTGTCGTGCAGAAACAGGGAAATTAAACAAAATTGCCTTTGTTGCCAACCTGGACTCGTTGCCTCCTTGCACCTGACACACCCAACCTGCCGATGTCCCTGCGTGTTGCCCGCGGTACGAGGTCAGAAGTGACCGAGGTTCACCCACAGCCAGTGAGAGATCCGCCAGGCTAGTTTACTCCGCTCACTGGAACTCACTGGAACAACCGTCAACTCACCACCGATCGCTAGAGGGCCCTATTTGCAAATACACAAGTGGTCACGCAAACACAGCTTAATTGTAAATTTAAATCTCAATTTAAATCTTGTTTAAACTGAATTTAAATAATCAAGTGTGTAGGACAAAAGAATAGGGGTCTAGAATGACAGTCAGAATGAATTAGCTGAAAGCAGAAAAGAAAAAAAAATAAGGCAAAGTAAAAAAACAATTCAGAGGCACTTGATTCAAATTTGAATTAAACTCTGTTCAATTGAATTCAAATAAGTGCGTAGAATAACAGAATGGGAAAAAGGAAAGGAGAAGGTCTTCCCTATTGGAGAATTCCCTAAAGGGAATTGCTTCTTGAGCAAAATGCCAACTGATTGACACTACTTAATTTTAAATCTCAATTAAATGTTGTTTAATTAAATTTAAAAATAAGTGTATAAAATAAGGGAAACTTGGATGTGAGAATGCTGTTACCAGCAAATCACAAACAGGACACAGACCTAAGAGTGGATAAAAATAAAACAGTAAGTAATAACAAGAAAGGAATTTCCAAAGTAACAGAAAAAAAAAAAAAAAACTCAAGAGAGAAAGAGAGGGAAAAGTATAATGAAAGGAAATCAAGTAGAATAATAAAATAACATAGACAGAGAAAATCTGTGAACACAGGAAAAGCAGGAAAGGGGACAAATACTCAGAGACGGGAACTAACTTATCTGGGAGTGTCCACCAGGGGGAGCACTTTCAGAAAGTGAATTCTCTTGTTGGAAGGGAAACTTAATTTAAATTAAAAATTTAAACGTATTTAAATCAAATTTAAATCGGTAAACCACATTCCAAACACGATTGAAAAGCATAACCATCAACAAACATTTATAGCGGCAAGCTAGATTAAAGTAGCCAAAAGGAATTTGGAAACACTTCAGCTCAACGTATGGAGAGCAGAGCTAACCCAGAACGTCCACACGATGGCGTTAATGAGTCCACACAACAATGAAGTAGGGAGGGGTGCCGCACACCTGAACAGATTGCCTTCTGGCGTCTGGTCAGAGGTACTGCATCCACCTACTTTAATTCGTGATATTTTAAATTAGCGCGTCTGTGGGGTTCTGATTCCCTTACGGCTGATTTAACTGCACTATCACGGTTACAAACTTTAGAATCTCGGCGGATTCTTTGGTGCCAGGTTACTGGACACTAATATACAACTTTTAACCACGGGTACACAACTTTGGAATCTCGGCGGATTCTTTGGTGCCAGGTTACTGGACACTAATATGCCCCTTTAATACGGGTACACAATTTTGGGGATTAGTGGACCCCTGTTTGTGCAAACTTAGTGCACACGAATATGTAACTTTTGCAGGATTTCTTCGCTGCTGTTACGAGTCACGCTGGATCAGGTCGTGACTGGCTCCCAATTTTTACACATCAATCGGATTTCAGATAAACTGTTTTCAGATTAGATTTGCAAGAGGTAACGTGATTGGTTAGCTATGCCAATGACGTTACCCAGGGAGCGAGACGCTATTTTGAATTATTGGACGACACAGTAATTCAAATTTAATAGCGCTACAATTATGAGGCCTTCAGAAAGAGTCTGTGAGAAACTCGTCACAGCTCCTTTTCAAAAAAACTACGCTGAATACGATTCAATTCGTTTATTCAAGCGGAAATTAATATTAACTGTATATTGCAAAAAGATTGTCGCCTTTTGCAGATACGAGTTTGAAATATTAATTGGACTGCAGTTTACTTTACGGTCAACAATTGACTACAGTGTTTTTAGGCACAAATAGCTTGTTAACGTTTTTTTCAGAATGAGGGACGCGTTGTCGGCTCACTCAGTAAGGCGCATATACACATTAAATCACACAAAATTATTCTAGGTTGCTCATACACAAAACCAAGTTTAAAACGTTGCCCGCATTCTCCACCAAATAATCTGTAGCGAATCAGTACAGGTATTTAATTAATTTATGGGTGAAATATATGAATATAATAAATCATAAAGCTTTATGATTAATTATAATACATATACCGACCCGAGAGGGAATTATACATATATTGTGAATTAATTACAACGAATTATAATCAATCACATATATGATTAGTTCTGGTTTGATAATAATTTAGAGAAACTATTAGTTTGTCCAGCAAACCGTTAGCTCCTCATAGCCGATTATAAAAGGAAGGTTTTTCTCTGGCCACGAGAAAGACTTCCTATTCTAGCATCAATGCGTAAAGCAAGGATACTGGATCGAAACGTTAAAGTGACCTGGGTTTGTTGCATGAGCAAAAAAAAACAATCGAGCATGAATATAATGTATTTAATATATGAAACTACGGATACAGAGACTATACTACTAGACATACACAAACAATACACATATATGGAAAACGAAAGTAAAGTCAAGAAAATAGAGGTGATCAAAGGAATGGCAACTTACTAACAGTTAAAACCTTTGAGAGCCAGCAAGGAAACTCAGCTTACACATCGAGCTTAAAACGCTTTGGAAAGAATGGTTCTATACTTGCATAGGTTCAGGTGCTGTGGTCGTTTCGTGTTTCTGCAGGAGTTTCGGTGCGTGCGGCTGAAGCGATTGGTCCTTTTCCGAGAAGGTGTTCTTCGGCGGGATTTTCAAACAAGGGTTTAACTTAAGAGTAAGATAACCGGAAAGGAAAGAAAAAGAGTCCGTCTCCTAGGCGATGAAGAGTGAAGACTTAGGGCGACGGATGAAGAGGGTTTGACAAAGAAACTTGTTGCCAAAAGATGGTCGTCCCGAAGAGAGGGGGCGCGTGATGGAAGCGCGGTCGCCGAGACGTCCGGGAGAGACGTGTGTTAAATGGCGAGAGACAATCGAGAGACAATGAGAGATGCGTGTCGTTGTGTTTTAAGGACAACAGGCCAGAACGCCTCCTGGGATACATCAGCCAATGATGAGGGTGCGATTTTGGCGGGCAAACTCTTTCTTTGTCTCCATTTATGACCTAATTTGCATGGTTTACGAAGTGTCCGATCTGAGTACATTTTCTTCAAAGTACCATTAAAAATAGAAGAATGCATTTTACAGTCATGTGACATACATTTTCAATTAGAGCATAACGAAAGCTTTACAATGAGACCAAACTTGTCAGATGGCAAAGACATAAAAGGTGAGATACAGTTTATACTTGAGTTTTATCGTTTAGAAGAAAACTAATACAACTACAGTCATAGCTAAGCTTATATACTAGGGATAAATACATGCACCTTTAAATACAGCGACGGGTACATATTGGCACAGTCATATTTGGAGGATAAATGTACATTCACAATCTCCATGCGTGTTTGTGAGTGTCTGTATGTGTGTGTGTATTGGGGTTGTGGCCAGTGTCTGTGACCATATGTCCTTTAGTCCCACCAGGGTGACTCTTTGAAGTCTCTGGAGCTGGTGAGAATATGTTCTGTTTTTCTTTCCTGGGGTAACAAAGGTGCCAATGGGGCAATTGGTCCCGGACTTGCCGGAGCCGATTCGTGATTTACATGCACAGTTCAGGAGGCTAAAAGCATTCTGAAATGTCCAAAGTTGATTGACTAGCCGGATCTATCCAGACGCTACAATGGTGTAGGAGTCTGTTCGTGTACATAGAGATGAGACTAGACAAAGGAGTGGAGGTTGTGTGTGTCTTTATAGTGAGAACTGAGAAGAAGTGCAGGTGTGGTGAATCAGAATTCTGGGGAAAGCGAACGAATGGGCGGAGCGTGCTGATCTGGTGACGATGGGTTGAAAGTGGTCTGAGATGGTTGCGACTTAAAGCTTAGAAGAGCCCGGATATTTTTAATATAACTCTGATTGTTTTTGGCCAAAAATCATATACACCTAGGATGGCTTGAGGGTTAGTAAATTATGAGATAATTTTCATTTTGGGGTGAACTATCCCTTTAAGCACTAAGGATCATGTGAATCTAAAGTCTGAAGTAATGTTGCTGAAAATTCATCTTTGCCATCACATGAATAAATTACATTTTAAAATATATCAAAACAGCTCTTTTAAATTGTAAATTTAACTTTTAACTTTTCTTTTCAATCGTAAATTTATTTTTGATCAAATAAATGCAGCCTTTGTGAGCAAGAGATTTCTTAGAAAAACATTTTTAAAAAAATCTAAATTATTCCAAATGTTTAACCAGGAGTGCACATTTGTCAAATTGCATAAGATATATATGATATATATGATATGCTGAAGATAAAAGCTCATTTTAATATGTAAAATGAGCTTTTCACGATCGGATATCTGCCCGATCAGAGAAAATGCATGAAGTGACCAGGTGCAAACAGACGCTTTGACGTTCTTCACCAAGCGCTTACACAGATATACACGGGAGCGTTCAAAAGCAGGCATCTATCAGCGGATCTCTAATATATGCTTTCAAACACTCCCGTGTATATCTAAGCGCTCGGTGAAGAACATCAAAGAGGTCTACGTTTGTCACATCAATGGTATAAAAGTGCGTCAAGACTTTGAACTTAAATATGGCTGGGGCATCTATTTTACTCACACTGCTGTATGCCATCCTGTTAAAACCCTTTTTTTCTTAGGCTAGTTAACTTATGTTCACGTTTCCCTCATTAATGTGTTGAGCGCCGCTTTGAAGTTACGATTCTAGTATCGCACAGAGAAGGACGACGATATATCGCCATATCGATATTTCGTCCCACCCCTACACATGAACCGATCATCTCTTCTGCTTTATTAGTTACAACATGACATAAACATGAATGAACATCATCAGGTTGAAAGATACAGTACAAATCCATATCATGTGACATGTAATCGATTAATCTGTGTTTCAACTGTGGAAACGCGTCAATAAAACAGCTTGTAAAAATGTCACATTTACCATAACATTTACCTCAGAAAACCCATTCAATGTCCAAAAACTCATTAGTCAGCTACAAAAATGAAATTAGAGAGGAGCATTTTGCTAAATATGCACTATAGGCTATTGCATATTAATTGTATTTGTACTTAACATGTGCTTCAATATTGAATGTATAAATCTGTTTTATGACAGCCACCATTTAAATGTTTAGGCCTACATAAAAAAACAGCCGTGGTTCCCTGTATTTACAGCATTAGTTGAGAGATATTTTTTTCTTTGAGGAAATTTGCCATGTACTGTACCTGATAGCCCCCAAATTAATCATTATTGAATTGAAGGTCATCAAATCGCAAGCTTCTAAATCAAAATCGAATCAAATTGTGAAATTTGTGTCAATTCCCAGCCCTAGTGTCAATTAATTATTATTATTATTATTTATTTATTTTTTTTACTTGAAGCAAATTTTGTTTTGTTTTTCCATTTATTTTCTTGTCAGAGTGCACCAGAATGCTTCGTTTACATGTTAAAATCACAAAAATGTTCTCATGAGGGAGGATGCTCCCAGATTTGATGTTTCTCTGCGTAGAACAGAACTCTGTGTGTGCTCAAGAATAGGTAAATTATGAGGTTGTATTCAAGACTGTTGAATGAACAAACCTACACAATACATAATATCAGAAAAGATTACATACATGATATTGATGTAATTTAAAATTCCTAAACCTGCAATATATGTAAGACTTTGTGACAGTGGTAGCAGTGGTAACAGTGAAAGAGTATGTGATTATACTGACACACACACACACACACACACACACACACACTCACGTTGGGGTTCCATATTTTATGAAGACTCTCCATAGACATAATGGTTTTTATTCTGTACAAACTGTATATTCTATCCCCTAAATCTAGCCGTCACAGAAAACTTTCTGCTATATTAGATTTCCATTTTCAAAAAAGATCATTCTGTATTATTTATAAGCGTATTTCCTCATGGGGAGTTTGGGGACCAAAAATGAGTGCCCAACAAGGTCAAAATTTACTGGTATTACTATACTTGTGGGGACATTTGGTTCCCATAACGAATACCAAGCGCGCGCGCACACAAGCAAACAAGAAGAGAATCCCGCAAACATCAAGACTCAAACCAAAGAGCAATATCAGACACCGATTTGTTCTGGTGTCTGCTGGCTTGGACAGCTCTACAGGCCATACAATAATGCTCCGCCCAGAATGACGTCACATGTACGCTGTAGTGACGCGTCCAGTTCAGGTAACGCTGATAGAGGGAGTGGTTTCGGTCCAGGTGTTTCAGGTACGCAGCAAGAGCCCGTGGGCCGCTGAAGTCTTTAACGTGTATGAAGGCATCAGCAGGAAGAAAGAGTTCATAATTCTCCCGTGGCGGTCCCAAAACCACTGGCACTGCTCCTGATAAAAGAGCGTTTCTCCACAGTTTCTCCGTGATGTAATCTGTATGCAAAGAGTTCTCAAATGCCAGGTAGAATTTATACCGGGATACGGTGCGCACTACGCTATCAGATATCAAATCACGCGCATCACGTCCAAACACATCCACACGTACATATCGCCGGAGATTCCGATAAAATCGCACCCTTTTGTGTTGCTCATTCCAGTTGCTGACTATCCACGCGACAATTCCACGCTTGTGCCGCGCACTGACCTGTGGAGTAGGATCTCTTTCTTCCCACCGGGGCTGCAGGTACCCATATGGCAGAAAGACGTCCGAGCCTCGACGGTATGACATGGTAAGGTTAAACACCCCATCTAGCCCAATCAAAGAGCCGGAGTGACTCGGAGACTCAAAGTTCATCCAGATCCACTTCTGGCGCGGAGGCCGTGGAGCACTGGGAAGCGCGCTCCAGTTGCGCATCAGTTCGCGGTGGTGTATGATAACGGCATCAGCGTGGTCGTACGCGCCTCTCTTCGTGGTAAGGGTACAGCCCTGGATACCATAACGCACAGCACAGTCGGGCAGGGGATCCCGGTTACCGAAGGGCCTCCACCAGATCAGAAGCGTCACATTTGAGTTTTCGGTTCGCAACCCACCGTCTGTGGATGCATCTAACCGCGACAGGGGAACATTCGTTAGACTTAAAACAAATAATACAATCGCATACCCCAAAGCCAGAGCGAAAACCCACTGGTATGACTTCGGAAATATTAACCCAACGCGACATTGTTTCTGTCGGCACGCGCTGCTCACCTTTGCAGGTCTTAGAGTATTTCTGTATGAATTGTTGTCTGTCCACATATGGAGTGGGTGTCCATATATCTATGTTACACTAATTGTCCTTCATCCGTTCAGCACAAGTGATTCCCTTGAACAAAACGCGTTCTTATGTCAGTCCAACTTGTTCACCCGGCTTTAGAAAATAGCTCTGAATGTTGAACTTGTTTTCGTGTATTGTATATAGATTACACATTCGGTTTCTACAGGAAAGCTTGTTATGAAGCTCAAAGCGCAGAGTTTGCGACGTCCTTATGGAGAGTGTGTACTTTACCCTGAATTAAGTCCTTTTACTGTTATATTGCAGGTGCTCGACGTGGCACCGGGTCACAGCTTAAAGGGGTCTTTGTTTACACCCATGGCGCTATGGGTTTAACTGGAAAGGAAAACCAAATCACCTACTTCAACATTTATCCCTCACGAGTGGATAGCAAGTAAAAAAATATATATATATCAATTCATAGTTGTGGCTGTCCACTTTTTTTTTTTTTTTTTTTTTTGAGCATTTTAATGTATTTATTCCAGTGTATGTTCTTATTTTTTGTAGGTTTGCATTTATTGTTGTAAAACACTTCAGTCAACTTCTGCTATTTCTACTAGTAAGTTTGACATTTTTAAGTATTGAAACAATTGTATACCGTTTCATTGTAATTTTTCATAATACCATGCACTAAATTTGTGGACCAGAGCAAAACAAGTGAACTTTTACAGTTCTCAATCTCACACACCTTGAAGGCAAACACAGACACTTCACTTTCTCAGATGTCATAAAAGCATTTGTGGGTCTTAATCTAGAGGACATGAGAACAATTGTATTCTTTGAGAGACTACACTGAATATTCGTACTTTAAAAATTCATTTGTCACATTACAGCTTGACTTAAGTCAAATAAAACAAATGGCAAAAGTAATTCAAATGGTGAAAATTTTAAATAGTGACCAATTACAGTTCTTAAATTCCATACAATACATCCACATATATCAAACGGGTTTAGTTAAAAATTATATGCATTGAAAGTATTTTTAAGACAGTAGTTGAGATAATTGTTGTATACAGGTGCTGGTCATATAATTAGAATATCATCAAAAAGTTGATTTATTTCACTAATTCCATTCAAAAAGTGAAACTTGTATATTATGTTCATTCATTACACACAGACTGATATATTTCGTTTATTTCTTTTAATTTTGATGATTATAACTGACAACTAAGGAAAATCCCAAATTCAGTATCTCAGAAAATTATAATATTACTTAAGACCAATACAAAGAAAGGATTTTTAGAAATCTTGGCCAACTGAAAAGTATGAACATGAAAAGTATGAGCATGTACAGCACTCAATACTTAGTTGGGGCTCCTTTTGCCTGAATTACTGCAGCAATGCGGCGTGGCATGGAGTCGATCAGTCTGTGGCACTGCTCAGGTGTTATAAGAGCCCAGGTTGCTCTGATAGTGGACTTCAGCTCTTCTGCATTGTTGGGTCTGGCATATCGCATCTTCCTCTTCACAATACCCCATAGATTTTCTATGGGGTTAAGGTCAGGCGAGTTTGCTGGCCAATTAAGAACAGAGATACCATGGTCCTTAAACCAGGTACTGGTAGCTTTGGCACTGTGTGCAGGTGCCAAGTCCTGTTGGAAAATGAAATCTGCATCTCCATAAAGTTGGTCAGCAGCAGGAAGCATGAAGTGCTCTAAAACTTCCTGGTATATGGCTGCGTTGACCTTGGACCTCAGAAAACACAGTGGACCAACACCAGCAGATGACATGGCACCCCAAACCATCACTGACTGTGGAAACTTTACACTGGACCTCAAGCAACGTGGATTGTGTGCCTCTCCTCTCTTCCTCCAGACTCTGGGACCCTCATTTCCAAAGGAAATGCAAAATGTACTTTCATCAGAGAACATAACTTTGGACCACTCAGCAGCAGTCCAGTCCTTTTTGTCTTTAGCCCAGGCGAGACGCTTCTGACACTGTCTGTTGTTCAAGAGTGGCTTGACACAAGGAATGCGACAGCTGAAACCCATGTCTTGCATACGTCTGTGCGTAGTGGTTCTTGAAGCACTGACTCCAGCTGCAGTCCACTCTTTGTGAATCTCCCCCACATTTTTGAATGGGTTTTGTTTCACAACCCTCTCCAGGGTGCGGTTATCCCTATTGCTTGTACACTTTTTTTCTACCACATCTTTTCCTTCCCTTCGCCTCTCTATTAATGTGCTTGGACACAGAGCTCTGTGAACAGCCAGCCTCTTTTGCAATGACCTTTTGTGTCTTGCCCTCCTTGTGCAAGGTGTCAATGGTCGTCTTTTGGACAACTGTCAAGTCAGCAGTCTTCCCCATGATTGTGTAGCCTACAGAACTAGACTGAGAGACCATTTAAAGGCCTTTGCAGGTGTTTTGAGTTAATTAGCTGATTAGAGTGTGGCACCAGGTGTCTTCAATATTCAACCTTTTCACAATATTCTAATTTTCTGAGATACTGAATTTGGGATTTTCCATAGTTGTCAGTTATAATCATCAAAATTAAAAGAAATAAACATTTGAAATATATCAGTCTGTGTGTAATGAATGAATATAATATATAAGTTTCACTTTTTGAATGGAATTAGTGAAATCAACTTTTTGATGATATTCTAATTATATGACCAGCACCTGTACATACAGTGTTTGGTTGACATGGTACTGCTCCTCCCTGCGAATGCATAATTATAACAAAAATAAAAATAATTGTCTCATCTTTAGAATGTAAGCTGTGTGGAGATGTTAAGAAAATCACATCATGCACAGACAAAACCTTCTTGACAAGCTTAAAACGTTCAATGATTATAATTAGGCCTACACATTGTTGTAAACATTAACTGCATGCTGATGCATTACAATCTTGGATTACATTAGTCTTTTTAAATGTCAAACTCCTATTTTTCATAGAAAAGCATCACCTCAACTTTAATTCACAACAAAACAAATTTCTAAGCTTTATGTCAGAAATTAAACACTTACACACGTGTCAATAAATGTTATTAAAAGGCTCTGCCATCTCAAACAGTCTGTGATGTTCACTTGTGCGATGTGCAATGTCATAAGCAGTCTCTCCTGCACTGTTTTTCAGTCCTGCCTGTAGGGTGCGCTGTGATAGCAATAGCTCAATCGTCTTTCCAGCTGCAGCATTTCCAGCCGCCAGTTGAAGTGGTGTGAGTCGGCCCGTTGTCAAGGCATTGACCTCTGCCCCCCATTGCAAAAGACAAGAAGCTACAGCGGCATGACCCCAGCGACAGGCACTATGTAGCGGTATCCAATCATCGGTCGTTCTCGCATGAAGATTCGCTCCAGCATTCAAAAGAGCAGAGACCATGGAATAATGGCCACCATAGGCAGCACGGTGTAGAGGGGTGTAACCATCGCTATCATGACAATTAGCGAGTGTTGGGTTCAATGTGAGGAGACGTTCTACTGTTGCTAACTGTAAAAGAAAGGAAGAAGAAAAAAAAAGAAAAAAAAAAAAAGAAAGGTTAATGCATCAATACTTAATTTCTTCTGTTAACGAGCAACTGCCATTGAGGTGAATGCTGAATGGTAATGCTATTATTACTGGATCATTATTCATTTGTATTGGCAAGTGGTGTCACTTTACTTTGCAAAAATCTAAAACTTTAAAAAAATTATAAAAATGTCGCATTTGTATTATGCAAGTATGTAAACAATATGTGCACTTTTAAAAGTTATAAATAGTTTTGTTTTAAAATATGACAAACATTTGTGAATGCAATGAAGATATCTTATATAACGGGAAAACAACCTCTGCCAATCTACAATTGGAGCAAGAGTAAGAGTCAGCTTCGATCACGTGTACCCCATAAAACAATCACATTATTGCCTTGATGTCAGTGAGTTGTACAACAGTAAATCCCTGTTTGCGTATACCACAGAAATTAACAAGAAGGGCTGTAAATGGAATATTACCTGTCGCAAAATTGTCTGTGACTGCTCTTACAGAACATTTCATTGTTAACTCTAAATATAGCACACTCCAAAATAAGTATTTAAATGGCAAACATATTGAAGATTAGTGGACAGGCTGTCAATTTATTAAGCATAAAATACACTGCTCAAAAAAATTAAAGGAACACTTTTTAATCAGAGAATAGCATCAAGTCAGTTAAACTCCTGGGATATTGATCTGGTCAGTTAAGTAGCAGAGGGGGTTGTTAATTTCATTAACACCAAAGCAGCTGAAACTGATTAACAACAGGTGCACTAGATGGGCAACAATGAGACGACCCCCGAAACAGGAATGGTTTTACAGGTGAAGGCCACTTACATTTTTTTCCCTACTCATCTTTTCCGACTGTTTTTCACTAGTTTTGCATTTGGCTAGGGTCAGTGTCACTACTGGTAGCATGAGGCGATACCTGGACCCTACAGAGTTTGCACAGGCAGTCCAACTCCTCCAGGATGACACATCAATATGTGCCATTGCCAGAAGGTTTGCTGTGTCTCCCAGCACAGTCTCAAGAGCATGGAGGAGATGGAGGGCCGTAGAAGGTCCTTAACCAATCAGCAGGACCGGTATCTGCTCCTTTGTGCAAGGAGGAACAGGATGAGCACTGCCAGAGCCCTACAAAATGACCTCCAGCAGGCCACTGGTGTGAATGTCTCTGACCAAACAATCAGAACAGACTTCATGAGGGTGGACCCATTGTCAGACCCTACGTAGGTGCAGTGGGTCCTGGGTTCCTCCTGGTGCACAACAATGCCCGGCCTCATGTGGCAATAGTATGCAGGCAGTTCCTGGAGGATGAAGGAATTGACACCATTGAATGGCCCCCACGCTCGCCTGACCTAAATCCAATAGAACACCTCTGGGACGTTATGTCTCAGTCCATCCGATGCTGCCAGGTTGCACCTCAGACTGTCCAGAAACACAGCGATGCCCTGGTCCAGATCTGGGAGGAAATACCCCAGAACACCATCCGTTGTCTCATTAGGAGCATGCCCTGACATTGTCAGGCATGCATACAAGCACAAGGGGGCCATACAAACTACTGAGTACCATTTTGAGTTGCTGCAATGAAATTTCAGCAAAATAGACTAGCCTGCTGCATCATTTTTTTCACTTTGATTTTCGGGGTGTCTTTGAATTCAGTCCTCTATACTATAGGTTGATAATTTTCATTTCCATCAAACGATGTGGCATCCTTTCGTTCCTAACACATTACCCAGTCCATATCAGTATAGATATCCAGCATATTTTTCCCCATTGAGATCTGATGTGTTTTCAAAGTGTTCCTTTAATTTTTTTTTGAGCAGTGTAGTTTATTCAGCGTACTGAAGCAAAGTCTCTTTCAAGGAAAGTCATTTCACTCTGCGACCATATTTGCACATTTCAGGTTACCCACCAATGAGTGGCAGAAAGACTGAGTGGCAGCATTAGTGTTCAGCTTGAATGCACCGAAAACACATCTAAAATGGGAAAGAGCTGTTGTGCAACTGACTGTACAAACAGGTTCACCAATTAGGGCTATCTTTTTACAGTTTTTTTCAAAATAGAAGCAGATGGATCACTGCAGTTCATAGAAACAACTGGCATCCAGGCACCAAAATGGATTTGCCATGTTGTCATATCTATGTTGAATTGTGGAGTAAAAATCATATCATAGGTTATAAATTTTATTGGCTACTCATCAATTAAATATTTGGCATCTTATAGTCTGTGTACCGTAACATTTTTGTCAGCATTTATTAAAAAAAATGTGGTAACACTTTACAATAAGGTTCCATTTGTTTACGTTAGTTAACTACATTAGTTAACATGAACTAACAATGATAAATGCTTCTTTTATTAAAGAATAACATTTAATCACTACAGTAATTCACGTTTATCGTTTATATTCTTGAAAGTAAAGAAAACGCAATGTTTTCTCGAAGAAAACTTGGTGCAAGTCAACCTGGCTGGTAATGACAAAGTTTACAGGACAAAATATAATATAATTTTGAAGAACATGTATGCAGAAGTTGTACTACAAATTGCCAGATTATGAAGTGCCCATTTCAAGGCCATAGAATTTAATAAAGATGCTAGGGACATGTCCTGACTAATATCCAGTGACATCCTAATGTACAGTAGGTGGTGGTATTGCACCTTAATGCTGGTTAGCACCTGTCATAAAACACAAGCAGACAAAGCGCGCAGCTGCCGTGCAGAAGCATGTCATCGAATATGACAGACGAGACACTCTACCTGTGCTCCAAGAAAGTTAGCTCGCCAGCGTGGAAGTTTTTTTGGATTCCACAAAAATGACTTGTTAATCACCCCAGTCTGCAGGACTTGCTGATCAACAGTGAGAGCAAAACAGATTATCCTGCAGATTTGGCCACTGTAAGCTGCAATTATTTTGCTAGTCCTGGCATGGGAAACGTTACATTAACCTGTTAACTGCTGACTCCTTTCTGTGTTTTAATATATAAAGTTTAAATATATTTATATGTAACCACTGTTGTCTGTCGGTGTCTTGTGGTTTTCATTTATTAATTTTTAATATAACCATTATTTAACCAGGAAAAGTCTCAAAGTCTTGAGATTAAGGGTGTGTTCACACTTGGAAGGTTTGGTTCGATTAAAATGAACTCTGGTGCGATTGCTCTGTTAGTGCAGTTCATTTGAATAAGTGTGAACGCTGCCATCCGAACCCTGGTGCGCACCAAACAAGCAGACTGAGGCTGCAGAAAAGATAGGTCTTGGTCTGCTTCCAAACAAACTCTGGTGCGGTTCAACTGAAATATAAATGCAACATGGACCAAAGACATCCAAAGAATCAAAAACAGGATGTGATGTCACAATATGCAAGCCTAATAAGGACAGAATGTTCAAGCATACCTGTTTTGTTTTTACAGTTCAGTTCAGGCATCGGAAATGTGTCTTCTTGCAGTAGATCTTTCTTTTTATATGTAACTGAGGAATTCCTGCCGCTGTTTTGACTCCTTTACACATTTTCTAAAGCTGGTGACACACTTAACAACTGAAACGTTATAAGAGTGAACTCAACACACATAAAGACTGTTTCCAACGACTGGAGCAGATTCTAGTCTTTGACGAATAGAGAGGAGCTCAAACCTAATGAAAAAAAAAAGGCTGCAGGATATGGGCAAGCAAGGTCCTGGATGGAGAGGCAACATGGACTTAGGGCAGGGCAGTACTAAAAACATTTTATTGCTAATCAGAAAAGAAGGCAATATCTGTTTATATCATCTATCTATGCTATCGACAAGAAATGTTAAATATTAGGGCCCAGTTTCACAGACAGGGCTTAGCCTAAGCCAGGATTAGGCCTTAGTTCAATCAGGGTATTTAAGTAGCTTTTATAAACGTTTACCAGAAAAAAAACATTACTGGTGTGCATCTTGAGACAAAACAATGGCACTGACATATTTTAAGATATGTCAGTGCAAGTTACTTTCAGTTAAAGCAGCTCAAACATGCATTTTAGTCTAGGACTAGCTTAAGCCTTGTCTGTGAAACTGGGGTAAATGTCTTATGTTTGGTGTTGCTAATAATTTTCACTGTGTTCTTATTTATTTTATTTTTGTAATTATTTCTTACTGTTATAAATAATAAAAGTAAATTGATCTCCAATTTTTCATGGTGAAGGTAGACATTCTTATGGTGATTGTAAGAATGTTAAATGCATGTTGATGTCACAGCAATGTGTCTTGAATAATTTATTTTTTTCAAAAATGCCTATGTTTCTCTTTTTAAGTAAGAAGAGCTGAGAATTGAGTAGACATTTCATAGTTTATTTCAAGATTAATTTCCTTCATTACAAAATATCTAGTGCTGTTTTTTAAATCTATAATCAAGCAATGATTCACAAATCAGGAATTTAAAATGTTCTGAGTGAAAACGCTAGGCTACTTTTTCTTTCCAGATCCAAATACCAGTTAGAACAAAGTAAAATATTGCTTTTTTTTTTTTTTAAGCCAACGCCACCATTTTCCATTTGTTCATTTTTAGTCCATCTCCTATCCTGAGAAGTCTGTCTTGCAGATGCTGGTCCACTCTCAATCTACCCGTCTATAAAGCCCATATATAATGATATGTAATTTTTTTAGGATTCTTTACCTAACTTAAGTCTCTGAGATCCTGACACCTTGCACTTCTGGGAGAGTCCAGGTAGGTTGCAGTTCTGGAAAATGGTGGCGTTGGAGACAAAGGGTTCCTGATGGTTTCACACTTGATTTTTCACCTTAATTCTTAATTTTTTGCAGTTAATGTGTCTTTTCTCTTCCACATGTTTTTGTCTGACCTTGCTGACCCAATGAGCGTTTTGCTGTCCAGTGGTCATGCCTTAACTTTGCAATTTCTAGTACTGCATCAGTATTGCATGCTTCTCATGAGCATTTAATAATTTGACTAATTTTTGAGTTAAATCCATTTTTTGGCTCATTTTGCCTGTAAAAGAAAACCTGCCTAATAATTATGCACACCTGAATATAAGGCGTTTTTCATTCCCAGCCTTCATGAACAATTATATATCACTTATAAATAATTAAATACAAAATGAATAGTAGTTATTAATATTGATGTGGTTTGGAATTGGTAAAATGTGCTTGGAAAAAAATATGATCATAAAATCAACTTGCCTAATAATTCTGCACATGGTTTAGGGTCCAATTCTCACTATTAATTAGTTGCTTTTTGGCAGGCATATTACTAGGATATTGGCTGTTTATTAGTATTTATAAAGCACACATTAATGCCTTTTTCTGCATGACCATATTCTACATCCCTTAAAGGGTTAGTTCACCCCAAAATGAAAATTCTGTCATTAATTACTCACCCTCATGTTGTTCTAAGCCTGACGGAGAGCCTCTATGTCTCTCCGTCAATTGACTGCCTTTGCAACGGACATTTTGATGCTTCAAAAAGTTCATAAAGAGACGTAAAACTAACCCATATGAATCTTTCTGAAGAGACTCGATCACTTTTTATGATGAACAGATTTAATTTAGGCTTTTACTCGCATGTAAACATTGATCAGTGAACATAAGCAGAAGCTCAACCTAACTTGAATGACGTACAAGAACCAATCTCTTCCAGAAGCTCAAATGTGCTGTGCAACACACGAGAATGAACCTCATTTGTTACGCAGCATGTTTGAGATTCCAGAAGAGGTTTGTTCTTGTGTGTCGTTCAGGTTTGGTTGAGCTTCTGCTGACAGTAATGTATTGTGTTCCCAGCTTAAGCTCTTTGTATGTTGTCAGCTGTGCCATCACATGTACCCTACAGCTGTGGAAAATAATTTTTTACAACACAACATGATGCTGATGTGAACAATTATGCATTTATGCATACAAATACACAATCGGTTTTTCAAAAAATGTAATTAAATAGTCCTATCATACATATTAATGTACTGTTTAATTGTAAATAAAGTACCATTATTACAAAGTGATTTAAAATTTTGTATGTCCTTTGTAAGCAAAACAATTGCGTCTAATGTTTTTGTTTAGTTTTTTACTAAAAGAACATGCATGAATCAGAAAATAAAGTGTGTGACATGCTTGATGTTAAAAAGAGTTATCAAGTGCAATAAGCATTGAGAGTGACTGACACACCCAAAACGCAAGCACAGAAACCCGGCTCTCTCAAGTCACCTTTCCACTGTGCACGACAAACAACAGCAGATGGATCAGAAGTCATTAATTTCCTAAGGGGAGTCACACAGAGGTTGCACAGTGTGAAAACCATCTGCCGATACAGAATTTTAGGATCTGATTTGAGCTCTGGATGGGTTTAAAAAAAAAAAAATGTGTGAAGTTCTCAGCTGCTTTAAATGCTCCACTATCATTCCGGTCCCAAAAAACCCAAAATCACTAGACTTAATGACTACAGACCTAAAGTCATTGGAGAGACTGGTGTTGGCCCACCTGAAGGACATCAGCAAACAGGTCTGTGGATGATGCAATCAACATGGGACCGCCACATTTCGACCTGTGCAAGGATTTTATTTGTGGACTTCAGTTCGGCCTTCAATACTATCATGCCTGATGTCCTATAATCCAAACTGACTCAGCTCTCCGTGCCCACCCTAATCTGTCAGTGGACACCAGCTTTCTGACAGACAGGCAGCTGCTAGTGAGACTAGGGAAACTTACATCCAGGACTCTCACTATCAGCACTGGTGCTCCTCAGGGATGTGTCCTCTCTCCACTGCTCTTCTCCCTGCACAAAAATGACTGCATCTCCAAACAAACTGTGGGCAACAAACTCAAGCTCCTCTTCTCTTATACCAAAATCCTCCAAACTTTCTCTTTAAAATTTCTCATTTTAGACTTCAAATTCGTGACAGGTGTTTTGTTTGCGCTATCCTTTGAGCTTCCATGTTCGTCACTGTCACACGTGTCAGGTCAGAGGTTGCTTTTTCGCCGCAAATCGATGCATACGGCCGTCTGCCGAAAGCTAGTTATTATAGTTAATAGTACTAGTTAACTTCTTACAAAAATCCATCGCTTCACTTCAGAAGGCTTTTATTAACCCACTGGAGCCGAATGGATTACTTATATTACAGATGGATGCTTTTTTTTTTTGCTTCAAAATGTGGCCCCCCATTCACAACCATTATAAAGCTCGGAGGAGCAAGTATATTTCTAAGTACATCTCTGATTGTGTTCATCTGAAAGAAGATCATATAAGGTCATATATACTTAGGATGGCTTGAGGGTAAGTAAATCATGTGATAATTTTAATTTTTGAGTGAACTAACCCTTTAAATGCCTCCCATATGACTGCAAGTGCAATACTTTCACTGTTTAATGAACACTATCTTTGTAAAGTCAGTCCTATTTATTCATATTATTAACAATACTGTAAATATGTTCATAATCTGTAAATATGTTTATTCTGACTAAACCTATCTGTGTATATACTTTTTTATATTTTATTCTTAAAATGTATTGTGTCTTGTATTTATGTATGTGCAACGGAAGCTTCAATACCACAGTAAATTTCCTTGTGTGTGCAAGCACACTTGGCAATAAAGCTCCTTCTGAGTCTGATTCTGAATTTGAGTGACTACACTCACCGTATGCGACACGGATGTGATGTAATTCTCCTGATTTTTAATTCTCCATTTTATGATCCCTTTAAATATGAGAGCTATACAAAATGTGCAGAGCGGTGGGTCCCCAGGACCAGGATTGAAAACTACTGCTCGAAATTAAGGTCACTTACTCTATTCTTCTCAGCGGCCCATAACATCAGTTCAGATGGAGTGTCTTGTAATTTAAGCTCCTGTTCCTGATACCATTCCTCAGTGTGACAGGTTTCATCTTCATCATCTCCTTCCTCCTCTTCCACCCAGCCGCTCTTTGTCCCCACTGGAATCATGTGGCCATGAGACTCCAGCAGGTCAAGCTGGTTAAAGCCTTCTGGAAACTCCATCACTGAGCTCTCTGAGTGAGAGCAAGAGAGAGATAGCGAGAGAGTGTGTAAGAAAGAGAGGTGACACCCTAAAAGTAACATAATTTATACCCTTTTACAGCATGTTAGAAAGAGAAGTAAACAGCCTGATTGACAAGAACGATTAAACAAACAAGTCGTTTTTGATTAACTTAAGGTAAATTTAGGCCCAAGTGCATCAATAACTACAGACCAACATTTGATTGTTTAAATCGTTTAGATGTTTATTTCATGTTTATAATATTTCTAGAAAAATAATTAATTCTAATAAGCACTATAGACTAACATTGGCTTACCATGAATTAACATCCGGCACCATAATTATATCATGTTGCCACCACAGTTGCCACCTTTTTTAGTGGCTGACAGATCAATTTATATCGATGTAACTGTTCCTATAATAATTTACTCTTACTTAAACTAGTAAACCCTTAGATGTCTTTGAATAACATGCTTTTGACACACAATAAAACTCACCGACAACCAGCCGCGTTCACGCTGAGCACGCCACACGTCTAATACGCAGCTTGTTTTGACGCTGGGAAATATAGTTTTTTGTGCAGCCAATTCGCATGCACCCACTGAAGATATAAACTACATTTCCCAGGATTCAAACAAAACTTCCCGCGAGCGTATGACTTCTTCCGTGGTGGGAGGAGATTGCTTGCATGTGAACGAATGTCTTGTGGGGAGCAGTTGAATTCTTTTGATAGGTAAAGTGATTTTTCTTTTGCTTTGATTTGTTAATGAACAAACAGTACGGCGAAATCTTTCAAATCTCATCTAAAATACTTAGCAGCAGGTTTGTTTAGTAAAGTTTTAGAATCAAATCTGCTCTTCTGTGTGAATAACACGCATGTTTAGGAGCCGATCTATGGTATGCACATATTGTACAGTTTGTAATTTTCTCTGCATTAGGATATAGGTACAATAAATAAATCTCTAGATCAACATCAACATCAACTGATTTGGATCTGTCTGTTGTCTCTCTACCTCATCATCATCATTTTTCAGTGTCT
Organism: Ctenopharyngodon idella; assembly: GCF_019924925.1. Lineage (NCBI taxonomy): Eukaryota > Metazoa > Chordata > Actinopteri > Cypriniformes > Xenocyprididae > Ctenopharyngodon > Ctenopharyngodon idella. Next base: position 8,034,580 of record NC_067234.1, read on the forward strand.
CAGTGCAGTCTCAGTATGACATCAGCTGGAAACACCATGTGAGTATGTTTACTCGCTTTTTGTAAACTTTCGTCTGGTTTTAAGTTGCAAAACAACATGGATTAACTGGGTGATTGGTAAGTGATTGTGACAGCTGGCTTTGTTCATGACGGCTCAAAAGTAAATTAAAATTTCTGGAACCACATAAACTGTAGGTCTGATGATTGCTTGTTAATTAAGTTTTTATTCCTACATTTCTAAACCTGTATAGTTTATTGTAGCTCTCATTTAGAGCGAGGCTACCATTCATTTACAATACACTTTTGAATCGTTTTCTGTTCCAGTATTCCTCTTGAATGTTGTAATGATTATTTTTTTGTTGTTTTTTTTTTTTTTAGTGACGATGAGGACACATTCAAGATCCTCATTGCCACTGACATTCACCTAGGTTATCTAGAGAAGGATGCCATTAGAGGAAACGACACATTCGTGACCTTTGACGAGATCATGAAACAAGCTGTGCAAAATGAGGTGGGAATGAAATAATGGGTACACATTGTTTGAGACTTTGAGGTGATTTTATATTAATTACATAATTTATGTGAAATTAATACACAAGTGTACAAAAAAAATCATCCATTACCAATATTCAGAATCTAAGAATTGGCTTATAATCCAGGTGATATGTGAAAATTTTTTTCACTTTTTCATAAAAGCATGAAATTTGGTACACTTCTACAGTGTGGGGCCCTGAACATTTTCAGAACTGGAGCCATCACAAAAAACGCCTCATGGTCGGCATGGCGACCATTTTACTTTCAACCATAACCAAATTATGTATTTTGTATCATATCTTGGCAAGATATGATGGCAAGATGGCGCCGGTGTACATGGCATGCCATCTCTCTGTCCTATCCAGTTTTTTTAATTTTTATTTTTTTTATAGCTGTTTTACTAACAAAATTTTTTTTATACGAAATGCTACCTCCGCACTGATTTATGATCGTCATACACTTTTAAATATTAGGAGCTCATACAAAAAACGTTTTAAAGAAAGAAGAGGCGAGCTGCAGCTCCCTATTACTAAGCCGCTGCTGATTATTCCCACCTGGTTGAAACGCAAGCCCTGGCCTCCATTGGAAAAGAAACGTCGCCACTATGGAAAGCGGGGAGGAAAGCTGGTGAAACTTAAAGCTTACCTATGCTGTGTTCGAAATCGCCCCCCTATACCCTCATTCACTATTCCCTACATTAGTCCACTAATATAGTCCACTTGAAGGAGTGAATGAAACAAGTGAGTGAATTCGGATACTGAGTGCTCCGGAAGGGCTGCCGATTTCGCATAGTTTGTGCTTGCTGTTTAATAATCATTTAAAATGTAGCAAACTGGCAGAAAAAAACACCTTCCTTACCATTATACCCTATAATAAAGCCCAGTATCCCTTAAAAAACCTAACAACCTATCATTCATACTTAGTATCGTTTTTAACATGAGTTTCTGCACCCCAGTCAGTTTATTATCCATTATCACTCTCTCCCTCTGATATTTCCTACAATGTAAAATTACATGCTCCACCGATTCCTCTCCCTGACACTCCTCACACATACCTGTCTGATGTTTACCTATCATTTTTAACATTTTATTTAGAGCACAATGTCCCAGCCTTAGTCTTGTTAGTACAGTTTCCTCTTTTCTGTCTCCACTTCCTACCTTATTTACTTTAATACTCTTTTGGATATGGTATAGGTGTCTCCCTTTCCCCTCACTATCCCACATTTCTTGCCATTTTTGGTTATTTTTTTCCAGATTATGCATTTCACTTCCACTTTACTGATTCTTATTTGCATTTCTACCTTTTCCTTCTTTAATGCCTTCTTTGCGACCTTGTCCACTTTTTCATTCCCCTTCACTCCTAAGTGTGCTGGAACCCATAAAAATAACCCATAAAAAAACTAGTCCTCCCTGGTATGTTATTCTTGTAACTGAGTAGAGAATTTCATATAGTATATCCTGTCGACTTTTTGAATGGAAAGATATTAAACTAACTAGAGCTGAAGCTGAGTCTGTGCATATTACGATTTTGTCTATTTTTGCTTTTTCCACCCACCGTAGTGCAAATAAAATTGCAACCATCTCCACTGTGTATATACTGCTAAATTATTAGATGTTCTTCTATTGATTTTAATACCTCTTGCTGGAACCACCACACCTATTCCTGTTACTCCTGTTTCAGGGTTCTTAGTCCCATCTGTATAGATTTGAGTATAGTTTTATATACTTCTGTAATATAATCATTAAACACCCCAACCAGATCAGCACTTTCTTCTTTCCTTTTACTCTCTAATAGATACCAATCTACCTTCGGACATATCATCTTCCATGGGGCTATGACTGAATGTACTATTGAAGAACTGATTTTCATATCAAATACCCCAAGCTCTTCTGCTGTTTTATTCCCTATATGACCAAAGTTGTCCTTTTTACTTCTCTCTTTCCTCCAGCATTCCTTCAGCACTTCTTTTGTGGGGTGCAAGTCATTGTGCCCCTGCAAGTTAACCCAGTAATTTGCTATTATATGCCACCTCCTTAATTCCAGTGGCATTTCTCCTGCCTCTACCTGAATAGCTGAGACAGGCAATGTTTTAAAAGCTCCACTACACACTCTCAACGCCTGAGCCTGAATCACATCCAATTGTTTTAAATGGGATCTAGCTGCTGAAGTATAAACTATACTGCCATAGTCCACCGTAGATCTTATCAGGGCCACATAAATTCTTTTCAATGCTTGGCAACTTGCCCCCCATTCTCTACCAGTCAAGCATCTCATTACATTTATTACTTTTTTACTTTTTTCCACTATTCTTCTAATATGATCTGCCCATGTTAAACGGGAATCAAAAAGCACCCCCAAAAATTTGAATGTTCCAGCTCTTTCTATTTCTTTCCTGAACATCCTTATTTTCAATCTTTCATCTATCCTTTTATTAGTAAAGAAAACGCTTTGGGTTTTTTCCACTGAGAATCTACATCCCCATTCTTTCCCCCACTCCACCACCTTATCTATAGCTCCTTGCACTTTCCCAACTACATAATCCATATTTTTCCCCCTCTTCCACAGGGCCCCATCGTCTGCAAAAAGTGACCTACCTATATCAGCTGGAATCTTTAAAAGATATCATTAATCATTATTATGAATAGTAGTGGGCTTACTACACTACCTTGAGGTGTACCATTTTCTACAATATACTGATTTGACAATTCTAATCCTATTCTTACTTGGATATTCCTTTCACACAAGAAATCTTTTATCCAATTGAAAACTCTCCCTCCATTCCCCACCTTGTGGAAGGAAGGAGTTCTAATTAAGTTACACATCATATCGTAAGCTTTTTCTATATCCAAAAACACTGCAATTACTGCCTCTTTATTTTCCTGGCCTTTCCTTATTTCATTTTCTAGTCTGACAGCTGCATCAATGGTACCTTTCCTAAACCCACTTTGATAATTTGCTATCTTTCCCTTCTTCTCAAGCTCATATGATATCCTTTCTGTTATCATTCTTTCCATTATTTTTTTGCATAAATTAGAGGTTAATGCTATTGGTCTATAGCTGGTGGGTTTTGATGGATCCTTGCCAGGTTTCCTTATCGGAATTACAACTGCTCCTTTCCAAGTTTTTAGCAATCTTCCCTCTTCCCAGACTCTATTATACAGATGCAACAATTTCAAAAGCGCACTTTCTCCTAAATTTAACATCACATAGCATACCTTGTCTTTCCTCAGGGATGATGATCTTGAAATTTTTATTGCTCTCTTCATTTCTTCCATAGTAAATGGTTCATCTATTATACTATCTACTTCCTCCTTCCTTTCTAATATCCCTGGATATTGACTTATCTTCCCCTCTCTTCTCCTCCTTTCTTCCTCTGATAGGTTTTCCGAACTATGTATCTTTGCAAATGCTTTGACCATGCTCTCTGCTTTTTCCCTATTTGACACTGCTGTACCTTCCTCTGTTAATATAACTGGGTATTCCCATTCCCTTCTATCTCCTCCCATCCTCTTTATCATTCCCCATACTTCGCCCACTGGTGTTGTTCTTCCTATACCATCACAAAAAGTCCTCCAACTAGCCCTCTTAGCCTGCCGTACTGTTCTTCTCACTGTAGCCTGTGCCTTCTTGCACTGGATTAAATGCTGCATATTGTGAGTTCTCTTGACTAATCTGAATGCTTTATTCCTATTCTTCACTGCCTGCTGACATTCCTCTGTCCACCATGGTACCAATTTTCTCTTCTTCCTATTTTTACTTTTTGGAATAGAACCCTCTGCTGCTATTATAATTGCTGATGTAAACTGATTATTCAATTCATCTACATCTTCAGATAACTTGATACTCATTATTGCCTCCTCATTCAATATCTGGAACTTGTCCCAATCTGCTTTCTCAAATATCCATTTCGGATTTCCATCACCTGGTCTTATTTCCCCTCTTTCTCCAATTGAACAAACGACTGGGTAATGATCACTGCCTATTGTATCACTTGTCCAAATTTCCCAGTTACTAAAACCAGCTAGCGAGTTAGATACTAAGGTAAGATCTATTGCCAATTCCTTCCCCTTATTTACATTTATTCTCGTACCTCTACCATCATTCATACATACTAAATTCCTATCCTCCATCAACTCTTCAATTACCCTTCCATTTGAGTCAGTATGACAGCCCCCCCACACTGTACTGTGAGCATTGAAGTCTGCACACCATACCACTTTATTTTTGTCTTGACCTTGTATTGTCAGTAAGTTATTCAGATCCAAACTTTTGCAGGGATCGTAATAATTTGTTATGACCATTCCCCCCCCACCATGAATGTAACCAGGTCTCTTTTATCCACGTACACCCTGTCATTTGATCTTTTTTCCTGCTCTTGGTTCCTGATTGTCCCTTGACTGTTAATACCTTTTTTCTGTCCATTTACCATACTTGCAGCTTCAGCATAGATAATCCTTCTTTCTACTTTTGTTTTCTGGATTTCATTCTCCCGTTTCATAATCTGCTTGGACCTGGCTTGGACCTGGAGACGGAAGGCTGCATCAGTGTTGCCAACTTAGCGACTTTTTTCCAAGAAAGCGCATTGTGACAAATATAGCAACTTGTTGAAACCTTATCTATATTCCGAGACCCCCGGTACTGCTGCACGAGCGCGAGATCTTGCTTTCCTGCCGCAGGCACACCTCTCTCTGCATCTGCTGTTCAGTGAGTGACTGAGAGGATCAGCTCATTCAGTTGAGGATGTGCGCTCTGTCAGAGAACAAATAAAATAGATACTATTGCCAGAGGTGTAAAGAGTACCTGAAAACCATACTTGAGTAAAAGTACTGATACCTTACATCGAAAATGACTCCACTACAAGTTACAAGTAACCAATTCCAATACGACTTGAGTAAAAGTCTTAAAGTATCTGATTTTAACAGTACTTAAATATTTTACTCATGCTGAATGTAGGCTCAGAGATGCACTAGTCCTCAACACCTGAGAGACATGCCAGTGAAAATAAGAAACAATTGATTTGTAAGATGAGAAATCAAGTTTATTTTCTAAAATCAAAATAAAACTGAACACCTCAATGTTGCAATAAATCAAGGTCGACACAACAGCCTCTTAAACGTCTACAAAAGTGCACAAAAAGGCCATAAGTAAACCAATATCCTTCGAAACGGTCTTGTCAATTTAGCGGATAAATAAAACAATGTTAAGTAAAATTAAATAGTCAAAGTCTACTGTATGTGCTGGTTTGAGCCTCATCACCAGCTGCAGTCATTTCCTCATCTAATAAATAAAACATCTGCGATCAGCAACTACCTGCTAATGCACTCACGTTCACGTAAAGTAGCCTTGTTGACAAGTTTTGGGGGAGTGAAGTCAAAATGCAAAAGATATAGTACCTTCAATGCCCTTAGATGATGATATCGCTTCTTTATATCAGAAACAAACTGCTGCAGAAAAAGTTAGCTGCTATGAAGAATGTAATTTGTAATTGCATTACTTATCACGAATGTAGTGGAGTAAAAAGTACATTTACTTGCTCAAAAATGTAGTCAAGTAGAGAGTAAAAGTTGCCAATATCTTTGATACTCAGTACAACTACAAAGTAGCCAAAAAGATACTTAAGTACAGTAACTAATTACATTTACTCAAGTACTTTACACCTCTGACTATTGCTTCTAACCTGAGTGATCATTTTACATGTACAGCCAAAATCACAGCAAATGTCTTTATCTTATGTGTATGGTGATTTTGTCAGACAACGTCTTGATTACAAATCAGGATTATAACATGTCAGAGCTCGACACAGTTAGTCCGGGATAAGTGGATTTTTTGAAGGGGCAAGTGAAAGAGAATTTTACTTGCAAGGTCGGACAAGGAACCTGATTAAATAGTTCATAAAAAAAAATAAAAAAAACTTGGGAATCACCAAAACGCAAGAATGACAGATTTGATTACATTTCGTGTAAGTGGCGATCGATAGTGAATAATAATAGGCTGTATAATGACGGTTACAAGGTTGTTTGTGCAGCCTTGTTTTCATTAGCCTACTGAATGATTCAGCGTTTTGAACGAATCGGTTGAGTCAAGCATCCCAATGTGCATACTATAAATAGTATTGAATATTACTAATGTCACATACTATTTAGGATGGATAGAATGCACATTGAGACGCAGGCAGTGACTCATTCATAAACAACTGCCTCATTCTTGAATGAATCAGCCATTGGAATGAATCGTTTGAATGAATGACTCAATGACTCACTTATTAAGACGGTTACTTGCCGCCACCTACTGGTGGTTTAGTTTCATTTTTAAAAGTATCACTTTCCCCCCAACATTTCTTATTTGAATTTTCAAAAAAATATTTAAAACAATCCCATAACATTATTTAATGCAGTTGTAATATATATATATATATATATATATATATATATATATTTTATTGTAAATGATTTAATTTGATTGGTAACAGCCCTTAGTGTCTTATTCTAATTGAATTTATTGAACAATTTTAAGAATTTAAAAATAAAAGATGAATCATACATTTTGCATGAATCATACAGGATTGGGTGGGGGGAAATTGCCCCTTGTAAAGGTTAAAAAAAAAAATGCCCTCAGTGTAAATATCACAAATATGCAGATTTATATATGTCAAAGCTGGAATATTCTGAAAGAATATTGCTTCAGAATAAATTTATATTTACACCAAAAAATAAAAACAAATCCTATTTTTTCCAGACAAGCAACTGTTTTACTCAGACAATGAATGACTGATTTACTTGACAAGGCTTAATGTCGAGCCCTGTATGTAGTCTTAATGGGCCGCATTTCAGTCACCATTTTATATTGTCTGCAAACAAAACAGAAAAATATATAGATGAAACAATTTTATTGGGAATTTGGCTGTATTAAAATACATTATGTGAGCAAAAAGAGAAGCAGCAGAGAAGCAAACAAATGTAAAGGGCTGAATGCAGAATGCGAATACAACTTAATGGCATAATGAATATTCTAATTGCTGTATGACGTCATCTATTGACATTTAGCGACATATACAGTGGCAAGAAAAAGTATGTGAACCACTTGCAGAATCTGTGAAAATGTGCAAAATTTTTACAAAATAAGAGAGATCATACAAAATGCATGTTATTTTTTATTTAGTACTGTCCTGAGTAAGATATTTTACATAAAAGATGTTTACATATAATCCATAAGACAAAAAAATAGCTGAATTTATTAAAATGACCCAGTTCAAAAGTTTGTGAACCATTGATTCTTAATACTGTGTGTCATTACCTGGATGATCTACGACTGTTTTTTTGTTTTGTGATGGTTGTTCATGAGTCCCTTGTTTATTCTGAGCAGTTAAACTGAGCTCTGTTCTTCAGAAAAAATCTCCAGGTCCCAAAAATTCTTCAGTTTTCCACCATCTTTTGCATATTTGAACCCTTTACAACAGTGACTGAATGATTTTGAGATCCATCTTTTCACATGGAGGACAACTGAGGGACTCAAACACAACTATTAAAAAAGGTTCAAGCATTCACTGATGCTTCAGAAGGAAACACGATGCATTAAGAGTCGGGGGGTGAAAAACTTTTGAACAGGATGAGGAGGTCCAAATTTTTCTTATTTCGCTTGAATATAATTTTTTTTCATTTAGTACTGCCCTTCGGAAGCAACAGAAAATACTTGCATGTTTCCCGGAAGACAAATTAAATACAATTTACCTTGATCTTCAAATTCCAAATGTTTTCACCCCCCATCTATTAAAAAGACGGATCTCAAAATCATTCAGTCACTGCTGTAAAGGGTTCAAATATGCAAAAAATGCTGGAAAACTGAAGAATCTGCAGGACCTGGAGATTTTTTCTGAAGAACAGAGCTCAGTTTAACTGCTTAGGACAAACAAGGGACTCATGAACAACCATCACAAAACAAAAAAACAGTCATAGATCATCCAGGTAACCACACACAGGACAGTACTAAATAAAAAATAACATGCATTTTGTATTATCTCCCGTATTTTGTTAAAATTATTAACATTTTCACAGATTCTGCAAGTGGTTCACATACTTTTTCTTGCCACTGTGTGTGTATATATGTATATATATATATATATATATATATATATATATATAATTTATATGGCATTAAAATTTTTAAAAATTGGCATTAAATTAGATTTGATGAAACCTGTAGAAACCCTGATATAGTTTCTATAATAAATAAAAGTTTTATTTCAGGGATTGTCCCTGACTACTGTAAACACGCTGTAGTTTAGCCCTTACTGAAAAAAGAAAATCTGGATAAGAGCGTTCTCTGCAACTATAGACCAATTTCTAAACTTCCATTTCTGGTCAAGATTTTAGAGAAAAGTGTTCTTATTCAACTGGAGTCTTTCCTTGATGAAAATGATATTTGTGAAGTATTTCAGTCAGGTTTTAAGAAATATCATAGCACAGAAACAGCATTATTAAAGGTTTTTAATGATATTTTTTGGCAGCCGATAAAGGGAATATGGCTGCACTCTTGCTTTTAGATCTTTTGACACAATTGGCCTTCATATTCTCATCTCACGACTTGAAACATGTGCTGGCATCTCTGGAAATGCCTTAAAGTGGTTTAAATCCTATTTGTTAAATAGAAGTTTCTCTGTTGATATGGGTGAGTGTACATCAGCCTCATCACCTTTATCGTGTGGTATTCCTCAAGGGTCTGTGTTAGCACTACTTCTCTTTTCTCTTTTTATGCTCCCATTAGGTTCAATTCTGCATAAATACAGTGTGTCCTTTCACTGCTACGCAGATGATACACAATTGTATGTACCATTCAAGTCACATGATTCCACTGCCATGGAAAGATTGTTGGCTTGTCTGAATGATGTCAAGGCATGGATGTCTATAAATCTTTTGAGCCTAAATGAATCGAAAGCAGAATTCATTATCTTTGGTCCTTCTGAATTTGATAACGCAGTTAAAATTAAGCTGGGTCCCCTGAGCCCCTTTAGGAAACATCATGTAAAAAATTTGGGGGTGATTTGCGATAGCGCGCTAAAGTTTGACAAGCAGATAAATGAAATTGTCAGAACGAGTTTTTTCAAACTGAGGATGATCTCTAAGATTAAGCCTTTTTTATCCCAGAAAGATTTGGAAAGAGTTATTCATGCGTTCATCATCTCAAGATTGGATTACTGCAACTTGCTATATTATGGTGCTCAAAATAAAGTCTTAGACAGACTGCAAATGGTCCAAAATGCGGCTGCAAGAATGCTCACAGGCACTGGTAAATGAGATCATATTACCCCGGTGTTGAAGTCATTGCACTGGCTGCCTGTTTCTTTTAGGGTTAATTTTAAAATTGTATTATTTGTATTTAAATCTCTACATGGCATAGCTCCATCTTATATATATATATATATATATATATATATATATATATATATATATATATATATATATAATATAATATTAAAAAATTATAATATAATATTAAAAAAATATAAAAAATAAGGGAACACTTAAATCACACATTGGTTCTCAATGAATGAAATATTCAGTTTGAAAATCTTTATTCATATACATTCTGTAATTTGTTAATAACAAAATTGTGACAACAGTCAATGGAAACCAAAATCATCAACACACAGATGGCTGGGTTCAAAAATCACACCAAAAATCTATGTAACTGAAGTTGCAGGCTGATCCAACTTGCATTAAGTTCATCACAGCAACTCATAATGTAAGTCAGTAGTGTGTAGGGCTGCACAATTAATCAAATTTGTAATTGTGATTACAATTATGGATGCCACAATTACATAACCGTTCAAAAGTGCAATTACAAAAAACATAACAAAAAAAGTCCATTTACAGAACTTAATTTAGTGTGCTTAAGATGTGTTTTTTTTTCTTTCTACAGGTTGTTTTAATTTTAGTTTTGGTATAACATTATAATGTATAATGTATGGTATAACATTATAATCTGTTTTCAGCTTGCTTAGTTTCATATAAAAATATGGCATGCAGTTGCTTCAAACAATTGTATAAAGCTATTCAAAACATCATTCAGTGTAAACTGTAATAATCATAATTCATAATTACAATTACAATTTCAATGGAATAATCAACAATTATTTTTGTCATAACCGTAGAGCCCTAGTAGTGAGTATGTCCCCCACGTGCCTGTGTGCACTCAGGACAACATCTGGGCATGCTCCTGATTACATGACGGATGGTGTCCTGGGGGATCTCCTCCCAGACCTGGATCAGACCTTTGGATGCTCCAATACATAATGTCCAAGAGGTATTCAGTTGGATTCAGGTCTGCGGAACGTGAGGGCCAGTCAGTGGCATCAATGCCTTCGTCATCGAAACATTCACCTACACACTCTAGCCAAATGAGGCTGGCATTAGCATGCACCTGTTGTCACTTTTATTTGCACCAAAGAAGGTGAAACTAATTCACAATCACTTATGCTTCCTAATTGGACAGATTGATAACCCTGAAGTTTAATTGACTGAGTTTAATTATACTGTGAAAATTGTTATAATTATTAGACTGTGAGTGTTCCCTTAATTTTTTTGGGTAGTGTATTTCAGAAACATGTTTGATTGTTTAGTTGTTGAGCCTATTCTTCAATAGCCACTTTTCCACTGTCGGGCCAGTACGAGCCAGGGCTAACAACATGCTGTGCTGGGCCAATAGCCTCGGACCTCAAGCACCAAAGCCAAAATCAAGTTGCATCTCCACTGTCGGGCCAGTAGCCCCACAGCACTTCCCTAAAACCCGCCCTTAACACACCTCCACAGAACAACGTCACATGACCTCACCATTTCACCAACTGACTGAAAACTAGCTAGATCGCAAAATGAGCATGACAGAAGCAAATGTTTGGTCTTTACTTGAAGACTTAAGATTCCAACATTAATTTTTGACCAATGTTTTATAATAAAAATGTTACAGTAACAGTAATTTATTAATTTGTGTCAGGAGTGTCAGTCATGCTGAATCAAACTGGTTTTTACCATTTCACATAAAAAGAGAACACGTACCTATTCGGTTGCACCTGCTGCTTCCATTTATTTATGATCACAAGAATGCACAAAACACCTACATTAAGGCTTTTCAATCCAAAGGCTTACACATTTAGAAAAACATTGATAAAATATCACATTTACATCACATTTCTGAGCATTTCTATGAATTTTCCTGTAAGATATGCGATGATTGCAATCCGAGAAGGTTTGAGCGATCTCTCGGTCTCTCTATTCTGTTATCCTTTCAGCCAGAGCAACAAAGGGAGCTCATGAGTAGAAAACAGGAGTTATAAATTATATGAGTTAACCGGAGTGTGTGAGTGTGACAGATATACGGATGTATTCGTCTGGTATCAACAAAGGCACAGGGAAGAGACTGATAAAACATTAAACCAAATAAATACACGATTATAATCATATATAGGTTGTCTATATGATTAAATGTGTATTTATTATCACAATGATTAGCACAAATAGACTTTATCATCACATATAAGTATGTTTCTGCCTCATACGGTGATCAGAATCCCCATCGGATAACAAGGAAGTTATTTCAAACACTCACTGGTGTCTGAAAGTGAGCTTTTAGCTGAAAATTGTTTAAAATGTCTTTAAATGTTGAAGTTAGCTGGTAGCCTGATATAATAACATGGGAAATGAGCAGGAGTTGACCGTCTCCTGACTCAGGTAAACTCCGCCTCTGTTCATGACCACTCTTCAAGCCCCAGTTGGCCCGCTTTGGACCAAGGTATTCGGCGGGCAAAAAACCCTGGCCATTGGCCCTGAGGAAACTCTGATGAGGCCCGATCAAGCCCCCGGAAGTGACAGTGATTGGCCCTGGCACGCACTAGCACGCTCGCCTTTGGCCCGACAGTGGGAATGCAGCTAATGTCTCCATCACAGTCTCTTCTACATTGGCACAGAGCTGTGCACTTTAAGGAGGCTTTTTTTGTATTGCAGCCACAACTTAGGAGTGGAATAGCTTGCCTGTGGAAGTGTTGACCACAGTCGTCTCCAATCGCTTGGGTCCATCCAGCCCCAGACTGAGATGGCATATTTGGTGCCACCTCAAGTGCTTGTCCCCAACAGTGTCCTCCTTGGTACACTGTTCTTTTGAGGTGCTGCACCAGTGCATCCTTAGATGACGGAATTTTTTTCCATTCCTCTTCCTTTCTTTGTGAACAACGCAAGACGAGCTTGATCAATGTTGAGTTGGCTGCTGGTGTGATCATAGAGGAGAATTGGGAAATGGTTCATAATGGAAAAGGAAATCACCACCTCTGGAATGCTTTTTGGAGCCTTTGACAAGGCATTGAATGTCTCTGTTGTCATGTTGTCATGTCATCTGCAGTCCAGGTATCCCCTGCTGTCTTCTTGCCTCTGGTTGCAAATGTAGATGCTGTGTCACAGCCAGTGAAGACATGGAACACAGGAAGGGCCTTGGATTTGTCAGGACCCAGAGACTTGGCAGTCTCATGGGCAGGTATGTATCTGAAGTTCTTGCCAGACCCAAATGCCGCCCACATCTCCTCAGTGTCCAGCTCTGACACGTGTAATGGCTAGGACCACAACATCTGTGTCCAAAGTGCACAGGGTGATCTTTTTAAATCCTTTTCTTGCAGAATCTGCCACATGGAGTAGCATTCTTGTATCTGCCTCTTCATGTATGCAAGAGGCAATCTGATTTGATTCTTGTGCAGGCCAGTGTGCCATAACAGAAACTGAGGACTTTCTTGGGTAACACTTTATTTTACAGTGTCATTGTTACATGTTACATTTAGTTACTCCAGTAATAACTATAAATTATGCATAATTACATGCAACTAACCCCAAACCAAACCCTAATCCTAACCCTATAGTAAGTACATGTAGTTACTTAATATTACTCAGTAGTCAAGTCATCTTCATTTATATAGCGCTTTTTACAATACAGATTGCTTCAAAGCAGCAAATGTATAATTAATGTACAGTACTTAAATATATAATTGCAGTGTAACAAAGACACCTTAAAATAAAGTGTAACCCTTTCTCGCTGTCTCATGGTACGCCAGTTGTCAATGGTGACAAGCAAGTTAGCAGATAGTCTTGATTCAGTTTACTGGTTGTAGCAAATTAGCTCAAAATAAATATGAATAATTAATCATAACTAGTTATAATTAATTATAAATATTTGGATCAGTTAATAAAATTAACTTAATGTAATAAAATTAATATTACAATCAATTAACCTGTTGTCCAATGAACACACAGTGTTAATTGTTTATTAATTCTAAGAAATGTTCATTTCCAGGTTATGGGAAATAACAATCTTATTGTACAGTGCTACTCAGAGCCTGTAGTCAGGATCTGCATGAATAGGGACTCCAGTATATGAGCGTGAAACACGGACAACTTTACGTGTGACATGAACAAGACTTTATTAACTAGACTAAACACTTAATTACTCTAACATTCACACACATACATGCATACAGTTTACCAAGGGAAAGAGAGAGTTGAAGCAGAGTATAGAAAAGCAAGAAGTTACAGCATTGTTTGAAATTCAGCAGATCAACAGCCTTGAGCAAACCATCAGTTTAGTTTTAACAGGCCCTTCTTTAAAAGGGGTAAGGATATTCAATGTATCAGATAATGAGACTAAGTTTGATACTTGCATGTCTCTCCAAGTTAAATTAAAACTGTCCTGATGCGATTTATGGAGGCTCCCGTTGAATCTGCTGATATTGTCTTGATGAAAGAGAACCAGTTGGATTCAGAGGATCTTTGGTGAATGGAAGGTCTAGGCTGAAGCCTGGCACAAGCTTGGGGGTTCCTTAGAAGCTTCTAGCTTCTCACAGCATCATCTTAACATCAGCATTTGTCGGTAAAAGAGAAGAGCGCTTGATCTTGTTATCAGTGAATATAAGGGGTGAAGATGTCACACCCTCTTAAGGTGTCCGAGCCAATAAGGAGTTGCCCCCTCGGAGGGAACTTTACGAGATTTTGTGACTTTGGCAGGATATTAGCATAAGAAACTGGATTGGATGAATGAGAGAAGAATCTTCTAGATTCTTATAATTCTAATGTGTCACAGAGTTAGTAACATGTAACATAAATTACCAAATAGGAAACGAAAGTTGGAGTCCGTCGATACCAAACAAGCTACCAATGTAATTTCAGTTAACTGTACATTTTTCAACTCTGGAACATTAATACCAAAATAGTTCAAAGGAGAGAATTAATACATAGAATAAAGTCTATAAAAGGAAAGTCATGAGATGGGAAAATTGGATACATGTTTATACATTTCCCAATTGGTTATATAGAGAATACATAGGATTAAGAGAGTTTATTTGTCTTTCTCAGAAAGAATGAAGTCAGAGTCACTAGTCTCTGCAAAATTCTTTCTGATCGTAAAAGTACCATGTATCTGTAACAGGACACCTAGTTCTGCCTGTGTGTTAGCTACGTTTGGGATGCTAGTTGCAGTTGTAGGGGGATGGGTTCACAGAACTTTGATAGAGTGAGTTTATGGGTAATTCATTAAATATAATGAATAATTGTGTGCCTGATTGGTCCAGACGCTACATGGTTGTAGGCCCATGTCATCAGGATGTGGAGACTACTGGCAGTTACAAATCCAAGGCCCTTCCTGTGTTCTATGCCTTCACTGGCTATGACACAGTATCTGCATTTGCAACCAGAGGCAAGAAGATAGCATGGGATACCTGGAATGCAGATGACATGACAACAGCGACCAAATCCCCCCAACTAAGTATGTACTGGTGGCAACAGACTGGGGTTGGTTGGACGCAAGCATTTGGAGACCATTGTGGTCAACTCTTCCATAGCCAAGCCAGACCATCCTTGAACTCTTAAGCTGTGGCTGCAAGAAAGGCTGCCGGGCAGCAATGCAAATGTAAAAAGCTTCCTTAAAGTGAACAGCTCTGTGTCAATGTGGAGGACATTGTGAGGAAGACTGAAGAATTGGTTCAAAAAAAACAATCAAACGTGTTTCAGAAATAGATTTTTTTAAGTAAATCTTTGTCTGACATTCTTTTTAAGCTATGTTGCTTAGGACATATTGAATATTTTTAATTAATATTGAATTTTTTAATTAATATTGAATTTTGCACACATCACCTGGACTATATAGAATTGAGTTGAATTGGAATGAAATTAAATCAAATTAATGACAGATGCCGATATCTTAGATGTCACGCTATTTGATTTAAAGATTGGAAACAACACTTTAATGAAATTTGCATTTATTTTCTATAATATTTTCTAAACAGGTATAATAGTAATAATTTGAAAATGAATCAATAAGAATAAAATTATTTGAACTTAAAAAATAGATTTATACTTTCTATTTTTTTTTTTACAAATAAAGTTAAATTGTAATTGTTTCAAACATGACTAAATAGTCAAGTCATCTTCATTTATATTGCGCTTTTTACAATACAGATTGTTTCAAAGCAGCTTCACAGTGATAATAGGAAAATGAATGGACAGAGGTTATTTTGGCTTTACAGCTGTAATGATGGGTCAACAGAAAGGGGATCCATTTGCAGCTTTTATTAAGAATAGTATACACACAGGTAAGGGCAGAGGCAGAGACGTAAACGGGGACAGGCAATGGTCGAGGCAGGCGGCAGACAGACGGTATCAGGAAGCAGGCAGAGATCAGGGCAGGCGGCAAACAAACACAGTCCAGTAAGCAGGCAAGGATCAAGGCAGGCAGCAGAGAATCACAAGAGGTAAACAGTCCAAACGGCAACAGTATAACAATCCACAGAAAACGCTTAGAAATGATCACCGGGGCAAATCAAGACTTCGCAGTGTGTGTGTGTGTGCGTGCTGCTTAAATAATGTGAGTGTGATGTGGTGCAGGTGTGTGTGCAATCAGTCCCAGGAATGAGGGCCTATGGGAAATGTAGTCTGAATGATGGTTATTCAATATTCCGGTGAAGGCTCCCTCCGGTGGTGCGGGGGAGGAAGTGCAGGACCAAGGGAAAAGTGGTGGCTGGTAGCCAAGTACACATTTGAAGGGAGTCACGCCGGTGGCGGTTTTCTGGAGAGAGTTTTGTGCGTATTCCGCCCACATCAGGTAACGACTCCAGTCGTTTTGATTTTGTTGGCAGTAAGTGCGTAGGAATCTGGTGAGCTCTTGGTTCATGCGCTCTGTTTGGCCATTGGATTCGGGGTGGTATCCTGATGTGAGACTGACATTGACATTCAGGTGTTTAAAGAAAGCTGCCCATACCCGGGATGTAAACTGTGGCCCTCTGTCCGATACAATGTCCTCAGGCAGACCGTAGAAACGGAATACGTAGTTGCAGAGGGTCTCTGCTGTTTCAAAAGCAGATGGTAGTTTGGGTAGTGGAATGAGTCGACAGGCTTTAGAGAATTGGTCCATAACCGTGAGAATGGTGGTGTGGCCACGGGACACAGGGAGGTCGGTGACGAAGTCAATTGCTATGTGGGACCAGGGGCGTTGAGGAATGGGCAGTGGCTGTAACAAACCGGAGGGTACTTGACGGGATGGTTGAGGTTTGACAGGCTGTGCAGTTTTTTACGAACTGAGTGGTCTCTGCTAGCATGGTGTCCCACCAGAACCGGTTCTGTAACAGATGGAGTGTGGCAGTAATACCCGGGTGACCAGAACTGGGAAGAGCATGGACTTGATACAGTAATTTGCTGTGGAGGGCTTCTGGTACAAACGTGCGACCTGGTGGGCATTCTGGGGGTGGTACAGTCAGTGCGTTGAGTTCGGTGATTTCTGTCATGATGTCCCATTGTACGGGAGTGACCAGAAGTTTGTCGGGGATGATGTTTTCCTCGATCTTTGTTCTCTCTACCTCCTCCACTTGGCGAGACAGCGCGTCGGCTTTGATGTTCCTTGAGCCTGGTCAATATGTCACGGTGAACTGAAATCTGGTGAAGAACATGGCCCACCTGGCTTGTCTGGGGTTTAAGCGTTTGGCTGAGCGGAGGTATTCAAGGTTTTTGTGGTCAGTGAGTATGGTGAATGGGTGTTGTGCTCCCTCCAGCCAGTGCCGCCACTCCTCCAATGCTGCCTTCATAGCTAGTAGCTCCCGGTTGCCTACAACGTAGTTTCGTTCTGCTGCTGATAACTTCGAGTAGAATGCACATGGAAACATTTTGGCTGGATTTCCTTGACGTTGGGAGAGTACGGCCTCGATGCCTGTGCTGGATGCGTCAACCTCTACGATGAAGGGGAGCTCTGGATCTGGGTGACGGAGAATGGGAGCAGTGGTGAAACGTTCCTTTAATTCCTGGAAAGCCTGTATAGCCTCATTGGACCAGGTGAGACGTGTGGATTGTCGTTTGGTCATGGAGGTTAGAGGAGCTGCAATGCCACTGAAGTTCCTTATAAACCGCCTGTAGAAATTAGCGAACCCCAGGAATCGTTGCAGTTCTTTCAGCGTTCGCGGTTGTGGCCATTCTAGAACTGCTCTCACCTTGCCGTCGTCCATAGCCACTCCCTCGTGACTGATGACATACCCCAAGAAAGACGTGGATGTACGGTGAAACTCACATTTCTCTGCTTTGGCGTAGAGTTGGTGTTGAAATGAGGCGTTGTAGAACAGCCCGGACGTGTTGGATGTGTTCCTCGAACGTGCTGGAATAGATGAGGATGTCATCTATGTAAACTACGACCCAGCGGTTGAGCATGTCCCGAAAGACATCGTTAATGAAGGACTGGAACACGGAGGGACTGTTGGCCAGCCCGAATGGCATCACGAGGGTCTCGTAGTGGCCAGTGGCGGTGGAAAAGGCAGTTTTCCATTCGTCCCCCTCTCTGATGCGGATTAGATTATAGGCACAGCGAAGATCCAGCTTGGTAAAGTATTTAGCCTGCCGTAACTGCTCTAGAGCTGCTGGAACCAGGGGCAAAGGGTAACGA
Source organism: Ctenopharyngodon idella (assembly GCF_019924925.1). Lineage (NCBI taxonomy): Eukaryota > Metazoa > Chordata > Actinopteri > Cypriniformes > Xenocyprididae > Ctenopharyngodon > Ctenopharyngodon idella. The sequence continues at coordinate 8,053,056 of NC_067234.1, forward strand.
AATTTGACGGTGATATCATTAAGTCCGCGGTAGTCAATGCAGGGTCTGAGACTGCCGTCCTTCTTCTTGACAAAGAAGAAGCCTGATGCCGCTGGTGACGTTGAGGGCCGGATGAATCCTTTGGCTAGCTCCTCTTCAATGAATTTTCTCATAGCAGCAGATTCAGGTTGGGATAAAGGGAATATTCTGCCCTTGGGGGGCGTGGTACCTGGTAGTAAGTCAATGGCACAGTCACTGGATCGATGTGGGGGTAACTCCGTGGCTTTGCTCTTGCTGAAAGCGATTGCCAGGTCAGCATACTCGACGGGGATGTGGGACTCGTCGGAATTAACTTTGTGGACAGATAAAGCTTGAACTGGTAATGGGGTGACTTGTTTCAGACAAAGTTCATGACAGGATGGATCCCATTGAATAATCTGTCCCTCCTTCCAGGAAATGTGTGGGTTGTGGGTCCTGAGCCACGGGAGACCAAGGATGACTGGGTTGTTGGGTGAGTGGATGACGTAAAATCTGATGGGTTCATGGTGTAATACCCCTACTTGCAGAACAACTTCAGCAGTGATGTGGGCGACTTTCCCCTCTCCGATGGGCCGACCATCTAGCGCCTCCACTGTCGATTGAGAATCGCAAGCAGTTAGAGTGATGTTGTGTTCCTGAATGAAAGTGTTTGACATGAAATTGCCTGCCGCCCCAGAGTCTATGAGCGCCTGAGTGGATATGCACTGGTCGTTAACAGTCACATGTACTGGTATTTTGAAACTGTTAACTGAATAGCTGGTGGATTGCTGGGGACTCACCGCTTTCGGGTTAGAGGGACTTGGCCGGATGGGACAATTGACTTTGATGTGACCGGCTTGGCCGCAGTACAGACACAGGTGGAGTTGTCTTCTTCTTTCTCTTTCTTCTGGGTGAAGCGGAGTATAGCCGAGCTGCATGGGTTCTGGAGTGGGGTTGGTTAAGGTTTGGGAAGTGGGCAATCGGATCGGACGTCGAGAGCGAAGTAAGTTGTCAATTTGGATGGCCAGTTCTATGAATTCGCTAAGCGTTCTTCCCTCGTCGCGGCAGGCTAGTTCGGCTTGAAGTTCTAGAGACAAACCTTTGCGAAACAGCAACTTCAACGTATCATCGACCCAGTTTGTTTGAGCTGCTAGAGTTCGGAACGTGAGAGCATACTCAGCAGCGGTGGTTTTGCCCTGGCACAGTGACAGCAGTTGATCTCCAGCGCTTTTACCTCCCGCGGGATGTTCGAAAACCTCTTTGAACTTTCGAAGAAATGCAGAGAATGTGGGAAACACGGAGCCGTCCTCTCTCCACACTGCCGTGGCCCAATCCAGCGCTTTACCAGACAGCAGCGAGCAAACGAAGGATATCCGACTGGAATCGGTGGGATGCAGAGCAGGCTGTTGGTTAAAAAAGAGTGAGCATTGAAGCAGAAATCCCTTACATTTAGCTGGATTGCCATCAAACTTCTCCAGGAAGGCGAGTCGTGGGTTCACCGCAGGAGCGGGAGTGAAGGCCTGGTTGTCGGGAGCCGCGGGCGGCGAGGCGGTGGCCTCGGGGGGTCTGAACCGAAGGCTCTGTAGGGTCTTTACCAGCTCCTCGGTAAGAGAAGTTAGTCGGTTCAACTGATGTTGATGAACCGCGAGCTGGTTGGCCTGGGCGGATAGCTCAGTGGTGAGCTGCATGATAGCTGCTGGATCGCTAGTCGGCGAAGTCTTCTGTAATGATGGGTCAACAGAATGGGGATCCATTTGCAGCTTTTATTAAGAATAGTATACACACAGGTAAGGGCAGAGGCAGAGACGTAAACGGGGACAGGCAATGGTCGAGGCAGGCGGCAGACAGACGGTATCAGGAAGCAGGCAGAGATCAGGGCAGGCGGCAAACAAACACAGTCCAGTAAGCAGGCAAGGATCAAGGCAGGCAGCAGAGAATCACAAGAGGTAAACAGTCCAAACGGCAACAGTATAACAATCCACAGAAAACGCTTAGAAATGATCACCGGGGCAAATCAAGACTTCGCAGTGTGTGTGTGTGTGTGTGTGCGTGCTGCTTAAATAATGTGAGTGTGATGTGGTGCAGGTGTGTGTGCAATCAGTCCCAGGAATGAGGGCCTATGGGAAATGTAGTCTGAATGATGGTCATTCAATATTCCGGTGAAGGCTCCCTCCGGTGGTGCGGGGGAGGAAGTGCGGGAGCCTCACTTGTGACAACAGCAGCTCTAGGAAAAAGTTATTATCGAGCTAAAGTAAGTTTTTGATTGAATCACTTCCGTTGTAAAAATTATTAATTAACTTGGGGGCTGCTTAAATTATCCAAAATCAATTTTTTTAACATGTACATAACTAGCCAGTGTTCGAAACTATCTCCTTACCTTAGCCCGATTCACAACGGTAAGCTTGTAATAATGTTTTATAATTCGGGTGGTACTGGTGGGTTTCCGCGGGAAATTCGAGCATGTCTTTGCGTCATTGCGTCATGTCTGTATACATAAAGAACGAGTCCCAGCTAGTGCACTACATCGCATGTGAGGAGGATCATTTATAGCCTTTTCTCACAGCAGCTGCAATAATTAAACTTATCATTTTGATGGCGGATTGTATGGTATGACAAATTAATGTTGGAGATTAGATCTATAGGTAACGCTAATACACACTAAATAACCTACACATAGTCACACAATGCTGATGTTGTTAACATTAACAATTTGAGAAAGTATAATAATAATTTGCACAGTTTGACGTGATCCGAGCATTAGATTTAATCACCATTGGCAGCGCGATTTACTGTAATGTGCCCCCCCCCCCCCTCAGTTGGTCAGAACAAAAGTGGCAGACATGTCCGTTGAAAATTCTTATGTTGGTCATACTTCAAGACTACAATCTGTGATTCCAAAGTACAGTATCCACACTGTTGTAGTGATTGACAGCAAACATTAGATTCATCCACGCCGAGGAGCCGTGCCGAGGCACAATGCACGTACAGATAATAATTCTGCAAACAAATGCAATTGCAGGTTTCAAACAGAGATGGCAACAAAGAGGCAAAACTACGGTCTGCTGCTTTAAATGACATCTGAAAACAGAAGACTTTTAATGCGTTCTTGCCATTCATTTACATGTTTAGTCTATAGGTATGTGCGTTTGAATGTGTATGTGTGCAAACGCTTAGTCTTTTTTACAAAGTGACATTGAAAATTACTTGTCTGGCCCACATAATACAGAATTATTAGTCATTTCCACAGATCCATGTGAACTAGAATCATTTTTATAACATTTTATCTATACAAAGGGAAAGGATAGGAGGCCTTCGCAGGGGATAGTTTAGTTGACACTTCAGAGCTGCGTTGTCATCGTGTCTAGGTGCAGGTCCTTCATCTCATCTGGATACAGCCTGGATCTGGCAGACTATGGTAAACCTCGGAATAAACAGAGAGAGACTAATATTAGCATAGATGCCATTCTTCTTATGATGTAGCGAGTACATCAGATGTTATGGGAAGTGTTCCCGGTTCCGGCTGACCTAATTTATGCAGCCTAACAATTTACATGATTTGAATTATAGAAGTAGATAATGTTATGTGTATGCCAGGTTAAAGAGATGTGTTTTTAGTCTAGATTTAAACTTGACAGAGTGTGTCTGCTTCCCGAACAATGCTAGGAAGACTGTTCCAAAGTTTAGGTGCTAAAAAGGAAAAGGATCTACTGCCTGTGGTTGATTTTGATATTCTAGGTATTATCAACTGGCCAGAATTTTGAGATCGCAATAGATGTGAAGAGCTCGCACAAGTACTGGGGAGCTAAACCGTTTAGTGATTTGTAAGTAATTAGCAAGATTTTAAAATTTATACGATGTTCAAAGGGTTAGTTCACCCAAAAATGAAAATAATGTCATTTATTACTCACCCTCATGTCGTTCTACACCCGTAAGACCTTCGTTCATCTTCTGAACACAAATTAAGATATTGTTGATGAAATCCAATTTCAGCAGTTTAGCCATTTGATAGGAGTTCCGAAGCAGTGTTTTGAAATCGGCCGTCACGAGATATTGTTAAAGTCATTATTTTGTTTTTTTTGGCAGACAAAAAAAAAAAAAAAGTATTCTTGTTGCTTTATAATATTAAGGTAGAACCACTGAACTCACGTGAACTGTTTTAAAATGTTTTAGTACCTTTATGGATCTTGAGATTTTCAGTGGCATTGCTGTCTATGGAGGCCTCACTGAGCCACGGGTTTAATCAAAAATATCTTAATATGTGTTCCGAAGATGAATGAAGGTCTTACGGGTGTAGAACGACATGAGGGTGAGTAATAAATGACATTATTTTCATTTTTGGGTAGACTAACCCTTTAATAGGGAGCCAATGCAGTGTTGACAGAACCGGGCTAATATGGTCATACTTCGTGGTTATAGTAAGAATTCTAGCTGCTGCGTTTTGGACCAGCTGGAGTTTGTTTATTATGCGTGCAGGGCAACCACAGAGTAGAGTATTACAATAATCTAGCCTTGAGGTCATGAACGCATGAACTAACTGTTCCGCATTTGTCATTAAGAGCATATGTCGTAATTTAGATATATTTTTAAGATGGAAGAATACGGTTTTACAGGCACTAGAAACGTGGCTTTCAAATGAAAGATTGGTATCAAAGAGCACACCCAGGTTCCTAACTGACGACGAAAACTTGACAGAACATCCATCAAGTGTTAGACAGTATTCCAGGTTATTACGTGCAGAGGTTTTTGGTTCAATAATTAGAATCTCTGTTTTTTTTCAGAATTAAGTCGTAGGAAATTGCTAATCATCCAATTTTTTATGTCAGCTATGCATTCCGTTAATTTTGTGAATTGGTAAGATTTGTCAGGGTTCGAAGAAATATAGAGCCTGAGTATCATCAGTGAAACAGTGAAAACTAATGTCATGCTTCCTAATGATATCTCCCAAGGATAGCATGTACAAAGTGAACAGCAACGGTCCTAGTACTGAGCCTTGCGGCACTCCATACTGAACTTGTGATCGATATGACATCTCTTTGTTTGCTACTACAAACTGATAACGTCAGATAAGTATGATTTGATTTTGAACCATGCCATTGCTATTCCACTAATGCCAACATAACTTTCAATTCTATTCAAAAGAATGTTGTGGTCGATAGTGTTAAATGCTGCATCCGGTAAGATCCAGTAACACTAACAGAGAAATACAGCCTTGATCCAATGATAAGAGCAAATCATTTGTAACTCTAATGAGAGCCGTCTCAGTACTATGATACGGTCTCAATCCTGACTGGAAATCCTCACAGATACCATTTCTTTCTAAAAAGGAGGATAGTTGTGAGAATACTGCCTTTTCTAGTATCTTTGACAGAAAAGGTAGATTTGAGATTGGCCTGTAATTGACTAATTCTGTAGGATCAAGTTGCATTTTTTTTTTTAACAAGAGGTTTAATAATAGCCAGCTTAAAAGTTTTCGGTATGTATTCTAATGACGAAGATGAATTAATGATATTAAGAAGAGGATCTATGGAATCTATGACCTCTGGAAGCATCTCTTTCAGTAGCTTAGTCTGGTAGGGTCTAACATACATGTTGTTGATTTAGGTGATTTAACGAGTTTAGACAATTCTTTCCCTCCTATAGCAATGAATGAATGGAGTTTTTCCTCAGGGACACTACAATGCACTCTCTGATGTGATACTGTAGTAGATGCATGATTTTTATTTTTCCAAACGGTTCAGCAGAAATCCCCGCCCTGCAACCAATTTCATTGGCTCAGGTTACAGTGATGGGTAGGTTTAGGGATCAGGGTTGGGTGTAGGCATTCGTTATTGTGATTGACGTAGCCAATGAAATGTTTAGAACCGGCTTCAGGGTGGGATTTCCGCTGAACTGGTTTGGGAAAAAAATCACGCGTAGTAGACGGTTGCATAGTTATAATTTTCTCTCTAATATTATCAATCTAAGAAGTTCATAAAGTCATTACTGCTGTTGTGTTTGGAAACATTTGGGATGGAAGCTTTATTTCTCGTTAATTTAGCCACTGTATGAAATAAATACCTAGTGTTGTGTTTTGTTTTCTTCTAAGAGGGTTGAAAAATAATCAGATCTAGCAGTTTTTAAGGCCTTCCTGTATGCAACCATGCTCTCTCTCCACGAAATGCAAAAAAAAAACATCTAGTTTTGTTTTCTTTGATCTTTTAAAAGGGGCAAAGGAGCAACTGTGTCTAAAGTGCTGGAAAAGAGAGAGTCAGTAGTTTCTGTTGCAACATCGAGTTTTTCTAAGCTATCTGGTTTGCTGAGGAGATGAAACTGATCAGGAAGAATATTTATAAAGCAATCTTTAATGGTAGCAGTGATGGTTCTACCATATTTGTAACAGGGAGGTGGTTTTGCAGCCTTGGCTAAATATAGTATACACGAGACTAGATAATGATCCAGGGCTCAACGCTAAGGATTTTTTGTGTTGGCCCTGTCGGGCCAGTGGTTCGAATTTTTACTTGCCCTGCCAAAATTTTCACTGGCCCCACAATAAAAAAATAATAAAAAGAAAAGGGGCCTATAAAATAAGCCTAGTTATGGTTTTCATTGTTTTTGATACATGTAGGTTATGAAGGTTATGACACCAAAAGCTACTAGGTTAACTCACTTAAATTTTAAATATTGTTAGACAAGTAAACAGTAAAATAGGAACAAATAATCAAATTACAAGTAATGGCAAAAATAGCCTAAATACAACAGAATAAACACGAAAACAAACAAACAAACAAAAAAAAAACTTTTCAGGTTATGTAGGCTTAGAACTGTTTCAGGTACAGAAATTCTAATGTATAACTATAGATTAAACTTTATTAAAGTTAATCAGTCAAGAGCAGAGATGCATAAATAATGTTTTGAAGTGATGAAAATATAAAACATTAAATATTGTTATTTGAAATTATGTATAAAATGAAAAGATGCTTTAAATGTAAAAATTAAACCCGCCAGTAGGTGGCAGCAAGTCCCTGTTCAAACGGCTGATTCATTCAGGAAGTGTTGCTCAAGAGACGCAAAACAATTCTGTGGATTGTGTTTGGAACTATTTTCGTTGGCGAAATAGAAAGAAACAAGCGATTTGGTGTCTAAAATGTAAGTCACTTAATATAAACTGCTTGTTCATTAAACTGTACGTTGTATAAAATCAGTATCACATTTGTAATCACTTAAATTTGTATAAAAATGGCGCTCTTCGTGTAATATTGGTTAACTATATTAAATTATATAAATATAAAAGACATACAGAGCCATTTTGCCCCATATCTTGAATTCTGGGGGCATTTTAATAGACTAAATCACGCAGTTAAATCATCGTGCACTAAATATGCTACGTCACGTAGTGCATGTGTGCACTCAATGTGTGTGTTTTTGTTTGGGTTTTGTAAAGTGAGGGACATACTCGGTAATGTCAGATCGTTAAATCAACAATTACAATATCATAGACGATATACACACACCCTACAGCACTGGCCCGATCGGGCAAGTGACAGTTCCGTCTACTGTCCCGAGCGTCGTTCACACTGGCCCCGGGCCATCAGGCAGTCCTTATTGTCGAGCCCTGCGATCTGAGATGTCATCGCTCTGCTGCAGAATTTCAATTGCATCAGTATTGATTCCATGTAACAATATTAAATATAAAGTATGATTACGACAATGAGTGGGTCCTGACACGTGTTGCCGAACTCCAATAGAGTTTAGAATCTCTAAACGCCAATCCCAGTGCGTCTTTTCATTATCTACATGGATATTAAAATCACCAACCATAAGGACTTTATCCGCAGCAAGTACTAACTCTGATAAAAAAATCAGCAAATTTTTTGATAAAGTCTGTATGGTGCCCTGGTGGCCTGTATACAGTAGCCAGCACAAATGTCAAGTGGGATTTATCACGTACACTAGATAACATTACATAAAGCACCATCACTTCAAAAGAATTATATTTCATACTAGACCTCTGAGTAATATTGAAGATATTGCTATGAATTACAGCAACACCTCCCCCTTTGCCTTTCAGTTCATTTTCAAAGTAATGTAATCATCTGGTTTTAGCCAGGTTTCTGTCAAACACAGCACATATAGGTTATGATCTGTAATCATTTTATTTACAAAGAGTGTTTTTGTAGAACGGGATCTAATATTAAGCAAAACGAGCTTTATCATTTGTTCATCTGTATTATGTTTTTTTTTTTTTTATTTGTTGAACATCAATTACATTTTTACCCTTTAATGAGTTTGAGAGTTTTTTGTATTTACTAATTCGGGGAACAGACACAGTCTCTATGTGATGATATCTAGGTGAAAGAGTCTCTATGTGTTGGGATTTATCTGACTTCTGTGATGTGAGACAGCTAGCAGATAATAATAAAGATAATAAAGAAAAACACAATCTCAGTGTTAACAGATAAGAGGAATGTTCTGCAGGAACACACACATTCACTCTGGACACCGTAGCCTGTTATTTCTTGATCCTGTAAATGTAAGAAACGTCTTACATTTATATTCAATTACACACAGTTATCCCTTTACAGTTACCACTCTCATAAATTACTTGAATTACATGTTGAATTTTAAACCTAAATTTAACGTCCAACTACAGATATTTCAGCAAAATAAATACTTTTGCTTTGAATTTTAATCGTCTCCTTCTCTAATGCATCCCGTCTGTTTGACCCGCATGCAGAGAGTCTAATAAAACATAATTTATTTAAGCATCTTTGGTGTTTCCATGGTTCCATGGTGAAGAGAGAAACAATGTAAAAGTTAATTTAGCATAATAGGTCCCTTTTAAAGTCACTATGAAATTATAAATCGACATTTTTTTTTATGGAATATTGCAGTATTTATTATAAATTATTTATCCATGCATATTTATCCAACAGTGCTCATTCAGTCAGGACGAGCCTTCATGCAGAAATCAAATACTTGCGTGAATTTGTAACTCTTACAGATAAGGATATAACCGTAAAGTTTTGCACTGAGAAAACATATCACACATTAAAGGGGACATAAGGCATTAAAGGGGAAAATCTGACTTTCTCTGTGTTTAAGTGCTATAATCGGGTCCCTGGTGCATCTGTCAACATAGAAAACATGAAAAAGGACAACCCAGTAACTTTGTTTTGGTAAACCTTTCTCTGTAAGCATGTGAAAAAACAAGCCGCTCAGATTTCGCTCCCTTAGTGACTTATGAAGGGGATCTTATTGTAATATTACCATCCCTTAATCTGGGTATTTTATGGGTATTTATTTACAACATGGATTTATAAATGATCTGTGAGGTATTTTAAAGGCAGAATATGTAAGATTTTTGCAGTAAAATATCCAAAAACCACTAGGCCAGTGTTATTTTGTTCAGTTGAGTACTTACAATATCCCAAATGTTTCCAACTATTTGCAAATCGTGAGAAAATCACGATTTTAACCAAGGATACGGGACGTGTCCGGGAGTCGCCTATCAGTGGCGTCATATCCGTGTTACTCTCGGTTTCCAGTTTTATTTTGTAGAAACCATGGAAACACCAAAGACGCTTAAATATATTACATGTTTTATTAGACAAGGAAACAACTGTTTGGTTACATTTATAGACAGAAAATTAATTACTGTTATATAGCTCAACACGTTTAGTCTTTACGTTACACGTTATTGTTTAAATCTAGATCTGAATCTAAAATCTAAATCTGATTTTCCAGGAGTACCATGCTTTTACCATGCCTCAGAGAAAAACACTGTTTTGTCAAGTAGCTAAGGTAATACAGCATTTTCTCCATAATACAATATGTTTTAAAATTAATATGATATTAATCTGTGAAAATGTGCAAAATTTTAACAAAATAAAAGAGATCATACAAAATGCATGTTATTTTTTATTTAGTACTGTCCTGAGTAAGATATTTTATATAAAAGATGTTTACATATAATCCATAAGACAAAAAAATAGCTGAATTCATTAAAATGACCCAGTTCAAAAGTTTGTGAACCCTTGATTCTTAATACTGTGTGTGGTTACCTGGATGATCTACGACTGTTTTTTTTTTTGTTGTGTGATGGTTGTTCATGAGTCCCTTGTTTGTTCTGAGCTCTGTTCTTCAGAAAAAATCTCCAGGTCCTGCAGATTCTTCAGTTTTCCACCATCTTTTGCATATTTGAACCCTTTACAACAGTGACTGAATGATTTTCAGATCCATTTTATCACACTGAGGACAACTGAGGGACTCAAACACAACTATTAAAAAAGGTTCGAACATTCACTGATGCTTCAGAAGTAAACACGATGCATTAAGAGCCGGGGGGTGAAAACTTTTGAACAGGATGAAGAGGTCCAAATTTTTCTTATTTCTTATTACTTGAATGTTTCCCGGAAGACAAATTAAATACAATTTACCTTGATCTTTAAATTTCAAATGTTTTCACCCCCCATCTATTAATGCATCATGTTTTTTTTCTGGAGCATCAGTGAATGTTTGAACCTTTTTTAATAGTTGTGTTTGAGTCCCTCAGTTGTCCTCAGTGTGAAAAGACGGATCTCAAAGTCATTCAGTCACTGCTGTAAAGGGTTCAAATGCAAAAAATGCTGGAAAACTGAAGAATCTGCAGGACCTGGAGATTTTTTCTGAAGAACAGAGCTCAGTTTAACTGCTCAGGACAAACAAGGGACTCATGAACAACCATCACAAAACAAAAAAACAGTCGTAGATCATCCAGGTAATCACACACAGTATTAAGAATCAATGGTTCACATACTTATGAATGGGGTTATTTTAATAAATTCAGCTATTTGTTTGTCTTGTGGATTATATGTAAACATCTTTTATGTAAAATATCTTACTCAGGACAGTACTAAATAAAAAATAACATGCAATTTTTATTATCTCCCTTATTTTGTTAAAATTATTAACATTTTCACAGATTCTGAAGTGGTTAACATACTTTTTCTTGCCACTCTATGTATAATATATACACAACTAATTTTTACTCTCTCTCAAGTACTAATAGTGAATACTAAAACAGGGGTAATTGCTATGTTAGCTGTTTAAGCTGGAGATAGCGTTGGGGAAAAAACTGTTCTTATGCCTAGATGTTCTAGTGCACAGAGATCTGTAACGTCTGCCTGAGGGCAGAAGTGCAAACAGGTTGTGTCCAGGGTGAGAGGGGTCTGTGATGATGTTACCTGCCCGTTTCTTCACTCTGGCATTGTACAAGTCCTGAAGGTTGGGCAGGTGCATACCAATTATCCTTTCAGCTCCGTTGCAGTCTTCTTATATCTGATTTGCTGGCTGACCCAAACCAAACAGTTATAGAAGTGCACAGAACTGACTCAATAACAGCTGAGTAAAATTGTGTCAGCAGCACCTGTGGCTGGTTAAACTTCCTCAGCTGGCAAAGGAAGTACAGTCTCTGCTGGACCTTTTTTCGCAGTGGAGTCAATGTGATTGTCCTACTTCAGGTCCTGAGAGATGATGGTGCCCAGGAACCTGAATGACTCCACTGCCTCCACAGTGCTGTTCATGATGCTGAGTGGGGGGAGTGTAGGGGGGTTTCTCCTAAAGTCCACTATCACCTGTTTGCTCGATAAGCAAACTGCAGGGGGTACAGCAGGGGTCCAGTGATGTCCTTCAGGTAGGCCAGCACCAGTCTCTTGGCTTTCCTTATCTTCTGTTTCCTGAAGACTCTGCATACATCCCTCTCACTGATCTGAAGTGCAGGTTGAGAAGCAGGAGGGGGGAGGGAGAGGGGTGAGGGTATTGATGGCTGTGTGGTGAGCCGGTCAGAGCGGGTGTGGGGTGTGAGACCAGGCTTTTCAAACCTGCAGTGAAATGTATTCAGGTCGCAAATGTTGGTTCTCCACAGTGCTGGGAGATGGGGTCTTGTAGATGGTGATGGTTTTCAGGCCCTTCCACACTGATGCTGGGTCAGTAGCTGAAAGCTGGTGTTCTAGCTTCTTAGCATAACTTCTCTTTGCTACACTGATCTCCTTATTCAGTATGTATTTGGCCTGTTTGTACAAGACTTTGTCCCCGCTCCTGTAGGCATCCTCTTTGGCCTGGCGAAGCTGTCTGAATTTTGCAGTAAACCAAGGTTTGTCGTTGTTATACAGGTGCTGGTCATATAATTAGAATATCATCAAAAAGTTCATTTTTTTATTATAAATTATTTTTAAAAATGAAACTTTCATATATTCTAGATTCCCTACATGTAAAGTAAAACATTTCAAAAGTTTTTTTTTAAAATTTTGATGATTAGAGCGTACAGCTCATGAAAGTCCAAAATCCAGTATTTCAAAATATTAGAATATTTCCTAAGACCAATCAAAAAATGGATTTGCAAAACAGAAAAGTTCAAGTTCTTTAAAGTATGTTCTTTTTTGCACTCAATACTTGATCGGCAGGACATATTACAGCAAATGACTTGCTCCTAGCACAAATTACTGCATCAGTGAAGTGTGGCATGGAAGTGATCAGCCTGTGGCACTGCTGAGGCACTATTGAGCCTTCAGATCATCTGTATATTGTTGGATCGACTGTTTCTCATCTTTCTCTTGAAAATATCCCATAGATTCAGGTCAGGCATATTGGCTGGCTAATAAAGCACAGTAATATCATGGTCAGCAAACCACTTGGAAGTGGTTTTTGCACTGTGGGCAGATGCTAAAGTCCTGCTGGAAAAGGAAATCAGCATCTCCATAAAGCTTGTCAGCAGATGGAAACATAAAGTGCTCCAAAATCTCCTGGAAGATGGCTGCATTGACTTTGCACTTGATAAAACACAATGGACCAACACCAGCAGACGTCACGGCCCCCCCAAATCATTATTGACTTCAGAAACTTCACACTAGACTTCAAGCAGCTTGGATTCTGTGCCTCTCCAGTCTTCCTTCAGACTCTGGGACCATGATTTCAACATGAAATGCAAAATTTACTTTTATCTGAAAAGAGGACTTTCGACCACTGTTCACTGTCCAGTTCTTTTTCTCCTTAGCCCAGGTAAGATGCTTCTGACGTTGTCTCTGGTTCAGAAGTGGCTTGGTAGTCCTTTTCCTAAAGATGTCTGAGTGTGGTGACTCTTGATGCGCTGACTCCGGCTTCATTCTACTCATTGTGAAGCTCTCCCAAGTGTTTGAATTGGCTTTACTTGACAGTATTCTCAAGCTTGCGGTCATCCCTGTTGCTTGTGCACCTTTGCCTACCCAATTTCTTCCTTCCAGTCAACTTTGCATTTAATATGCTTTGATACATCACTCTGTAAACAGCCACCCCATTCAGTAATGACCTTCTGTGACTTACTCTCTTTGTGGAGGGTGTCAATGATTGTCTCCTGGACCATTGCCAAGTCAGCAGTCTTCCCCATTAGTGTGGTTTCAAAGAACAAGAGATACCCGGAATTTATACTGTAGGGATGGTCATTTAATGAAACTCAAATGTAAATATTCTAATATTTTGAGATACTGAATTTTGGACTTTCATTAGCTGTACGCTCTAATCAACAAATTAAAAAAAAAAAACTTTTGAAATGTTTTACTTTACATGTAGGGAATCTAGAATATATGAAAGTTTCATTTTTTAAAATAATTTACAATAAAAAAATGAACTTTTTCACGATATTCTAATTATATGACCAGCACCTGTATGTTAAATAAGTCCTGGGGGGAACACACATGTCCTCACAGAAACAGCTGGAAGCCCGGCAGATGAAGCGCGCTGTTCGGGATGGCTCCTTTCAGCCAGGTTTCTGTGAAGCAAAGTGCAGCAGAGTTTGAAAAGTCCTTGTTCATGCGGGTGAGGAGAAGCAGTTTGTCTGTTTTATTTGCTATGGAGCGGAGATTCGCCAGATGAATACTCGGCAGCGGAGTCCAAAACCCGCTCTGTCGGAATTTCACAAGCGCGCCGACGCGCTTCCCTCGTTTGCGTTGTTTGGAGCGCTTGTATACGGTCGCAGCTCCTCCAACTAGAATGTCCAGTATAAAGTCTGTATGTTCAAAAGTCGGCAAAAAGTTATTTGGTGTGTTGTTTCTGATATCTAGGTGTTCGTCCCTAGTAAAGCTGATCAGAAAAAAGTTACTCAAAACAGGACAAACAAACAAAAATAATAAAAGTACCAAGACGCTACAAACCGAGGCGGCCATCCGCGGCGTCATCTTTAACTCAATACTCAATTCAAGAATCTATTTCACTTGAATAAACATCAAAATAGGAAAGGAAAGACTATTGCAGCTTCCTTTTCATGCCAACTTTAAATAAAGACCAGAGCGCTTATTTTACAGGCGGTAAACAGTGAATATGACACGGATGTAAGTAACAGTGGCCAACTGGATATAGCACAGCATAGTTTTAAATCAAGGACTTAAGGTCATGATGAAACAAAAGTAGCGACAGATTCTTTCTTCCATAATGTGACATACATGTGAGTGTAACAGATTATCAAAAAAGAAAAAATGTAGGGTGGTGACTTGGTTCAATTTAGAGGTCGACCGATAGTGGATTTTAGTGATAACAATAACTAGATTGGACCGTACTGGGGTGCGTTTCTCAAAGCCAACTATGGTTGCAAGTTCCATCATTATCAACAGAGCTCAATGGAACTTGCGACCTAACAATGCTTTTGGGAAACGCACCCCAGGCTAATAACCGATAATTCAACCAATAGTTTTTAAAATGGATACTGAATGAAAGCAAGCAAAACACTTTTTTAAAAAGTAAAATACCACTGAACTTTCTTAGAAAAAAAAAAAAAACAGCTCTGAACCATGAAAATATGCTGTACTTGGGTCAGTTGCATGATGTACATATTTTTGTTTGCCCAATTAGAAAACTGAATTGGCTCAATGATTCCAAGATTCGGAAGTCTCTCAAGCTCTTTTTCCTCTTTATACCTCATTGCATATGGAACGGATTGAGGATTAAAGAGACAATGTGTGTCATTGGGCCACACACAGAGTTTTACTGTAGTACCCTGCAGGGCTTTCAGTTCATCCCTAAACACAAGTGGATATTTTGAAACCACTTTCTCTACACACAGCAATTTTATTTGCTTGATTTCACCTCAGTTTAACTGAACTTTACTGAGCCAATCATGCCATAGCAAACTCTGCCCTGCCTTTTTTACCATAAGTAACTGAGCTTTGGCTGCTGGACTGCCAAGCAGTGTTCGCTTTGCCCCGCTAAAGGAATACTCTCTAAAGGAATAAAGAGAGCTCCAGTCCCAATTTTATTCCACAAATTCGCCCGCCATTCCGAACTTTACCATCTTCACACATCTCCCTTGCCTTTCACTCGGACCGTAATAAGCTCTTGTATCGGATATGAATATCCAACTATCATGAAAACATTGATTAGAGCCCGGTAACTTTAAGATCGACAGTTTAAGACATTACATTTTTCAAACACATAATACAAGACAATTTCTTTTAAAATCTACAGGAGACTTTATTGATTATTCTATCACAAACTAATCTAACACAAACACGCACACACACAAACATTCATACACATTGCAGAAAGAAAGGAAATGAGAGAGAAAGTGTTTTAAGAGAGAATGAAATGATGAGCATGATTTCTAGCAAAGTATGCACTTCAAAAGACCTGACCTGAACGAACCATGAATCATTAATTTAACGCACCAGTTCAGCTTTAGAATCTGGAGGTACTTGCTTGTCGACTTTAAATGGGAATCTCCTTGTTGGTGTTCTTGGCTCGGAGAGAAGGGTTTTTCCGAGTCAATGATTTGTTGCAGGATCTTTTCAGGTTCGGATTGTGGTTAGGTAAAAACCAATCACGTTTGAGCGTGCTGGCAAATGAAATGAAGTCTCTTGTCGTGGCTGGAGTTTAAAGTTGAGGCTGCAAAAGTCGTTGGTTAAACTTTGCGGCAAAACTTAGAACACGAGACTCTCAATGGAAAAGAAAGTTAAGTAAAAGAAATGAAAAGTGAATAAAAGTTGGATGGCTTGAATGAGCTGCTTGTCTGTCCTTTGTCTTAAGCCAAATTCTTGTCTTTTTCTTTGTTTCTGGTCTTTTCTTGTTCTAGTTGTAGTCTCTTTTGTTACTCTTGTTTATAGTTCTTTGTCTTGTGATGTGACGATTTAAACTTAGGTGCTTGTCCCACCTCTGTGAGGAGTTCTGACCAATCAGATATCGTCTTGTTTCAAAAGGTGGCTTTTCTCTGCCCCCAGTCATAAAATAAGCGTTATCTCCGGTCTCTGGAATTGTCGGCTTCGGCAAAGAGTACCGTTTAGACATCATTTCTGTTAAATGGAATATGATACATTTTACGCAGATTTCATTCAAGCCATGATTTAAATGAGAAGAAGAGATTAAAATATATCAAACAAGAAATACTTTCATTCAACCATTCAATAGTTACACAGCTACATGAGTTGTGGGTGTTCTAAAAGATAACTGGTCACATGTAGCATGTGTAGACATGATATAAAATTTATGCAGTTAAAAGATGTTTGATAAGTCCGTTTAAAATTGTTTGGAACAATTCGATGCAGTTTTAGTTGTAGAACCAGTCTCTGTGGGTTTTTCTGTAAAGTTAGGTCACTCAGAGAAACAGGCCTGCATTGTCTCTCTGTCTCTTGATCTGGAGATCAAAGACTCTTTATCTTCTGGTGGCTTAAATTGTGTTGTGTTTTTGACCGTTTGGTTTCTACAAATGACTTGAGTTTTGTCACCTCTCCTTCAGTCAGGAAGCATGGGTGCCATAAAAGTATCTAGCAGGGGTTGTTCTGTAGACGGACTGGAGCCGCAAATTAGATTCTCTGAGCTTGGGTTTCTGGAATTATGTTTTGAAAGAATCATCTGAATGATTTGTTTGGTTGGTTCGTCCACGGTTCCAACAATACTATTTATGTTCAGCACTTTGGTCCATTGTTATGATTTTGAAAGTGCTTTATAAATAAAAGTTGCATTGAGTTAAAATAATTGTAAACTACACAATTTTCTGTGACGTCTGTCCACTCACAACTGTAGACTGGCTCTGACTAGCATTGACTCGCCCAGATTTTTGCTTCAATTTACAGTCTGGATCATGTAGTGCAGTGGTTCCCGCAACCCTGGTCGGTACACAACTGTATACATTTTGGCTGTCTCTTTAATCTGACACAACCATTTCAGGTCTTAAGCCTCATTCAGACTGTCAGTCCAAATCCTTTTTTTTTTTTTTTTTTTTTGCATATCTGATTGAAATCCGATCATATTAACAGCAAAAATATCACTGCAGCATCTGTATTGCAAACCCCTCCATGTTGCTGTTATTGTTTTTGCAAAACGAAAGAGCGCCACGAGACACAGTGTGGACAGTCAATAATTTAGATCAGATTCAAATCGGATACAGAAATAATCAGATTTGGACTAATAGTGTGAACTTAGCCTTAAAGTCTCTACTGATGAGTCCAGGGGTCTGTTCTTCGTACCTCGCTAAATACATACACGAGATGATTTGACAGATGCTAGATCTTCTAATCGTGATAACTGATCTCTGGCTAATTTGGTTCTTCAAATGAATTTGTGGAATGGATTAAAATATCAGGATTAAGTTGTCTGAGATTACTGCGCGTTCTCATGTTCCTTGAAAAGGGCAGATGTATCGATACTCAAAACCAAGATCAGCAATGCAGCGATTGTCTGGCAGCAAGACAGCAATGTAATGACATCATATAATTAGAAAAAGACACCTGATGGAAAAACTTGACAAATTTCTAGACCTTTATAATGAAACAGCCAAGCAAACAACATGACATTATGACATAAATGTTATAATAGATAAATGAAATGTGCACTTTTTTTTTTATTTTACATAATTCCCCATTGTTTAGATTCACAAGCATTTGTACAGTCGTACGTTTTTATTTCAATGTTGTAATTCACAAATCATTTAATTTTATCTTTGTAACAGATTTGTTACATGACAAGCATTAATTAAAGTTTTAATTAAAAATTAATTAAAGTCAAGATTAAGTTATCTGCATCTCCTGCGCTGCATCAAGCCACTCTCATAATAGTGTCACCATTCAAATTAATGCACGGCTCAGAATAACTGTACAAGCATGTGTGTAAGACTCCAATACAATTGTAAAGCAATTATTCCATCACGAATAAATCTTTCAATAAGTAAAATTTCTGTGCCTATAGTATTATAGTCTACACAACATTTATAATATTATTTTCAAATTAATTAGTAAATTATTATCATTTTAAATTATTGTCCCTGGGTAAGTAGAGTACTCTTGAAATAAATTAGCAGTGGCTGGGACAGATTTTAAGTATCAATTCCACTTAAAAAGATGCCATCTAATCCTGTTTACATGAAATAAGCCTGCTCACGAGCAGGTTTAAGCTTACGGACCTGTTGCTATGGCAACAAGTCCAGGATGAGCATCGAGAACCAAACAATCCAAGATCATGCCAAATCGTCATCAGTCAAATCCAGCTAACCAAGTTAGCGACGTACGAAGAACGGGCCTCTGGACCAGGGTTGGGTTGGTTAAATTCAAATTCAATATTTTGGAAATTTTAAAAAGCATTCTCAATTCTGAATCACACACAACTCTGATTCATATATGCTTCTCTGCACAGATGCATGTATCTGTATAATGTACAGTATACACACACTGTTTTTTCTTTGTCTGACATTTGTTTTTCACAGTGCTTCTCTCTTTTTCTCTCAGGTTGACTTTGTTTTGCTGGGTGGGGATCTGTTCCATGACAATAAACCATCCCGCAAAACTATGCATAGCTGCATGGAGGTGATGAGGAAGTATTGCATGGGTGACCGGCCAATCATCTTCGAAATCCTCAGTGATCAGGCTGTCAATTTCAGCCACAGCAAGTAAGACTTAAGCTTTTTTTTTTTTTTGGTGTCTTGATCAGAAACATTGCTTAAGGCTTGACATGCAAGTCTTTTTTTTTAGAAGGATATTAAGATGAATACTTTGAGTTACAGGCATGAAAACTTTGGAAAAGGAATATTTATGGCACTCAGACAGGTACAGTTAGGTCCATATATATTTGGACACAGGCAAAATTTTTATACCTTTGGCTCTGTATGAAAATGAAAAAAAACCAAGATGCATTTGAAGAGCAGACTTTCAGCTTTAATTCAAGGGGTTGAACAAAAATATCAAGTAAAAGGTTCAGGAACTGCAACCATTTTTATACACAGTCCCCCCATTTTCAGGGACTCAAATGTAATTGGAGAAAAATGTTTGTTTGTGGGACTTTCTGCCTTTAGTTTTGCTTTCAGCAAGTGAAATGCATGTTCGATCGGGTTGAGATCAGGTGATTGACTCGGCCATTGCAGAATATTCCATTTCTTTTCCTTAAACTCCTGGGTTGCTTTTGCAGTGTGTTTTGGATCATTGTCCATCTGTACCGTGAAATGCCGTCCAATCAACTTTGCTGCATTTGGCTTAATCTGGGTAGACAGTATATTCCTATACACTTCAGAATAGAGGTCGACCGATATATCGGTCGGCCGATATATCGGGCCGATATTTGTCTTTTTTTAATATATCGGCATCGGCAGATATCCGTGTTTAATAGCGCCGATTTAAAGCCAGGCACGTCCGCGGGCAGCCCTGTGTTATTGGTGCGGTGGAATGTGCTGCTGCCACCACATGTGAATTGAAACTTTTGGAAGATTCAACAACAGTCCTGGGAGATAAAGGTAGCCTAAGGCTTAAATTCTGATATTTCAAAGTCCTATGGCCATATATTTACTATATATTACTAGTAAACTATGAAGTGTTGCTCCACTTAGTGAAAGAAACAACGGATAGCATAGAACCGTCAGGAACTGGCATAATGCTACAGCTGGTTGAAGGTTTGCTTACTTGTAGTTAACTTTAAGGACTGTAGTCCAAAACTACCAGCAGCTTGCTTGCTAACATATTAGCCCCAATGTTATAAGTTCTGTTTTATTTTTCCTGTATCGGAGTCGGAGAATTTCACTCTGTGCTTGGGGTGGAGAAGGCGGCAGCTCTGACAAACACTGCAGCGTGATTGAGAGCTACGTTACTCCGACAAATATTGGCAATATTAAGAGGATTTGGCATTTCCAATTAATATAAGCATGTTACATTCTTCTAGTCTATTATTATTACTATTAGGTAAGCTACTTTTATTATTAAATTAATATTATAATAAATTTGCCCCGCAATAATTTCACAGCGCATCACCGCATAACTGACGTGCTGTTAGGATAATAAAAGATTAGGCTATCAGCTCCTCTTTGAAAATGTTTTAAATTATACAATGAATTAGACCTATAATTAAAATTATTAACAGTCTATAATATTTCCTAACACTGCAGTCATAAATGAAAATTAAGAGCAGCTTTAGGCTACTTCACCAACTTTAAAAAAAAAAAAAAAAAAAAAAAAAACAAGCTGTTTAACACGAAATACTATTCTTCTCATTTTTTTCACTATATGTACGGGCCACAAAGGAAATTATGGAACAAATTAAGACAGTTATATACCGTTATCAGCATATTATGTTGAAATTCGTCTCTGAGAGAAAATGCTCCGTTAATGCAGCGTCAGGCAGCTCCGTCACTTTTACTTTCACTTTGAATACTGACCGAGGTTAAGCTTTTACCGGCATAACTTTTCCGCAAAGTTTGCACGTTGCTTCTTGTGTGATATCCATTGGCTCCCCTTCTTGGTTGAACCTTCCTTCGGGGGGCCTCGGACTTTCGGCTCACTGGGGGGCCCCGCGGTTTTGTGCTACGCCACTGCGCAGAAGTGTATGACATTTGTTCGGAAGCATGGTTTGATGCAGATAATAGCCGGGTTTCCATCCAACTTTGTATTAATGAAAATTCAGCTCAAGAATATGCGCATCTGCGTGTGTTTCCATCAACTGTGTAATGCGAATAAAAATGGACATCAGCCTAATAAAGTGATGTGTTCCGACCAATGACTATATATATATGTCGCACAGTTATTATCCTCATTAAACCTGTCTAACGTTAACAGTCAAGAATGTCAAGAAATCACTAAGAGTTAAACACTGTCCTTGCATACAAGGCTGTGCAACATGACAAAGTTTTTAATTGATTTTTATTTATAAAGTTGTATTTATTTTATTTAAATGTATATTTAAGTTTACATTTATGTTCCAACAAACTTGAAAAATTCAGCTTGATAAATGTTCTAAAACTTTTATGTAAATCAAGTCAGTGTTCAATAAATGATGTTAAGTTTAGAAATGTTGTGCATCCACTTATTATTAGTGTGACATTTTAGCATGCAAATGAAGGGGAAAACTTCAAGATATCGGCCCTAAAAATCGGCAGCACATATCGGCCATCAGCTGACCCTGACCTCTAAACATCGGCATCGGTTATAAAAAAAACCCATATCGGTCGATCTCTACTTCAGAATTCATCCGGCTATTTCTGTCTTCTGTCATATCATCAATAAACACCAGTGACCCAGTGCCACTGGAAGCCATGCATGCCCATACCATTACACTGCCTCCACCATGTTTTACAGATGACGTTGTATGCTTTGGATCATGAGCTGTTCCAAGCCTTCTCCATACTTTTCTCTTCCCGTCATTCTGGTACAGGTTGATCTTAGTTTCATCCGTCCAAAGAATGCTTTTCCAGAACTGGTCAGGCCTTTTTAGATGTTTTTTGGCAAAGTCTAATCTGGCCTTTCTATTCTTGAGTCTTATGAATGGTTTGCACCTTGTGGTGAACCCTCTGTATTTGCTCTCGTGAAGTCTTCTCTTGATTGTAGACTTTGACAATGACATGCCTACCTCCTGCAGAGTGTCCTTCACTTGGCTGGATGTTGTGAATGGATGATTGTGAATGGGTTTTTCTGAAATTGATGAAGAAATAATGAAGGAATAGCCTACACCTGTCTGTGAAACAGCTTTTAATTCAGTTGTCCAATTACTTTTGGTCCCTTGAAAAAGGGGGGGTGTCTATTCTCAAGAGCTGTAATTCCTAAACCCTTCCTCCAATTTGGATGTAAACACCCTCAAATTCAACCTGAGTGCACTATACCTATACAACTATAGCTTGAATATGTTTTGGTAAATACCTAAAATTGTGCCTATATATATATATATATATATATATATATATATATATATATATATGGACCTAACTGTATGTTCTATGCAAGTGAGTTAATAGAAAAACACATGATACATTTCTAGTTTCAACATTATTTGTTCTTTAGATATTCCTCTTTGAAAGAAAAAAGTATCAGCTGTATACAACCCCACATTTGGTTTTTGACCACTGAAAATGTGTACAACTGACCAGTTTACTCATGGAGCCGCATTAAGATCTCCATATCTTTGGGACTGAACCACCAAGGGCCTTTAAAATGAAGATACCAAAAGTTTTTTAAGAACCAGAATCTAAAAGGATATTAAGATATCTTTAATACTTCTTGAGCTACAGGCATGCAAACTTGAGGCAAAAAACACAAGAAGTGCTTTTTGTCATTTTTGAACTGTCACTGTTGGCATATAATAGTATAATAGTTGCTAAAGTCATCAGATTTTACTAAAGGACCTACCAATCTCTGTGTACAAATAAAATAATGATGCTGCCATCTTTTTAAAGTCATTTTTTCACCCTTCTAATTTGGCTCCGAATCTCAGGTGAAAATTGTAATTTTGGCCCCCCTCTACAAAATAGTGGATTACTCAGTAAATATTCATCTGTGACATTTAATATTTTGGCTTTCATCACTATTTATGTGTGTCTTTCTACAGAAATTTTTTTAACAAAATCAAAAATTTGAGCTGGGGACCTCTGGTTGAGTTGACACAGAATGACCCTAAAGCAAGTCAAAAATTTAATTTGGATTGAATTGGATTTGACAGACAAGGACATAAAATAAGGATAAAAGAAGAAGATATTTTAAGAATGTTTCAGTAGTTGTTGTCCATGAAAGTCAATGGAGTCATTAAGTTTCAAGCTCCAAACAGTAAATTGTAAGTTATGTTTTGGGGAAACTACTGTATGGCTCAAACATATTAAACAGCACAAACAGCATCTGTCATGTCAACAAACCCTCATTAAATGATCAAAATTCAGAGTTTGATAAATGATGAAAGTTTGTTCAGTATAAAATACTCCCCTAATATAATGTACAGAGATACAAAAGTGTCCACATACACACAGACACATGATGTCTTTTGTTATTTTGTCAGGTTTCCATGGGTGAACTACTTGGACAATAATCTCAACATTTCCATCCCTGTCTTCAGTGTGCATGGTAACCATGATGACCCAACTGGGGTAAGAGAATACATCAATTTATTAGTTCACTAAAATGGTCTGCTTTGTACGTATTAAATATTGTTTTCAGGTAGTGATTGTCATAGTGTTTTTAATGGGTAGTGTGTGCACATAGAGAGTATTGCACTAACTATCAATTGCATATACACACAAAGCTTGAAATTACTTTTGTTGTGGAATGCAGCTATTGTTTTTATTAGTTGGCACCGATAGTTGCTATCAGTGAAAATCAAAGATGATGGTTTGTAATACTTTTAAATTTCTCGTGATCCTCCAGGCTCTGTCACTAGAGGGTTCTACTTGTCTACAGTACAAGTTTTTTGTTATACACTGTAAAAAATATCACCTTGGTTTTACTAAAAAAAAAATAGCATTTTGAACTCATTCCAAACAAGAAAATAAATAAAGACAAGATTACAGCAAGATGCGAGCAGCACATCACAAAGTGTCAAAAGCAAGAAACCATTACTATCAGTGAACTGTACTGGATGCGGTGCAGCATGATGAGACATTAAATGGATCCGCGAGGTAATCCACGCGGTTGCAAAGCTTCCAACAGCAGAACTAATGGATTTGTAAAGTTCGCTTTGATGTATCCAGTGTAGACCGCTTCAAGCTGTTGCGAAACAACAACGGTCATGCCTGTTGTAGACAACGCTGTTATAAAATTACCCTAAAATATGAAATATGAGGAAAATTGCTAGATTTATGTTGCAATATAAAAAATACATTGCAATACAAAAAAGTGTTCATTGATTGCATCAGTCAAATCCAGCAGTAAATATTTTAAGTAAATGTTATTTAAATAGAATATTGTAAATGAACATGTTTACAAAGCCTTGTCTAGATAACTCAGTATTTAAATACTTAAATATTGACAAAAAATATTTAAGTAGCTTTTATAAACATACACTAGAAAAAAACATTACTGGTGTGCATGTCGAGACAAAACAATGGCAGTGACATATGTTAAGATATGTCATTACATATTTCTTTCAGATAAAACAGCTCAAACATGCACTTTCGTCTAGGACTAGCTTAAGCCTTGTCTGTAAAACTAGGGGAAAATGTAGTTCAAAGTGCTTTACATGATCAAAATTGCACAAATGAATATCAACAGCAAAAATAACATTGAGCATAAAAGATAAAAAGGATTTAAATATACCACACATTATAAGATACAAAACATATAAGAAAATCCCTAAAATGAAAGTAATGCTCTATAACACAAAATGATAAAACATTTAAAAAAACGATTATAATTTAATCCAGAGTACAATACCAATGTAAAAAAATAAGTTTTTAACTTCTTTTTAAAAATAGTAACTGTACTAGCTTCCCTAATGTCTAACGGTAGTGTATTCCATAGTTTGGGGGCATAATTAGCAAAGGCCACATCTCCAATTTTCTTTTGTTTATAGTTGGGGACCTCCAGTAAACTTGCATTAGACGATTTTAAAGTTCTTGGTGGAATATAATTAATGAGAGAGCTAGCAATATAGTTAGGTCCTTGTCCAGTACGAGCTTTGTACGTGATGAGTAGGACTTTAAAATCTATCCTAAATTTTATAGGAAGTCAATGCACTACAGCCAAAACTGGTGTTATATGTTCTCTTTTTTTGGTTGTAGTTAATAACCGAGCTGCAGAGTTTTGGATATAAACTGGAGTCTGTTAATTGATTTTTGTGGGAGACCAGTAAAAAGTGCATTACAATAATCAAGTCTGCTTGAGATAAGAGCATGAATTAATTTTTCTGCATTTTCTGCATGAATTTTAGCTATGTTTCTTAAGTGAAAGAAAGAAGATTTTGTTACCTTATTAATGTGCAAGTTAAAACTTAGATCCGAGTCTAAAATACCGCCAAAACTAGTAACCTCTGGTCGTACCTAAGGAGTCAATTTGACTAAATTCTTAAACAACAACTCTCTTTTAATTTTTGGGCCAACTACTAAAATATCAGTCTTATCCTCATTTAATTTTAGAAAATTGGTACTCATCCAATTATTTACTGCCGTAATTAATTGAATTAATAGCCTTAGTGTCTTTTGGCTCCATAGAAATGTACAGTTGTGTGTCGTGAGTATAACTATGGAAACATGCATTATGTTCTCTAATAATGTCACCAAGTGGCAGCATGTACAATGAAAACAATAAAGGACCAAGGCAGCTTCCTTGCGGAACTCCAAAGTGAGTTTCATGTTTCTCAGATACATGCTCTCCAATTTTGACATAAAAATTTCTCCCTTTAATATACATTTTAAACCAATTTAATATAGAATCAGAAAGAGCTACTAGTTTTTCCAAACGATTAAATGATCAATCTTATCAAACGCTGCACTAAAATTCTAAAAGAAGAAGAACTGAGACCTTATTTTTTATCAAAGTTTATTCTGAGGTAAAAAGTTTGATATCGGTCTGTAATTAGCCAGGACACTACTGTCCAAATTAGGTTTCTTCTACACAGGTTTTAAGATAGCTGTTTTAAAAGTGTCAGGGATGCAGCCAGTCTGAAGAGATGTATTTATAATATGCAAAACATGACTTGAGACACTATCAAACACCCATTTAAAAAAAGCTGTAGATACAGGGTCAATGCATGAGGTATTGGAGTTACGTGGAGTTAAGTGGTTACAATCTTAGAAAGCTTGGTTAATGTTATACAAGTAAATTCTCCCAGAGTTACTTCTCTTTTATAAGATTTATCAGCTATATTTACATCAATGACAATATCAATTCTTATTGATGATGTTTTATCATTAAAAAACAAAGCAAGTTCTATGCATTTTGTAGAAAACTGTTGAGGAATGGGAGCAGTATTTACTAACTGATCAATCATGGAGAATAATGTCCTAGAATTACTAGTTCTCTGTAATAATCTTGGAGAAATAATCCTTTCTTGCCAAAAATAGTGTTTTATTATAGATAGCCATTGCTTCTTTCTACATAATATAATGAACTGTTCGTGTCTTTCTCCATTTTTGTTCAGCAGCCCGAGAGTTTCTCTTAGCTTCTTTCACATTTTTCATTGTTAAGGTTTGAAACATTAATTATATATTTTTTTTTATTTTTCATAATTTTTTTTTTTTTTTTTTTTTTAATGTTTTTGAAAGAAGTCTCTTATGCTCACCAAGGCTGCATTTATTTAATCAAAAATACAGTAAAAACAGTAACATTACAAAATATTACAATTTAAAAATTTTAATTTAAAATATATATTTTCAACATTGATAATAATAATAAGAAATGTTACCAGAGCACCAAATCAGCATATTATACTGATTTCTGAAGGTTCATGTGACACTGAAGACTGGAGTAATAATGCTGAATGCTTTGCCATTATCAGGAAAAGAAAGAAAACAAAAGTGAAGATAGATCAGTTAGATGGCTTGTTTCTTCATTTTTTTTGTGATTTATAATTTTTTATTTGAAATAATAAAAAAAAAATAATAATAAAAAAAAAACCACAAAGCTAGAATAGCAGTAAAAATACTGATAAAATAAAAGGATATAAATACAGTAAACAATACTTCAGGGTAATGTAAAACGAACATACAAATAAACCATGGCAGCAAATTATAACATAGAATAGTGCATCTTCAGTTTAAAACAATTCTTTTAAGGCTTGGGCTGTTTTACTCCAATAGGTAACAGTATGTATTCTAGCCCCATTAATCCTTGCAGTGCTGCATTCTAAGCAAACAATATTATGAAAAGAAAACAGCCAGAATCTTTTAAGGTCCATGTCAGGTGTAAACCATTGCTGTAAAATTGTTTTTTTTAGCAGTAGTGAAGCCAGACATTAACAGTCTTCTCTGAACTAATGTAAACTTATAAGAAGAATCATCATTTAACAACATAAGACAGGGATCAAGATCAAACTGCAACTTTGTGATGTTTTTTAGCACCTGAACTACATGTTTCCAGAAATTGGATATGACCAAACAATCCCAAAACACATGCAAAAAAGTACCTTTAGAGTTGTTATTACACAGACTACAATTAGGATTGGATGAGAGTTTCATCAATTATCGCTTATATGGGGTACAGTACATTTTGTGTACAGTTTTGAAATGAATAAGAATGTGCCCTCGCACGTTTTTGGAGGTGAGGCAGAGATTTAACCAGACTCTATTCCAATCAGGACTGTAACCCAACCAGGAGAGTTCTCTCTCCCATACAGCTAGTATCTTCAAAGGTTTATATGAACATTCAAGTAGTTGCTTGTAGATCAATGACACTGTGCCCTGAAAGTTTCCAGTGTGTTTTATCCACTTTAACAATGGGTGATCATCTAAGGTAGAGTTCCAAGGCACACCATACGCTTTCATTGCAGACCTTAACTTCAAATACATAAAAAAGGAGGTGCCTGGCAAGGAGTAGTCTGTTTGAATATCCTGAAATGTGCGCAGTCCGCTGCCATTGAATATATCACCAAATGTGATACCAAATAACTGGTACATTGTTTGGCTGCACAGCAGCTCTTAAAGAATAGTGTCAATGCAGGCAGATCAAAGCACTGTTGAATATCAAATAGGGTATTGTTCCAGAGCGGAGACTGACGTGATTTTTTTTTTAAAATGACCTGTAATCTTTTCTGCATTAAACCAGGCTTTTAAAGTAGTTGAAATAATGTTTCCAAATTTCTGATGAAGACTTCTTGAGCCTATACCAGTAAAAGGCAGATCTTGAAGCCTATGAGGGAGAACACAGTCAGATTCAATACTCCTCCAAGGTACTTTGGAGTGAATGTCCACCCAGACACGCATGACCCTAATTTGGAAAGCAAGGTGGTAAAGCATTAAGTTAGGAAGAACAAGACCGCCGTGCGATTTTGCACGCTGCAATACTGAAAAACTGACTCTAGGACGCTTACCTCCCCAGATAAATTTGGAGATTAATGAATTCATTTCTTTGATGAATTTAGGGGGAGGAAAACACGGGAGCATGGAAAATAAAAAGTTTACTCTAGGTAAGATATTCATTTTAACCGTACTAATTCTAGCTTGCATTGACATTTTTAAGTTATCCCACCTTTGTATATCCCTCTTAAGTTTCTGACCGATTTCATAAAAATTCGTCTAAGCAGTCCTAGACAAAGAATCAACAATTTTGATACCAAGATAAGTACACGAATTAGCAAAGGTAAGACCATTCGGAAGAGAAATTGCTTTAGTAATACTATTAAGTGCCATTAAGAATGACTTATCCCAATTTATTTTATATCCAGACATAGTGCTGAAGGTATTGAATAATCGCAAAACCTCTGGCAGGGAAGTACTTAAATCTGAAAGATAAAGCATAATATCATCAGCATACAATGAGATGTGATGATGGGAGTTATTAATAGTTATAGGTGAAATTGTTTGGCTTTGTCTAAGTGCCTGTGCAAGAGGCTCTAGTGAAAGTGCAAATAAAAGTGGTGATAAGGGACAACCTTGCCGGCAACCCCTTTGGAGTGGAAAAGGTTGTGATTGACAGGACCCTGTCATTACAGAGGCAGTAGGACATTTATATAACAGTTGTATAATATTTAAGAATTTAGGGCCGAATCCAAATCGCTCCAGAACAGCCCATAAATAGTCTCATTCAAGTCTGTCAAATGCTTTGAGAGCATCCAAAGA
This sequence comes from Ctenopharyngodon idella, assembly GCF_019924925.1. NCBI lineage: Eukaryota > Metazoa > Chordata > Actinopteri > Cypriniformes > Xenocyprididae > Ctenopharyngodon > Ctenopharyngodon idella. Next base: position 8,081,971 of record NC_067234.1, read on the forward strand.
GAAAATGGCAGAAGTAACATTGCTAGTGCGAGCATGGTCGATAATATGTAACAGTCGGCGCATATTATCCGACGCTAGGCGGCCCTTCAAAAAGCCGGTCTGGTCAGATTGTCAATGTATGGTTCCAATCGTAAAACCAATGCTTTAGCTAGGATCTTGACGTCGGCTGAAATCAAAGAAATTGGGCGATAACTAGAGCAACTTAATGGGTCTTTATCCTTTTTAAGCAACAGAGTAATGAGGGCTACATTTTGGTCTCTGTGAAGTGTGCCGTGATCAATGGCATAAACCATGGACTTTAGAATTAAGGGACCAACAATGTCCCAGATAGTTAGGTAGAGTTCCGGAGGAATTCCATCAGGGCCAGGTGATTTACCTTTCTGTAACATTTTAGCCGCGCTGTGGAGTTCCTCCAGTGTTAGGGGTGCATCTAGGGATTCTTGAGTAGAAATTGGTAAAGTGGGAAGATTCAAACCACTGAGAAAATCACAACATTTTCCTCTGTCAAGGGAAACCTCAGACAAATACAACATAGAATAAAATAATTTAAACTCATCATTAACAACTTTAGGGTCTGTAGTAATTTCACCAGAGCTAGTTTTGATTACGTCAATGCTGGCTTTAGATTCACACTCTTTGAGTTTCAATGCAAGCAATCTACTAGACCTATCTACATTAAAATAGTATTTTTGCTTAGTTCTGTGAATGATAAATTCAGCTTTAGATATAGATAGAGAAGTATATTCTACTTTCAATAAAGAGAGCTCCTGATTAAGCTTGTCAGAAAAAGCATGGGCCAATTGGCATTCTAGATCATGGATTTTGTTTTCCAGTTCCTCAAACTGTTTATTCCTAGAGGCCTTAACTTTGGAAGAGTATGAAATGCACTTACCCCTTAAAAAACATTTTGTAACTTCCCACAACACCTGTGGATTATGACACTGAGAATTAATCTCCAGAAAAATAATTAGTTCTTGTCTAAGTTGATCTAAGAAGGAGGTGTCATACAATAGCATATTATTAAAGCGCCATCTATTGACTTTAGGAAATTTGACACCTATAGTAATATTACAAGTAACTGGTGAATGATCCGATATCAAAATAGGCAAAATATCAATAGTACTTATGTGTTGGACCAAAGGGGGATCAACCAAAATATAATCAATCCTAGAAAATGACTTGTGACGGTTGGAATAAAATGTATATGCTTTAGCATTACCATTTTTAATACGCCATGGGTCTGCTAGATTAAGCTCTGCAATTAAATTATTAAGGGCTACTGAAGACGGCATAGCCACATTGGGGTCAGCGGAGGAGCGATCTAACTCTGGGTGGACACAGGCATTGAAATCTGCACCTAGAATAATGTGATAGTCGATAAACTTAGTCAAGGTTCCAGAAATATTGTCCATGAATTGGTGGTCACATGCGTTCGGTGCATATATAGATGTTAAGAGGACTTTGGTATGACTAATTCTAATGGCTGCATATATGAACCGACCACAATCATCTTTTCCCATTGTATCCACAAACAAATTTAATGATCTCTTATGTAGAATTAAGACACCCTTAGATTTATTAAGAGCACACGAACATGCCAATATCTTGTAAGTTTTATTTTGAAAGCGGTGAACGTCTTCATCTCTTAAATGTGTTTCTTGGAGCAGCGCAATAGATACATCTTTCTGTCGCAAAAATTCCAAGCAACGAGTGCATTTTACCGGTGAATTTAACCCCCGCACATTCCAACTTGAAATGTTAAGAGTAGACATATGTACAGATAGAAAGAAAAGAGAGCGTAGAAAAGCCCAGACCTCGAAAACCACTTAAAGGAAATTGTACATTCAGTTGCCGCCATGAACAGAACACAAATGAACATAAACCAAACTATGTACATACACTTTGCAAGCCGCGAGGATATTTGAAACCCTCTGGCTAGCGTAAAACTAGATATTACAAGAGCCGTGACTGCTCAACTGCGGTGTGATCCCAACCACTACTGAATAGGAATTATTAGCTAGAGTGGGGAAGGGTTTATGATTGTAATAAAAAATATTAAAAAATAAAATAAATAAATAAATAAATAAATAAAATCACCCCTGCTCAGGGGTTTAACAGCTTAAGAAAATATAAAATAAAGGGGGACCTACCTCCGTAACAACATTTTGTGGCCAGAGAAAAATTAAAAAAAAAAAAATAAATAATAAAAATAAAAATAATATAAAATAAACGGCCTACAACAGCATATACAGTGCACTCGCTGTATAGATTATTTATCTCTACTCAGTAACGTATTGCTCCGTATCCATATCAGCACAGCGGTCCGGTTGAGGAGGCAGTCCCACAGGTGCAATAATGTCGTGCCCAGGCCGTGAAGATAGAAGATACTGCTCGGCCTCCAATGGCGATCGAAAGAGGTTTTGTCTCCCTGCATGAATAACCTTGAGTGTGGCAGGGAAGAGGAGAAATGACTGAATTCTGAGAGTATCCATCTTCTTCCGCACTTCAGTGAAAGCCTTTCTCTTCTTAGTAGTGTCTGCGCTGTAATCCGGGAAGAAATGAAGAATTTCGCTGCCGTATTTGACCGGGTATACAGCCCTCACCCCTTTGAGGATAGCTTGTCTATCGGTGTAGTCCAACAGTTTGAATATAACCGTACGGGGGCGGTTAGACGGCTTGTCTGAGTAGATGCAATGTGCACGTTCGATTCTGATTTCTCTGTTCGCGATGGAGGGTATCCATTTGGGCAGATTCGCCTTTAAAAAGGCGATGCAATCCTCTCCCTCAACACCTTCTCTGAGGCCGACTAATCGTACATTGGATCTCCTGCTGCGATCTTCCATGTCAGCAATCTTTAATGTGAGATCATCAAGTTTGGATTTCAGATCGCTGATCTGATCCCTGTCCTTACGAACGGCAGCTTGGGTGGAATCACATCTGGATTGAAGCAGACATACCGATTTTTCCACTTGCTCGATTTGTCCGGTTACGGCAGTAACTGATTTGTTGGTGTTTTCAATTTCACGCTTCAAATCTGAAATCTGAGGCATCAGTACTTCATCTATTGACAGTGGCAGTAACAATTCTGTCCAAATCAATCTGTTGCTCGCTCAAGGCTTGTTTCACTCCGGCCAAAATGGCGCCATCCAGCTCAGCTCGGGAGATAGTGGAGGACTCCTTAAATCTCTTCTTAATTGGAGAGTTTGCATCGTCCCGAGTATGAGCAAGTGTGGTCTGGGTCGACATTTTCGATGATTTCACGTAGTTTAGCATTTAGGTGTCCTTCAAAGACCTAAAAATATGCGAGTGGTGTGGAGAGCGTCTTTTCAAAGCTGCACTGCCATTAACGCGTCACGTGACTCCCCGGCTTGTTTCTTCATGATGGTGTTTTAGCAGCAGCTCAACCTAAGCCAATCATTTGTTCGTGTCATAAGATTTTGTTTTACCAGCCACTGAAAGGGCCCTGACCAAGCCTCTTTCACACATACCATCTTCACTGGTAAATTACTAGTAAATTACTGTTAAGAGATCACGTGTGAACAGGACCTTTTCAGAAATACAGATAAATAATTTCTGGCAATTTCACAATATATGTTGTAACATTTCCATTAATTTGTATGATGCTGTGTGTGAACAAAGAATGAAGATTACCGGTATGAGCACGAATGAGGTCTGAACGCTCTCATGTAAGAAGTTTGCATTTGGGATAAACATAAAGCTCTTTTGGAGCTGTTTATAGTAGGTCCACTTCTTGTAAACGTGCGAGACAAGCATTTGACCATTGCGCCACGTCTCGCACTTGAGATCCTGCCTTCTTTTCCGCTCATCACAGCTCTGCATGTACCCTTGCGTACTATAGTAAGTGCAGTACTATAGTAACTATTATTCGTCTCGTGTTTCTAAGAGTAACACTGTTCTGTGTGATCATGCCCTCATGCCTGTCACTCAGAAGTAAATAATGAGCTAAAATAATGCTAAAAAGCTTTTCCTTGTCCAAGTGGATGAAGAAAACGTCTCTGTGTTTAAAGGTCATTTTTGATGATTGACATCAGAGTTTACCAGTATTTTGATACTGATGTGTGAATGCTATATTACCGGTAAAAAGATGGAACCCCGTTGCTTGTGTGAACAGCACATTTGTGTATTTACCGGAAAAGTTTTCTGGTAATTTTATGGTAGTTTACCAGAATTGCTGTGTGAAAGGGTCTATTGTATTGTAGTTTGGGGCGTAACTAAGTTTCATCTCTTCACATAAATCAACACGTCATCTTTTTAGTCACATGGCATCCCCCGTGACAGTCAGGATGTGCCATCGTCGGACCCACTTGTCTTGTGTTAACTGCCTAAAGTTGAAGTTCTTTCTATAGTTGGGAACATCTCATTTATGGTCTTGGAGTGCACTGAATGAATAAATAAAAAAATAATTTATGAATAAATAAATATGGAAATAAATACATTAGGGCTGCAACAACTATTCGATAAAATCCATAATAATTGATAATGAAAATCATCGACAACGATTCTCATTACCGATTAGTCGGGTCTGCCCACCGTGCACTGAAAACATCTGACAGTCATGTCAAATTACAGCACTGAATAATGCATTTCTATGAACAAAAATGCATTTAAAAATATTGAAGGAAACAGATTGAGCAGCTGCGGGAAAGGTACGAGATCAAAGCTGATCAAAACATGAGAATTCTTTATTTTAAGCTTCAAGCTAATGCATTAGCGTAATGGCTTACCCTGTCAGGAGCTTTGACGTATGCATGTGTTTCCTCAGTGCAAAACGTTCATTCCTTATCTGTATATGTTACAAATTCACGCGAGCATTTCCATTTTGCATAAAGGCTCGTCCTGACAGTCTGCGTTAAACTTCAAACTTTACTGAATGAGCGCCGGCGCGCGCACCCGCGTCAGACAGACGGAACGCGGGAAAGAGGGAGACAATTAATATTTAGCGCAAAAATATTCATTTTGCTGAAATATCTGTTGTTTAAAGTTAAATTTAGATTTAAAAATCAACATGTCATTAAAGTATTTTATGAGAGTAGTAGCTGTAAAGGGATAACTACATGTAATTTAAATGTAAAACGTATCTTACAGCCTATTTACAGGATAAAGAAATGACAGTAAGAGGTGATTGTGTCCAGAGTGAATGTGTGTTCCTGCAGAACATTTATCTTGCCTGTTTTTTAACTCTGAGTTTGTGTTTTTCTTTGTTATCTTTATTACTATCTTAATTTGTAATGTAGAGATTTACACTATATTCGCAATATACAGTGCTTAGCAAATTTATTAGACCTCTGCCACCCAATGTAAGGTTTGTGCCACAGCTGTCTTAAACTATCAGTATTGGGGATTACCAAAATCATTTTCCATGTCTCTGTAATGGTTAATCCACCAGTATGTGTTCTTTAGTCACAGCAGTATTTCTAATGCTACAATATAATTATTGTTGTTATCCATGAATTTTACTGTTTTACAAGAAAGGCAGAAAAAAAGTAAAACACCTCATAGTTGTTGTTTTTTTTTTTTGTTGGTTTTTTTTTTCAGATGCCCAATTACAGTCAACAACAACAGACTGTAAAGTTGTTCTCTTTTTTTTTTGGATATTATGTGTAAATAATGACTATTTAGTTGTTTCAGTTTATTTGCCTAGTAATAGGCAATAACATTTTTAGTTTTAAACAAGTTTTGATTGATTCATAAAATATTTGTGTTCTCTCTTTATTATGACAGGTAGTCTAATAAATTTTGCACTGTATGTTTTCATAGCATTCAATTGACCCTTCGCAAAGACCCGCCCTAAAGACCCCATAAAGGTCTATGCAGCAAAAGCGAAAGTAACCGGTGAAATGTTTCGAAATGTCTCTTGGCACAGCAGAGCACCAATTTTAATAAAAGGATATGTTTAAGTCCAGTCACTATTTTACATCCTTTAAAATTTTCGGGGATGTTCAACAAATCATTCTTTTCGCCGTTACCACAAACAAGCTGCAGCCGCATGAATCTGAGTGCAGGAGCTCTTGGTTACCACAGAAACATGCGGTGATGACGGTGATAGCCTCAACATTGCAGTAGGCATCTCATTACTGCGGTTTTGCGGTAATGTGGTTATCGTCACAGCCCTAAGCAGACCTCAAAGTTTCAAGTCTCTACGATTTACGGTTTGGTCTGCCCGATCACTTTTAGGGGAGAATGCTGATCCTTCGAAAATTAAACAATTACAATAGGTGTAGGAGCCATATTATTGTTTATTCGAATTTATTTATAATAATATTTTTATTTAAGTATTGCCTCGTATTGTTTTGTGTGTTTGTGTGTACGAGTCCTCTATAGGAGGTGGTGACTAGGTGGCGCCATTGGCATATATTGGCGTTATGTCGGAGTGCCAGGTGGAAGCGCTGTGAGCAGATATTATCTTTGACCACGCTCACAGGAGTTGGCGTGCACACAAGAAAGAGCAGAGGCCATGAAGTTTGTTTGTTTATTTACTGATTTGTTTTGAGTTTTAAAAGTAAAATAAAGAAGAAATGCACTTTCGACAACTTTGTGGATTTTATTCAAGAGGAAGCACGAGTCAAACACTGGTCAATGGCGTTTCCCATGTGGTAAACAAATAGGAGTTTTTGCCGCTACAAAGTCAAAGATATCCCGTGGAGTCGTATTGGACATTGGATATAGGATTGTTGCGACTTGAATATGAACGTGAAATGGAACTTTGGATGGATTGTGGTGAAAGAGCATTGTTCATCGTTCGCATCAAAAGGATCTTAACATCGAGGTATGTACTTGAACTATTTTAAAGCCAGATGAAGAGCGTTGAATGAAGAGTTGCTGTTTTAATGGACTGTTAAATATTAACTTCCCGATGTTGGCGGGCTAAGCAACGAGATTTATAGAGTAATATCAGCGTGATCAAGCATCATTGTCTTTAAATGTTCCACGGCATTGGTAAAGCATAATCAAATAAAATGGATGATTCAGATGCAGATGCAGATGAAACTGAGATAATGGAGATGAAAGGTCTAAGTGAAGATGTGTCGAAGTTGCATTCATCCAGATCAGCAATACTCACACATGTTACATCACATGTTACCCGACGCTTGAGAATTGTGAATTCTTTAATGGTTGACAATGACTATCTGGAGGAAGTTAAAGGCAATATGATTAAGTTTAATGAACTTTTAAAAGACTTTAAGGCTCTGCATGAAACATATGTAGAAATGTTGGAGGAAGAAGATAAAAATTAGGATATAAGAACTTGGTATGAGCCCAGAATGGTACAAGTAAATAATTTTCTATCAGATGTGTCAAAATGGATTACCACTGTAGAAAATCCTGACTCTGTAAACTTGCCAGGTGATACCTCAGATGTAAATTCCTGTGTGCAACCAAAACTTTCTGAAGATGATGATCGTAGTTCTGTGTGCAGCAATAGTTCGAAAGGTTCAAGTAGATTAAGTATCAAATCAACCAGCTCTGTTCGCATTCAAGAAGAAGCAAAAAGAGCAGCACTATTAGCTAAGGCTGCTACTCTACAAAAAAAAACATGAGCTGGAGGAACATCAAGAGCTGTTAAGAAAAAGATTGGAAGCTTTAGAAATTCAAAGGGAATTAGAAGCTGCTACAGCAAAGATCACTTACCTAAAAAATGCAGAAGAAGCAATGAGTAATCCTCAGTCTGCCACAAGAGAAGATGTAAGTGTACAGTTTGACGATATGGGTGACGTCTTACACTCTGTGGATGAACGTGCAGCAGATGTTAAACTAAAGGAAGGTGTTGGTGTGGCTCTTTTTAAAAACATGACAAAATCATTTGTTCAAGTAAAAAGTGAGCAGCCTAAACATAAAGAGGTGACACTTCACACAGCAACAGATCAACGTAAGGTGTCTGATTATATTACTTTGCCTGCAACTACAAGTCGGCAGTCTGCAGTCCTGCCACCAAGTGCAAGTCAACAATCATATGCATTCAATACAGACCAAGACAACAATGTTGCTAAAGTTATTGAAAACCAGAATGAGTTAACCAAAATCCTGGTAAAACAACACATTCTGTCAACTTTGCCTAAGGTTGATATTCCTATTTTTGATGGAGAAATCTTGCAATATAAGTCATTTATTCACTCTTTTGAAAACATGGTAGAGAGAAAAACTGAGAATAATCAAGACCGGTTACAACTTCTTATTCAGTACACCAGAGGCCAAGCTCAAAAACTTGTCAAAAGCTGTGAATATATGTCCCCATCTGAAGGCTATGAAACGGCTAAAAAGCTGCTTAAAGAAAATTTTGTAAATGAGTACAAGATATCGTGTGCTTATATGGAAAAAGCAAAGTCCTGGTTGGTAATTAAACCTGAAGATTCAAAGGCACTGCAGGATTTTGCAATGTTCTTTAGAGCTTGTGGTACTGCTATGTCAGATATGGATTATATGGAGGAGTTCAATACAATCTCTAACATGAGAAGCATCATACTTAAACTCCCATTCAAGCTTAGGGAGAAGTGGTGCACTGTTGCATATGAGCTGCAGAGTAAAGATGTTGGATTTAATTGCATTTATTGAGAAACAAGCACGCATTTCAGCTGATCCAGCATTTGAAGACATACAAGGTGCTTCTATTGTGAAAGGAAAGACAAAGGTTCCTGTTAAGCCAGGAAAGACCAAAGCCTTTGAAAGCAGTTTTGTCACTGGTATTGCTAGCATCCCTAAAACATCCATGCCAGAGGTTACCTGTTTATTTTGCAACTGTAGACATTCTTTGGGGAGGTGTAAACATTTTATGAAGAAAACCCACAGAGAAAAGCTAACCTTCTTAAAGGAAAAAGGTATATGCTTCAGGTGCCTCACCATTGGTCATGTGAGTAAAGAATGCTCGAATCATCTTATTTGCAAGAGGTGCAATCAGTCACACCCTAGTGTTTTGCGCATTGAACAGCAAGTTAAAAGCCAAAAGCAGGCAGAAAGACAAATTGATGCAATAGGTAATGCATTAGTGTCCCCAAAATCTTGTGGGCATATTGGGGCTGGTGACCAAAAATGTATTCTTCCCATTGTTCCTGTCAAAGTTAAAGCTGCAAAGAGCAGTAAAGTGCTGGAGGTCTATGGTCTTCTGGATCCAGGGTCCTCTGCTACCTTCTGCACCGAAAGACTCATGTCTCAGCTCAACATCAAAGGACACAAAACTAGTATCCTGTTGCGCACCATGACACGAGAGATCTGTTCCCACCAATATTATTTCTGGTTTGGAGGTCTCTGCATTGAATGATAACAATTTCTTGCCATTACCTGATGTCTTCACACAGAAAGAAATGCCTGTCACTACAGACAACATTCCCAGATCTGAAGAGTTGTCTCAGTGGCCATATCTAAAGAACGTTCAACTTCCTTATATAAGTGCGAAGGTGGAGCTGTTGATTGGCACAAATGCCCCAAAGTTAATGGAGCCGTGGGAGATTGTTAACTCTCAGGATGATGGTCCATATGCAGTAAAAACCCTACTAGGATGGGTAGTAAATGGACCCTTAAGAGGTGGTCAAATGACAGTGGATTTCAGTGGCAAGTTTAGAGAAGCTACTAATTTCACAATATAACCAAGAGTTCAGTGAAGTAACTTCAGAAGAGAAGAAGGAACTTTCAGTGGAAGACAAGAAATTCCTAAAGATAGTAAATGAATCTGCAATTCTGCAGGACAATCATTATAGTCTCAAGTTACCATTTAAAGAAGACCATTCTATGATGCCTAACAATCGCTGCATTGCAGAGCAGCGTCTCCTCAGTCTCAAAAGAAAATTTAAAACTAGTGAACAGTACAGGCAGGAATATGTAAAATTTGTGAATGAAATTCTAGAGAGAAACTATGCTGAGGAAGTCCCACTAGAAGAATTAGAACCGTCCTAGGGGTCCACTTGGTACATTCCTCACCATGGCGTATACCACCCTAAAAAGAAAACCCTAAGGGTGGTATTTGATTGTGGAGCAACATACAAAGGTATCTCTCTGAATTCAAAACTCCTGCAAGGTCCAGACTTGACCAGTTCACTTATTGGAGTTTTATTGAGGTTTCGTCAAAAGCCCACTGGAATTATGGCAGATATAAAGTCCATGTTTCATCAGGTCAGAGTAGCAAATTCTGATGTAAACTACTTGTGCTTTTTATGGTGGCCACAAGGTGACTTCACTCAAAACCCAAAAGAATATCGCATGCTGGTGCACATCTTTGGAGCAGTATCCTCACCGAGTTGTGCAAACTTTGCACTGCAAAAGACAGCAGATGACAATGAACTGCTCTACCATCCCCAAGTAGTTAATACCATCAGAGAGAATTTTTATGTGGATGATTGTGTTAAATCTGTGGCTACAGAAGCTGAAGCAGTGCAGCTAGTGAAAGATCTCACAGCTTTGTGCAACAAGGGAGGATTCGAGCTTACTAAATGGATCAGCAACAGTCGCACTGTTATTGCTTCCATACCTGAGGATCAAAGAGCAAAAGAAATCAGAACATTGGACTTAGACAAAGATCCTACAGAAAGAGCTCTTGGTCTGGAATGGTGTGTAAATTCTGACCGATTTCAGTTCAACTTTGCAATCAAATCGAAACCATACACACGAAGAGGCATTCTATCGGTCAAGTTCCATCTTTGATCCATTTGGATTTCTTGCCCCTTTTATCCTACCAGCTAAGCAAATTCTTCAACAACTATGCAAGAAAGGCTATGGATGGGATGAACCACTTTTTTCCACATGCTGTAACCCAGCAATGGACTGAATGGATTAATGGTTTGGAAAAAATCAATTGTTTCAGTGTTGCACATTGTATCAAACCAAAGGATTTTAGAATGACTGTAAAGGTACAATTGCACCACTTTGCCGATGCCAGTGAAAGTGGCTATGGCTCAGTCAGTTATCTCAGACAGATAAATGAAGAGGATATGGTACATGTTGCTTTCTTGATTGGAAAATCTAGAGTCCTTCCTCTAAAACAGATAACAGTGCCCAGACTGGAACTGGCAGCAGCGGTACTCTTGGAAAAAATTGATAAATTGCTCAGAAAAGAATTGCATCTTTCTCTAGAACTATCGATATTCTGGACTGATAGCCAATCTGTGCTTAAGTACATTGGAAATGACCACACAAGGTTCAAAACCTATGTTGCCAACAGAGTTTCTCTTATAAGAGAGAATACCAATTGTTCTCAATGGAGATATGTGAGTAGTAAATGTAATCCCGCAGATGAAGCATCAAGAGGAATGAATCCTGAAAAGTTTCTGGAATGTAGGCGATGGATTAATGATCCAGAATTTCTCTGGTATACTGAGGGAAGTTGGCCTAAATAAGAGTCAGTGAATTCCTACCTTTTGTCAAAAGACGACCCTGAAGTGAAGAGGGAAATTGTGACCTATGTTACTGTTATCAAAGAGACAGAAACACCAACAAGTCAACTGATCTCTTTCTTTTCAAATTGGATGAAGCTATTGAAAGCTGTAGCCTGGTATCTCAGGCTAAGAAACATGTTGTCGCTGATGGTTAAGAAAAGAAAAGAGTCAGCTTTAAACGTTGATAGTTCTCAAAGTCACCACCAGCTGAAACTCTTCAAAGGACAGTGCCTAACTGTGGAAGAATTGGCTCATGCAGAAAGGGCTTTTATCATATACACTCAAAGAACATCATTTCCAGCTGAAATGACAATATTGGAAAAAGTGTCTTCTGTTGTTCAAAAGAAAAGTGCACTCTATCAGTTGGATCCCATGCTTGATGACGGTATCCTAAGAGTAGGTGGACGACTACACAAGTTAGCAATGCCAGAAGAAACAAAACATCAAGTCATTCTGCCTAAAGATGCTCACATTTCAACACTTTTGCTAAAGCATGCACATGAGCAGTCTGGTCACAGTGGTAGAAATTACATCTTGTCCCACCTTCGTAAGAAGTACTGGATTATAAAGGGTAATTCTGCAGCACAAAGGATAATTTCCAAGTGTGTGATCTGTCAGCGTGTAAGAGGCAAAGCAGTTGAGCAGAAAATGGCAGATTTGCCGTTAGAGAGAATCCTACCAGATCTTCCACCATTCACTAATGTTGGATTAGATTATTTTGGCCCAATTGAAGTGAAAAGAGGAAGAGTATATGTGAAAAGATAAGGAGTAATATTTACTTGCATGTCCAGCAGAGCCGTTCATTTAGAAGTAGCAAACTCATTGGAAACCGACTCTTGCATACATGTCCTGAGAAGGTTTATTTGCAGAAGAGGACAAGTTAAACATATCAGATCGGACAATGGAACAAATCTAGTGGGCACTCAAAAGGAACTTAAAAAGGCTCTTAATGATTTAGATAAAAATCAGATCCAGGATAGCCTACTCAAATATGGAGTTCAGTGGAGTTTTAACCCTCCTGCCGCATCACATCAGGGCGGTGTCTGGGAGCGACTCATCAGATCTGCACGGCAAGTACTTAACTCTATCCTCTATTAGCAAAATGTTGATGAAGTGAAGTTTTGTGAAGTGGAGGCGATTTTGAACAACAGACCACTTTCTACTGTGTCCTCTGATCCCCATGACATAGAACCGCTGACTCCAAATCATATCCTTCTCTTGAAATCGCAACCTATTTTATCTCCAGGAATATTCTCACAGTCAGACTCCTATGCAAGACGACGCTGGAAACAAGTTCAGTATTTGGCAGACTTATTCTGGCATAGATGGACAAAAGAATATCTTATGGTACTACAAGAACGGCAAAAATGGGTAAAAGTAAGAAGAAACATTAACATTGGAGACATTGTTATGGTGGTTGACCCCAACGCTACTCGAAGTTCATGGATCCTGGGAAAAATACTAACAGTTGAACCCGATTAAAAAAAAGACTAGTACGTTCTGTAACTCTCAAGACCAAAACTTCTATTATTAAGAGACCTGTTGCTAAGCTATGCTTAGTCTTCGAAGAAGAAAATTGAAACTACATTAAGGTAATTTAAGTTTTCGTAGGTATATATTTTGTTTTAGTTTATTGGCTCCTTTTCTTTTATACATTAAAGTAATTGTTTACTGAGTTATGTAAAACAATTAGGGGCCGGTGTGTAGGAGCCATATTATTGTTTATTCGAATTTATTTATAATAATATTTTTATTTAAGTATTGCCTCGTATTGGTTTGTGTGTTTGTGTGTACGAGTCCTCTATAGGAGGTGGGGACTAGGTGGCGCCATTGGCATATATTGGCGTTATGTCGGCGTGCCAGGTGGAAGCACTGTGAGCGGATATTATCTTTGACCGCGCAAACAAATAGGAGTTTTTGCCGCTACAATAGAGTTTCAGCGCTATGTGCTTGAACCCCTAATAATTTTGGCTGCACAGCAGCTCTAGAAGAAAATGGTGTCATTGTCCAGCTTAAATAAGTTCAGTATTGATTCATTCCATTGTAAAAATCATTAGTTAGTAATTTAGTTATCTATACAGCAGCTCTAGGGCAGGTCCGAATACCATTTTTTGAGCTTCGAAGCTTCGGTAGTAATCCACGACGAATATTCGAAGCTTTGGAAGGAGGGGGCTGAACATATTCTTCTCTCTAATAAAGGCAGTGTAATGAGTAGAAATATGGTGTGGCCCCTTTAAGAGCTGCGTTGTATGTGCGACTCGAGCACTACATGTATGCGGGATATTTCTGTTTTTCTGTTGCTCATTTAAAGTTATTTTCTTTATTAATTAACACTGTGCATGACATAACAGTTACACGAGTTTCATGGGAAATAAAGCGCTAGTTGTGAAATTTCAATCGCCTCCGTGAAGTCTGTCTGGTATCAATAACTCAAGCTAAGTGAGCTATCCCTATTTGCTCTGTACACAACGCGTTACAGCAGGAATCTCTGTGTGTCTGTCTGTCTGTTTGCATTTTGATTATGTCGAGAACCGTTCATCCAATCGACTTCACACATGGCGGTTGTGTTGCTGCGGACCCAAGGGAGTGCAGTGTCACATTTGGTGCGACACATTCAGAATTAACAATCTTTTAATTAACCATAGAACAGCGAAATAAATTAGCTGAAAGCGGCGCGCCTCACGCAGGCAGGGTTGTATGTTCCGAGAACGGACACTGCACTAGTGGTATAAAACACAGGTCTGTTAAGAGCAATACTTATAAAAAGCTAGCCTAACATTTTTCTGACAAACAAATCACTCCCAAATCAGAAATTAGCAGCACAGTAATTACTGACACATAACGGGTAGGTTATTTAAATAAAAGAAGAACGAAAAATAAATGAACGAACTGTAATAAATAAAGAACACGCCGTCCAAGTAAAATCTCACATTTGAGTTTTAACAAGCTCCTATATTTCACAGTAGATTCATTTAGATTGATAATAACGGGTAAAAAGGCTAATACATTTTGTTTCTATTATTGTATTTTCCACAATGTCAAAGCAACGCGGCTTAACCCAAAATACAAGCTCATGCAGTTGTGCGCTCTAGACAGAATACTCCAGTTGCAGGGAACACATTGGTAGGCTAAGAAGAATCAAATATATTTAAGTATAACAAGGTTGGGTTCCTTCAACTGTCCATCCTATTAAAAACGGCTAGGCTGTATAAAATTGTAAAAAAGAGTATTGTATTTCGCCAGGTTTTATAGTGTAAACATATATTCAAGCACGAATGAGAACCGTTTCGCGTGTGGGGGATGCCAGGTGTGCGGAAAAAAAAAAAAAAAAAAACTCTGAATATTCAAATCCCAAAATTGAAAATCGAATACCAACCCACCGAACGAATATTCGAATAATCGAATATTTGGGTCCAGCCCTAAGCAGCTCTGGGGAAAAAAATGATGTCATCGTCCAGCTCAGTTCATTTCACATAGAATGGTGTCAATGCAGGCAGATCAAAAACATTGTTGAATATCAAGTGTCCCCAAATAAGCAAGCCATAGGTGACAGCGGCAAGGAACCCAAACTCCGCTCCATCAGGTGACAAAAATGTTGAGGATCTGTGCCACTGGCTGTCATGTCAATGAGGCCTTCACAGGGGATAGTTGACACAATCTCTGCTGACACTTCAGGGATGCAATGTGGTTTTGTCTAGGTGCAGGTGTCTCCTCCATCTGATCTGGATACGGCCCAGATCCAGCTGTAAACCTTTAACGGATGTTAAAGAGATGCGTTTTTAGTCTAGATTTAAACTGCTTCCCGAATAATGCTAGGAAGACTGTTCCAAAACTTAGGTGCCAAATGGGAAAAGAATCTACCACCTGTGAATTCACCTTTTGTGAATTGCTAAGTTTTGTCAGGGCGCAAAGAAATAGAGTATCATCAGCGTAACAGTAAAAACTAACGCCATGCTTCCTAATGATATCTCCCAAGGGTAGCATGTACAGGGTGAAAAGCAACGCTCCACACTGAACTTGTGATCAGGATGACATCTCTTCATTTACTGCTACAAACTGTTAACGGTCAGATAAGTATGATTTGAACCATACCACTAATGCCAACATAATTTTTAAGTCCGTTCAAAAGAATGTTGTGGTCGGGACTTACGGTGGCGCGAAATGGAATAGACGCATTTTCTGAAGCTCACAGTTCTTCGAATAATGACAAAGCTGAACAAAGTTAAAAAAGGAGATAAAGGCGCAGAGGAGGAAGAAACAAGGACGATGAAAGCTAGCGAAGGCACTAAAGGAGCAGATGCTAGCACGAGCTCCTCCGCTCCATTGGTTAGTAATGATGACTTAATGGTCGCTATTAATACTCTTAGCGCCAATATGGACAAGAGATTTAACGATATCTCCGCTTCACTCTCCACACTAAAAAATGCAGTAGATGAAGTTGTTGTGCGAGTGGATGGAATAGAACAAGCGTAGAATGCACATGAACAGCGTATTAAGGCCTTAGAGCTGCTGTGCTCAAAGTTGACTAAGGAATCGTCACAAATGTATGCAAAACTGGACGACTTGGAATCTCGATCTTGTTGCCAAAACATCCAGATAGTAGGTATAAAAGAAAAATAGCAGCAAAGACAACCTACCAGGTTCGTCGAAATGCTGCTTCCGAAGCTCTTGGGAGAGGAACATTTTCAAACACCGGTACAGGTGGACCGGGCGCACCGTAGTCCAAAACCGGTGACTAACGGCAGGCCGAGAGCAATCATCGCCAGGCTTCACCATTATCAGACCAAGGAGCTCGTCTTACGTTTGGCCGGACAGAACCAACCGCTGATCTATATGGGAGCACAGGTATCAATATACCCAGACCTGACAACGGATTCCTTGAAAAAGCGGCAGGTGTTCAACAGTGTGGATTTCGTTTTCCGGCAAGATTCATTGTAACAGCGGATGGCATCACGGTGACATTCGAGACACCAGAATCTGCAAAGGAATTTCTGAGCGACGAGGTGGCGAACTGGTCCGGCGACGGCCAAGAACTTAAGTTTTGAATCATCGATGTGTTCAGTTATTTCGATGGTCTACAATGCAGATGAGTGACAAATTTAACTTTTACATATTATCAGACTGATTTGTTTAAGGCAATATGGTGAATTTTCTTTTTTATATAATAAGATATTAATAGTTCAGAGGGAGGTTGGATGAAGTATGTATTTGTTTCTGCTTTGATTGGTTTAGCGTCGCAAGATAATAAATGTGAACCTACATTAATAGTACCGTGATGTTAGGTTTAAGTGAAGCAGAAGAGAAAGATGGACTTGCTGGGAGTATGGGGGAATGTTCTTTGAGTTCTATGAGGGACTATGTATTATTATGTCAGCGTTCTTGAGTTATGTTATATGATTTATGTTGTTCTAAGGGCACTTTATCATAAACATTTACTCGATTACAGCTCTGAGTAATTCGACTGAGGGGTTGGTTAGATTCTTAAGCTGGAATGTACGTGGCTTAAATAGCCCATTGAAAAGGGGGAAAGTATTTGCGCACATAAAGACATTTAGAGCAGATATACATTTTCTCCAGGAAACGCATTTGAAAAAAACAGCTCAGAGATGCCTTAAGCCAGCTTGGGCCTCCCAGGTATATCAGTCTAATTTTACAACAAAGGCTAGGGGTGTTGCTATTCTTATTAGGAAGAATTTTCCATTTATACATAAACTATTTCAGATCAAAATGGCAGATACATTGTGGTTCAAGGGATGATTAATCAGATTCCAGTTACACTTGTCAATCTATATGGCCCAAATTTCAATGATCCATCATTTTTCACTAAAGTAATTGAAGCTATTCCTAACTTACAAGACACAAATGTTATCATTAGAGGAGATTTTAACTGTGTCTTAGACCCAGCTCTTGATAGACAGCCAAGTCAGTTAACTGTATCAAAGTCTTGTACAACTATTAATAATTATTAAAAATCTCAATAGTAGATATTTGGAGAGTACTTCACCCCTCTGACAGAGATTATTCTTTTTTCTCTTCTGTGCACAAATCTTATTCAAGAATTGATTATTTTTTAGTTGATTCCAAATTAATATCTAGGACTGTTGCCTCAAAATATCATAATGTGTTAATATTGGATCACTCCCCACATTCATTGGATTTGAATTTAGGTATAATTTAGAGAGAATATACATGGCGAATGAATAATAATTAAAAGATTTGCGCTTCTGTGATTACCTTAGGGAGAAAATAGATTTTTTTATTTCTACAAATGATAAAGGTGATGTTCATGATGCAACTTTATGGGAATCTATAAAAACTGTGTTGAGAGGAAATATAATAGCATATGAGGCAGCAGAGAGGAGACAGGAAAAGGGTAAACTGAAGGATGCGTTAGCACAGTTGGAGAAGGAATATAGAGCCACTCAAAATGCTGAAACGCTTAGCAAAATTATAAAATTAAAATATGAGTATAATGCATTTATGTCCAAAAATGTATTAAAAATGCTTAATCAAGTTAAACAAAAATATTTTGAATTAGGAGACAAGCCGCAAAAGTTGTTTGCTCGTTAGTTGAGGCAGGCTCAAGCATCCCGAGCTATTCATTCAATTAGATTGGGTAACGGCAAACTCATAAACGACCCAACTGATA